>NC_135719.1:42671650-43403786 GCF_964656455.1 Halichoerus grypus | reverse complement strand
GTTAAATGTAGATAGTCTAAAACACCAAATAAAGATAAATGTTGTCTGATTGGATTTTTAGCAAAAGGCCAAATGCTATCTACAGAAACCCACTCTAAATGTAATGATATAAGTAGACTAAAAGTAAAAGGTTAAAAAAGAGATATGCCATTGAAATACTAATCAAAAGAAAACAGAGTGGCAATATCAAGATTACACAAAGTAGACTTCAGTACAAGGAAAAATTACCAGAGATAAGTAGGAAAGTACATAATAATAAAGGGGAAAATGGCCAAGGAAACGTAACAGTGATAAATGCATATGTACCTAAACAAAAGCCGGAAAACACATAAAGCAAAAACTGATAGCACTGAAAGGGGAAACTGAGTATAATCCACAATTATACTCAGAGACTTCAGCATTCCTCTCAAGATAATTAATAGAACAAGTAGACAGTTTGATTGGCATTTATACAACACTTCATCTAACGGCAGCAGAAATACACTTTCTTTCCAAGTACACATGGAACAGTCACCAAGATAAACCATATTCTGAGCCACAGAACAGACCTTAACAAATTTAGTATAATTGTAATCATATAAAATATGCTTTTTTTTTTTTACCACGATAGAATTTAACTAGAAATCAGTCACAAAGAGATCTGGAAATTTCCCAAATACCTGAAGTAAACGACATATGGAAATGAAACACCAGAAGTCTAAGTTCAGAAGTCTTGAACTGAGAAAATATTTTGAACTGAATGAAAGTGAAAATACAACGTGTCAAAATTTGTGGGATCACACGTCTATTGCACGTAACTTACAATACAATCTGAAAGCAGTAAGAGTAAATATAGCAAGAATGATGCTTAAGTTTTGCCTAGGGATTTTCATCTGTTTGTATCCTATTGTTTATATCAAGGCTGTATCCCATTTTTCATATAGAAATAAATTTCTAAGCTATTTTAGATAAGAATATGCTTATATGCAAGTGTGTATATACACGTGTACACACACGCATGTTCTCAAACACACACACAGGTATTCAGAGAACGTAGGTTGGATATCATATCCCTGGTTCGTACAGCGGGCCGTGTCTCAAGTTAGCCTAACTAACCTCCAGAGCAGTGCTTATCAAATTTGAGTGTGCAATAGAATCACCAGGCGGCCCCACTTCTGGAGATTCTAGTTCAGGAGGTCTGTGGTGGGCCTGAGAGTGTTCATTTCTAACACATTCTAAGATGATGCTGATGCTGATGCTGCTGGCCCAGGGATCACACTTTGGGAACCATGGCTCTACACCTATGCCATCCTAACTGGACTCTATCATCCCTTGGTGCTGAAAACCCCAAGCACAGCAACACTAACCAAATGGGGTTAATTCCATTCTGAGCTCCCCCGCTGCATTCCTTACCCCAATTTGGAAATGGAATTAAAGCAGAGCAGTAAAAAAATCAACTATATTCTTGGAGTCTGAACTGAGTGAATATTTCCAGGAAGAAGAACAAAACTACATCTCCTCTCCCCACCCCTGCCCCAGCTCCGAGGAAAGTGTAAGTAAGAAAAGTAAGAAAGCTAAGAAAGCAGTTAGAGAGATACAGATGAAGAATGGCTGAATGTTGATCATTCCTGATGCTCAGTGATGGGTACATGAGATTTTATTTTACTGCTTTATTTTTAATATATTTGACATTCCCATTTTTTTAAATGAAGAGTTTTTTAAGAGAGTAGGCTGCGAATATAACAGAAGATGAATGTGTGCTAGAGGAAAACATAAATGCTATTTTTAAATTCTCAAGATGGCGAGAGAACAATCCACTTCATTAGGGTTTCTTAACTTTAAGCCCATACTAGCCTAGGAAAGTTAATACTTTCTAGAGACTAAGGATTTAGCCCAGCATTGTTCTACTGCAAGTCCAAGTGTCTTTGAAATTTTGTTTTCTCTTCCAAATGTGATTTTGCATTTTAGTAAGTATCCATTGGGTTTCATCTAAAGATAATGTTTTAAATTATTATCATCATGGGAAAATGTTTCCTATCTGTTCAACTAGTGGATGGACAAGTTGCCACCTTTAGATATGTAACCCTTATAACTCCAAAGACCTAAGTGGTTCAGTCTTAGAGGAGTATCACATGCAAGAATCATGCTCAACAGTCAAAATAATTAAGCAGGAATTTCTTTCTCTAAGTTTGCTTTCCAAGGCATTAAAACTGATAGGTAATTATTGCTCAGAGTTCTCATACTCAAAAAACATAGCTAGGTTTAGGTTGCTTTCTATCCATACCATAAAACCTTTATACTAAATTAGCATCAAAGTACATCCTGTGTTTTTTTTAGATTAACTGCCTTTGCAGTTCACTAGTTAGGGATGAATTACTGCTGCCATCTTGGAACCCCCCGCAACACCACCATCAGATCCATTTGGGAATTTCCCTCACATGCTCGAATTTTTTCACTGGATTCAAGTTATGCTTCAAGCTTCCTATTTTTGGTCACCAATTTTTTAATTGAAGTATAATTAACATGCAGTGTTATATTAGTCTCAGGTGTTATAATTCTATGCAACATTTCTATGCATTACTCGTGTTCACCATAAGTGTAGTCACCGTACAAAGTTATTATGATATTATTTGATATATTCCCTATGCTGTACTTTTCATCTCCCTGACAATTTTTTACTTCTTTAAAGATTTATTTATTTATAAATAAAGGAGGGACAGAGGGAGAGGGAGAAAGAATCTCAAGCAGAGTCCACGCTGAGCAGGGAGCCCTACGCAGGGCTCCATCCCAGGACCCTGAGATCACGACCTGAGCCAAAACCAGGAGTCGGACACTTAACTGACTAAGCCACCCAGGAGCCCCCCTTATTTTTTTTATAATTAGAAGTTTATATGTCTTAATCCCCATTATCTATTTCACCCATCCACCCCTACCCACCTCCCCTCTTCTCTATATATAAGAATCTGTTTTTTTGTTTGTTCATTTGTTTTGTTTAATAGATTCCACAAAGAAGTGAAATCATATGGTATTTGTCTTTGTCTGTCTGACTTATTTCACTTAGCATTATACCCTCTAGGTCCATCTATGCACTTGCAAATGGCAAGATCTCATTCTTTTTTATGGCCGAGTAATATCCCATTGTATATACATATGCACCACATCTTCTTTATCCATTCATCTACTGATAGACACTCATATTGCTTCCATATCCTGGCTATTGTAAATAATGCTGTGATAAACATTGGGGTGCACATATCTTTGGAATTAGTGTTTTTGTTTTCTTTGGGTAAATACCCAGTAGTGGAATTACTAGATTGTATGGTATTTCTATCTTTAATTCTGTAAAGACCTTACTTCTAAATAAGCTCACACTCCCAGGTTCTGGATGGACATGAATTTTGGGGAGACACTGTTCAGCTGAGCAGAGTCTTGTGGCTACGCACACGTGAAGCGCACACAACAGCCCAGTAGTATTCATTACATTCTTCTTTTGTTCATAGGGCACTTTCTGTTTTATAGAGTATATGTGTGGGGTGTGTGTATGTTTGGGTTGTGTTTCTTTGTCATGGTTGTTTGGGGGTTTTTTGCAATCTAGTGACCAATGCTGTAAATCTTTGAGGCCTGCTTTTGGGGTGGTGCCAGGCCAGCGGGCGAGTGGGCTAGCATCCTGCATACAACTGACTGCCGTGGCCTTCCTCCCTCAAACCAAGCAGGTTACACCTCCTAGGGTTTCACCTCTTACTGGATATGCAGGATGCTCCTTTTTTGTGTGTTCTGATCACCGATGTGGAATCCTAACACACCTCTGTGAGGTCACCACAGATGTTCCTTAGTGAGAATGTTTGGGACAAAGCTGACCAGAGCATCCAGGAGACAGGAAAGGCTGAATTCTAGTCTCACCTCTGACATATTTTTTTCCTGACATATTATTTTTTAGACAGCTCCTAATTTTCCCTGTTTATGCCAGGGGGAGGATGCATTCTTGAAGACATGTTGCTACATTTCACCTACATTTGTGGGCCCTGATAAACTATTGATAAGGTAGCTGTTTTTAAAAATAAACCTTCTTGGCTTTGTCAACAAATACTCATTGAGCTTTTTCTAAATACCAGCTCTTTGTTGCCACTGTGGACCATAAAAAGAAAACCAGTCCCCACAGGACTAGGAGATCAGATAAGTAAACTGAGGCAGGTGTGTGCCATGGAATATTATGCAGCAGTTAGAAGACTCTAGTCATTACAGAAACAAAGGTAGACTTTAAAAGCAAAGGGTTGTTGGAAACATGGTAAATTTACCTGAATTCTGCATACACATATATACCACATCAGTGTAGGTGCTTGTTGGGATGGGCAGGGTGATGGCAGTGGGAATCCAGTGTGAAGGGGAAAAGTAAAATAAGGCAAGCGAGGTCTTGCCCAGCAAAAGTGTCATAAGCTGAAGAGTTTGATTAATTTAACTGTCTGCCCCTGGAGTTAAAAAAATCTTGCGGAGTTTACAATCAGCATTTAGAATAGTAAAACAATGAAGACAGCAATGGATGAAGTGTCAGAAAACAGGGCATAGACACCAAGAGCAGGGTTAAGAGGTTGGAAGCAGGAAATAGCAACGCTAGAATAGGACCCTCAGGATGAGCTGGGGACACTAACCGTACTCAACAACATCTGAGTGTCTTTTTGTCAGGTACTAAGTAAGACAGGGCTCCTGCCCTATGAGAAGTCACAACTGAATTTTTTTTAAAAAAGCAGACATACAAATTTCTGACATTTTCCACATTTGATTGAGTGCCGACAAGGGGCTGTGTGAAGTAGCTGAAGGTAGGGCAAATCACACAAGACCTTGAGTGTGAATCAGGGGAGGGTGGGCTTTTTCCCTTGGCTTGGAAGCTTGGGGTCCGGCGGGAGACAGGAGGAAAGGTGCACTTCAGAAGGTTCATCTAGAGTGGCACGTAGGGAGATCCACGATTCTCCGCCACGGTCCAGCTGTGAGGCAACCAGAGAACAGAGACAAGAGGCCACTGGACAGGAGAGGGATGGAGGGGACCACAGTGGCAGCAAAGGGGATGATACGCCTGATGAGTGATCAGCTAGCAGGGAGAAAGTTAGGAAAGAGCAGAAGATGGTTGCCAAAACTTGAACCTGAGCAATGGGAGAACAGTGTTTTAAATGGAGGGGTTAGGAAGCAGGCTCATTTAGGGTGAGAAAGATACTAGGTTTATCCCTAGATGAACTGAGCTGTAGTGAGGCCCTTTGCAGCAATTAACGCTTCTGGAATTCTTTCTAAAGGAAAGTACTAAACATGGTCCTTCCCTGCTCCCAGGGAGTAGACTTTGGAGCCATGACAGGGAGAGAAGCCCTGAGACCCCCCGGGGCCGCCGTGGCAGACCTGCTGGCCCCAAGGGTGGGAAGAGGCATGGTAGGTACTCAGCAACTGTGGTGTGAATGAGCTTTGGGACTTCTTATTCAGCAGCAGCGTTATCTCCAAACAGATTTCCACTGTCATTATCCCGATCAACATTTTTTCATGGCTCCCAGTGCCAAAACCCAGCCCCACAGTCAGCCCGAGGTCTCCCCTTCCCACCCCATGTCCAGGGGTGCTCCTCGCACACCCCCACTCCACTCCAGCCCCCAGCACCCTGGGTGCCCTCTAGCACCCCACACTGTCCCTCACCCCTCCAAGGTCAGGCCTGTTCCTGCCCCAGCCTTTGTCCACACCGTTCTCTGTCCCCAGATGCCCTCCCCTGTCCCCTGCCTGGTGACCTCCTCACCCTACCAATTCCTGCTCAAATGTCACCTCCTCTCCAAAATCCTCTATGTGCCCAAGGAAATTCTGACAGCCTCTCTGTTCGCATGTATTAGTATGTATCTGAGCTCCCAAAGTTGTGGGTGGTCTTATCTTTGTAGCGCCCACCCCCCAGTGCCATGCCCAGCTTATTTTCTTACTTAAACCATTGATGGTATCTATTTCATACAGCATTATTTGGGGCTTAAAAACACACAAAGTTCCTTTATAGTTAGTAAGTATTCAAAGGAAATTTGGAGTCAAAATAAATCAAATGTTAATATTTTAAAGAATGAGAATTAGCCATACTTAGCTATAATTTAGCAATGAAATAAGAACAAAGACTTGGCATTTCCCCTTATTCAACCTGTGATCATAGCGTGTCAAAGGGAGAGCCAACCTTCTTTCTCTAATACTCTGATTTTCAGTCCAACTGTGTTGCATTATGTTTTAGAGAATCACACAGGCTCAATTCTTTCCAAACCCAAAATGCCAAAGCAAATCTGAACTGAAAAATTATTGTGTGATATGTACGTATATTTATTTAACAGAAACCGTAATTGGAATACTTTATCAAACTGGACCTGGATCTCCCTAAAGAGAAATACTTGTGGGTTTTTTTTTTTTCTTTAACAGCATTTTTATGCATCACTGCACGTATTTACCATTGTGGTCAGGAGGCATGGAGGACATTTGTGAGATTGGAATTCTTAAACAGGATTATTCAGATATAAGCAGGACTTGAAGGAGTTTCCAAGAATCTCTTATCTCAACTCCAAGGTTAAAATATGATAGATCAGAACAATACAGCTCATAACTTACTTCTATTCAACAAGCATTTATTAAGTGCCAACCAAGTGCCAAATAGTGGGCAAAAATGTATATGTCACAGTATCTGCCTTTAAAGCACTCATCTTCGGGCACCTGGGTGGCTCAGTCGTTAAGCGTCTGCCTTCGGCTCAGGTCATGATCCCAGGGTTCTGGGATCGAGCCCCATATCAGGCTCCCTGCTCCGCGGGAAGCCTGCTTCTCCCTCTCCCACTTACCCTGCTTGTGTTCCCTTTCTCGCAGTGTCTTTCTGTCAAATAAATAAATAAAATCATTAAAAAATAAAAAAATAAAAAAATAAAAAAAATAAAGCACTCATCTTCTAGCAAGGGGGTGCATATGTAAATATATAAGTGCAGGGAATATATATATTATACATAACATACATATATATAGTGCAGGGAAATAAACTTAATAGAAATCAACCATAACATATATGTTTGTATAGATGCTACTTCCTTCTGTCCCCGTCAAATTTGGACTCTAAGCGTTCTTCATATTCAGATCCTAAAACTTACTCCGAACCACTTTCGACCTTGGGCAGTTTTGTGGGGCATCACGGTGACATACATAATTTCAAGATCATGAATTCACGCTATCTCCAAGTCAAATCCATCCCCACAGGGTTCTGTCTGGCCTTCCCCCATTCCACTTTTATGTCTCCTTCTCCACAGTGACATCCCTGGCTCCCAACATCAACTCCAGGGTACAACCACTTTGGAAAAATGTTTGGTAGTGCCCGCTGTAACTAAGCATATATATACCCATAATCCAGCAATTCTACTTCTGGGTATATCACCAGGAGAAATGAGGACTTATGTCCAGCAGAAACATACACAAATGTTTATAGCTCTTTTACCCATAAGAGCCAAAAACTAGAAACAACCCAAAAGCGAATTGATAATAGAAAAGGCAAATAAATGGCATATTCATATAACACTAAGTTGCTATGAAAAAGAATGAACTACTGATAAATGCAACAATTTGGATGAATCTCATGGGCATGAAGTTAAGTAAAAGACGTCCAGCACAAAAGAATATGTACGGTATTATTCCATTGATTTGAAATACAAAAACGAGCAAAACTATAGTGTTAGATGGCAGAGTAGCGGTGAACCGTGGGTCTTGTAGGGACAGAGTAATGACTTTGAGGGGGCAAGAGGTTGCTTTCTGGGGGTCTAGATGGTCTTTATTCAGGTAGTAGTGACACGGGTGTAATACAAATATAAAAAATCATCAGGCAGGGCACCTGGGTGGCTCAGTCAGTTAAGCATCTGCCTTCGGCTCAGGTCATGATCTCAGGGTCCTGGGATCAAGCCACGCATTGGGCTCCCTGCTCAGTGAGGAGTCTGCTTCTCCCTCTCCCTCTACCCCCTCCCCCCTGCTCGTGCTCTCACTGTCTCTCTCTGTCTCTCTCTCCCAAATGAATGAATAAAAAATCTTTTAAAATAATCATCAGCTTATAAACTTATAATTCAAATACTTTCTTAGATGTACTATATCCTAATTTAAAAAAAATTAATACAGAGGGGCGCCTGGGTGACTCAGTCAGTTGAGCGACCAACTCTTGGTTTCAGTTCAGGTCAGGATCTCAGGGTCACAAGATCGAGCCCCGTGTTGGGCTCTGCCCTCTTTGGGGAGTTCGCTCGAGCTTCTATCTCCCTCTGCCCCTCCCCCTTCTCACACGCTGCCTCTCTCTCTCTCAAATAAATAAATCTTTTAAAAAATTAATACAACTACAAATTGGACTGCTAGAAATTCGCTCAACTGAAGTGACTTACTCAAACGAATCTCACATGTGTTCAGGAAGTGACAACGACATCAGAACTTAGTCATCTGCCTGGCAACTATTGCTTTTCTGTCCTAAGACACATGCCACATCTGTAATGTGAGAATAGGGGAGAAGTGTGCATCCTCGGATTTGACAATACTGTATGTGGGCTTACCCAGTGTCTTGAGATCATTTTTTATTGTTGAGCTGAATTGGACTCTCTCCCCACCCCCACCCAGGGTCAGTCACAATCCAAACCCTTAATGGCGTCTGCCTCGTGTATATATAGGATTCCTGGTGCCCTCTAGGATTGCTTACTGATCACGCAATCCCTGGGAAGGTTGGCTCTGGGAATCCTAAATGCCCACAGACCAGGAGGGCGGGCATGGCAGTGAGAGCTTCAGTGGTAGAGTGGAATGAAGGCCACACCCCCAGACTGTCCCTTGGTCTTCTCCACTCTCAGCGTCTGCTCTGTTGTCCAGGCAAAGCCAGATATGTGAAGTAAAACCATGCTTCCCTTGATCGAGAAGCTTTCTCTTTTGATCGGGACTCAACAATAAGAGATGGTTATAACAAAAATTAAAATATAATAAAATAAGAGTGGGTTTCCAACTTTAAATGCACCATAACCACGTGGAGGGCTTGTTAACCCCGGATGCTGGACCCCACCCCTGAGTCTCTGAGTCAACCAGCCTGAGCCTCTGCCTCTAAGCAGCTTCCAGGAGGTGGGTTTCTACTGGTCCGGGGACCAGTCTCTGAGAACTACTGGTGTAACGGGAAGAAGATGAAATCAGAACATCAAAGTTCAAGTCCTAAACTACTAACAATCTGTGAGCTTGAGCAAGAAACTTAATCTCCCTGAGCCTATTTCCTCATCTGTATAATAAAGGTAATATGTGTCCTGCTTGCCTTATGCAACTGGCTTTCATGGTATGTGAGTACATTTCTGCTTTGAAAACCATAAATCATTAGGCCAGAAGTCCTTCACTTTTTTGTGTCACGGACTCCCTTGGCAGTCTGTGGATACCTTCTCAGACTACTGTTTTTAAATCCATAATATAAGATATAGAAGAGTACAAAGAAAACCAATTATATTGAAATATAATTATCACCATATTTTTAGAAAACAAATTTGCTTCTTAGTAATTTTTAGTAGCATGTGCTTCTTTAACATTAAAATAGGAGATCTCATGGAGGGTCTAATAATTATTGCCGATTCAAGATAGCGGTGAGTTTTTCAATAATATTTCAAAATACCAGGGTGCCTGGGTGGCTCAGTCAATTAAGCATCTGCCTTTGGCTCGGGTCATGATCCTGGGGTCCTGGGATCGAGCCCCACGTCAGGCTCCCTGCTCAGCAGGGAGTCCGCTTCTCCCTCTCCCCCCCACCCCCACCCCCACCCATGCTTGCACTCTCTCTTGCTCTCACTCTCTCTCTCTGAAATAAATAAATAAAATCTTTCTTAAAAATTCCAAAATACCTGTAACAGCTGTAATGTCATATGAATACATGTGTGATTTCTATTGATGACACAGTCACGGTACTGCTAATATTATGATTGGTTGCTGAATTTATAATAGAAGGAAGGCTACGATAAGGATGTAACTGACAGACCCCTCCAAAGTGGTCGTATGATGTGAGTAGGCGTGCTCCATTTTCAGGACATCCACATTAGCTAACATACTCTGAGACTCACTTGGGTTTGTGCCCACGTGTGAGCTTCCATGAAAGCTCATAGACTGGAGCAAAAATGGCAGGGCTCAGCCCCCCAGCAGGCCTTGTGGTGGTGGCCAGTGATGTCTGTCTGAGCCCTTCGCCCTCGAGCTTGTTATGCTACTTCCCAGATAGCTTCTAAGAACTACTGGAACTTGGAATTTTGTTAGTGGGAGGAGTCGATTTTCATTTTCCAAAGGGAAAAACAGGGACGCCTGGGTGGCTCAGTCGGTTAAACGTCTGCCTTCGGCTCAGGTCGTGATCCCAGGAGACCCGCATCTGGGTCCCTGCTCAGCAGGAAGCCTGCTTCTCCCTCTGCCTGCCACTCCCCCTGCTTGTACATGGTCACTCTCTCTCTCTTTCTGTCACAAAAAAATAAATAAAATCTTTAAAAAAACCTGAATAATTAAAAAATAAATAAAATAAAATAAAAAATAAAAAAAAGGAAAAAACAGATGTCTAGATCACAGTGATCAGTTGGCCATAAAGAAACCACCTTTCTTGTTTGGATGCGGGAACCAGTGGTTGGGTGGGCAACAGCGGGCATTAAGGTTGTGGGATAAATTGTCTGAGAAGCAGGACTCGGATGAGCAAGCGATTCCTATATGGATCTTGGAGAAGGGCGTTGTTGGTGCACATAGTTTAGGCCAAATACATATGCGCAGCGTTGACAGCTAGAACGAATAAAATCCATATGTCAGACAAGAGTGGAGGTTTCCTCCTATTGACGTAGCTGTGACAAGCTTCGCCAAAGCTTGACCTTCCGTGACCACACCCACTAACAAGAGCCATGAGTCACCTGCACCTTTTTGTGGGGTAGTTCTGGACACCCATTACATAGCACTGGAACTGCTTACAGGCCCATAAATTGTAGGTGCAGCTGCTTTCAATATGCAAGCCCAGGTGGGGGCTAGTGCTGGACCTATTTCAGAAGCTAACCTGTGGGCATATGGAACCGGGCCCTTGTCTGCTAAAAATCTCCTACAGCTTTTTTTTACGCTTTGCTATTATATGGTGAAAGATTCATCTAAACCCCGAGAGCGGGTGCTTGGGTAACAGTAGTAGATGGTAAAAAGATTCGGGGTCCCCGTGTTTTATTTCCTGGGAAACCCATGCAGTTTTCTCCTGTACAGTATTTCAGGTGGTTTTTTAATGGATTTTTTTGGGGGGTTTCCAGATAACAACCTCTTCTACAAGATTGCCATTAAGAGCCATAAAATCTTAGCCAGAACCTACCTCAGTTCTGAGCTTTGGATGCTCTGAATGGGATTTTAAGAAGAACCAAGAAAGAAAGGGAAAATATGTATATCCCTCGGGAGTATTTCTGCTTGTACCATGTCCTTTATGTTAACTAAAAAAGATTTAAGCTTTAAAGAAGGTAATATATGCGTATGGTAAAACAAAATTTAAATGGCAATAAAAAGATATAAAATGTGAAATAAATGTTTCCCTTCTCATCTCACATCCCAAACTAGTTCCTGTCCCCAAATGTTAAGAGTTTTATGATATTCTCTGAAAAGTTTTATGCATGTGCATACGTCTTATGTATATGCTATACACAAATGAGATCATACCAAACATGCTGTTCTGCATTTTTGTTTCATTTAAATTTATCACGGAGTTCTTCCCATACCCCCACACACAGACCTATCTCACTGTTTTGGGGACCACATGGATCCCACTGCATGGACATTCAGTATGACAAACTATGTAAGCAATCCATATTTAGGTTGTTTTGGGGTTTTCTCTTTAAAAAAATCTGCAGGGCATATCCTTGTTACAAACACTTTTGTATACTTATGAAAGTATATCCCTCAAAGTAGTTTCCTACAAGTACAATTCTTGGGTTAAGTGTATAGGCACTTAAAGTTTTAGCAATATAACCAAATTGCCCTCCAACATGGCTGAATCGGTTTACCTTCCTACCAACAATGTTATGGATGCTTGCTTACTCACGCACCTGCCGATTCTGGCAATATTAAATGTTTTCAAACATTTGTCAATCTGGTGGGTCAAGAAGATACCATTGCAGTTTTGATTTGCATTTCTTTTTTTTTTTTTAAAGATTTTATTTATTTGAGAGAGAGAGTGAGAGAGAGAGAGAGCACAAGAGCGGGGAGCGGGAGAGGGAGAAGCAGACTCCCCGCCAAGCAGGGAGCCCGATGCGGGACTCGATCCCGGGACTCCAGGATCATGACCTGAGCCGAAGGCAGTCGCTTAACCAACTGAGCCACCCAGGCGCCCGATTTGCATTTCTTAAATTATAAGTAAGGCAGGGCATCTTTCCATTTGCTTACAGAGTATTTGTACTTGGTTTTCTTTGAATTACCTGTTCATCATCCTTTGCCTATCTTTCCTTTGAGCTTGTGTCTTTTTCTGTTATGTATTTTTGCATTCAACAAATGTGAATTCCTACTATATGGTAAACACTGCGCTGGTCACTAGACCTGTAACAGTGAGGAAACACCTTTCGGAGCTTGCAGTGCTCTGGGAGACAAACATTAGTTCAATCATGTTCTGAATGGATGTGTGTACAGACTGAGTTAAATGCCTTGGAGGAGAGGCTTTTGCATCCCTTAAGCACATAAAAAAGAGACAGGCCTGAACTGGGGGTTGGGAAAGACTCCCCGAAGGAGCTGACATCTAAAGAACAAATATGATTCCAGGTTCAGAGAAACGCTTCTGGAAGAAAAGAATGGATTGTGGAGGGAACATGATGTATTAGATGAGCTAAAAGGCGGCCAGAGAGCAGAGGGCAGACAAGTGTGGTGCACGATGGGGCTGCACCATATCACTGCAGGCCCCAACCTATTAAGGATTGGGGTTTCTTCTCTTACAGAAATAGGAAGCCATTAAAGGGTGTTGAGCCACAGCTGATGGTCAAACCTGCATTCGGAAGACATTACTCTGGCTGCAAAGAAGGGAAATAGGTAGATCAATTAGACGGTTTTCGAGTTAGTCCAGATGAGACCTGGTGGTGGTCTTGCCCTAGATTATGGCAGTGGACGTGGAGAGAAGTTGATGGGTTCAAGAAATATAGAGGAGGTCAAATAAAATTTGATGATTGGATTGGATATAGGGGATAAGGAAGGGGGAGGGGTCAAGGATAATTCCTCCATTTCTGATGAAGTAGGTGGTAGCACCACTTACTAACATAGGAGACACTGGAAGAGGTCAAGGGTGAGTTCAGTCTTAGACATCTGAGTGAAACTGTCAAGTAAGCCATCAGAGAAAGAAGTCTGGGACCAGAGGAGAACTCTGGATTGGAAACAGAAATTTGGAAGCCAGCAGCATACAGTAATTAAAACCATGGCATAGATGAACTTGCCCAAGAAAGTACAGCACCCAAATCTTCATCCTCAAGGAATGCTAATACTCGGTAGCCAAGTAGAGAAAGATGACACAGAAAAGAAGAATGGATGAGCATCCCGAGAGCAGGAGGACAGCAAGCTGACTGTGGTGTCTCAGAAACCAGAGAAAGAACGTTTCAATTAGGATGGAGTGGTCAGTAGTGCCAAATTCTACTGAGACGTCTAGCAAGGGAAGGCCTGGAAGATGCCCGTTGGATTTAGCAACGTGGAGGGCTTGGTGACATTAGTTTGAATTGTTTCAATGGACTAGTGGGGGCAGGAATCAGGTTGGAGCTGGTTGAGAAATGAATGGGAAGTGAAGAATTGGAGACCATATGGACCACTCTCAAGTGTGATTTTTGAGAGAAAACGGCCCCAAACCTACTCTTTCTCAGTCTCTACTCTTGACCTTCTTTGTCACTCAAGCTGAATTGATTTTATAATTTGGTATTCAGTGCTCCACAGCTGTGGTCTCCCAGTGGCCATGGCAACCAGCCAGCCAGGGATGGAGTCTGTGGGGTCCCCTGCTCTAAATAGGAAGCTCTTCCACCCCGTGGAGCAGCTCTGACTCTGCCGGCCCCCGGAGGCCCACTGTAGAAATGCTGCTGAAAATGGGTTTAAGAAACAAAGGGTCCTTATATTTTAGAGACACCTCCTGAAAAATGTAAGGATAAATGGGGTCTGGGATTTGCAGAGTGAGACAGGATAAGCCATGAGTTGATAATTACTGAAGCTGATGTATACACAGAGGTTTATTATACTGTTCTCACTGCTTTGGTTTATATATAAATTTTTCCATAATACATTGTACAAAATTAAATTTAGTAATTCTGTGCAAGTGAAGTTGCAAAGAGCCAGTGACCATCACAGGCCCACTATGTATATGACACTTAACACTGGATGTCTTTTAAACTCAATCCACCATTGGCTTGGGGGTTCAGAGGCGCCAAATGCCTAAAGGAAGAAAGTCAGCTCTCACATGCTGTCCTTTCTTCTCTCATTAACTGAACACTTTGTTCCTTGCCCCTCTTCTCCTTTCTTACCTCCCTCCTAAGTGTGGATACCGTTCTATCGCTTCTCATCTTCACGAAATTGAACAAGTTCCCTCTCATCCCTGAACCATGCTCTGAGAGTTGGGGACACCTGCTTAGCAGTGTCATGAGGATCAATTTTGACTGTGTATGTGGGAGCATCTAGCCTCAAAAGCCCACAGAAGTCAGGAAGGTCATACAAATGAATGAAGGTGATCAGGTAGGAGAAAATCATGGGACCCACTTAGACCTATCTTTAGCTTTGTCACTTTTAGTAGACCTACCAGTAGAAAGAATTATAAGAAAATTTCTATTCTGTGAGACAAATAACAATGCCAGCATGATCATAGATGGAATAAATAATCCATAGTCATAAATGAATGGGCAATAAACTGAAACTTAGCCTCAGTGTCGGGGAGTCCTAAGGAGCGGTGGGGTTGGGGCAAACCAGAGCACACAGACCCCATCTAACGGGGCAGTCCTCCTCAGCTCCGCTGGTTGCTGCGGTGAGGGGATGTCGAGCCAATGCTAACATGTCTTCTTGTTTTACATGACAAGCTAGAAGCTAGAGAACCCAAATTGAGTTTGGGTTTAATTATTTAAAAACAAAACAAAACACCATGAAGGCCAAACTAAGCTTATCTGTGGGCCAAAATCAGCTCCCAGGCTGCCCATGTGCAACCTCTCACCTAGATAATGGGATAAGACACAGTTCCCCTTTCTCTCCTTTCCTCTTCTTCTTCTAACTTTCTCCTTCCCCTCTCCTTCCCCTTCTCTCCTAACCACTCCCACTCCCCCTTTCTCTACTAAGTCCAAGTGGTGGAAGGGATTGAGCTGGTTGAAGAAAGTGGTCAAGCCCTAGATGCCTCACCCCCTCAGGGCTGAGCTCAGTGCCTGGCACATAGTGGATCTTCTCTGTAGCAGATCTTCATAGTGGATCCTCAGGAAACACTTTGATGAATTTAGAATAAGCCAGTTCACTTTCTTGTGCACCCTGTGGGCTTACTCAAGGAATTGTCTTATTGTTCTTTTTGTTGTTGTTGTTCTTGACAGCTTTGCGAAGTCGTTCTGGCCGCTCCATCATCAACGGGAACTGGGCAATTGACCGGCCTGGAAAATACGAGGGCGGAGGGACCATGTTCACCTACAAGCGTCCAAATGAGATTTCGAGCACCGCTGGAGAATCCTTTTTGGCTGAAGGCCCCACGAATGAGATCTTGGATGTCTATGTGAGTTTGGATGTTTCTGGACTGTTGGGATTTTGCATCTTATGTTTCTTCCAAGGACCACACTTAGCACAAATAAGCAACAAATTGTTGCCTGTGCTCAATAAAACCATTCGAGCTGAGCCTTTGGAGGTGCCGAGGTGCTTGGCGTTCATTTTTGCCACTCACCTCTAAATGTACCTAGCTCACAGAAACCTTAAACTTTACCAGATGCTTATTACCCTCAGAGTTTATTGACCCCCTATAACCATTTTTACTTGTTGAACCAAATCAGAGGCAAAACATATCCTTTATTTCATGAGCATTGGCTCCCCTCCAGGCACTTTTCTCCTAATGCTAATTTGGCATGTTTTCTTTTTATGGCAAAAGAAAGCAAATGCCCTAAAGCAAGACAAGACCACTCAAGTTCCCAGCCCTCTTCAAATTCTATTAAAGCGAATGAAGAAACGAGAGCTCCAGAGTACTCCAGATGATACAATAAAGCTCCGAGTAACAATATAGAGGTTTACTACAGGTTCCTTGCCTGGCAGAAGACAAAATTTGGGATTTATTTTACAAGAAACTAAATTATGAAGTCGCCCCAGAGTTTAAAATGGTCCTTATTTTTTAAAGAAAGCACTAAGATCCAGTCTTCTTAAAAAGATCAGGAAATAAAAAAAAAAAAAGTGACAAGAAATAAAAGCCCGAAATCAGGTTTTGACAAAGACGACCTCAACCACGGATCTGCCCTCTCTTACCATCTCCAAAGCCATGCAAATCTACATGCTAGTTTGCTGTGTTAGAATTTTATAAATATTAGTTCTCCAATTATATAATTACATGTTCATTCCTGTTGGGCCTGGTGGCTCATAGACTAGAAACTATAAAAGAAGCCTTGTTATAGTTAATTTTGAATATTTTTTTTAAGACTGTCCAGTTGGTTGTTGGACTTCAGGTAAGTTTCAAATGGCATCGGGGTAAAAACCCCGGTCGTTAAGGGCCCACTGTGGGTGGTCTAGGATGTGGTGGCCAGCAATAACTTCATAAACGAGACAAGGTTTGCACTGGCAGAATGCTCATGCAGAAAAGGCATAAGAGAGGCGAGGGGGGTTTCCGGCCTCAGACCCACAGTCAGAATATGTGAAAAGAGAAATGAGGGAATTGGGGGTAAACAGTGGAACCAGAGGCCACACCCCTTCATCCCTTGGGGTTCTGTATTCACCACCATGGTTCCTGGGTGTCAGGAGCTCAGTGGTTCTCATGTCTGCCTTCCCTCGGGTGGTTTGTAGAATGGAGGCCCCATTTCCCCTGGAGAGAGCTGGTAAAGGGATGATGGCAGACAGAATGGACACTCTCATGAACCAACAGGACCCACTGTGCAGGGGTGACTGGGAGACGCTTGTGCTTTTAAAGGATCTAAGAGACAGCTGTGATTCTAAGCTCCTCCTCCAGATGAGGAAATCAAAAACTGTGAGACCATGGGACTTGCTCTAGGTTATACAACTGGTCAACAGGAGAACCCCTTTAGAAAGCAGTAGAGACAGAAATATCAGAACAGGACAGTGTCTCCTTCTTGCCTGGTTCATATTCACACTGCAGATTCCCCTTCTGCTCCTTCTCACCAGCAAGGCCATGGGCACAAAGGACTGTGTGTTCTGAAGCCAGTAGGGAGGGATTTATTCTGCAAAGCCGTGCTGATTTATGTTGTGCTTTCTGTCCCAGAGGATGTTTAATTCTTGACTTCCACGGCCTTCTGCAGTTTCCTGCTTGATATCCTGCTTTTGTCATTGGTTCCTGAGAGAATAGGAACCAGGGACACTTACTTCCCTGACACCAGTTGTCCTGACCCCATGTCTTTGTGGTTCTGGAGCTTTCCATGGATGAGAGGGGATGAGACCCAGAAAGTGGATGAGGGAGAGGGTGGGGCAGACCTTTCCTGAGCCAGCCTCATGGCCAGGAAGGGTTCTTTGAAGGAACATACAGGATCACAGGCTGGCTCTGCCCAAGAGGGTTGGCTCTTCTTGGCGTGACTCTATCTCGCCCCCTAGTGTTCAAATGAGTTCCCGGGGCGCATACACATGGCTTGGCCATTTTGAGAGAACCGAGCACAATCTAAACCATGGTGTGAGATGGTTGAGAGCCAACAGAAAGGTTCTACTACCATTGCTCCCATCTTCCTATTTGGAATGTATAAAATCTTGACTTTCAGACTAGTTTTCTTCTAAGTCCTTCATTCTTCAAAAGCAAAAAACCCATCTGGGAAGAGCTTTCCTTTAATCTGTCACAGGTTCACTAATATGATTAGATCTGAATCAACCCACTCATTTATAGATAGTGCCATGTATACCGGGGGTCCTTGGGCCAGCAGGAAAGGGATGTGAGTGTGTCCCGGTGCAGTGACATTGACGTCTGTGTTGTCAGATGATACACCAGCAGCCCAACCCAGGAGTCCACTATGAGTACGTCATCATGGGGACCAACGCCATCAGCCCACAGGTGCCTCTTCACAGGAGACCAGGTAAAATCTCTTGTTCTCCTGCCAAGCAGCCCCTCCCCCCCGCCCATCGTTTCTTTTTAAAGCCCTCTGTCTCTTCTTGTGCATCTCCCTTGTGTCTCTCAGTCAACAGAGAGAAAACCCACGGACACGCCCTTGACATCAGAGGATGCTTCACCATTTGTCTGAGCCTTTGCTGATAAGAGGGTCTCATTCACTTGATTCAGAAATGAGGTGAACATCCTGAGTCTGTCTTTCCAGTTCAACATTTTGAGATACCTGATACTAGTTTCCTAGAGCTGCCTGTCATATAACAAATCACCTCAAACATGGTGGCTTAAAACAACACACATTTGCTATCCTACAGTTCAGGAGTTCCGGAAGTCCAAAATGGGTTTTGCTGGGCTGGAATCAAGGTGTCGGCAGGCCATGCTCCCCTTGGAGGCTCTAAAAGGTTCTGTCGCCCTACCCTTTTCACTTCAAGAGGCCTCCTGCACTCCTTGCTTCCTGGCCTCTCTTTGCATCTTCAGTGCTAACTGAGTAGCACTTTCAGATTTCGGACTCCGACCCCCTTCTTCCATCATCACATCTCTGGGCCCAGCCAGACAATCCAGGACCATTCTCCATCCCCAAATCTTTAACTTCATCACATCTGCAAAGTCCCTTTTGCCATGCAAGGTACCATACTCACAGTTCCAGGGATTAGGAGGCAGACACCTTCAGAGGGCCATTATTCTGTCCACCTCATGCCTTTTCTCTTGGTCACCTTTTGCTTCTCCTGACTTGAAAGAAAAGAATAATGAGTTCACGCCTGATTATCTACCTCTTTCCTATGGGCTCTGCTGATATTTCTTTACCAAATGATAATGGAACCCACCACCCAAATGGAGACTGTTTTTTCCATCTTTTGAACAGGAAGGCCTACATAAATATCAATGATAATATCACTCACGTGCACGGAGTCCTTGCTGTGCGCCAGACATTACTGAGCCCTTCACATAGATGAGCTCATCAAATTATCACGACAGTGCTCAGAGGAAGGGGCTGTTTTGGGCCTCATTTTAAAAAGTAGGAAATGGAAGCTCAGAGAGATGGACTTATTGCCCCGGTCCCACAGTGACCTTAGTCTGCTGTCTGTTATATCGCTGAGGGTTACCTGCTCTGACACCTGTCCCAGGAAGTGAGGGCACAGATGTGAGGCCTGGCCCGCCAGATGGATAACCGAGTTATCTGACTGTCACAGGTCAGGGGAGAACAGCCTGGCTCCTTGGAGACAGCAGGGTGCGTACCGGGCACGCGGGCTGCGCATACTGTCTAAACTGCAAGTCAGCGCACTCAGCCCGACACGATGTTCGAGCCATTTGCAGGAACGATCCACAGTCTGAGAAACGAAGCTCAGATGGCAGAATATTGAGGTTCCTGAAATCTGATGCTGATGGATAAGGACAATTGGACAGACTATTTGAAATCCTACAGGGTGATGACGATTGATAACAAGCCTGATGGGTCTCAGCTAATGGGTAGTATGGAACTGGCTACCTGGGCCAGAGCGGGCCCAGAAGGAGTCAGTTGTAAAAAGTTAGTGAGGAGGGGCATTCTGTAGTAGGCTTTACCCTCCATGAACTCGAGTCCAGCTCTGCCTCTTTCTTGCTGTGCACCTTCAGGCAAGTCAGAAACTTCTCTGAGCACGTTTCCAGTCTACAAAATAGTGAAGAGAAAAACCCTACACTCGAAGGTTTTTCTTGAAGGGGTCAGGCAGTGGAGGAGATTGAATATGAGGTGTCCATCCCAG
Source organism: Halichoerus grypus (assembly GCF_964656455.1). NCBI lineage: Eukaryota > Metazoa > Chordata > Mammalia > Carnivora > Phocidae > Halichoerus > Halichoerus grypus. The sequence continues at coordinate 43,383,845 of NC_135719.1, read as the reverse complement.
CGTAGTGCCCAGTGCATGCAAGGTGTACAAAAGATTTTTAAATGTTTTTGTCTGGTAATATTTTAGTCTCACTTACATCAGTATGCCTAGTCTTGATTCTGTTGATTGAAACTGTATTTAATATTTTAAGCCATGAAGTGTTGTAAGTGGTACAGGGTGGGGAAAGTCCTAAATTTTAACTGGATTCTACAGTAACCCTGGAATTTGCCTCCTTGTTTTGTATCAAACTAGTATATGCTTGAACAATATTCAATCAAAATAAAAATATATAAAGATGCAAGTGCTCCATAATTGCCCAGACTTGGAAGTCCAATGCGCTATCCATTGCGCTACGGAGCCACCTTTTAATTGCCCAGACTTGGAAGCAACCAAGATGTCCTTTGTTCAGTGAATGGATGGATAAACTGAGGTGCATTCAGCTAGTGGAATATTACTCAGCACAAAAAGAAATGAGCTACCTAGCCCTGGAAAAACATGGAGGAAACTTAAATGTGCATTATTAAGTGAAAGAAGCCGATCTGAAAAGTCTCCATCCTGTATGATTCCAACCATATGATATTGTGGAAATGGCACAACTATGGAGACAGTAAACAGATCAGTGATTGCCAGGGGTTAAGGGAGAGTGAGGGGTGAATAGGCAGACAGAGAGGATTTTTAGGGCAGTGAAACTATTCTCGATGTAGTGTAATGATGGATACATGGTATTCTACTTTTGTCAAGATCCATAGAATGTACACCACCAAAATGAGCCCTAATGAACACTATGGGCTTTGGGTGATAATGACGTGTCGATGCAGGTTGCAGATGGTAAGAGATGTACCACTCTGGTGCGGGGTGTTGATGAGGGCGGTAAGTGCATTATGTGGGGCCAGAGGAGGTATGGAAACTCTGTACTTGCCACTTAATTGAGCTGTGAACCTACAACTGCTCTAAAAAAAAAAAAAGAATAAAGTCTACTTAAAAAAAAAAAAACAATATGTCCCAACCTCATCCCCCAATCCCATTCCAAGAGGGAATATCTCTTCATGATTTGAAGGGATTCCACCCAGCCTTCAGATTTCCTTGACACTTGTAGAAAACTCTATCTCAGTAAATACGGAGGCTCCCCGCACACCCCCCCAGTATGAGTAAAGATCCCTGTCTGGTACAGGTAAGGTCTATGGTGCTCAGGAAACTCTGGCCTTCTGACTTCGGCCTCTCCTTGCCTTGAAAACATCTCTCCCTCTCTCAAAAGGCTCTCCACTTTTCCCTCCTCTTTCCTCCTCCTTCTCTTCCCATTGGCTGGCCCCAGTATCTGGGCCTTGTTATCCTTACTGAGAACTCAGGCTTTCACTGTGAGAAGGAAGAGCTGTTGACGTCCAGCAGCTTTTACTTCCCTGCAAAAATCCGAGTCCAGAAAACCTAAGGGCTTGGCCACTTGGCCTGGGAGACGTGGGACAGACACAAGGGCAGAACACAAATTTAATCTCTCATAAGGGGTCCTGCCACACCTGTGTGGATGCGTATACAAAATGAGTCCTGCTGTGCTTTTTTCTTTCATCAAACAATGCATCAGTCATATCTCCGTGTCACAACATACATTTTGCTTCATTCTTTAAAAGAAAAAAAATAACATAGCATCCGTTCGTGGTTGTAGCATGATGTATTTTAACCGGTACCCTGGTGGACATTTAAGTTCACTCTACTATTTGGCTATTTCAAAACACGCTTTAGGAGCCATGCTTATACATACAGCTTTGTGTAAAAGAATGGGAATATTTGTACGATAAATGTCCTAGAAACTGAATCCCTAGGTCAAGGGGTATGTGCATTTAAAACTTGGGTAGAGGGTTGCTGGAGGGGAGGAGGGTGGAGGGGATGGGGTAACTGGGTGACGGGTATTAAGGAGGGCATGTGATATAATGAGCACCGGGTGTTCTATGCACCTGATGAATCACTGACCTCTACCTCTGAAACTAATAATACACTATATATTAATTAATTGAATTTGAATAAAATAAAAATTCAATAAATAAATAAATAAAACAAACTTGGGTAGATATGGCCAAATTGCCCTCCAAAACTTTGTGTCTATCAGCAGGCTCCTCCTCCCCTGTTTTCCTGTATCTTCAATGAGGGGTTTAGGGATTTAGGGGTCTCCAAAGTTCCTCCTCTTTATTGTGAGGCTAATAAAGTTGTGGTGGTTGTTTTTGTTTTCACATGTAGTTCTTTCATTATGAGTGAAGTTGAGCCTTTTTGTGTGACTTTGGGCTGTTTAAAGCATTTCTTTTTATGTGACTCGCCTCTTCCTGGCCCTTGCCTGCTTTTCCTACTGAGACATTCATCTTTTTCTTACTCATTTTTAACAATATTTTGAATATTAGGGAAACTGGTATCTGCATGTTTAAAATACATGTGCTATGGATTGGAAATGACCTCATGCTATGTAATTTCTAATGTCCAAGGGATGTCCTCGGGAGGACTCCGGGTCCAGACCAGTCTTACTTCTGTGTGTGTGCACCTGCCTCTCCTAGGGGAGCCCTTCAACGGCCAGCTGGGAACAGACGGGAGGAGCGAGGAGGAGGGAGAAGAGAAAGAGGAGGCCGAGGAGAAGGAAGATGTGCACGGTGGGGCCCCCGAAGTATTCACCTCGGAATCAGCACAGACCTTCCCAGTCAGGCATCCGGATGGATTTTCTTCCCATCGACCAGACAATGTGGTGCCGGCAGCCCCGCAGCCCCCGCGGCGAAGCCGGGACCACAACTGGAAGCAGCTGGGGACCACAGAATGCTCCACAAGTTGTGGGAAAGGTGAGCTCGAGTGCGGGCGAGGAGGGTCTCTGCAGACCCCCTGGGCAAGGATTGGGTGGCTGGGCTCAAGGGACATGGCGCAGCTTCCCCTCCTTGAGCCTGACTGTGAGATGGTTCATTGGTATGACATTGGGTGGAGGGTCCCCAAGACCACCCTCAAGCTTGATGAGCCACAAGAAGGACACACAAGACTCAGAAGAGCTGCTATGCTTGTGGTCACAACTTATTACAGTGAAAGGATACAGGTGGGTATCATCAGGGGAAAACGCACGTGGGGCAAAGTCCAGGAGAAACCGGGGGCCGGCTTCCAGGTGTCCCATCCCAAGAGAGTTGCACCCGGATGCACTGAATTCTCCCAGCAGTAATGGGTGACAGCAAGACCAACTATTGCCAACTAGATAATTGAGGTTTGGTGTCCAGGGGGCTTACTGTGGCTCAATCACATAGGCATGGAGCCCCCACATGATTTACATTAGCTACTCAGCCTTTAGCACCCAGAAGTCAGACTGATAGATAGAACGTGGCCAAGACCACAGGCCCACAAATACAGGCATTCAGCCAAATCACATTGTTGGCATAAACTATCTTGTCAAACTGATACAGTGTGGAAAAACACTCCGATCAGCAGAATATCCCACGGGCTCAAAGGCTGTCTCCAGCCCTGCTCCAGGGCCAGTCCTGAAGACAGGACTTTCTTTGGAGTGTGCAGGGTTTGAGCCCCCCAGGCCTGCTGAGTTAACCCTCTCCTGCCTGATGAGCTCATGAATAACCGCAGAATGTGTTCACCGAGTTTAAGATCGAGAAGTTGAGATGTACGTACACAAATACCAAGTAAAACTCATTCTCAAATCTAAGATTCCAGAAAAAAAGCACCTTCACGGGGCTTGAGGTGTGAGCCGGCTCTTACGCTCACCAACGCTCACAGCTCCCCACGGCTCTCTCCGTAAAATCTTCACTGTGTATTGTCCCATTATCCTAACCCCATCAGCTACGACCCCGGGGGCAAGCCTGCGGCCCAGCCACACCAGCTCCATGGACTCCTTGCAGGAAGGGAGACCACACGCCAGAGACACCAGAAGGAACAAATGGTGTCTCTCCAAACAAAGAAGAGTTTAGGATTTGGGAGAAGGGCAGATGGAGTTCAGGTGACATTTAAAGAAAACGAGTTTTGATAGGCTCAAAGCAAAGGAGGCTGTGGGCAAAGGGGTCAATATCAATATCAGTCTGAACTGTGGGGTGGATCTGGGGTCCTATTTCCTTGAAAACTCCAAAGTTAAGGTAGGCGTGGAATGTGTCCAGAAGCCCCTTATTGAATGTCTGGCACCTGGGTTGGAAATTGAGGCTGTTTCTCAGTTTCAAGGTGGCCTAGCTCCTCAGTGCAAGGATCTGTCTGAGACCACTAGGAACTATGAGGCAAGGGTACTGTCTGCGTGGTAATGGCCTCCTGTCTGTAAGGAAGTCCTATTTGTGACGCTAAAACCGCTGTCCTTGGAGGCGAGGTGGCCACGGAAATGGGAAGGCTTTATCCCAAGAAGTTCCTGTTGCTTGGAAACTGATACACTAAGAAAAGTGGTTTGGGGATTTTTTTTTTTTTTTTTTCTTTTCTTCAAGAGACATGTACCCAAGGGTAGAAAATTCAGGAAGTCTGATATAATCTGCACCCGGGAAATTTTCACAACTGCCTGTAAAGCCTTTATCTTTTTCCCAAGAGCATCAGCTTGGTGGCTTTTGAGAACCGAATTGAGGTGTTTGGTTCTTCGTGGGGGCTGGAGCGTCTCCTGCCTGGACCCCCAGCCAGTTCCGTGATGACTGATAACTGGAGCACTGATTTCTGGAGCTGACACTGCAGATATTAGTGGGCTTTTGCTTAATATGTGTGCAAAGAATGTGGACTGAAGATTCATTGCCCTAACCTCTTTTTTAAGCTTTCGGAAGGAAAATGATACGCCCATAGAATGTGTCTGAACAGAGGCAGAAAGCTAATTACACAGGAAGGCCAAAATCATTTCAGTCAGGATCCAACCCTGGAACTGTAGAGGTGAGCAGGATGAAATGCAGTTGACATAGGAACCCGGGGTCCAAATGTGTGATTACTGAAGTTTGCACCATGGAGTTAGTGGTGCAATGCCCACCGGAGGAACCAGACACATTTGTGCTAGGTACACACAGGGAAAGTCATAAAAAGAAGAAAAATTGCCGTCTTGTGGTTTTATATCAAGGATGGCAGATGTGTGGAAGATTCTCTTCCCTTTCCTGTCCTTAAAGATCGCCTGGCCTAGTCTTTCGAGTAGCGTGAGATGTCGCCGTGTCCAGAGGACTTCGGGCATCGCCTCATGGACTTTAGTAGAATAAGGACGAAAGCGTGGGCCATTGCCCGCTCACCCTTCATGCTGCTCACACAGCCCTGCATTCACCGAATTAATGCCACATACCCCGGTGTTCATTCAACGGATCATTCAAGGCATGATGGAGGGACCCCATTTCCAAAAATTCTGGTTATCTTTCCCCCAGCCAACCACAGTCTGTGTGATCCACACTGAGCTAAAACACCTGCATCCCTTACACTATATCCTCTGGTATGGAGCCAGCAAACCACTTAGACTCCCCGATCTAGCTCAGATGCACCTCCTCTGTGAAGCCCTTCCTGGTTCTGCAAGGCACAGGTGGGCACTTATCCTATGGGACCCCACCGCAACTCAGGACACATTCTTGTCCCAGCTCTGCTTGGCCTAGCTGTCTCCGCGCATGGACTCTTTTCATCACCTGCTCCTGGGATGGTAGCCAGCACACAAGGAGACACTCCTCAAGTGTTTCTTGAATTGATGAATATATTGTCAAATGGGGCATATCCAGCTATTAGAAAAGGTGTAAGGGTAGTTTTTACATCATTGCATCCTGGATAGGCAAGGCTGTTACTGCCTTACTATGTTCTATCGTAGCTTAAAGAATGTGGATTTATGTACTCGCAACTGAAGAATCTTTTTCTCTAGATTTCCATATGATTTTATTTAACGTTCTTTTTTTTTTTTTTTTTTTTAAATTTTATTTATTTATTTGACAGAGAGAGACACAGCGAGAGAGGGAACACAAGCAGGGGGAGTGGGAGGGGGAGAAGCAGGCTTCCCGCTGAGCAGGGAGCCCGATGCGGGGCTCGATCCCAGGACCCTGGGATCATGACCTGAGCCGAAGGCAGACGCTTAACGACTGAGCCACCCAGGCGCCCCTAACGTTCTTAATATAGTCTTTCTGCTTTGCCTTGTGGACACACACACACACACACAGCATCTGCCACTTGGATGCTTGTGATGACATGTGCATCCTCTTCTTTACCTTGAGAAACAGCATGGTTTCTCCAGTCCAAGAGCTACGGAAGAGGTTCCTTGGAAATAAAACAAGAGCAGAGCTGTTTTTTCCCCCAGCCCTCCCTCCCCTCGTACTCCTAGCCCCTTGCTCTTCCACTGGACAAATGGCAGCAGCCCCTGGATGCCCCTCCTTTGCTCCCTGTAAGGTTTGTTCCCAGCAGCGCTGGCTGGATTGCAGGGCACATGAGGCCATGTGGATGCATCCATGTTTAGCTCAGCAGCAGTGACAAATGTACCAGGACCACGCCCTTCTGAGCCTACTGGTACCGTCTTGCTCTTATAGATGCAAACCACATCCATGCTCCCTGTGACCTCACCATTCGTCCCCACACAAATCTTCTCCAGTCCTTTCTGGTGGAGCTCAACAGACCACATGTCTCCATGCCTCTCAAGGGAAACCACCCCTCACTGTATCACTGTCACAGAGAGGGGTCCTGCCACCAACAGCCCAGAGTGGCTCATACTCCACCTGGCCGTTGCCCAGACTTCTGTCTGGTCAAACTTTTGGCTTGGCTCAGTTGATTCCTGGAGTTCCAAACCTCAGATGATTTCATTTTTTTCTTGCTCCGTATTTTGTCCCTCTCTCCCCAGTGCCGCACCAGCCTCTCTACGCCGTCCCCAGAACTCACTGACTTGCCCCCTTTAATATCTGCGGATTACCTGCAGTACGGTTCCCTCCTCCAGGATAATACACCTCTGTTCTGATCAACACACACAACATAAAACCCAACTAAAATGATCCCAGATTCTTCCTGCTGCCTGAAGCCCAGCCAGCACTGGACCTCACCATCCCATTCTCTGCAGAAATCAAAACTGACCCAAAAAAAGAAACCGTTGAGGTCATTGGAGTCAAGAATTATGGTTCTCACCATCAGAGAGTGAGCCTCTGGATTTACGTCCTTGGCTGAACACTGGAGCTGGACCATGGCTAAGTGTAGTGTAAAGGCACTAAGAGGGTGAGGAAGGTCCGTGGCCACGTACAAACAGCCCTGGGCAGGACCCATCCCTCCAAGGCACAGAGCATTCCTATGGTAGCCTGTATCCTTTTAGCTAAAGATATTAAATTGCCCCCTCATTTGAGTGCCATGTGGTTGGAGTAGTAACTTTTGCTTTCCAGTCTGCAGACTTGCCAGCAGAAAAGTTACACCCACATGGTCTGAAGGGATAAATAATAAGATTTTTACTTAATCCCTTAATAGCTGGGTCCCACATGGGTATCCCAAAAGGCGTGAACGGAATCTTATTCATCTTTGTAAGCGAGCACAATGTGCTTAATATATGTGGAATTTAATTTAAAAAATCTCTTCTTCATGGAAGCAGATATGTCACTGGACAAAATTTCATTCCACAAAAGTTTTTGCTTCTTATTAGTTTTATAGTCAGTACCGCTTTTTACTCCGCTAATAATTATACTTCATTGGAACATTATTTTTGTTTTTTTTAAAGATCTTATTTATTTATTTGACAGAGAGAGAGAGACAGCAAGAGAGGGAACACAAGCAGGGGGTGTGGGAGAGGGAGAAGCGGGCTTCCCGCCGAGCAGGGAGCCAGAAGCGGGGCTCAATCCCAGGGCCCTGAGCCGAAGGCAGTTGCTTAACCAACTGAGCCACCCAGGCGCCCCGGAACATTGTTTTTAAATAATGGTCTTAAAGTTATAGCTACGTTATGAATTTTTACTGCCAGAGTGGTTTTTAAACAAATGATCATTTCAGATTCAGAACTGTCTTCCAATCTGTCAAGGTTTCTTACAAGAACCACCCTCTGGCTTGGGGGTCACACAAGATCAACGTCAACAAGCACTGACACACTCTTCATGGCTGATGAAATAGGGAAACATTTCTGTGAAGAGTTATCCCTCCAGTTACAATTAAATTGTAGTAAGTTGGAAGTTCAGAAAATCCAAATGCCTGGCCAGTTAGCAACAGAGCTAAGATGGAACTGTAGGATGAGTGATCATGTTCTGCCCGGCAGGAATTGGGTAGTGGCCTAGAATGGGGCTCGGCACAGGGGGACAGACAGTTATTTGTGAAGAAACATCGTATTTTTCAAACAATTGCATGGCCTGTTCCTGGTTACCTTTCTCACTTGGTACACATCCTTTAGCAATACTCCCGAGCTGCCACCAGGGGGTAGCAGAGAGAGGCTGCAGAATTGTCAGCTTTTTTTTTTTTCTCAAAGCTAGAGATTCCATTTAACGGATTCTGACTTTTTCTCCAAAATACATTTATCCATATTAAGCCAGTGAAACTCGGCTGCGTATTTAAAACAAAACAACAACAACAACCCTGAGGCAGTCAGTATGATTTTTTTTAAACAAAGTAATAAAAACAAATATGAGACCTCTGATAAATATCCATTCAGCATGTTTATTGAGCGGCTGTTATTCTGTTAGGTACTGGGATTACAGGGATGAACAAGAATTAGTTCTGTCCTGAGAAGCTCTCTGTCTCATGGGAAGCAGACATCTACTCAGATAACTAAAAATACCATTGGATCAGTACTTTATTAGGGGAATGGGTAAAATGCTTTAGAGAGTAGGGCGAAGCTCGCTGCTCTTCTAGCCGGTCCTGAATCTTCTTACTTCTCTGCTTCAGCCGGCCTCTCACACGTCCCAGGCACACGCAGGCCAGTGTGTCGGGCACTTTTGTTCCTGTTCAGCCGCCTGGACAGCCCCCTCCCTCCAAGACACACATGCCCACAGCTACCCAAACCCCGCCCTTCCGTAGGATCCAGCTGGACCCTCTAGGACCCTTTCTTTGTGATGTCTCCAGAAAACTTCCAAGCAGTTATTACTTGTGCTCATTTTATAATCACTCTCCTGCCTCGTGATATCTTGAACTGTTATGAAAATTGTTTGTATCTGCCTTTAGCACTTTCCAACCATGTCCGCGGTTTGCACCCCCAATGTCCACAGTGCCTGTCACAGCCCCTGTGTGGGAGGTGTGTGTAAACACATGAATGAAGGAGGAGTGTTTGTGTGTGTGTGCATTTCTCTGTTCCTGCGGCCTCTCTTCATCAGTACCCAGATCTCTGTGCACCTGCACCCAGAGCCCAACATTCAAGTGTGTGGGGCTGTCCTTGAGAAGTTCTCCTTGTCCTTGCAGGATCGCAGTTCCCTATTTTTCGCTGTGTGCACCGAAACACCCACGAAGAGGTGCCCGAGAGCTACTGCGACTCCAGTATGAAGCCCACCCCCGAGGAGGAGCCCTGCAACCTCTTCCCTTGCCCAGCCTTGTAAGATGGCCTCTCTGTGGAGATCGCCTGTTATCGGGTCACTTCTGGGTGCATAGGACCTTATTAGCGGACATAAAATCTGTCTACATCTGATTTAGAGACAGGAGACTGAGTCTGTGCATAAACTGCAGTCTGTTCGGCAAGCACACCTGTCTCTGGGGATGAACGTGGAAGCTTGTAGCCTTTAGCAGTGAGCACACGCCTTTGGTAATTTGGAGCAATTACATGTTAGCCTGGTGAGGAAAGCAAAGAGGGAAGCTGGGAATTACAGTCCAGCGTGGTCAGTGTTGTAGGTGAGCCGTGAACAGAGAGAATAAGGAGAGTCACAAGTACGTGGGCAAGGAGAAGTCGGGAGGAGTGTCTCAGGAGAGGTCTTGGGCTGGTTACTGAATGATGAAGAGGACACTTCCAGAAGAACAGGGAGAAAGAACCCCCAAAAAGGGTCCCATCATAATTTTCAAAGTAATAGAAACATCCTCCTACGTATTGAGCATGTGCTGATGTCTTATTTAACTAAGTGACAAAGCAGGATGACTGGGAGGATCGTGAAACTGATGAGTAAGTAGCTCATGAGCAATAAAGAATGCTGGAGATTTCTAAGATCCAACGTGGGTTAATGTTCTACGGGGTGATGATAAAACTAACGTTTGGAGTTTGGGGCGTTTTTTAGATAAAAATCCTTTGCACCTTCTCGGTTTTCTTTAATTTTCTAAACCTGGGCTGTCGTCACTGGTAAAGAGCTTGGCGACAGAGTTACGTTGCTTCACGGAGTCCGATGGCCCTCAGGCAGGCGTTGAGCTGTGCTCTTGGGTGAGGACCACCCGTAACGGTGCTGATGGTTCTGTGCGAGCCGGCTCTCGGGGCGGTGCTCTCTTCCACCGGCTGAAGGTGATCTGTCCCTCTCGCGCTCTCTCGTTCCTGAGCTAGCTGGGACATCGGAGAGTGGTCCGAGTGCAGCAAAACCTGCGGCCTGGGCATGCAGCACCGCCAGGTCCTGTGCCGCCAGGTGTACGCCAACCGCAGCCTGACGGTGCAGCCCTTCCGCTGCCGGCACCTGGAGAAGCCCGAGACCACCAGCACCTGCCAGCTCAAGATCTGCAGCGAGTGGCAGATCCGCACAGACTGGACCTCGGTACGTGGGGCAGGCCGCCTGCGCTAGAGCTCCCCCTCCCAGACGCCCTGCCATGCCCCGCCCCACTGCCACCAACGACCTGACTCAGGACAGCCCTGAGGTCTCCTAAAGAGAACCCTTCCCGGGGCGGGGCTGGGGCTGGGGGGTGTTCTGGAAGGACTGTTTTGCAAACCAAAGCATGTTACCGATAGACAGCGCCCGGGGTTAAGGGTGGTGTGCAGCAGCCGCCCACAGCCGACTTGCAGGGTGAGCCCGTGGCAGTCCCGCGCATACACGTGCTCTGTCTCGCGTGTCATGAGAAGTCAGCTCCTTCCAGTCTCGCACCCCTGTTTCACAGATGACAGAACGGAGGCCCAGAGCCACAAAGTGGGCGGGACATCCAAGAAGGTCTTAGAGAAAAGGTGGCGAGGTTTTCAGGGCTGCGAACTCAGAGCCCCCCAGTGGGTCTCACCACAGTCGTCCGCTCGGGTGGCAGGTGACAAGGATGAGGGCACCCGGGCTGGAGAGGCCCCCGAAGGTAACGCTGCCCATCCCACTGACTTATTCCTGCTGTTTTAGTGCTCAGTGCCCTGCGGGGTGGGACAGAGGACCCGAGACGTGAAGTGTGTGAGCAACATCGGGGACGTGGTCGACGATGAAGAATGCAACATGAAGCTCCGGCCGAACGACATTGAGAACTGCGACATGGGGCCCTGTGCCAAGAGCTGGTTCCTCACCGAGTGGAGTGAAAGGGTGAGCTGAGGGCAGGCAGAGTGGGTTTCCTACAGCTGGGACCAAGGGCTGCTGGGCCAGTGGGCAGGAGCTGTACGTGACAGGCACCCCAACACCACGAAGATGAATCACCAGCTGAGAATCCCAAGGGTAACTTCTGACTTTGGGGAAAAGGCTTTCTATCCTCATACAAAGACCGAGGGGCTGCAAGGGTGGGCAGTGGGTGTGAGAGCATTAGTTGTCCTTCGCACTGCACGTGAACATTAAATCATGAGATACTGAAGCAGGGGAAGAATTACATTGCAGCTCTCGTATGGTATGTTGGTGCCTGGCATATAAAAGCACTCAGCAGACGGCAGGCCCCTTCCCTCCTTCTCACTAACTCAGCACAGTTCACAGACTGTCGCCCTCCCCAGTAGCCTGGCCTCCCTTGGGGTCCCTGGTGTCAGATGTAAAGATGAAGTCTGACGCACGTACAGTTAACCGTCGGCCCGCCAGTTACCTATGTGCAAGGTAAACCAGCAAGAGATAGAGTTCCTATATCAAAGACAAAACTAGGGGCGCCTGGGTGGCTCGGTCGGTTAAGCATCCAACTCTTGATTTCGGCTCAGGTCATGATCTCAGGGTCGTGAGATCGAGCCCCATGCAGGGCTCCACTGGGCATGGAGCCTGCTTAAGATTCTCTCTCTTCCCTCCTCCTCTGCCCCTCCCCCTCCTCGCTCACATGCATGCATGTGTGTGCTCTCCCTAAAAAAAAAAAATGACAAAAGTAGGATTTATAGGGATTCTGGAGTTGGGTCTGGTGATGGTTACACAACAGTGTAGATGTAATTAATACCACTGAAATGTACACTGAAAATGATTAAAATGGTAAATTTTATGTTATGTGTATTTTACCACAATAAAAAAAAAAGGGTTTGGGGAAAAGCACTAAGCAAAATTACAGAGTGTACCTTGGGGAGGGGAAGAGAGAGAGGGAAGGAGAGAGTGAGTTTTGCCTTCCTTTTCTTGTGGAAGCCCCTGACTGACGGGCTGGCAGTGGGAGAGGCCATCAGGGGATTCCTCCCAGGGCAGTGGGCTGGCCGCCACCCCAACGGTTTCTGGGTTTCTGGACCGTCTAGAGCCCTTGCAAGTTGAACTGGGATGGAGCCAGGACTGGCTGTCTCTGTCCTTAGTGCCTTCCTCTTGGCTAGGCCAGGTGGCCACCGTTTCCCTTATCAGAATTCCTCACCGTGCTGCCAAACTACGGTGTGCCTACAGGTCACCTGGGAATCCCCGCATGGTGCCGGGGCTGAGTCTGCGCGGGGAGGTGGGCCTAGGAATCTGCCTTCCTAACGGGCTCCCAGGGGGCACTGAGGCTGCTGGGCCAAGGGTAAGAGGGGACCAGGCAAGTTCCTAGAGCCTTAGGAAACACTGAGCGCGGGAGCCTCGTCTCCCTGTGGAATCATGTGAACAACAACAGGGCGACATCTCAAGTTCAGAGGAGGAAACCTTCATGCGTCGCCGTCCCGCCACATGGGTGGATTCCTGGGCCAGCATCCCTCCCGACTGGTGAGCATTGTCCAGTATTCTGAGCATCACCCTGCAAGCATTCATAGGGGTTTCCACTCCATCCGGTGCTAAGGTGCCCCTTAATTTTGTCCCCGTCATCACAGTAACACTGCACCTTGGTGGAGGGTTGAGGAACAGACCTGCCAACGCAGCTTTCACCTCGCATGCAGAGATCATCCTGGAGATTCTCATCGAGTGATTGACCTGCTGTGGATTCCTGACACCTCGTGGCTTACGGCCACTCCCCTTTAGCCCCAAGATGGTCCCCAGATAGAGAGCCCGTGTGCAAACACTGAACTCTTAGGACAAGCAGCTAACTGTGCCTCTGTCCCAGAGTGGGCTGTCATGGGCACCGAATGTCCATGTCCTCGGGAAGGCATTGACCCAAAGGAAACAAATGGAGAGTAGGTGCCCATCGAAAGGTGTCCATGGACTCAGACTTGGGCCCTGAGGCTGAGTCCAGCAGGGCCCACCCCCGTTCTGTCTGCACATCCCCTCTCCCTCCATCCAAGCCTCCCAGCTCACACCTCAGCTCCTGGCAGTGCCCAAGCAGCCCTGGGAGGCCCCCCAGAAGCCACTGTGCTCAGCCTCCCTGCCAGCATGAGGAGCTCTCTGCAGCGTCCCTGACTCAGCCTAACTCCTTCCCAGAAATTCATGGCGGATCCAGGCAGTTGCCCAGAGGGTTCCTTTGGCATTGGACCAAAATGTGTCTTGCTAACTCCCACTCCTGTCCTGTAAAACATGAGTGTTCCTCCTTACACTGCAGCCATAAAGATATTTGGAGACCTCTTCCACCTCTTCTCCTAAAAATTCCTAGTTCCTTCAACTAATTCTTTTGTGTTTCTGGATTTCTAGCCATCCCAAAACTCATTTGTGTTCGCGGTAAACTCAGTGAAGTTAGTGTGCAAACAAATGAATAAAAAAGAATGATGCCAGGCTTTCATTTTCCTCTTGGGAAGACTCTTTTTAAAATAATTTTGGATGAAAATTATTTTTGTCAAATATACATAAGACCTTAAGCTAAAATGTCTGTGTCCTATAATATAAAAGTTTGTGATGCAAACAGAGAACTTACAATACCAGTTTAAGTCATGAAACAAAAGGAACAAGATCGTTTGAAGTCTAGAGCACTTAAACCCTTTTAATCCTTAATATTTATATAAAATCTCATAAAGAATATGCAGAGCTTAAGGTAATAATTTCTTCCATGAATGTTCAATGACTCGCATGTCCAAGTAGACTGAAGTTTGGAAATTTTTCTTAAGGTTCACATTCACTAGAGGAAATCAAAGTTTTAAAATGCTCATGTAAAGGTTAAAACAGCTGAAATTATTTTCTCAGTAAATGCTTCCTCATCTTCATCAATCATTATTCTCAACTATAAAGAACATTTATTTATATAACACAGTGTAGTTAATAAAAGGCTATATGCAAAGATAAGACAATGCAAGACAGCTGAGTTTATAATGCATCTGAAATATTTAAAAGATTTAATCATAGTTCTTATATGACTACACACTTAATAACTTATCTCTACTTAACAAAATAGTAAAAATGCCATTTTCTACTTTTTGAATGTGTGTTTGCAAACATTTTCTCTCAAAGAACTTTTCACTTCCAATTAAAGAACTAATGTAGTTAATGGATAAAAAAATAATGTTCACCTTTTCTGGTCATAAAGTAACATATAGTATAAAAAAATCAGAAAAGCATACCTATAATCTCTTTACTAGCAGATAATATTTTAAGATTTTTAAGCTATATTGTCAAGCTTTTTTCTACTCATACATACTTAACATACATAGCTTTTTTGTACTCACACATATTTGAAGGATACAGATCATAATACTACATATGTATAATTTAGTAACCTTCCTTTTTCACATATGTATTAATTATAAACACGTTAATGGCATTTAAAACCTGTAAAGCATGAATTTTAATTAGACTAAGCTATTGTTTGCCAACTCTAACTGAATCCACCCTTATTCTTTATTCCCCCTCCAACAAACACTTGTAAATTTCCCTTTAATGTAAATTTGCTTTGCATTTTAACATAAGTACTTGCTGGATCTAACCTTTGTCTTAAAATTCTAAATAGAAGAAAGATGAGCACTGTATTCTTCTGTTTAGAGAACTTCTTTGTTCTTTTTTGGAAAGATGTTTTAAGCCATGTCAGGTTAGTGTTCTGATATAAATAAGTAGGTAATTTTGCTTTATCAGCCCCCAGAACATAACAGTATTCCAGAATGTTCATGCCTGGAATAGATGAGTGGGAAGGAGGCTTTGGTAGCACTTTTCCCAGGACTTATTTCTTATTACACCTCAAGCAAGCTGTTCTCTGACCCTCAGTTTCCTCATTGGCAACATTGCTGAATGAGCATGGGGGATAACATATTTGAAACCATGACCTAGATGATGAGATCGTGGGGTGGGCCTTGGAGTCACCACTTAGCCCCAGGAATGACCAGCTGGTGACAGTCT
Organism: Halichoerus grypus; assembly: GCF_964656455.1. Lineage (NCBI taxonomy): Eukaryota > Metazoa > Chordata > Mammalia > Carnivora > Phocidae > Halichoerus > Halichoerus grypus. The sequence goes on along the minus strand of NC_135719.1, from coordinate 43,368,582 downwards.
TTCACATGCGAGTAGTGGCTTTGTATAAAAATCAACCCTGTTAAGCTTTAGGCTGAGCTTTGCCTTTTTTTTTTTTTTTTTTTTGCAACTGCAATAAACATGTATCGAGCACTTAACAATGCCAGGCATGAATGAGATACGGCCTCCATGTAATGAGCTCAAGGGGGAGAGATTAAAGAAAATGTGATTGAAGTGCACAAACACTTAAGGATCCAGAATACATCCTATTTCCCAATTTAAAATAAAATTAATTCGGTGTACCTGGGTGGCTCAGTCGTTAAGCGTCTGGCTTCGGCTCAGGTCATGGTCCCAGGGTCCTGGGATCGAGCCCCCCATCGGGCTCCCTACTCCACGGGAAGCCTGCTTCTCCCTCTCCCACTCCCCCTGCTTATGTTCCCTCTCTCACTGTCTCTATCAAATAAATAAAAATCTTTAAAAAATAAATTAATTAAATTAAATTAATTAATCTCTACCTAATTGAATTGAACTTGTAAACTCAAACCTGGATCTTCTCTTAAACTCCCAGGGCTATGTAGTCTTTCTGACTCAATGACTCATCATAAACACGTCCTTGCAGCTACCTTTAACTGAGGGCGGGTCTTATCAGACATATGCATCATAGACTTTTTAGTTCTATAAATCAATGACAGGTTTAAACACATGTGCAATATTTAGTCACAACAGAAAAAGAAGAAAAAAACTTTTAGAAAGTCCACCAGCCTCAATTTTGTAACACCTAATATCTAAGGGTGTTTTCCAAGAGAAGAAGTAAGACCTTGAGTTTTTTGTTACTTAATTATGGAAGATGATACATGAACCTGAAATTCAGGAATAGCCATTAGAGCCTTGAAGTCAGTCCCTCAAGGGCTGATTGGGCCAAAGTTAGCATTCAGCTGTTGCTGGAGCAAGAGGACAATCCTCACCACACGGTTGCCTAGAAATTTCATGTGTTTCTGTGTTTTGTCAGCCCAGGAGTTCAGCTGGGAGTCAGGTCCTTTTCTGACTAGCAAGTGGATTTGGTCCTTCTTTCAGGCACATCCTTCAGGGATAGTGAATGGGTGTTTCAGTGCCTGGTTTTGAAGGGTAGTCCCTGCTGGCTGGTAGGGGCCCATCGTTCCCCTCATTCCTGCTGAGAAGCTTCCCGAGCCAGAGCTGGTGTAATAAAGAGAAGTCCCTCTGTAGGGTTCATCCCTATAGTGTTCTCTCATTGAGTGCTTGGCTTGGTCCTTAACATTCTTCTTTTATATGAAGCACATGGGGATATGGGGAAATTTTCCCAGATGTGAAGACATTATTTGGTTTGGAAAGCAGAAATTAAGTTAGTCAAATGGAAACTACATGGAAAGAAATATTCTTAGGGTTTGAAATAAGAAGATAACTTAATTTGCCTTGTATTCTTCAGGAGGATTTAAATATCTCAAGTGTTTAAAACTAGGAAAGAGACCAGATAATATATAGCTGAAACAAAAAACCCTTTAGCCTAGAAGATTCCAATTATTGTAACAAAGGATTTTGTTGTTGTTGTTGTTGTTGTAAAAAGGACTGACTCATTGGCTCAAATTCCTAATAACAATGCAAATAGAGTGTAAGTCATGCAAAGTGTTTGTGAGCCTGTAGGGGAGGAAAAAAAACTTTTCCTCCATCCTCTTAAGTTCTGTATTAGAAGCCTGCAAATTAAACTGACAAAAGCCAGATTAACAGGAGAAAAGCCGACACATTTTATTTGATGTTCATTTTTCTACATGGCACAGGGAGCCTCATAGGAAAGAAATGAAAATCCCAAAGAAGCAGTTAGGTTTGAACACTTCTATACCATTTTAACAAAGAGTGATAAATTTTGAAGAAGTAACTAGACAAAGGAAAGGGGCTGGGGCTTCTAGGGGCAATAGGAAAGTGGCTGAGAAGTATATGGGGGAGACTAATGGAAGATAAGGGTTATTTTGGTAAAGTTTGTTTGTTTAGACTCATCTTGGCATCAGCTCCTAACAAAATGTTTTCTTCTTCCTGATACTACGTGAAAATTTATGATCTGCTTTTAGGCAGGGAGTGGGAGGGCAGAGAGCCCTTCCTGGATCTGATGTTTCTCAATCACCTTCAGTTCAAAATATGTCAAAGCAGCATATTTTGGGGTGGCATGTTCCAATCCTCTTCAGGCTCTTTGCTTCAGAGAGTTTTCTCACTGAGGAGTCAGGCCCAACCCAGCAGTGGTCATGTAAATGTTTGCTTATTCATCCAGGCTGTGATTTTATAAGACTAGATAGCAATATACAAAAATGAAAATGGAAATTTTGGTAAGGAACCAGGGTTGTTTTTTTTTTCTTCCTTTCTTGAATTTTATTTAAATTATATTGCTTTTGCTTATATTTTTAAAATAGTAATGTTGGTAAAAAAAAAAAACAAAAAACAGTGACTCTGTGTTTAAGGGAATACCCAGCAGAAACCCTTAGAATGGGCTTTGGTTGTCCTCTAAACGGCCACTTTCAGAGTTGGAACGTACTGGTAACAGAAGAGAAAGGAGCAAGGAAGTACTCAAGTCTGTGTTCATTTATTTAACTGATATTCATTGCCCATGGGTAAGGTGCTGACCTGAGAAGGAAGTAGAGATGATTCAATAGTCCCTGACTTCACTGAGCCTACTTCTATAAAGGAAAAAATAAAGTAAGACATAAGTAACTGTAGTACAAAGGAGGATAGTAGGATGCACAGTGTCTTGAGAATTCTGAGGCTGGAAAGAGTATATTGACTTGGGCAGTCAAGGGAGTTTTCACAGAGGAGATGGCCTTTGAGCTGAGCCTTAATGGATTTCGATGTGTCCTGATGAAGGGGAAGAGCTCTCTAACAGATAGAAGGAACAACACGGATAAGGCACAGTGAGCACTTCATGCAATCAGGAAATGGAGGACCCAGGCTCTGTCCAGAATGAGCTGTGTGGGAGAGAATAATGGGAAGTTAGCCCAGAAGACAGAGGCTGACTGAGGTCGTCTTATAGGAGAGCTTGAATGCCAGGTGGGGAGGTCTAGTTGGACTGGGACGGCATCAGAGGGATTTTCAACATGGCACTCCCAGCACCTGGAAGCTCATCAAATTAGAAAATGTGATGATACTGAGCAACAAGCTGTGACCATAGTCCAGGAGAAGAACATCAATGCTGGGAACCATGGGCAGAAAGAAACAGGACAGGAAAAATGTGGTGAAACCAGAATCTGTGAGATCTGAAGGTTGGCTTGATGGCAGAAGCAAGAACTCAAAAGAATGGTCAACTTTTGAATCCTGGTAGAAATTTGAGCACAAATTGGAAAACCAAGAGTAGCAATGGGGATGGTGATGAGGGGGGTGCTTCATTGTTTTACATGGTGAACATGAGGTATCTGGGGAGCACTCAAAGAGGTCCAGAAAGGTCTGAACAGATAGGATGAGAAGCAAAATAAGGCAGTGAATATTCCAAAGCATTTCAAGACAGATGGAAAATGCTCTTCAAGCTTTGGGGTATGACTCGGGAATGTGTTCAGTAGGCCCTAGATGAGGACAGAGTGTGCTTGTAGGACAGAAATCACTGGTGGTTCCGTGGCTTTAAGTGAAGACCTTACCTCAGTTTCTTTACCTTAGAGTGGGGATACAGAACTTGACTCTTTCAAGCTCCTATACCATTTATTGAGCACCTTCTGTATGCAGAGCATATTATTCATTACCTGTAATCCTGCCAGGAATGTGCTATCCAGATGAGCATGCCAGAGGTAGAAGGGGCTGGGTTCCTTGCCCCAGGCCACCAGGCTAGTAGGGATATTAACACCGATGTGTCTGGTTCCCAGGCCAAGCTCTCCGTCTATAGGAAGCTGTCTGCTAATGCTGTCACCGCTGTGGCCTTCAAGGACTGGGACCCCTGCCTTACTATCAGGCAGCAGGGTAGAGGTGACAGACTTCACTTCCCCACTTCCCCAGAACAGCCCAGACTCAGCTACCAGCAAGTAGACCTATGCCCAAGTGTTCATGCTCTCACTCTTCTGCTGCTGGATCTATTTTCAAAAGCAAAAGTCAAAACAGGTTGTCTGACAAGTGTAAGCATATCAATCGCAGCACTGGGACAGGATATTTGGAATGAAGACTGTCCTAGGAAAGCTAAGATGGGGGTTTGCCGTACTGATGTCCCATAATGGAGTAGGCTGGGCGTGAAAAGTGGTCAGAGACTCCTAGGGGAAAGAGTTGGTAGGGAAACGAGATGTTCAATCCTTCACATCATTAGAAAGTGGCCTCAGAGCCTGCAGGGGGCCTGCCCTCTAACGTGCCCATCTCCTGTCTTGCAGTGCTCAGCAGAGTGTGGGGCTGGAGTGCGGACACGCTCGGTGGTGTGCATGACCAACCACATCAGCAGCCTGCCCCTGGAGGGCTGTGGGAACAACCGGCCCGCGGAGGCCACCCCGTGTGACAATGGGCCCTGCACGGGCAAGGTGGAGTGGTTTGCAGGGAGCTGGAGTCAGGTGAGTGGCCAGAGCTGGCTGGGTTCATTCGTCCCTGGTAAGAGAGCATGCATAGCCGAGGGGCCGGGAAACAGGACCCGGTGTATCCCAGGCATCCTGGGTGTGAATCCCAGCAGTGCTGCCCGTGGCCCTGGAGAAGCTGCTTATGCTCTCAGAGCCTCGTTCAGTCAACAGTGTTTCTTGAGCACCTATTATGTGCTCTTCTCAGCCCTTGGAATACGTCAATGAGCAACGCGAATATTCCTGCCCTCAGGGAGCGTATGATCTAGCATGGTTTCTTTGTCTATAACATGCTGTTAATGACTGTACTGTGTGCGGTTATTTTTAGGAGAAATGAAGTAATGTCTATGAAGAATGTAGCCTAGTGCCTGACATACAACAAATACACAATAAATCGTAGCTGCTGCTGCTATTATTGTTGTTAATAAAGCCAGTGTTGTCTGTATTTGAGTGTCAGAAGCACAAATAGATATGATCCAGCAGTCCTACTTGCAGGGATATATCCAAAGGAAGCCAAATCACTATCTCAAAGAGATACCTGCACTCCCATGTTCATAGCAGCATTATTCACAATAGGCGAGGTCTGGAAATAACCTGTCTGTTGATAACCTAAGGAAAATGTGGTGTGTGTGTGTATATATATATAATGGAATATATATGGTGTATACATATATATAGTGTATATATATTATATATATATATATATATAGGAATATTCAACCATAAAAAAGAAGGAAATCCTGCCCTTTGTGACAACATGGGTAGATCTGAAGGACATTATGCTAAGTTAAATAGGCCAAACAGCCAAAGACAGATACTACATGGTATCATTTACATGTGGAATCTGGAAGAAAAAAAAAAAAAATGAAACTCAGGGAAACAGCAGAATGGTGGTTGCCAGGGTCTGGGGGGTGGGGACATGGGGAGAGGTTGGTAAACGGGTACAAATTTTCGGTGACAAGATGAATACGTTCTGAGATCTAATGTATAACATGGTGACCACAATTGATAATACTGTATCACTGAAATTTGTTAAGAGAGTAGAACGTAAGCATTCTCACGCACACACAAAAGAGGTAACTATGTGAGGTGATGGATGTGTTGATTAACTTGGTTGTGAGAATCCTTTCATAATGCATATGTACATCAAATCATCATTTGTACATTTTAAATATATTACAATTTTATTTGTCAATTATAACTCAATAAAACTGAGGGGGGAAATAGAAGCAGATATAGGAAAAGTTGCAGTTGTTCCTTATAAAGAACAGATAATACCAAATACTTTAATAAAGTAACTTCACTGATCTACTGATGTTTTCCTCAGTGTTCCAAAATTGAACACAAATCCCCTAAGAAAATGTGGAAAAGATCGTTCCTTCTTACTGCCCTGTTATGATTGCTGTTAGTATTTTGAGTTCTCGGGCCACTTAGCATTAGGCAGGGTTGGCTGGTTCTCCAAGGACTTTTTGGCTGATGATCATGATTTATACATTATCAGGACCCCTGGCTCCGTATAGAATTTGATTTAAGTAGCTCTAAAAACAGACCCTGAAAAAAGAGACTGCCCGGTCCTTGTAAGTTGATACAACCCCCTTGGAAAGCAATTTGGCAATAAAAGTCAAGAACCATAAAAATGTTCATTTGCCTTAACCAGTCACTCCACTTCTGGGGATTCATCTTAAGGAAATAATTAACAGAAGAAAAAAAGGCTTTTTTAACAGAGGTGTTCATGACAGCAGGGCACTTAGGGATATTACGTTGTAATTAAAATATTAAAATATTATGTAACAACAACAGTGATAATTAGGGAGACCTAGAAAGTACACAGGATTTAGTGGCAAGTGAAAACCAGTGAGTGAACCTTATCTCAGCCCCTTTGAAGAATGGGTTTTTATATGAACAACATGGGTAAATGTTTTCTTCTCAAATTTCCTCTGATGTTCTTATAATACAAACTGTAAAATATAGAAAATTCAAAAAGAAAGAGAATTCAAGTACTCCCAGAGCTACACGAGTGCATATCAGAGTCAGACGTACCTGATAGCCGGTCCCAGCTCTACTTCTCTGCAGTTCTTCTGACTTGGGGCAGGCAACATAACGCCTGGGAGCCTGTTTCTCCATCCAAACATGAGGATGAGAATACCTACTAATGCATGTTAGTTCCCTGTTCCCTGTGTTTATTATTTTGTCTGCCCACTGTTTTCCATGTCACTATTGGTAGCCAAACACCTAGGACCCGAATCCCAAAGATAATTCAGAGGGGACTGCATTACACCAAATAGCCACAGAAACAAAGCAAAGGGAAGAGTCCTCTGGGAAACTGGGACAGCCTCCACATGGTGAGGATTAGCAGTGCAATTCAACTTGAACGTCTACCAATCTCAGAAGAGAAGGGAGCAGGATTCAGGGTCTTTTTTGCTTGCGGGCCTCCTGTTGACTCCAGGCCTATTCAGAGAACTGAGAGTAATTGTGAATCTGGGTGAAGGCAGTGTTTGTTTCCGCCAAGATTAGAAACATGGAATTCAGTGCCCTGTTGCCCAAAAGGGTCAAGACATGATTGAATGCGACAAGGTTTTAGCTCTGGATTTATAAGGATGTTGGAGCCTGCTGTCACCTCCCTACCCTGGGACTCTGATGTTATCCCCAAAGAAAATGAAATAGGGCATGCTTATGTACTGAAACTAAAGTGAAAATAAATGTTCCTTCTATCCATGTGGTTTGAATGGTAGTTGGCATCTGGAACGCCCCACGAGCCTGGGCACAGTGAACTGTCCAGGGTGGACATGGAACCCAAGCCAAGCCTAGCAGAATCCTTCCCTGGGACTTCAGTGTAGACTTAAGGGAGGAGACTCTCTGAGAAGTTGTGAACAAAGGTGCTGGCAATGGCCTTGTCGGGGCTTGTGGAGAAAGCCAGCCCAAGAGAATGGGACCTATCAAGCTTAAGGAGTTTTTTTTATACCTGGTGCCAAAGTAGCCTAAATCCTACTCATAAGCTATTCCACCAATATCTAGATTGGTGCCTAGATTGATGCACAGATGTTTCTTTTCTTCCCTTCCAGTTCTGGGTTTACTTCACCTGTAGATTGTCCTTGTTCTGGGGGGGCTCTTTCACAGTCTCTACCATTGGGAGCAGCTCTCTTGTCTGCCTTTCTGTCTGAATTTATTTTCACTGGCATCTGAGCAGATATTTCTGCTCTCATCTTGGATCAGTGATCCACCAGAGTACAACTGCAGGAATTATTCAGGTGTAGAAACACACATAATCACTACCAGTGCTCGGTGGAAGTAGTTATCGCTGTTAAATACCACCTCTGTCTTCTATGCCTTTCTTCTATGAATTCTATGAATTATATTCTATCTGATATTTGCATTACTCTGATTAGTCATTGTTGATTTTCACCTGGTATATCTTTGTCAATTTTTATGTATTTTTTAAGATATGTCTTTTGTATGCAGGACTATTTTTGTCTTTAATTTTACGCAATCTGCAAGTCTCTGTTTCTTAATTTTAACCATTCACATTTATTGTAATCACTTACATGCTTGGACTTTTCCTTGCCATCTTAATTTGTGTTTCTTATTTAGGTTATTGCCATGCTTTCTTGTCTGTTTCTTCTTTCCTTTCTGCACATGTGCACAGATCAGGTTTCCTTAATTCCATCTTTCCCCTCTAACATTTTGGAAGTTATAAATCCTATTTTTATTCATTTAGTCCTAACACTCAAATTTTTAACACAGAGTTTTAAACTGTCATGTTTCTGTGTCAAGCTATCAGCAATCACATCCTCCCCCAAAAGCAGACAGAAGCCTTAAGTCTCCATGTAGTTACCTCCAGTTTCTCAATCCACAATATCTCCAAAAAGATGTTGACATCATCTGGATCTAGCTCCATATTAATGTTAATTAATTTTATAGAAAATACTGATTCAGGTTTAAAAATAGCTGTCTCCCCTCCAAAGGTTATTTTTTTAATTGAAATATAATTCACATACCCTAAAAAAATTCACCCTTTTAAAAGTTTACAATGCAGCAGTGTTTAGTATATTCACAAAGTTGTACAACCATCACCACTGTCTAATTCCAGAACATCCAGAACATCATCCCCCAAAACCCCTGTATCCATTATTAACAATAGCTCTTACCAACTCTTCTACTTTGTGTCTTTCCTGGTTGTGTCTTCTTCCTGGTTCTTTTTCATTTTATCAGAGACCACTACCCAGTAAGTCTTTCAAACAGGATCATGAGTGGTAAGTTTCTGAACCCTTAAATATCCGAAAGTGTCTTCATTTTGCCCTTTGATAGTAGGGGCAAATGCCTTCATTTTCCCCTGCCAGTCAGCCCTGCCCTGCTGTTCCTGGTGAGTGCCTTAGCTGATCACTGTCTCACCATCCCGAGGCCTCCTTCCTGCTTCTCGTATTCCTTCTCACCTGAAGCTCTTGAACTGCTTCCTCTTTGCTGGGCATCCTCTTCTATATGCATTTTGAACGATGATGTGCTCCTTCAACTTAATCCCATCTGCCTTTCACCATTCAAATATTCCCCATAATTTCTGGTCCACGAAGGATGAGTGTCCTTTCCCATTTTCAAATGCTATTTCATGTATACATACATACCCCCCCCACACACACACATATCCATTCACTTGTTCCTAACACACATATTCTGCCATTTCTGGGCATTTAGGGTAGAAGGCTGAGATATGTGCTCATTCTCCCTTAATTGCCTTATCACTTAAGGACCTCGTTAAAATAGCAGAAAATAGGGGCGCCTGGGTGGCTCAGTCATTAAGCGTCTGCCTTTGGCTCAGGTCATGATCCCAGAGTCCTGGGATCAAGCCCCGCACTGGGCTCCCTGCTCGGTGGGAAGCCTGCTTCTCCCTCTCCTGCTCCCACTCCCCCTGCTTGTGTTCCTGCTCTCACTCTCTGTCAAATAAATAAATTAAATCTTAAAAAAAAAAAATAGCAGAAAGTAGCTTCAAGTTTTGGTCAAGGTTTGTCATCTGCTATTCTACCAAGCACTCGGTACACACACAGACCGCCAGAGCAGTCAGGGGTCTTTCAGATCAGGTTTCCAAACCCCCACTTTGCAAGCGAGACAGTGGACACCTGGGAAAGTGCAATATCTTGGCCAAAGACTCGGAGCTATTTAGTGACGATGTCTGGACTAGTTTCCATGTTTCCTGTTCTCCCCCCTGCCGCCCCTGGATCCTTAGCACACACTCTCACTCCCCCTGCAGGGGAGGCCAGGCCTTTGCCTGGTAGCTGGTCACCCCTCTCCTGCCTCCAGTGTTGTCGTTGTCCGCAGAATTTGAAAGAAAAGAAAAACCTGAATATACTCCAAATCAGTCATTAACTCACATGGAAGAAAATAAGAAAAACAAACCAAGAAGATTTGTCCTCTGGATGTCTTATGAAGATGTCCCCCCCCCCCAAAAAAGGGCACCAAGTGGAAATTGCTGAGGGTGATGCTTATTACATCCTGTGTGACTAATAGACCATAGTCTATTGGTTTGGGGTTTGCCTTTTTCTTCTGTAGATATGTGTGGTTTTTTCCCTGTTTTTATTTGACTATGTTCCTGCATACGGACAGCAGAGCTAATATGAAGAGTTTCAACTAAAGAAATTGTTAGAGGCTTTTATAAAGATAGTAGATTATTTAAGGTTATTAAGTAGATTATTTAAGATGTATATGGATCGGGGCGCCTGGGTGGCTCAGTCGTTAAGCGTCTGCCTTCGGCTCAGGTCATGATCTCAGGGTCCTGGGATCGAGTCCCACATCGGGCTCCTTGCTCAGTGGGAAGCCTGCTTCTCCCTCTCCCACTCCCCCTGCTTGTGTTCCCTCTCTTGCTGTGTCTCTTTCTGTCAAAATAAATAAATCTTTAAAAAAAAAAAAAAAAAGATGTATATGGATCACAGCTTTAAAATGTTGTAATCAGGAAGTATTAAGAGTAAACCAGACATGAACAGAAAACATTTTACAAAGTAATAGAAAGAGAATAATTTGTGAGCAGTTATACACATCACGTTTCTGTAAACTAACAATACATACCAACATGTGTAATTGTCTGACCGCCCTCTTTGGGTGACTACCCTCTCGAGCTTCCCACCAAAGGGGGAAGTGAGAGGCTTGGACCCTGCAGTCAGAGGTTTCCTGCTGGCCACCTGTTGGGAGGGGAGGGCTGACCTTAGGGGACATTGTCCCCAGTCTGGGATCTTCTCAGCTTTGTGTGTCCCAAAGAATTTTAATGTAGCCCCTCGTCCACAAGTGTGCGGGATCGGAGAGACTAAATCATTTCCAGTATCCACCCGCTGAAACCGGCAGATCAACCAGAATGATAGTTCATTGTTTTGCAGTGAGAAGTGTCAGAATCTACTGGACAGGAACAACCAAATTGACAGGCTGATGTGTCCCTCTGTGTGTGCCAAGGGAGGGGGCGTCTAAAGAGGTGGCCTAAAAGAAACCATTTTAATCTCACACAGAGGCCACCACGATCTCGGAGACCAGCATCCTGGCGCTGTGATAACTCAGGGCACCCACGCTCCATTCCCGACACAGAGCTCTTGGGAAAACTGGCATCCACCTGTTACATCCTACCCAGTAACATTTTCCAGGTGTCCCTGGGCTCGTCCTAACTGAATTGATGATAGAAAACACTCATAAACATCCCTTGATGTTCCTGTCCCCTTTCCAGCATGTGACACCCACCCTTCTCTGATTTTTCTCCAGTGTTCCATCGAGTGTGGGAGTGGGACGCAACAGAGGGAGGTGATTTGTGTTAGGAAGAACGCAGACACCTTTGAAGTGCTGGACCCCTATGAATGTTCCTTCCTGGAGAGACCCCCCAGCCAGCAAGCATGCCACCTCAAGCCTTGCGGGGCCAAATGGTTTAACACAGAATGGAGCATGGTAAGTCATGGTGCTCTTGACAGAGATTGCATTAGTACATCATTCTTCTTTCCTCCCAGAGACAGTCAGACCGCCTACTACGTGCCAGAATGACCTACTCTAGACTATCACTTTTGGGGCACCCCTGGAAGCAGCCTGCTTGGTGGGAGGAGCCGGAGGCTGGGACCATCTTGATCTCTAAACTGGAGAGGCCATAAAGCAGTGACTTTCAATCTCAGTGTGCATTAGAATCAACTGGGATCTTGTTTGAAAAGATGGATTCCGGGTCCACCCTAGCCGAGGAATTTGAATTTTGAACAAGCTCTTTAGGTGACTTGGATAAAGGTGTCCTTGGACTGCATTTTGAGAAATGTTGTTGCAGCAGATTAATGGCTGAAGGGGTTCAAGGATGCTCTTGAGGATACTACATGGTGCAGCGATCTCATTGTAAAACTCACTGAAGGAATTTCTGTCAGGCCTCAGGGACCTGTGTGTGTGTGTGTGTACTTTTTTCCTCATCCTGTAGACATTATGGATTTGTAGATTATGAGATTGATCCTGTTTTTCTCTTTGAATTGGCCGCTTGGAAACTCAGAACCAAAATTGTGGTCCATCTCTAAGAGAGAGTTTATCAGACCTCACAGAGTGGATTTTGTATGTTAATGTGCCCCAGCTTTTCTCTCTCTTTCCTACTTTTATCTTCTTTTTTGCTCCAGTCTTCTCACCTTTTTTTCCTTAAATCTTGTAAACCATTAAGTATTTCTTAAGACCTCTCAAATCCTTTCTGTGAGGAGGGAGGGTAGTGTGTAAATGAAGAGACAGAGAGAGAAAGAGTTAATACAGAAGTAGATAATTAAGGAACAAAATGGGAAAGGATGAAAATAGGGAAAAAAAAAATTTTTTTTTTCAAAAACCTTCCTAAGACAGAAAACTGCCTAAGGCATCATTGCTGGTGACCATGCCTTAGACACATGAGGGGTTGGCGGAGGTTCGTTCTGCCTTTTGTCACTGAAGATCATCAAGCAGAGCCTGTAGGGGAAGCCAGAGTAGAGGCCAGTCAGAATCATGCAAAGGTGATAAAAGGGATTTTGCTTATGAAATATATGTATAAAATCTGAGAATTCTGTTTCCCAATAGTGTATGTCTACTCCAGTGATAACAGGCTTTAGGCACGGGTAAACCACACCTCAGAGGCAAATGGGAACAAAGCACGTGTTGAGTTTGAAAGGTGTTTTGTCAACTTCTGGGAAATGGAATTCAATTGTTTTGATATTGGCCACGGCCTTTGAGAATGCAAGAACAGATCACTATGTTATTTTGCCCTTTGGTTTGGAAGGTCTAGAAGGGCCAAGTTCATCAGGCCAAGTCAGAGGAGATGACCTCCCAAAACACCTGGCTGGAAACAACCCAGATGTGCCTCCACAGGCCAGTAGATAAACAAATAGCAGTACATCCCGAACCACAGAAGAATACTCAGCAACAAGAACAAACGAGCCGACATGGTTGAACTTCAGATGCACTTTGCTAAGTGAAAGAAAGATCCCAAGAGCTACATATTGTATGATTCCTTTTATATATTCTGAAAAAGACACAACCACAGGGACAGAGACCGCATCAGTGATTGCCAGAGGATGGGGTGGGATGAGTCTTGCTACAGAAGGGCAGGGCAAGAGGATCTGCTGTGTTTGATGAAACTCTTGGATCTTATTTGCAGCAGGAAATACACGACTCTATGAATTTGTCAAAACTTACAGAACTGTGCGCCACCACAAAAAGGACTTTTTCTGTATGTAAATTCAAAACAAGTAAACTGAAACAAATATGAAATAAATGGTTATGATAACAGCAAAGACAGTGAAGGAAGAGAGATATTGTTGAATATGCCTTGTTTTATAAATTTGAGTAAACTGATATTTAGACAATCCTAAAACAAAATTAGATTTGAAAAAAGGAATCCCCAAAAATGGAAAATATAATGAAACAAATTAACCTAAATATGTATCCAGTTGGCAGCATCAGCACTATTGCAGGTGGCTTTAAAACAGTAATTTGGGGCACCTGGCTGGCTCAGTCAGTTAGGCATCCGACTCTTGATCTCAGTTCAGGTCTTAGTCTCAGGGTCGTGAGTTCAATCCCCATGCCGGGCTCCACACCCAGTGGAAAACAAACAAAAAAACAAACAAAAACAGTAATTTCACTGTCTATCCTTGAGGACCAAGAGAATTAGAAAATGTTGACACTGTTTGCAATGATCGTATTTTTAGTGAGAGTGTTGTACCGTAATCTGAGATAGTTGAGTGGATAGTGAGTGCTAAAGTGAACAAGTAATTTACCTTATGATAATATGTATGATACTATATTTAACAATACGGTAGTAGCTTTCTGTCTTTCCCAGGATCCTTGGGAAACAGGATTCTCAACTCAGGAGAATGAAGATACACGTGAGATGGAAGAGGTTTAAGTGAAAATCCTGTTTTCCTGAATTTGAATCAGAAACATCAGTATGAACTCACAAAATATCTTTAAAAAAAGTTCTTTCCCAGTTTTACCCATTTACCCATTGAAAGAGCCTAGAAACAATGGCCAACCCAGTAGCAAAAGGCGTGCCTATCAGCCAAAGTGTGGTTTCAGAATACCACTCTCCACCAAAAGCAACCAGGAATTCTTAGAGAACAGCTGATTCCAGGTTTGGGACTGTATACGTACAAATTAGATTAGAATATCTTTTTATCCCAGGTGGCAAGGAAGTTCTCAAAGACAATTGAGTTCATGCCCGAAGGACTCAAGAACCAAGTTTTGAGGGCTCAGACTAGCCACTGAGGAGACATCAGTGAACATCAGTAAAGATATTAATTGCCATAGATTGAATGAAATACATCATATGTATTTAAACCCATCCATTTATAATAAGTGTATAATAATAATAATAAAAAAACTAATTGGAGGATCCACCATTAGGGAAACCATCTCATTATTCTGAAGACTGATAAATAAAGGAAAGTAATCAAGCATTTATCCCGTCTTTCCTAAACAAGCTGTACCACTGGGTGTACCAAAGAGCAAATCTAGGTTAGGGATGGGGCAGGGATTATTTTCATTTCCTAGCTAATAAAAGAAGAAGAGATGATAGAGTTTTACCACCGTTCTTCAACCACAGTGGATTAATAGATCTGGACATGGCACATCCGTGGCTGCTGACATCCCCAAACAGAGACAACCACACACATCCAATGAAGCAGTCTCACCACAAAAACAAACAAACCTGCACCTGTTAGGGCCTCTTCTATACCCAACTTCCAATTTACAGGAAATGCAGAGGACAGAGAAAGATGTTAAACTGTACGATGCAGATGCAGTCCGCAAAATCCTGACTATGGGAAACTCTACAGGACAAATGACTCCTTTCCTCTAGATAATAAAGTACAATGGGGAGAAAAGGCAATGGGGGTGAACCTGTGGATTAAAAAGAGTCCTAGGAGTGCCTGGGTGGCTCAGTCAGTTAAGTGGCTGCCTTCGGCTCTGGTTGTGATCCCAGGGTCCTGGGATTGAGCCCCATGTCGGGCTCCTTGCTCAGCGGGAAGCCTGCTTCTCCCTCTGCCTGCCACTTTCCCTGGTTGTGCTCTCTCTCTCTCTGTGTCAAATAAATAAATAAAATAAAATAAAATAAAATAAAATAAAAGAGTCCTAAAAGGCCTGTCGGTCAACTGCAATGTGCAGGCCTGTTGTGGATCCTGATTCAAAAAAGAAAAAAAAAAGGTATTAAAAACTTGAGATTCACAAGAGAAGTGGAAATGGGAACTCTGAATATATTTTTGAAGATAAGGACATGTTGTTAATTTCTAGGTGTAATAATACAACTGTGGTAACTTTTTAAGAGTTTTGTCTTTTAGAGCTACAAACTGAAATATTATAGAAGAACTGATGTGATGTCTAGATTTGCCTCGAAATAGAAGTGGAGTAGACATGGGTGGGGTACGGACAGGACACGGTTGGCCGTGAGCTGATGGTTGTTGATGCTGGTTGATGCATGGGAGTTTGTTTTAGTATTTAGTCTCCTTTCGAAGATGTTTGAAATTTTCCAGTATCTGCCCTTCCAGTGTGCTGAGCTAATGGACGGCCAAAAACCTACCCCTCTCTTTTTGTCACCATGCAGTGTTCCAAGAGCTGCCAGGGCGGCTTCCGGGTCCGCGAAGTGCGCTGCCTGTCAGATGACATGACCCTAAGCAATCTCTGTGACCCTCAGTTGAAACCAGAAGAGAAAGAATCTTGTAACCCTCAGGACTGTGTCCCTGAAGTTGGTAAGTAGGGATTCCTATCTCGGAGAGAAAACAAACCCTTCTTAAACCCCAGCAAGTTCCCTGGTATGAAAATGCCAAGCCCATCCTTGTCTCTCCGTGACCTTGTGCACAGTCGTGGGGCTCAGGGGGTCAAAACACTTTCAGTATGATAAGTTTCATAGTTTAAGATGACTGTCCATAGCTTGGGTGGTGATCCAAGCCACCCTCCAAACTTAAATGCAAATTGACTAAAATGGTAATGATTTCAGAGATTTGGTTCCATTATCTTTAAGGTCGAAGGAGTGAGATTTCAACTTCTAATTGTAGGTGCAAAACAGTGGAAGGAAGAAAATTAATAAGAAAGGTCTAAACCTATTTAGAAAAAAGCGGTTAATAATTAAAAATAAGAAAACCTTGATATAGAACATAATAAGAAATGTGAATGGATAGAGAGACTAACTATTCCTGAATGGGAACACTCAGTACTGTAAAGAGGGGTCGCCTGGCTGGCTCAGTCTGTGGAGCATGAGATTCTTGATCTTGAGGTCATGATTTCAAGCCCCACTTTGGGTGTAGAGATTACTTAAAAAATAAAATCTTTTTAAAAAAATCTGTAAAGAGGTTAAAAGAAGGTTCATGAGGTTCAACATATAATATCCTCAAGTATATTGCCTTATTATATACTTGAACACATTATAAAACACAGAAATTAAAACTATATGCTGAGTCAGGAAGAGACAGGGTTATGGGTGTTATAATACAGAATTCCGATACGAGGGAAGTGAAGTATGATAAAGGCCTAATTTTTTTTAAGACTTTGTTTATTTATTTGAGAGAGAGCGAGAGCAAGAGAGAGCACATGAGCAGGCAGGAGTGGAAGAGGGAGAGAGAAGCAGGCTCCCCGCTGAGCAGGGAGCCCGATGCTGGGCTCAATCCCAGGACCCTGGGATCATGACCTGAGCTGAAGGCAGACGCTTAACTGACTGAGCCACCTAGGCACCCAATAAAGACCTAATGTTAAGGAAGTGGGGAGAGGAGAGACTTCCAGTGCATTCAGATAATCAAAGATCCATTTGAAAAAAACAAAGCAAAACATTTTAAATCTTGCTTTATGCCATATATACATAAATGCCTAAAGGACTAAAGACCTTTGCATAGAAAACACAATGTAAAAATACCAGAAAAGATAGATATTCTTGGGGTTGGTTAAGCCTTCATAAGCTAGACGCAAAACTCAGAGGCCTTATTGCTGAATGTAAAAACATAACATAATAAATTAAAAACTTTTCTCCTGTTAAGGACATTGTAATAGTCAAGGTTCTCTAGAGAGCCAGAACCAATAGGATAGATGGGTGGATGGATGAGTAGATAGATAGATAGATAATAGATAGATGATAGATAGATAATAGATAGATGATGATAGATGATGATAGATGATAGATAGATAAATAGATAGATAGATAGATAGATAGATAGATAGATAGATAGATAGATAGATGATAGAAAAAAATTCATTATGACGAACTGGTTCACATGAACGTAGAAGCGGAGAAGTCCCACAACCTACCAGTCACAAGCTGGAGACTCAAGAAAGCTGCCGGTGTAATTCAATCTGAGTCTTGAAGGCCTGAGAACCAGGGGAGCTGATGGTATAAATTCTGGCCCAAGGGCAGGAGAAGATGACATGAAATGTCCAGCTCAAGCAGTGAGGCAGGAAAGGGACAAATTCCTCCTTCCTCTGTTTGATGTTCTATTCAGGCCCTCAGTGAGTGAGTCCCATCTCCACTGGGGAGGGCCACCTGCTTTACTGGGCCCATCAATTAAAATGCTGACCCCATCCAGAAACACCCTCCCAGACACACCCAGAAATCATGTTTCATTGGGGCTCCCCATCACCCGTACATTTGACACATAAAATTAGCCATCACAGACATCATAACCCAAGTTGGAAGAGAAGAAGAAAGGAAAAGAGAGGGAGAATGAGCAACAATTGTGAGAAAAATGTGAAACATACCTTATTGGAATGTGATACAACCAATATAAGAAGAAAATGTCCAGCCTGGAGCCAGGAGGAAGAAATAGTGAGAGAAGTAGTACAGGCTCCTGCTTGTAACTGAGTGTAATCTTTTTAGAGAACTTTGGCAATATCGCTCAATATATAAAGTATTTGATATCTTTGACTCAGTAACTCCACTTCTAGAAATGTATACTAAAGATAGGCTCCTGGGTGGCTCAGTCGTTAAGCATCTGCCTTCAGCTCGGGTCGTGATCCCAGGGTCCTGGGATCGAGCCCCGCATCGGGCTCCCTGCTTGGCGGGAAGCCTGCTTCTCCCTCTCCCACTCCCCCTGCTTGTGTTTCCTCTCTCGCAGTCTCTCTCCCTGTGTCAAATAAATTAAAAAAATGATATAGACTCTCAAAATTGTACAGATATACATATACACGAAGAATAAGGCTCAGTAAATTGTATAGAATTAATAAATGAAGGAATTGTAGAATTTCTTGTAACTCATAAAAATTAGAAGCAATTATATTTCTACCAGTAGAAGGAAATGGTTAATTATGTTACTGTACACAGGATAGAATTGACATCTTCAAAAGAATGTGGTAAAGCTGTATGTTATGATACATAAATGTATTCAATATATTTGTAATATCAAAAAGCAAGCAGCTAAAATTATGTCAGTTATTTTCCAAGTTAATCTATAAATTCAAGCAATGTTAATCAAAATCTAGACAGGGCTTTTCATAGAAAATCAGACAGACTGTGTCTAAAGTTTACAGCAGAGACCCAATAATAGCCAAGGTAATTTTGGAGGAGGGATGTTGGGAACAATGTTGGGAAATGTATCTTACCATGTATGAGGACATACTGCACAAGGATAGACAAACAAATGGAACAGAATAGAGTGCCCAAAAATAAATCTGAGCATGTTATGGTGCATGATACATGGTCAAGGTTAACAGTATGAATCTGGGGAGGAAACATGAACATTCAGTGCATGGTGATGAGACGATTGTTTATCCATATAGGAAAAAAACAAACTGAATTCCTACTTGTCACCACACACATACACATCAATTCCAGGTGAATTATAAATGTGAGGAGAAATTTTTTTAACTCTTAGAAGAGAATATGGGGAAATATATATATTAGTGTAGGGAAGGATTTTGTAAATGAGAAACACAAATACCAAACCACAAATGAAAATATTATAACATCTGTTAGATTAAAAATACAATCTTTTTAATAAATAACACTGCAGCAAAGTGATGAGAAAAGCCACAGGCGTGGAGAAGATATTTGCAACACATCTAATGAATAAAGGATCAGGATCCATTGTATGTCAAGAATTTCCATGAATCATTTGTTTTAAGTTAACTAAATTAGCAAGTGGTCAAAAGATAGGAAAAGCAATTCATAGAAAAGGAAACTCAAATGGCAAATAAACATATGATGATCTGTTCAACCTCCTTTGGGGGTAAGGTCACATCCACCAGATCAGCAAAAAAATAAAACACGCAGCATAAGCAAAAGAAAGCAAAAGCATTCTGTACAACTGACAAAAGTATAAGTTGTTGCACCCACTTGGGAGAGCAATCTGATGAGAGCCAGTAGATTTGCACATACCTTATGACCCAGCAAGACCCAGAGAGAGCATGTGTAACAGCTGTTTAAAGGGGCAAAGTTTGCAGTCGTAAAAAATTGAAAACCGTCAGTAGAAAATGGATCAATAGGTTGTAGAATGTACGATGGAACACTATTCAGTAATGAAAATGAACTCCCTCGAGCATTCGTTAAACATGAACGAATCACACAAAGTCAACGTTGAGCAAGTTGCCGAGGAAATATACAATCTGCATCATTTCTTTTTTTTTTTTTGAAGTTGAAATGCCACATAGTGATTAGGGTACCAGCATTTACAGTTCAAGTATAAAGACAGGATTGGGGATACTAAACACCACGTGTGGGGCTTGATTCCTCAGGAGTGAGGAGAAAGGGGGAGGTGGTCACGGAGTGAACTCTGGGAATTGTGTCTATGTCGGTGAGCAGCGAGACCACAGTCCATTGAATTATATTCTCTATACCTAACTCTGTTACCATGTTTAAAAGAAAAGAAGAAGAATGGAAGCTCTTGGCCCACCCTACACCTCCCGTAGGTATTAAAGCAGGACCAGGATGGAAAGCCATGTCTCGCGCCCTTTCTCCTCCCACTGGTCCCGGCTGGCTCTGTGCTCAGAGAGTCTTTTCTGTTCTCTGTTGCTGCAGATGAAAACTGCAAGGACAGGTACTACAACTGCAACGTGGTGGTGCAGGCGCGACTCTGCGTCTACAATTACTACAAGACCGCCTGCTGCGCGTCCTGCACTCGCGGGGCCAGCAGGCACGCGGGCTTCCTGGGCAGCAGATAACACCCCCGCGCCGCAGCAGGAGGGCAGGTCCGGGAGGCGGGGAGCAGGGGGGCTGGCCGGCCGCTGCTCCACCGGGGGCTCCCCCTCCCCCCCCCCCCCCCCCCCCCGTGCTGCCAGCCGGCGTAGTCACCACCCCCACCTTCGGGAAAGCGTCCCCGTGGTGCCCCGGAGCCAAGCCACGTTGTCCTTTAGCATCGCCATAAACCGATGATCCCTCCTTGGGAGCCCTGGCGCCTGGTGAGGTGCTCTCTGAAAGCCAAGCGGTGGGGGACGGGGGGGTGCTCGTAGCTCTCCGTCAGCTCCCGTGCTAGCACTTTCTAAGTCAGCAAGTCGGGCCCTCATGCGGCGCTGCCTTGTCCATGGTGCTTCTGGCCTTTTCAATATCGGGGTCCCTGGGAGAGTGGGAAGAGGTGGCTCCCACCCCAGAGCCCCACTAAGCCTTGCTGAGACACCTGCTTCCCACTGTTGCCTCAGCCGGTGGTGCCTATTTGCATACACTCAAAGACATGAGGCTTTTTCCTGCCTCGTGACACAAATATCTCCTGTCAAAGAGTGCTTGATTATTTCGCAGGTGTATTCACAGATACTAGATCAGTAGCGGCGCACAAAGTCCCGGAATGGGAGCCAGGGACTGAATCCTTATCCCCATTTTACTGACAAGGCAACCGAGACTCAACTTAAGGAATTGACCTGCCGGGTATATTCACCTGTTGGGTGGCAGGGTTGAGTCCGACCACACAGCTCGCCTGCCTAGAAGCCTTAGGTCTACAAGATGCAGCTTCATTTCAGACCAAGCGACTGAGAAATTTCCCACTCAGCAATCAAAGCCCAGCTCTAGAAGTCATTCCTCTGGCCAGAGGTCAAGACAGCATCCGCGGCACTCAGTTGTTTCCCACGTCTCTTTCTGTTTATCTCTTCCCCGACAAGGTCCCAGATCCTGGTTACAGGACTCTGTGCAGGTTTTGTTAAACCCCATCCTTAATGGAATTGCCCCTGACACAAGGAAGCCACTGGGGTAGCAAGGTGATGCCTGAAATTCTGATTCCGTTCCCCAGGGGATATGTGCCCCCCAGGGAACTACACACCAGGGGCTCTCCAGCCATGGTGCCTCTCGAGTCTGTGCCCTGGGCTCTCCCACGTCCGCAGCCACCTACCCTGGGCTGGTCGCCACACCTCACCCGGTGGAATGTCTAACCAACCGGTCTCAGCATAAAACCTGTGTTTATATTAGAAAGAGTCTTCCTTTGGTTTTTCCAGTATGATTTATGGATTTCTGTTTGTGATTTCCCATCCCTCCCTCCCACTACGACTCACAACCTCTATCCCACCATCCCAGACTCGAGCACTAAGATCTGCATTCATGCCACTAGCCAGGGAGAGAGGGAGAGGGGCCATGGGCTCCTTCAGTGACAGCCACAGCGGCTGGGTCATCCCCAGTGCCCTTCACCTAACTCTGCATTTCCAGAGGCCTCAGGCTGCAAGGGGGATGCAGTGTGTATTGAAAGGTAAACGATCTGAAAAGTCAATTAAAATGAAAGAATATGTGTGTGTGTGTGTACACGCACACACATATATATACATACAGTTGACCGCTGAACAATGTGGGGGTTCAGGGTGCCAACCACCCCCTGCAGAGTTGAAAATCCATGTATAACTTTTGACTCCCCAAAAAGGTCCTAACAGCCTGCTATTGACTGGAAGCCTTACCAAGGACATAATCAATCAACACATATTTTTATATATCATATGCATTATACAGTGTATTCTTACAATAAAGTAAGCTAGAGAAAAGAGAATGTCATTAAGAAAATCACAAGGAAAAGAAAATACATTTACAGTGCTGTAGGGTATTTATCAGAAAAAAAAATCTCTGTATAAGTGGACCCATGCAGTTCAAACCCATGTCGTTCAAGGGTTTTATATATATATATAAATTTTATATATATATATATTCTTTCACCAATTAAGAAAAATATCAGGCTAAACAAATTGTAAGTTTATAGAAAATCTGTCATATATAGTACCATGGTCCTGGGTCTCTTTTTCTTTTAAAGCAAGCCTGGATTCTTAGTAATAGAGTTTCTTCCATGAGCCCTTTAACCCAAAAATTTGCTAATTTGATGATCACTTGAAGCTTTTGGAAGGAGTAGCTCCAGCCCGATCTGACACACTGTGTTCGGTCCTCGCTACCCTTGGGCTTTCAGAAATTCTATCTGGCCTTTCCATGGGTGTTCTTGAAGCCGGAGAGCTAGGTTCTTGTCTCACGGAGTCGAAGAATGAATCTCTCAGACAAAGGGGAGTGAGTAAAGCGATAGAGTTCTATTAAGCAAGGATACAGAAAAAGCTCTCGGGAGTGAGAGGGGTCCCGCCAGGGTTGTCAACGTGGGCCTCCACTGACGGTCTTTTATTTAAAACTGACCAGGGAGCTTGTGGCCGTATCATTCTTGAGACGTCTTGGTTTGCATAAGGACTTAGTGATAACATCTTTAATGGCTTACTTCTTGTTTAGGATCTGGTTATTCTTCATTGGTCACAGGTGACTGTCATAAAAAAAGAGCCCCCACCCCCACCCCGGACACCCAGGGCAGGGTGGTCTGGTGTGTTCCCTTATCTCTGGTTTCCTTACACCTCCGCATTTTGGGGATTTCTGTGAGCCTGATCCCGTAGCCCCCTACCTATCTCTCCCTACCTAGCCCCTCCTGTCCCTTACTCGTTCTTCTCTTCTTGGAGAGCCCAGCCACCGTTCTGCAAAAGTACAACCATCTCTCCTTCTTCGTACACAGGGTCACTTGTGCAATATGGAAGCTGGCAGAGACCCGCATTCCCATGCCCACCAAGCAAAAAAAAAGACCAGAGAAGCCAAACGGCTGGTTTCTGCCCTGTGCCCTCTCCCTCTCACTACCTACTTTTGCTTTTTGTCACAATAGAAGCATTGCCACATTTGAAGGATTCCTTGGAGGAAGCTTTCTTTACATGCTAGAGGGGGGAAGAAGATCAGTGGGTGGGAGAGCAGAGAAAGACAAATTTCAGCTCACATTGGGGGAAAACCTTCAAGCCATCCAGCCTGCCCAATAGAGGTCTGGGCCACCCTTCATGGGTGACGCTCTGTCCTAAAGGGGGTTTCTTCATCAAGCAGGAGGTGAACATCCTAGGTCCTTCCAACTCGGGATTCGCATGACTGGGCTGGCTCAATACTGGCTTGGCCTCTTTGACATCTCTTTGGTGTCCTGTGGCCCCCAAATATTACCTAACAGTTGTTTAAAAAGGACAGGGATCTTCCCATGAGAATGGCCATCCTGCCAATGGCAGAACTGAATCAGAGCAAAAGGGTTAGTGCCACGTCTTTAGCGGGGAAAAGTACCCAAACTAAGGGTCTTTTTCCTCTTCCAACAAATAGTTGAGCTGTTCTTGGAATACATTCATCTCTGGAAAGGTCATAAATTACGAGGACAGGTGTTTTAATGACTTATTTGTCTTCAAAATCCAGTTTTTGCTAATTTCCTGGTTTCTTACATCAACATCTAAATGCCTTTGTCCTTCACACAACACTTCTGGGAAGGTCCCTCAGTGTTTCCAGTGGTAAAGTTCCTGGAGAGGGTTGGAGGAAAGCTCACCTTCTGACAACTCTCTCCACAGGGATGCCTCTTTCTCCCTTCCTTGGCACCCCCTTATCTTACCCTTTCCTTGTCATGATCTGCCACCTCCTTCTCAACCCCCCTCCATGTTCCCTTAACAGGCCACTTGCAGAGTTGAAAGTTACATTTTAATGCTGTTTTTCTTTCTTCTGTGTCCTGGATTGCCTCATTGCCTGCTCTGGATTTTAAAATTAGATGAATTGAAGGAGTTACCTCTTTTTTCACAAAAGTCAACAAAGCTCCAAACAGAAAGAGTTGGCTGTTCTACTTTCGCTTATTGGAAAAGGAAAGTGTGCCCCTTGCAGCCCAGGCGAAGGTCATTCAGTGCGCTCCAGCCTCCCACCCTCACTGGGACTCGCATTTTCCCCCAGAGGAAAGGAATAGCCTAAGACACAGTAAAGAAAGCTTGTAACCCTGGCCACTAGATGGAGCCGGGAGTCCTCTGAGTACATTAACCGTGCATCTGCAGCAGAGAGAAATCCAGATAATACTAGTACCTTCTTAAACTTTCTTGGTTCTCTCTCGTGTTTAATACAGCCATTTTAGAATTTGAATATTGATTTCCTAATGCAGAAGGCATAAATATAAGTGGCAAAAAAGAAACCTGGCTTTCCTTAAAACAGGCTGAAAAATCAAACCTGGAAGAACCTATCTCAGCCTGGCGGCTGGAGGCCGACATCTGACACTTGCCATATAAAACGTCTTTACTGTGGCTCTGATGGGAAGTTGGACACCTTACTGATGAAACTGGTGGATGACATGAAAGTGGTGACAGTGACAGGTTCAGGATCCAAAGAGATCAGGGAGACTAGACCAAAACCTGGATCTTAGGAATTCACCAGGAAGCAACATGCGTCTACCTTTGGAATTAAAACAAAAACAAAAACAAAACTATACAAATACGGGGTGGAGGAGATATAAGAGTTTCGGTCGACTAAGCTCAATGTGAGTCAAGGAAGTGGGATGGAAGCACTCCCTCCAAACTGCACACAAACACACATATGCACACACACACACACACAAAATGAGGCACTTAGACTACCTAAGGAGAAAACATTGGGGAGAGTCCTGCCACACGGTGGTTGTGATTGCCAGAACCACACTTGAAGAGTATCGATGGTGTGTAGCATTCAGGTGAGCATGCCCAACCCTGAGGAGGGGTGAAGTCAGTTAGAAACGGTGGAGGGGACTTCATGAGAACGTTTAGTCTGGAGAAGAAGAGGTGGGGGGCAGCACTCTGAGATGGCCTAGCACTATGAGAGCAACCCTAAGGCCAGGAGGTAAAAGCTACAGGGAGACAGACTTTAGCTCCTGCAGAAGAACAGACTTTCCACAAGTGAGAGCCCCCCAAAGGTAGAGGGCTTTCCCATCACTGGAGGTCTCAGCAGAGGCCCAATGGCCATTTGACAGGGGTGCTGGAGAAGGGAGTCAAGCACCTAGCTGGGGCAATATGACTTCTAAGGTCCTTCTGAGTCTAGGCTTTGGTGACTCTGTCAGTAGAACAGCTTTGAGTGATTTGCCTCATCTGGGCTACTTCCCACTTCTGTGTCCGCCATTTTGATCCCAGTGTTGCACCCCTCACCGGAGCTGAATGTGGCCTCATATCTCAGAACCACTAGCAACTTGGTCAGAGCTGCCCTGTGGGGTCCTGCTTTTTAGATGAGTAACCCAACATCCCGATGGCTAGTTTCCTGACCAAGGTCACACACTTTAATGGGTAGTACCTTGACTAGACTAAGACCCTCTAAATACCTTCTTTCTTTCTCAACTCACTTGCTTTGCTGCACCTTTACTGGAGCAAAATCATTCTCTCCACCCCGAACCATCCCATACTCCTAGTTCTATTCGGTGGGTAACAGAGTTCCATTGATGTGCTGAGGAAAAGTGCCCAAGAGAGTGGAAACTTCCAGCCAAGTTTCTCGGCATCTTCCTTTGCCTCGGTGAGAGAAAAGCCATTCTGTTACATAAACTAATTTCCAGCTCCTTGACCTCCCAGGTCAGTTTGACAGAAGGATATACTTTGTTATAAGTTATTATTTTGTTCTTTGTAAATACAAGATGTTTATAGGAAATGTGTATTCTGAACTTTATGGGCAGAATGAGTCACTACACCAAAATAGTTCTATTATTTAGAATATGTTAATTTTAAAGGGACCTAATAGGTATTTATTTACATATACAATCCACATTTGTGTAAAATCATTTGATCCTACTAACCCAGCTTCCTGCAAAGTTGCGACACGACGTCCTATTCTAAGTTCATAGTTATGATTTAGTATACTGACTAGCCAAATTCTTTGGGTTTCAAGATCGAATATAAATTACTCTGCTTTTCGACTCGTTCAGGGGCTCTTACTCCTGGCCTTATACCTGAAACAGGTCTGTGTGCATCGCCACCTTTCCATCGTAAATATTATGTTTGCTCATATAATCTGCCCTCTCGTCATCCCCAGTTGGAGAAGGAAATATAAGGGTCTTTCTCATCCCTTCTCTTTGTCTTGCCTCCGTCGTAGAATCACCGACACTAAGTTGCTCGGGAGGCGTGGTCAGAGCAGTGGGTGAGTCAGGGTCCGCTGGCAGGGGCTCTGCTGGGACTGCTGGGGTGGGGGCTCTGGGTTGTCCTGTCACCTACACAGCGAGGAGCAAGGGACCCACTAAATACTCCACTGCCTCCATGTCACCCTTAGAGCGTTAAATTATTGTTTAAGCAGGTCGGGTGGGGGTAGAAGGTGAATTCTGTGAGTAAATGCAGTCTGTTTTCTCTTCAGCAAAAATGACAACTATTTTTGTGTATGACTAATTTATTTTTATGATTGTAAAAATACAATAAACTGGTTAAATGATCCGCTTTGTTAACACGTCTGTGCTTTCTTGGGCCTTATTTCATTTCTACTCACGTTGCTTCAAACGGCCCCCTCTAAAAAGAACTGAGCCCTTTAGAGGTCCATTGGCTTGTCAGACTGGTTCTGAGCGCTCTGCCCAACGTGGGGCCACTTGGAGAACGCAGAACACCTTCCCTACGAAGGACGTTACCTTTAGGCTGCTTTAGCTTTACCTGGTCCTCAACCTGGGCTGTATGTTAGAATCACCTGAAGAGCTTAAGATAAGCTGTTCAGGTGTGCGCACCACCCCCAGGAATGCACTCTTACAGATATTTCCTTAAACCTCCCCAGGAGGCAGGAAAGTTGGGACCCACTGCACCCATTCAGTGTGGCCCCAGTCTCTTCAACCGAATAAAACTTCTTCCAACTCCCCTTGGGCCGGTTTCACCTTGGTCTTGAGTTTAGCCAAGTGTTTGACAAAATCTTTCAGGCTCTTTTGGTGCCTAATAAAGTGAGGCATGACTTAGGTCCTCGTGTCCACTGAAAGCCATTCTGCACTGGAGACAGTCTCAGGTGGAGTCTGTCCTTGACTCCGTCCCGCGCAGTGTTCCATCAGTAACTCTCAGAAACTCATTATTGTGCCTACAGTGGGCTTCCCGGCCCTCCCACCCACCTTCCCTGCCTGGAAAATCTCCACACGGTCTCGTTTGTTTTTGATTGTGGTAAAATTCACATAACCTAAAATTCACTATTTTAACCATTTTGAAGTGTACAGTGCAGTGGTGTTTAGTGCATCCACAGCACGTGCAGCTAATGCTGGAACATTCTCAGGGCCCCCAAAGTCCATTCTTTCTTCAACACCCAAATCAGGGCTGAGGGTTCTTCCCAAATCTTCATAGCAGACCTAGCAAGCTGTAACGTTATCCCCTTCTGGAAACAGAGCATTGAGACGCAGAGTCTCCAGCAAAGCCTTGGTGGCTCGAGGACTCTACAGTTGGCTCCCCATCGAGACAGGCCTGTGTCTCTCCCAGCTCCATCTCTGCGGGGTCTGGCATGTTCTATGGTCCCAGCATCTGTTAGTTCCAGTCTCTCTCCACATCAATTCTGATCAATGGACATAATTGCACAAGCACTGAATGGCGTGCTTAGCTGTTGGTGAAAAAGTGCAACGCTGTGTAGCTTACTCAGGCTCCCTCTGACCAATATGATCGTAGGCTACATTTGAAGATACGCAGCTGCCCCTGAGAGAGAGACAGCAAGCCTGCTCTGTTCTAGGGGTCAGACCCAAGCTGGAACCGTCGGTCTCCCAATTTCATCCACCATCAGGAAAGAATCCAGAGGATGGTGGCCAGGATGGGGGTGGGAGGGACCTGGAGAGGAAACTGTCTTCAACCATCTCCAGATATCTCAGGGACAGCCAGGGACAGACAAGAAACTGGACGCCTCCAGCATATCAGCAGAGAGAAGGGACAGGGAGTCAAACTTGCTTCCCGTAATAGAGACGCTTAACTGGGAAAAGACATTTCAACAGACAGTGAGATACTCAAAAAAGAGTAATCAGCATAGGAAATTTTAAATATGGACTGTATTTAAGATGATGCAATCGAATCCATGTAAAACTTCTTGGATGTGTTGGTAGCGTTTGGTCAAGCAGGAGTATGTGCCTGCTGCAGTATTTAGGGATGAAGGTCACAACGTCTGCAATGCACTTTCATGGAGGTCAGTAAAATTTGTGCGTGCACACGTGTGGAGAGAGAGAATACGTGCAAATAAAGTAAAATGCACTTTGGTATTAGTGAACGGTATGTGGTGTTCATTATACTTTTCCGAGGTTTGAAATTTTCTAAAGTAAAAAGGGGGTGCAGATAAAGAACAAAAAGAGGATAAGGAGAAAAACTCACATTTCGGCCATGTTTTTCACATTTGTCTAATGATTGGGGCACCTGGGTGGCTCAGTCGGTTAAGCGTCCAACTCTTGATTTCAGCTCAGGTCTGATCTAAAGGTCATGAGTTCAAGGCCCACGTGGAACCCCCTTAAAAATTTTTTTTGTTTAATGATAAGAATCACCTGGAGTGCTCATTCAGCCCTCCCCACCAAGGTGTGTGCCTCCCCAGAGGAGAGCACAGCGGTCTGTATGGCAAGCCCATGCCCCAAGTGATCCTTATCATCACTAAGGCTGGGAAACCCCAATTTATTGAGCACCTGCTTTGTGCCAAGCATTATCCAGGTCCTTTACATAATTCAACTTAATCTTCACAGCAACACGTATGCGGCGAGCACTTCATTTTGTGGATAAATAAATTGGGATTCAAAGAGAATAAGTAACCTGACCAAAGACATGGCTATCCAGTGGCAGGGGCTGTCTTGGGTTTTCTTGAAGCCTCATTGTGTACTGGGACTTTTTGTTTGTTTAAGTGATGTGGGGACCCCACCCCCAGATATTCCAGTTGTCTGGGGTGGGGACCAGGCACTGGTGGTTTTAAAGCATTCCCAAGAAATTGTAGCCAGGACCGAGAACCACCGAGGACCACCGAGAAGGGTGTGTCTCACTGTTCAATGTGTATATGAATCACCTGGGATCTTGTTAAATTTAAGGTTCTGAGTCAGTGAATGCTGGGTGGGACCTGAGAGTCTGTATTTCTAGCAAGTACCAGGGTGAAACTGCTGCTTTGAAAATGAGGCATTCAACACTAAGAAAGTTGCAGGTTTTCTTCTTTTTATTGAGAAGTTGAGCACATGACCCCTCAGATTCTTTATAAAAGTCTTCTTTAAAATTCAGATTCTTGGACTTAATCCACCAGTTTACCCCTTCAATCAAGGAAATGTAGAGGCTCTGAAACTCTTTTAAGCCTGTACTCATGTGTCATACGTGATTCAGTTTTTTCAAACAGAAAAAACAGACAACCTGTGTATCATTCAGGCATCCATTGGCCACACGCAAAAGAAAGCCTGACTATCCCGACTCGGGGATTTATTTTTCTTTTACAACAAGAAGTCTGGCTGGCGTTGGTTAGTGACTCAGCAGTTTTGGGGCCAGCTTCTTTGCAATTCTCTTGGCCTCTTCCTCATGGTTACAAGACAGCTTCTCCTGCTCCAGCTATCACATCCATCTTCAGGCGAAGAAGGAGGAAGGACAGTTGCAGGTGCATTGGCCTCCGTGTACTAAGAAAGCTAACACTTTCCCAGAAACCACTCCCATACCCAACAGGCTTCCACTTAGATCTCATTGGCCAAAATGGGTTCCATGGCTGTTCCTACCTACAAAGGAAACTGGGAAGACAGAGAAAGGATTGTCATGATTAGTGTGAACCAGTTACGATCCACCACCGGGTGCTGGACTTACAGCTGCTCTGGGCACAGTTGGGATTCTGTGAGCAGAGACACAGGAGGGGACAAACATGGATGAGACCACCAATGATGGCCTGAGCACTGACTTCTGGACAGGAGCAATCGAAGGTCAAACACCACAGCCTCTGTTCATCTTTGGCCTGTCAAAGAGCTACTCCTTCAAATGGGTTCAGGCCGTCCATCTCCCTCTATGCAACAAGTATTTCTTGGGGCGCCTGGGTGGCTCAGTCAGTTGAGTGTCTGCCTTCCGCTCAGATCATGATCTCAGGGTCCCGGGATCGAGCCCCGCATCGGGCTCCCTACTCAGCAGGGAGTCTGCTTCTCCTTCTCTCTGCTCATGCTCTCCCTTTCTCTCTCAAATAAATAAAAAATATTTTAAAAAATAAACCACAAGTATTTCTTGAGCACACACCGTGTGCCGAGCACCACTTTAGGTACTGGAGACATATGAGTCCTGTGGACCTTACAAATTGCTGTCCATTTGCAGATAGGGAGACCCCCAAAGGAGTCAGATGGAGTGGATGAGCCAGTCTGCTGACACGAGTGGCAAATAAATGGACATCAAATTTGGCTATTTTCTAATAGCTGTCATGGGTGTTGCAGTACAGATCTTCGTAACCAGGCAATTAGGGAACTCACACTTAGCCTCCTCTGGGCGGCATTATTTAATACGTGGAGCCACCTTGACAGCTGGGTACTATTCTCTCCGTTTTACAGCTGGGAAAGCCAAGTCTCACTAGATTAGGAAATTCACTCACAATCACACATTCCTGGTGGCCAAAGAATTCGAACCCGGGTCTGTCTAATCTTCACTGCTGTGTCTGTTCCTCCCCATGGTACTACCCGCTCTGCAAGAATTGCAGAAATCCATGCATAAGACAAAAATTCCCTTTAAAACTAAACTTGGGCCAGAACATATTCCTCGAGCTTGTGGTCCACGTTACAGATGTGGATGACGGTGGCTTCACAAGGGTTCTCGGGCTGGAGGTGGAGAGCCCAAGGACGATGGGCAGCCCACTTCTCTGATACTTACCCACAGACACACACACACCGTTGCCTCCAGGGACAACGCTTCAAGGAACCCCCTGTCCTTCTCTGCCCTGCTTTCACCAGTGTTCTGAGAAAGGCAGAGTCAGTCCTGTCTGGAGGCTGGCCGGGGTGCGAGGGTTGAGAGCAGCGAGACACAAAGGATCAAATCCGCCTGAACTTGATACCCTGCCAGCCTCTCCTCTCACCCGCCCTGAGTCCTGGATGGGCCTGCTGTCTAACTTTTGCTGTCATCTTTGCCCTGTGGTTCCCTTGAGCTCCGACGCAGGGCCCCCTCACACCCAATTTATACTCTCAGGTGATGACCCTGTTTGTCTTATCAATTGCTGAATAACAGACTCCCCCAAAACTCAACGGCTTAAAACCACTCTTTTCCTGTTTCTTACAATTCTGTGGGTCAGGAATTCAATCAGGGCACACCGAGGACAGCTCCTTTCTTCTCCACGTGATGTCCCCGGGGGCTGGATCATCCCAGATGGCTCCTCACGCTTAGCTCTGAAGGCTCAGCTCGCAGGGCAGAGACGGCTTGCCTCGGGTCCTGTATCTGGAGCCTCAGTTGTCTGTGGGCTGGATTCACTGCTTCTCACCCGTGTATTCTCAGGGCCTTTCCCTCCCTACATGGCTTCTTGGTGTGGTCTCTCCTTATAGCGTGGGCTTCTCAAACATGGAGGAGAAGGAAGAGCATGCAAGAAGAAGAGAAAGCTGCCAGGTCTCTTAAGGCCAGGGCTTGGAAGTCCCAGACATCCCTTCTGCCTCGTTCTATTGGTCAAAGCCAGTCACAGGCCTACTCAGATTCAAGAGAAAGGAAATACGCAGATCCTTCAACCTGCTCAAGACCTCAGAACTCAGGCATTCTCCCTTGGAATTCACTTTCTTTCACCTGCCTTGATGTCTCCCCAGTCACAATGATCATTCACTCATTCAACAAGGACTTATTGAGCACCTAACTCCATGCCTGATACTCTGCTAGGCGCTGAAAATGTAGCAGTATCCCAAGTGGAATAAGACTGCCCTCAGAGAGCTCACGTGCTACCGGGGGAGGCAGAAAGTAAAGACATGAACAGGTAACTTCTGCGTGGCATGGCAGGTGTGATATGTGTTGTGGGAAACAGCAAAGCTGAGAAGATGAATGAGGTGTGGTGGAGCCCAGCAGGAGGTGATGTGGTTTTGGAATGTTGGTAAGATCCAGAGCCGATGGCCAAGAAAGAATTCTTAAGACGTCTTTGGTGCAAAAAAGGTGATTTTGTTAAAGCACAGGGACAGAACCACCTGGGCAGAAAGAGATGCTGCCCTGGGGTTGTGAAGGGTGACTAATTATATACTTGGGAGCTGGGGGAGGTAAGGAAAAAGGGAGGTGTCCAAAAGGACTTTAATATGCTAAAGAAGACTCTCAGGATACTGGAGGCCTTGCTCTTGTCAAGCTAGGGTTGTTTTTCCTTCTAGTAAGGGATTAACATCAAGACAGCTGGGAGCTTCCTGGAGGAATGTTATACTCTACCCATCTCAGGTCCTTGTCAATGGGCTGCAGGTCATAAAGAAATTCAACTTTGGGGGGCGTCTGGCTGGCTTAGTCCATTAAGTGTCTCCCTTCGGCTCAGGTCATGATCCTGGAGTCCCGGGATCAAGCACAGGGGTCGGGCTCCCTGCTCTGCGGGGACTCTGCTTCTCCTTCTCCCTCTGCCCCTCCCCCCAACTCCTGTGAGTGGGCTCTCTCTCAAATAAATAAATAAATAAATAAATAAAATCTTTAAGGAAAAAAAAAGAAATTTAACTTTGTTTACATTCCTTTCTGCCTCTGTTTCCTACATCACTTTTAGAGGGGAGGGTGATGTTAGGGCTCCAGGAAATTGAGTTACGGGTTTCCGAAAGTTAGGCTATCGATAAGAATGCTTTTTCCCTGTAAATCACTAAGACATTGGTAACGTGAGGGAGACTCCTGTCTTGCAGGACTGTGATCTTTATCAGTTAACCATTTGTTTTTCCCTTCCCTTAGCTTTAGGGCAGTCAGGGGTGCCTGAGGACTGTCACACAAGTCCCACCTGGGAGCGGGGTGTTGTGGGGTGTCAGCTTGTGCTTTGCCCTCGGCTTGCCTTCTGCTCCCTCATCAGGAGGTACAATTTTGTTTTTTTAAGATTTATTTATTTATTTATTTATTTATTTATTTATTTATTTGAGCAAGAGAATGAGCAGGAGCAGGGCCAGAGGCAGGGGGAGAGCCCGATGCGGGGCTCAATCCCAGGACCCTGAGATCATGACCCGAGCCGAAGGCAGACGCTTAACTGGCTGAGCCATCCCGGTTCCCCTAGGAGGTACAATTTTAAAGGAGGTGGCTGGGGGGACAGGAGCAAGCGGGCCACCTGGCTGCCTGGATAAGGATGTTCCAGGCAGAGGAACATGCACGAGCGCTGCCTCCACCAGCGCACAGAGCCTTCAGGAAGTGGGAGAACAAGGGGAGCAGGAGATGAGGTCAGGTGTCCCGGGGGCCTGGGGAAGACATTGGCTTCACTGTGAGTGAGACGAGAAGCCAGTCAGGGATTTGGGCGAAGAGTGACGGGGTTTGAGGGAGCCCAGCAGCCTGGCATGAGCGTGTGCATTAACTGTGCCCAAAACGCATGTTTTCCTGGGTTAAATCATGAGCATTGGAGGCAAGCTGAGAAATACCATTTCAGTGAAAATGTTGATTTATGAAAGTCCACTTAGCACAATATAGCAAGAGCCATAAAGCTGACCAGATACGCTTTCACTTAATAATTCCGTGACTGGTGGGGCACCTGGGTGGTTCAGTTGTTGGGCGTCTCCCTTCGGCTCAGGTCATGATCCCAGGGTCCTGGGATCGAGCCCCACATCGGGCTCCCTGCTCAGCAGGAAGCCTGCTTCTCCCTCTCCCACTCCCCCTGCTTGTGTTCCCTCTCTCGCTGTGTCTCTCTGTCAAATAAATAAAAATAAATAAAAAAATAAATAATTCTGTGACTGGGAATTCATCCTGGGGAGAGAACTTAATGAAATGGTGGGGTTTTTTTTCAGGAGTGTTTTCAATAGTAATTTTTCGTTTTGTGTTTTCATACATTAATAATAATCTTTTAAAAGGTATGTACATATACTCCATCATCTGGTTGACTTCCTTACAGCCCAGAACTACCATTGGGACCGGCACTGGTGATGTAGGAAAGATGTTGGGGTTCGGAGCTGATGGCAAAGAAAGAATTCTTGAGACATCTTGGGTGCAAAAAGGTGGTTTTATTAAAGTACAGGGACAGGACCCGTAGGCAGAAAGAGCCGCACTGGGGTCATGAGGAGTGGCCCATTATATACTTTCAAGCTGGGGGGTAGTTAGGGAGTTCATGAGTCTCTAAGGAATTTTGGAAGCAAGGTTTCCAGGACCTTGAGCGGCTGGCTTTGTTGGGAAAAAGTCATTTATTACTGTCTAGTAAAACCTGAGTCATGAGACCCTTCAGATGTATATTGGTGGGTCATAAGCTTGGAGGATGACTGCCAACACGTATCTTGGGGGGTAGAGATAAAGGAAGTTTCCAAAGGAATTTTTATATGTTAAAGTAGACTTACAGGATCCTGGGGGTCAGGCTAAGATTGCCTTTTGCCCTTAGCCAAGTGTCAACATCGAGGCAGCTGAGTTCCTAGAGGAAGTTCCCTCTGCCTGTTTCAGGGACTTGTCAGTGGGCTATAAGTAGTAAGGAAATTTAATTTTCTTTTGCCTTTGTTTCCCACATCTCTGGGAGCAGGCGGTATTGCTTTAATTGTCATGAGTGGAGTTAATATGGAATCAGATTTAGTATTAAAAAGTGGATGCCCGCAAAGCAAACGCCAGATTATGTCACAGACTTGCTGTTTGAGACAAAAGAGCTGCAGTAGAGCGGAGAGTTGCCGGTCCTCCCTCGCCAAACCCAGAAAAATCTGCACCCTACCCTCGATTCCTATTTCTAGGCTCCGAGGGGCAGCTGACTTTCAACAGGGCATTCTCTAGCCTGTCCATGTTGTTCCTTTTAATTCCGTTTGCTTGCAGGAGTGTTTTCACTTCATTAGCAGAGTTTGATCCTTCTACTTAGTTCGATGTTTATAACATTATAATTAAACATGAAGTTATTTACTGGACATTGGAGGTTAGTGAAACAATGATTTCCCTTTAAAAGTTGTCCGAACATTACTTGAACGCAGTAACCAGTAGCCCGAAGCATCGGATGATTCCAAATAGCTTTCCGGGTGCTGCCTCCCTGGTCACCCCTCTTGCCGGGGGGCCCCACGCCCCTGGGCCCCCCGGCAAGAGTGCGGGAGAGCAGTCAAGGGAGCCAAAGGCTTGTCATCACCTGCCCAGGTGTCTTCATGAAGGTCACCAGGGCTCCTCCACAAGCAGGCGCCCGACAGGTTGGTCCAGCACGGATTCGGGAGCGTTCAGCTCATTTATTCTGGTGATGACCAAACTCTGGGGGAAGCCGTAGGCAGGTCTATGTCCAGAAAGTTCTCTGGCTCCCAGCTCAGGGCATCCGCTTTTCATCATCACTCAGACTCTCTCCCGGGTGATCTCAGTCATCCCCTTCTGCACAGCCGGCTCCGAACCCCTCTCCAGCTTCCCTGTCTCCATGGCAGCAAGAAGTCAACGTCCTAGTCTCCTCTGTGTCATCCGGCCTCCACCCCTAATGTCTGCTGAGTAGGACAGGATCTCGTGGACGGAGCTGTGTTTGCGCCTAATCCCGTTGCTTTCATCCTTTTTCTCCCCTACCAATACAGTATGACACGCCAGAGATTCCCGACCAAGTCCTAATCCAGCAAATGTCCTTCCTGCTCAATGCCCACCCCACCCGCACCCCTGGTAATCTGGCCCTTGAGGCGATCGCCTCTAAAATACAGAGAAACCAAATTCCCACTAATTGCTCCATCACATAAACTCTTCTTTGATGCTCTGGTAGAAAAACACAGCTGTGCGTTACACACTGGGTAACTTGGCCGGGATTCGTCACTAAAAGATTTTAAATCCTCTGCCTGATGTTGAGAGTACTGAAGATTTTTCTTTTTCTTTTCTGTAATTTCAAAGAAGAAATTCCCCCAATCTCTCATGCTAGAACTTGGAGAGTGAAACAGTCCATGGAGCAGGCAAAGCTTTTCTCATGGAGTAACACCTCCATCTTGTGGCCTTGCTGGTTATTGCAAGTAGATCGGGTTACCTGTAATACTCTGACTAGTGCTACCATCACCATCGAGGATCTTAGATCCCGGAGACAACTTGAGAAGTCCTCTAATTCCATTTCCTGTCTTCAAACAGGAAGGGTTTATTAGCGCCACTATTTCTTTATTGTACCAGCCCAGAGAGGTTAAGAGGCTTGTCCGAGGTCACACAGCTAATACGTGGAGTATCTTACCCCAGGCTCCTGCAGTCCTCTGACCGCTTTTTAGGAAGAAGAAACCCTTCTTCAAACTAAATTCTACCAATTATAAAACCCAAATGCGAAGGTGTTCTGGTTAAAGTGCCAGCCCCTTGGTTCAGCACACCTTGAAAACCAGGGTCCCACACCAGGGGCTGCTTCCCTGGTGAATTGATGAGGAAACATCATGGGGGGGTGGAAAGACTGGGGAAGGATCCCTGAGAAGATGTCCTTCCATTCGGAGGTAGTTTATCTGACCAGTTTCCTGTTCTGGCCAGACAAGTCCCTTTTATTAAAACACATTCTCTTCTTATCATGATTATTAGCAGCTCTTCATTTTTACATGTCTCTTCCCAAGAGAATCTCTAAGTTGATTTGTTTGCAATTTCCAGTAAATGTTTTAAACCTCCAGTGACCGTGTGAATGGCAACATTGGCCTTGGGGGTGACAGCGGCAGGAAGGCATGGGGGAGCGTCCTCCATGCCAGGCTCTGGCCCAGGAGCAGATGGGTCTGATGCAGTGAGAGTATTCTAGCAGACACAAGAGCAGAGGGTCAGAGAAAGGAGCAGCGAACTGCGGGGAGGTAGGGGAAGCTTTCGGTTACGCTTTCAGTCAGCCGTCCAGCAGATCAGGCTGGTTCCACGTGTCAAGCCTTTAAACACGAGAGACGAGATCTCTGGTCTCATAAAGCTTACGTTCTAGTTGGAGAAGATAGACACTAACAACTAAACAAGTAGATGAATAGGAGAGTTTCTGATCGTGACTCTGCGTTGTGGGGAGCAACGTTAGAGAGCCTGGTCTGAGGAGAGGCATTGGGGCCCCGTCTGGAAGTGTGAGAAAGAGCGAGCTAGAGGGAAAGCGGAGATGTTGGTCGAAGGGTACAAACTTCCAGTTATAGGGTGAGTAAGTCCTGGGGATCGAGGGCACAGCATGGTGACTATAGTGAACAGTACCACACTGTATACTGGAAAGTTGCTAAGAGAAGAGATCTCAAATGTTCTCATCACAGAAAAGCGGTGCTCGTTATGTGAGGCAGTTATGTGAGTTAGTACTTGCTAACTCTACTGGGGTAACATTTCATAATATGTATGTGTATCAAATCGGCACATTGTACACCTTCAACTTACACGATGTTATAGGTCAATCATACCTTAATGATGCTGGAGAGAATTTTAATAATAATTCAATCAATCAATCAATCACCAAAATAGCACCATAATTTTTTTTTTTTTTAAGCCAGGCACTCTTACTCAGAAAGCTCAAGGGCACCGCTGCCTTTTTCTTCTTCCAGGAGGGGGCGCTGATGAGTGCGCCAGCCAACCCCATCCAAAGCCAGCACCTGGAATTTTCCGCTAACGCATCACCCTCTTCAACTTAGCTCCTCAAAAACTCCGTAGCAAGATCAAAACGGCCAGTGAAGACAGATTTAGGTAGAAGCAAAGGGAGAAAAAGAGAAGATTTAGGCTAGAGAGTATGTCCAAAGTCATTGACCACAATTTTTTGTTTCACTTTTCACGTTGAAAATATGTATATATGTTTTTAAATTAACATTTTATTATATAAAACTTCAATCACAAACAAAATTATAGAGATAATAGTTCAGTGAAATACCATGGACCCATCTCCCACATCAGCAAACACCAACTTTAGTCGTTCTGCCTTCATATACCTCCTCCTTCTGGTCACTCATTTATTAAACAAAATTTTTGTGCTGTCATTTTTAAAAAGCGAATCCAAGACACTGAATTACTTCACCAGTAAATACTTTAGGATATGTCTCTAACAGACCAGGATTCTTTTTCATTAAGCATAAGCACAATACCATTGTCATAGCAAGCTAAATGTAAAACAATTCTTCAACGTATTTGTTTTTTAACATTCTATTTTTGAAATAAGTTCATTTCTGAAAAAGTTATTTTATTGCATTTTTTTAACTTTTTTAAAAAAAGATTTTATTTATTTATTTGAGAGGGAGAGAGCACAAGCAGGGAAGGTGGCAGGCGGAGGGAGAGGGAGAAGCAGGCTTCCCGCTGAGCAGGGAGCCCGACTCAGGACTCGATCCCAGGACCCCAGGATCATGACCTGAGCCAAAGGCAGACACTTAACCGACTGAGCCACCCAGGCGCCCCCGGAAAAGTTATTTTAAATTTCAATGCCCTTAGTCAAGAATCTTACCTTAAAATCGTGTCTGGGAATAAAATGATAGATCACAGCCTTAATCAGAAATTACCTTTTGGAAACAGACTGTCAAATAAATAAAG
Organism: Halichoerus grypus; assembly: GCF_964656455.1. Classification (NCBI taxonomy): domain Eukaryota; kingdom Metazoa; phylum Chordata; class Mammalia; order Carnivora; family Phocidae; genus Halichoerus; species Halichoerus grypus. Next base: position 43,330,042 of record NC_135719.1, on the reverse strand, counting down.
ATGCTGAAGAAACAGTATGACAACCTGAAAGATCAGTAAAATAATGCCAATTTCTATTCAATGGTATGTTACACTAAAGATAATAATAAATGTAAATAGGTTAAATCTGATACCAACCAGAGTGCCCCTGACTTAGCCGAATTACTTTGCTTTTGTGTACAAGTACCAGTGTGTCTGCAGTATATTGTCTTTTGCTCCTTCATCATGACTTTTTCCACATAACTCCTTCCAATGGCAGAAGAATAGCCATCTTGGAAATGTGCCATAATTTATTATATTAAAATATATACTTAGCTATTCCCAATGCATGCTGAATGAAAGCAACATCTTGACATATCACAGTGTGGTGTCTGTGTAAGAAATTCTAAAGAGCAGGTCTTTCAAGCTCCTTGGGAGGTAACTGGGGAGCCAGAACAGCATATGCAAAGTCCCCGTACTCGAGGGAGTGTGCTGCGATCGGGGATCCAAGAGACCTCCGCAGCCCCGCTGACAGGATGGGCCCCCTCCCATACCGTCACATCTTAGGGAGAACTGCTTGGAGCGTATGCATTTTCTAAAATGTCGTTCTAAAGAATACATCCCTCATCTATGAGGAGGCACTGGTTATCTGTGACCTCAGTTTAGCATTTTCACCAAATTAATAAATATAGCTAATAAGTAAGGTCAGAAAATACAGCTTACGTCAATATCAAAAGTCAGGAAGGCAAATGGGCCAAATTCACATTTGAACACTGCTCATCTAAATAGTTCTTTCTGGACAAATTCTAGAAGCCTGTGCAGTTGTCACGACGTTGTCTGGGATCTCAAGATTAAACCACAAGAGACTCAGGCAGAGACGGCACCTTTGTGCCGATAGAGCGAATCTCAGCCTACCTGTGTCACAGGAGGCCCGGGGTCTCACCGCACACATACTCACACCTAACCTTCACACATGCACACTACAAGTCATCCCCAGTCATACCTGGTGCAGAGCAATCCCATTAAAAGCAAACACAGAAAACAAAGACGTTTTCTGGAGAATTATCCTTTCACTTATCTCTATAAATTTTTTTTGCAATTTGAATCTAAGAATCTGCGTCTTGTAAAAAAGCTGAGAATAGAAATGTCAGTTCAAAGTGGCTTTCCATAGCCCAGAATATCTGCTGTTTTCTTTCAACTTTACCTGGAGACAGACTGTGTCTGGAGGGGATTTTCTTTCCGAAATATATGAAGGTGGTTTTTGTAAATATGATATTCCCACTTTTTATTCCCTTACCTTTGGGCAGATACATTCTCCTAACATAACCACCTTCTCTGCCTGGGTTTGAATCCCAGCTCTGTCACCTACTATCTCTATGACACTGGGTGAGTCGCTAAGCCTCTCTGTCATTCTTGGTTGTAAAGGGAGGACATAGTGATAATGTCTGACGGTGTCGTGAGGATTAAATAAGTTCTCACTGACCAACACTCAGAACTATGGCTGCTACATAACGATTTCTTAATAAATATTTCCCATTGTTATTATTATTATCATAGGTCATATTTATTTCAAATTAACCAATCTCTTATATTCATTTTTTTTTTTTAAGATTTATTTATTTATTTGACAGAGACAGGCACAGCGAGAGAGGGAACACAAGCAAGGGGAGTGGGAGAGGGAGAAGCAGGCTTCCCGTGGAGCAGGGAGCCCAATGCGGGGCTCGATCCCAGGACCCCGAAGACCATGACCCGAGCCGAAGGCAGACGCTTAACGACTGAGCCACCCAGTTGCCCCAGCCAATCTCTTTTAAAACACAAAAAAGCCTTATTTTGATTACAGTTATAATACATGTCCATTATTAAACACTCAAACAACATAGAAAAATATAAAGAAGAAAAGAAAATAGTAAAATTCTCCTTCAGAGAAACCTCCGTCAACCCTTTGAGCATCCTTCCAGATAGTTCCTGCGTCTGCATACCAAAGATAATGTTACATGCCTGATGGCCTGGGGCTCCTCCTGGACATTTGTCTTAGGCAGTGCTTTCTGCAACTGTAAAAACAGACTTGGTGAACTGTCTCCAAGAGAGCAGGAAATAACATGGCTTAGACCAGTGGTTCTCAACCAAGAACAATTTTGCCCCTCAGGGGGACATTTTTGGCAATGTCTGGAGACATTTTTGGTTGTCACAACTGGGGAGAAGAGGCTGCCTCTGGCATCTAGTGGGGAGAGGTCAGGGATGCTGCTAAACATCCTACAAAGCACAGGGCAGCCCCCACAACAAAGAATTTTCTGGCTCAAAATGTCAATAGGGCCCAAGTTGAAAAACCCTGCCTGAGGTTGTTTCATTTCTAGGAGATGATAAATATTAGAACCAGGAGGGTCAGTCTGCTAGAATACTCTGGTCTGATTATACCTGTTGTTAAACTTTAAAATACTTCTGTACTGGTTTTCAAAGAGCTCCCCACAACCAGGGGCCCTCTGCCTGGGCCCTCCCCCAGCCTCCAGCGCAGCCCCAGCACAGCTTGGAAGGGTCTAGAGCTGGTGTAGACAGAGAAGGGGCGCCTCCAAGACCAGGCTGCACTCGGCCGTAACCGCTTTGATGAGGCAGGGCTCAGGCCTGACGCCCCGTTCTGTTGAGATTCTAGCCCTCCCCTCAGGTAATGAGGGAGCAAAATCGAAGGCAGGAGAAACTTCTCATTCTCACACATAGAAATGTTTAACAATTTCTTCATAAATATTTCCTATTATTGTTAATAGTCGTAGTAGTAACATTTATTTCAAATTAGCCATTCTTTTTTTTAAATGAAAAGAGCTTTATTTTATCCTGCTTATACTTGTAATACATGTTGATTATTAAACATCCAAACACAACAGCAACCTTTCTGTTTGGGGTGAGAATTTCTGCTTGTGGTATCTTAATAATAGCTCTGCTAGACATGGGAGAAGCCCACCTCTGGGAGCACAGAGGGGAAGAAGTTAAACAGATACCCTTCACTGCCAGTCATCCGGGACAAAGGAGGAAGGGGGTCACCCCCAGCGTGGGGCTGCAGATCAGATGCAGGCGTTCTGGACAGACTGCCTTTTGTCTGCTCCCCTAGGACGGAAGAAGGAGCCTCTCGAGTTCTGCTCAGACCTTTAAAACGATTCTGGGGGAAGGACTTCAGAAGCCAAGGACTGGGAAAACTATGCAGGAGAATATCTGATTATTTCTAAATGTTATCTTGAAAAGAAAAGAAAGAGGCTTTGTTGAGAAACTTTCCTGCTGGTATCTGCCTCCGGGAGTCCTGAACCTTCCACTCACCACTCTAGAGAAAGAAACTATTGATGACTTTAGGTCCTACCAAGGAGAAAGGAGTCCCGTGATCTTTGGCCAGCAATTCCCTTGAGACACATGAAATCAGACATGCTGTTTTGTAGCCGGCTTTTGAGTGGAAACACTGTGGGCATATTTCCATGTAAATGAGTATAGAACCGCAACCATGTGCAATGGCTATCTAGCATTCCACTGTCAGGATGGAGCATACTGGGGGTAGCCTGCTGTCTACAGGTGGGTGTCTTACTAAAATTGCTGCAGGGACCAGCCCTATAATTAAATCTTGGTGAAATTTTCCATGGGATAGTTTCCTGGAAGTGGGATTGGTGTCCTGGGCTCCTTCTCCAAGATTGCAAAGATCCATGGGTGGGGAATAAAGAGCATTTTTTTTTTTTGACAGAGAGATAGAGAGCGCACAAGTAGGCAGAGCGGCCTGCAGAGGCAAAGGGAGAAGCAGGCTCCCCGCTGAGTGGGGAGCCCGATGCGAGGCTCGATCCCGGGACCCTGGGATCATGACCCGAGCCGAAGGCAGACACTCAACCGACTGAGCCACCCAGGTGCCCAATAAAGAGCATTTTTAAGAAGCCCCAGAAAATATGTTCCCAGGACCAAATGCCACGAGTGAGGCTTATCCCAAACCGGAAGCCCGAGGCTCCTGGACCTGTGGTGTTCAGCCCAGCCAACCTGACCTCATCCCAGAACCATTTCTCCTCCCTCTGACAACACCCAGGGCATCTCTCAGGCCTGGGATCCAGTGACACAAGATATGACAGGCCCTAAACCATGGGGGGGGTGGCTTTACCTGCCAGAGAGAGGTCTAGTTCTGCAGCCTTTTTCATCCATCCCCTCCCGGCCTGCCCTGCCTACCCCAGGCCTCCAGGGAGTCAGGGAAGTTGCTGACCTGTCCCCTGGGGGAATAATTGTATTAGTGATAAGGTGGCCTCTGGCGGCTTCGTCAGCAGATTCAAGGCTTTGGGCTGGGTAATCCTTTGGCGTCTGCCCCAGCAGCTGGTGGTCACAAATCGGGAGAGAGCCCCTGCCCCCAGCCCCGCTGGGCTGTCATCCGGCACTGTCCAGGCTCTGGCTGGGCCTGACTTGCCCAAGAACAGAGGGTCAGGGTGAGAGAGGAGCCGGGCTGACCCCCGTGAGAGGTCAACGTAATAAAGTCCAAACAGCGTTAAGAACGGGCACGTCGAACACGGCTAGTGTCTTTTATTCTGACGGATTTATTTTTTGCCATTCTAAGTACCACATAGCCACTACAGAATATCGGGAAAATAAAGACAAGTTAAAAATGAGCTACTGTGCTCTAAGTGCCTTGTCATCCACACGCCCAGCTGACCTGAAACTCTGAACCCAGTCCCTGGAACCTTCCATCGGCTGAGGAGGGAAAGGTGACCTGGACTGAGGTCCAACCCTGAGACAAGACCCGGCGCTGGAGTTTCTGCCTGCCCCCCAGGGCAGCCTGCTCTCCTTCTCCTCGGGAACAACGCTCGCTCGCCGTGGGCACCAGCTACCTTCTGCTGCTAAAGCCAAAGAGATGCTCAGTCTTCTTTGAAGAGCGCCATGGGGGAAGCAGGAGTCTGGGGATCCGACACCAGTCTGAAACTCCTGACTCCACCCCCAGGCTCCTCTCCTTCTCCGCAGCTGTGTGGCCAGAAGCGATTTGCTTAACCTCTCTGAGACTCGGTTTCCTCACCTGTGGGTTGAGGTTTGCTGTGAGGTTTGGGTATGATGTCGGGAGTATTTGCACTTGCTTTCTCCTTCTTACTACTGGTGATGCAAAGATGTCAGAGGACACTTGACCTGGATGATGGCTTCATCCTCGAATCTTCCCCTTCCCTTGCTCCCAGGACCCACGCTGTCCTGATTTTCCCAGTGGCTCCTCCTTGGCCCAGACCTCCAGGGTCCGAGGCCCTCAGCTCAGCCCTGGACGCTTTCCTCCCTGCACGGCACACGTATGCTCAGGACGGCCCCTCAATCCGGGGGCTTCGGTGACCATCTCCGTGGACAAGCTGGGGACGGGCTGGTTGAGGCGTGTGGAGTCGGTCTCCACACCTGAACTCTGGGTGGGTCTGTGGGTGGAAGCTCCGGCCCAGACCCAGGCAGGGGTCAAAGGGTCATGGAAGCCGGGTGTGTGTGCGAGATCCCCCAAGGAGAGCTGAAAAGGTCCTCTGGGGCCTGCTCTGGGGCACCCTGAGGTGATGACCATTCAGAGTGGGGAAGAAGATGGTAAAGACATGCTCTAGAAGTACGAGAGACAAGCTTTGGGAAGGAGGGACCAAGTACATCAAGTTTAAGGGAGATGCCCCAGGCTGTGGAGGTTAGATGGAGCTAGAGACTGTCCAGTAGAGGGCCCTGAGGGCTGCCTGTCTGGAGGGGTGCAGGTGAGCGCAGAAGCAGGGGAGGTCAGGTATGGGGCCTCCGCCTGGTGGCCTCGATCTTCTGAGGCCCCAGAAAGCGGATTACCCCACAAAGCCCCTCGAGCTGACTTCCCAAATCCCCAGTAGTGCTTCCCTGTCACAATGAGGGTTAACCCCACTTACATAAAGGCCCGCCCCTCCTCCTCTGTCCCCTTCACTCCATGATCCTTCCAGAAACTTCTCACTGTTCCCCCTCCCCCTTGGGCTCTAAGCCTAAGCCAAGCGCTGCCCCCCACCCCCAGAGGTGCAGAGGTCTGCTGAGGATGGGTGGTGTCCTCTAGACCAACCCCGCTCTGTCCTGGGCAGGGGGTGAGAGTGGGGGTGGGGGCAGAGGAGCAGGGAAAGGAAAGGCAATTTCCTGAGGCTTGCTCTGTGACTTCCTCAGAGAAATCATCATAATAACAGCCCCCATCACGTATTATGCTCTTACTGAGTACTGGGCACTGAAACTTTTGATACCCCTTTTCCCAGACACGGAAACTGAAGCTCAGAAAGGCTAAATCACTGGCTCAGGGCTGGGCCGTCTGACTGACCTGAGCGGGAGCAGGGATTTAAATTTGACTCTGTCTGAGCTCTCTCCACACTCCCTCTGGAGCCGGGGCTTGGTCCGGCGGAGGCCCAGACTCCTCCTTTGGCTCCTCACCTCACAACCACACTGGGCTTGAGCTGGGAGGACGGGGTCTGGGGACAGCAGAGAGGCTGGCCTGCCTGGGACGGTGAGGCCGGGTGGGGGAAAGGAGGGGAGGCCACCTGAGAGCCTGGAGCCAGACTCGGGGGCTGGGTCCTCACGCCCTCCCATCCCGCAGGCCCCGCTCCCCAGGAGCCTACAGCTCCTCTTCGGCTCCTCACAGACCTGAAGGAGACTCTCCACCTTGGGCCCCAGGCCTTCCTGCCTCCTGGCCAGCCTCAGACCCTACATTAGACCCATTCCCCTGTGTGATGGGCGCCACCTCTGTGCTGGATGTGTGGGGAGCCCCCTTCCAGGATTTGAGGGTCCTGGGCCCCAAGTGGTTCCTTATCAAGGGTTCAGGTGGGAACCATGAGGGTGGAAGGCTGGAGCCCCAGTGAACACTACATCCCTGGAGCCCCACATGCACACAGAGGCACACACCCCTCCCAGACATAACTTGCTCCCAGACACATGCCCAGCAGCTCAGAGAGATTTAAAGTCCTGGGGGACCTGGAGTCCTCACCTCCCTTCAAGATTTGGCATTGGATGGCCAGCCCGCTGAGAGCACAGGGCAGAAGGGACCAGGGACACTGGGCAGCTCGGGGGTTGGGGGGGGCTCCGGGGGCACCTTGGTGACGCCGCAGGTGTGGCTGGTTGATCCCCTGTGGAGACAGTAAAGATTAAGAGGATCATAAGCTGTGTCCAGCACTGCCCTGGGAGAAGTCTCCTAGAGCCAGAGCCGCTGTGGTGAGGGGAAGTTGGGGCAGCTCTGAGTTCAGACAGACAGACAGACGGGAGGCAGGAGGACAAAGAGGAGAGACTTGGGAGGGAGTGAGGGAGACCACCAGGGCCAGGGAGGGGAGAAGTAGGAACAGGAGACAGGGGCACCAAGAGAGGGACAGAGGTCAAAAGAGGGAGGCCAAGGCTGGGCCCACTCAGAGCGCCCCCCTCAGGAAGGCAGGTGCAGGCTGCCCTGGGACCCACTAGCGCTGGGCCCACTGCCCGAGCATGAGCTCCAACATGGCTGCAGCTGGGCCGGCCACTGTGGCTGCCCCCAGGAAGGAGTCCCCGGGCAGGTGGGGCCTGGGAGAGGAGCCCGCAGGTAGGGCTTTCCTGGAGGTGGGGTCTGGGCCCTCGGGGAGGGCAGTGTGCACCAGAGGGTCGCAGGGACCGTGAAAGGAGCTCCAAGGGCTGTGGGCAAGAGTGAGGGAACAGGCGGGCAAACCCAGAACCCTCGGAACATGGGGGTGGGCAGAGCCAGGATGGGACAGGAAAGGAGAGAGAAGCAGCCTTCGGGTGTGGCCGCGGAGCCCCCCAGGGGTGGGGTCCCGGAGGCTTCTGTGGGAGGACAGAGCCTGAAGCCACCGGCAGAGAGGGAACGGGGGCGGGCTGGTGGAGGCCGGCGCTAGCCCGGGGAGGGGCGCGGGGTGGGGTGTCTGCACCAGAGGGGCTGGCGCTTTAACTGTGGGCGGGGCCGGGGATGGCGGGGAGGGCTCGCTGAGCCGGTGGGAGGGAGGGGTGCGACCCAGCCGGGCCCCTGCCCCCCTCAGGCGCGGGCCCCTCGCTGCAGTGTCGCGTGTGCGGGGACAGCAGCAGCGGGAAGCACTATGGCATCTACGCCTGCAACGGCTGCAGCGGCTTCTTCAAGAGGAGCGTGCGGCGGAGGCTCATCTACCGGTGAGGGGGGCCCGCCTGGGACGGCCCTGCCCCTCCCGCCCCTGCGGGACCCTGGGCGGGCTGTGTGGGGGGAGGACGTTCTCAGGGGCGGAGGGACTGGGCCAAGCATGTCGCAAACCCACGGCCGAGGGCCTGGGTGGTGGGGCACTGACACCCTGGGCGCCCTCGGCCTGCAGGTGCCAGGTGGGGGCGGGGATGTGCCCGGTGGACAAGGCCCACAGGAACCAGTGCCAGGCCTGCCGCCTGAAGAAGTGCCTGCAGGAGGGCATGAACCAGGACGGTGAGTCGGGGCCCATCCCAGAGACGAGTGACGGAAGAGATGGGGGCCCAGGCCCGGGGGGTGTCCTGACCCTTCCTGCCTCCGCAGCTGTGCAGAATGAGCGCCAGCCGCGGAGCTCGGCCCAGCTGCGGCTGGCCAGCGTGGAGTCAGACCCGGAGCCCCGGCTGGAGCCCCTGGGGGCCCCCCTGGCCGCGGCGGGGCCCAGCCCACGGGGCCCCACGCCTGTTTCTGCAGCCAGAGCCCTGGGGCCTGGGGCCCTCACGCCGCCGGGGCACCACCACTTCATGGCCAGCCTTATAACAGCCGAAACATGTGCTAAGCTGGAGCCAGAGGATGGTAAGTGGGAGGCCGGCTGGGGCCCTGAGCAGCCCCTGCCCCGCCCCAGACTGGGAGCTGATGTCACCACCTCCTCCTCCAACAGCCGATGAGAATATTGATGTCACCAGCGATGATCCCGAGTTTCCCTCATCCCCATACTCCTCCTCATCGCCCTGCGGCCTGGACAGCATCCATGAGACATCAGCTCGCCTTCTCTTTATGGCTGTCAAGTGGGCCAAGAACCTGCCGGTGTTCTCCAACCTGCCCTTCCGCGATCAGGTGTGTGTGTCGGGGGATGCACTTGAGTCAGCTGCGTTGGGAGCGCATACAGCCCCTCGCAGGTGATGACTGCGGGTGCCCGAAGCTTGGCGATGGTGACAGTTGGGATGCACGTGTCTCTGAGTCAGTGTTGGTCAGGGATCCATGTCTCAGGGATGTGACCACTGGGGGCGCTCGCATCTCTGGGCAGAGGTGATAGTGGGCTGTGCACCTCGGGGATGATGGTGGCTAGGGCCACTCAGGGATTTGAGTGCCTATGGTCCCCTGGGTCTTTCCTCCTCCTGGACAAAACCTCAGGTCCTACAGTCCCTCTGTATGTGACAGGGCTGTCTGCACACCCTGAATAGTGCAAGTGGGAGACTCTGGGCTCTCTAGGAGCACAGACGCCTCTGACTTCAGGGTTCGAGTTTCCGCCTAACCTCTTCACCTGTAGGACTTCCCTCTGAGCTTCTCAAGGGCAAGCAGACCTGTCACGATAAACCCAGGAAGAGAGGCACACTGAGGGTCTGAGCACTTGGCCAGTGGTTTGGATGGAGCAGCTCAGAGGTCAGGCCGAGTCTGCTGAGCACACTCAACTTGGGACGCTTATGGGGACTGTCCCTGAGGCTGCCCAACTTCCATGGCTCTAGGCTTTCCTAAATGTTCCAGTTGAGGCTCTGGAGGGAATGCATAGAGCATCTTGGAGCCTAGGCAGCTGGGCCAGATCATACCAAATCCCAGAGCCCTGGGCCTCTGGCTCAATGTCAGGCAGAGGTCAGGAGATGGTCTGGGCATCCAGGGCCAGCCCTTCCTTTCCTAGGGCCCCGGAGAAGGTGGCAGAGGTTCAGGCTGAGCCAGAGATGCTGGATCTCCGCCATCATGCTCGCTCCTTCTTTGAGTACAGGTGATCCTGCTGGAGGAGGCATGGAGTGAACTCTTCCTCCTCGGGGCCATACAGTGGTCTCTGCCTCTGGACACCTGCCCACTGCTGGCCGCGCCCGAGGCCCCCGCTGCCAGCAGCTCCCAGGGCCGGTTGGCACTGGCCAGTGCAGAGAGCCGCATCCTGCAGGAAACAATCTCACGGTTCCGAGCATTGGCAGTGGACCCCACAGAGTTCGCCTGCATGAAGGCCCTGGTCCTCTTCAAACCAGGTAACCGAGTCTTTGCCCAAGCCTTACGGAAGTGTGGTTGGGGTTAAAGAATGGGAATTCCAGTGATTTCCTTCTGCCTCTCCCTCTGCCTCCACCACCCCACAGAGACCTGGGGGTGTGCAGGCTTCTTCCCTGGGGAGCAGGAGGAGTGAGGTGCAGGGCTGGGTTCACTCCGCCTGAGGGCCCTGGCTGACTGTGGCGGGGGCAGGCAGGGCGGGCTGGGAGAAGAGCTCACTGCCGATGCTTCTCTCCAGAAACTCGGGGCCTGAAGGATCCTGAGCACGTGGAGGCCTTGCAGGACCAGTCCCAAGTGATGCTGAGCCAGCACAGCAAGGCGCACCACCCTAGCCAGCCTGTGAGGTGACCTGAGCACCTGCCTCCCTGCCCATCTGTCTCTTCACCTCTTTACCCTCCCCCTCCCCCCCACCACTTTGACACCATCCCTGGTGTCACTCATTAGATGGCCCAAAGGTCTGATTCAATCAGCATGAATCCAGCATCTCCTGTGTGCCAGGTCCCAGGGGTGGGGACCAAAATGAGCAGAAGACAAAGTTGTTGCCTTCCCAGGATGCCCAGCGCAGTGGCCCCACTACAGATGAGAACCACCCCCATCAGATAGTGAGGGGTTCGGATACCTCTATCTCTCGCTACGCATCCAAGTAGACAGCTAGGGCAGGAGCCTGGTTTGGAAGGTGTAACAGATCGCTGCCAGCAGAAGGTAGGAGATTAAGCTAGAACAGCGTTCTGCAGCCAGCCAGTCCAGGACTTCGAATGCTGGCCGAAGGCCATATGGGATTTGGTAGGCAGAGGGGAGCCACTGCAGGCTTTTGAGCAGGAGGGCGTTGTACACAGAGCTAGAGTGAGTCCAGAGTACATGACCGGGGAGGGAAGCACGCACTGCCATCCTCCAGCGGAGTCCCTGGTGTCCTGCTCTCTGGGAGTGGTTGTAGGGAGAGGACAGTTGCAGGGGCCTCCAGGAGTCAGAATGCGTCCGACTTGGTACATGGATGGATGTAAGGAGCAAGAGAAGAGGTGCTATTTGGGAGAAGCGGGAGTCAAGAAATAAAAAGGAAAGTCAGGAGGAAGAGGTAGTTTTGAGGGACCATGACCAGGTCTGTTGGAGCTCCGGGGAACATCCCGTAGGGATGCACTTGGCTAAGCCATATGCATGGATGAGAGCCCTGCTGTGGCTGGGTTTGGGGGCAGTAGCTACTGAGAGGCTGCGAGCGTGGCTGGTGGTGACCCACTAAGTTTAATTTCAGATCCACTAGGGGACGAATACCTCCAGTTTGAAAAACAATTTCTCTACTTGACTTTCTAGTTACTTCTTCCTGAAACTCCCTAGCTCAGAAAAACAAGAGAGGAAGGAACAAGCATAAGACGCGCAACTTCTCTGTCCCACCCACTTGGCACTTGCAAGAGAAAGAAAGCCCTTGGGTTGAAACAAATAAGTCCTGCAGATAACTGGGAGATGAGGGAAGGCCTCCCACAGACCTCCACGGTGGGAGTTGAGCGTGGAGCTGCCCCACTTTGAAGTGGCCTCCTTGATGTTGGGCAGTGACCTCTGTTGATCCCTCCCATCTGTCTTTTGGGGCTTCACCATCTACCTTCTCTGCACTGGGGATCCTTGCCTTGGCAGATGGTTTGTTTGATTGATTGATGGATTGATTGATCGATTTGTTCATTCATTCATTCATTCATTCAGTAGGCTGCACACCCAGCGTGGAGTGCAAGGTGGGGCTTTAACTCACGACCTTGAGATTAAGACCTGAGCTGAGATCAAGAGTCGGATGCTTAACTGACTGAGCCCTTTTTAAAAAAAAAATTTTTTAATGGTTCTTATTTAAAACTGCAGTTTCTTTTCTTAGGATGAGTATCTCTTTTGCACACAAAAATTATGCTTCAACTTCAGAACACTTTCACTAATGGCTATTCTATCATCCTACTGGACTTACAGAGGGGCATTTATATTCTTATTCAAATATACATAGTATTAATCATCTCATAATTATAATAATCATATATATGATTAACACATTCTATATACCATTAATATAAATAACTTCTCACTTTACAATCTTTGCACATAATAAACAATATTTATTCACTATTTTTATCCCAGTGCCCCCCATGACTCATGCTCAGAAGCTGGTAATAAAACTAATGGTGTCCTCTCTCCCGTTCAGGTTTGGGAAATTGCTCCTGCTTCTCCCATCTTTGAGGTTTATCACTTCCGAAAGAGTTGAGCTCCTCTTCTTCCGCAAGACCATAGGGAATACTCCAATGGAGAAGCTCCTTTGTGATATGTTCAAAAACTGAGGGAGGAGGAAGTAAATGGGTCCAACTACTTTAGGAAACAGCCTACTGAAGGCACTCACTTGCCTGCCCTGTGACCCAGCAATCCCACCTGTAGGTATGTGTCCCAAGCAGAAATATCCACCAAAAATATTATGAAAATATTCACAGCAGCTTTATTCATAATAGCCCCTGACAGTACATCGGCAGTAGGATGAATTAATAAATTATGGTATATTCATTTAATGGAAAACGGCAATCAAGAAGAATCAACTACCAACACGTGAGAACATGGATGAATTTCGCAGACATAAAAGTAGAACGAAAGAACTTTGCCAGGCACAGCTTCTGCTTATACAAAGTTCATGAACAGGCAAGACTAAATGGTGGTGGCGGAAGCTGGAATAGTGTTTACCCCTGGAGTAGGGAGGTGGGGTGGTTGGAAAGGGGCCCAGAGGAGCCCTCTGGTTACTAGAAATGTTCTTGATGTTGACCTAGGTGGTGGTTTCACAAATTCTCTCATTCATAAAAATTAATTGAGCCGCACTCTTAAGATTTGTGCGCTTTACTGTATTATGTTAAATCTCAATAAAAAAGTGGACAAAAAATAAAACCAAGAAAACAAATGTGTTAAAGGCTCTCCATTGGAGGACACTGAAGAAATGAGCACAGGCTCTTGTGTTCCATCTGGTTTCCATGCCATGGCAGAGTCCAGGGGCAACACATTCAAGCCCAGCTTCAAAATCTCCCATAGGAGTGAAAACCCAGCCTCCCTCCAGATGGGGTCCCACCACCCCACAGGCGCTGTCGGTGTTTCTCTTCCTGCCCTTCCTCACCCCTCCATAAACAAAGGTGAGCACATCCCACTCGACGCCAGGCGGCTACAGGCACTTTTTTAGAAGGGGAGTCTCTTTTACTTCTTAATTCCTTATGGAGAGATGCTCCGAAAAACCTCCTTTGCAAAGACAGACCCAAAAGACCTAGGAAATGATAGTAATGCAAAAAGTGAACTTGTGTGGGCCACTTGATGATACACCAGGCAGTGAACTGAGTGCTGAATGGGCATTGATATTCAATCCTCAGATTAGCTCTGGGACAGGGACCAGTCATCCATCCCCAGTGATAAATGAAAAAACTGAGGCTTGGAGAGAACTTAAACCCTGGTGCAACTCTACTTAACTCCACTTAACTCTGGCACTGCCCCCCCACCCCCAGAGCTCCCCACCCCTGGAATGACTGAACGATTCTGTTGCCTTTCCTGTCCTCCAAGAAGAAATGCCTGAAGTCAAGAGGAGAAGGTCATGTGAGAAATCTGTAAAATCCTAGAGGTTTCTTGCTCTTTGGCCTGTGCATGAATTCTCCCAGCTCACAGAGATATCCTGCCTTGATGGAAGGAGGTGGTTCAGGACACTCTGCTCTGGAAATGATAATAGCTAGGCTGGTGCCCGAAGAGGAAAGAGTATGGCAAGTATTGCCCAGCTTGAGCCCTTTCCACTTGAGCACTTAAACTATTCTTGATCTTTATATATGGATATATAGATATAGAGTGGGGATGAGGGGTAGAGGAAGAGGGAGAGATTCCTAAGCAGGCTCCACACCCAGTGCAGAGTCTGATGCATGGCTCAATCCCACAACCCTGAGACCATGACTGGAGCCAAAATCAAGAGTCGGATCCCCAACTGACTGTGCCACCCAGATGCCCCATATCCTTGATCTTCTAAAAACACCAGACTTGCCTGTTATTCAAGCCATCTAATGTCTATAATGCCATTATACTATCCAGTTCCCTATCAAAAGTTTCATCCATAAGGTTTAAAGGCCTGCATATAAAAAGCCTGCGCAAAGGTACTGTAGCAAGAAAGAAGGATGAAATAGGACCAGATAGGCCCTGGACATCCACCCTACAGTCATGCATCTCAGAACATAGCTGCGCAGAGGTGGCCTGTTGAAGTTCATGGGCTAGTGTCTGGGATGTGTGAGCACAGCAATTCCACACCGGGAGAGATTGGGATCTCCAGGAGGAGGTCTTGGAGAAATAGAGGAGATATATAAACTGGATTAGCTGCTGTCAACCTGGCATCAATACTACCCCCTTCTAAGGTCTTGTCCTCACTGCAGAGATGCCAGGAACTACATTTCCCAGGATCCTCTTCCCCCTATGGCTAGCTAATGGAAGGCAGGTAAACGATGAAGTCATTCCTCTGGAGGCAGTTGCAGCCTGCTGTGTGGGAAGGTGATTTCAGGCTGCCTTCTTTCAAATTGCAGTAGCTTCCAGGCAAGCTCTTAACTTTGGATCTTTTGGCTGAGATCTGTGTTGGCTTTCTCGACCTTTTCTGTGGGAGCTTCTGTGACTTTTGTTTCTTCAGTTCTTCCAGTGTGTATTATTAAACCCCTAATTCCTGTATTATGTCCCTCTCACCTGAAATACACTGAGTGGCTCTTGTTTTCCTAATACAATACAGAGCTCAGTTGATCTCAGGATTTATTCAACATTTTGCTGTAAATTGGCCCCACTGAAATTCGAATGGATAACAGCTTTCATTGCATTTAGGGCCGTTGCTAGGAGAGGGGATACTGTGAAAGCTTTTCTGCCCTCAACGCCAGAAATGTCTTTGGTTATGAAGCACACAGAGACAGTCTCTGTGGACCTATTTGGGCCTTTCTTTTCAACTGCAGTTTTCAGATTTGTGAGACGGTTTTCCTCTTCCACCCTAAGGGACTATCTGATGGTAGGAAAGGCAGAGAAAGACCCAAAGACGCTAAGAAGCATTGGGAAGGTTTGTTGTAGATTTGGTTACCACAGGGGTACATTTTCAAAACGGTGTTTCCAGGTTTTACTTGGCCAATTAAAGAAACTTTAAGAAACAATTCACTATCCTTTTCATTTTGATGTAAATTTGATGCAAAAATGTAAACAATGCAAAAAGAAATGGGAAAATGATCTCAGGATTTTAAAAACTGAATAAATTTCCATTTCACCTTAGACCTAGTTTGGCATTTGGGAACCCCTGATCTCATTCAACCTGCTCGTCCAATATTTAAGCAAGGGCACCTTTTATTAGGTGCTGGGGATCTAAGAGTCAGGAAGATAAGCACATTTCTTGCCTTGGGAAGCTTACATCAAACAGTTATTTATTGACAGAGAGAGAGAGCGAGCACAAGCAGGGGGAGCGGCAGGCAGAGGGAGAGGAAGAAGGAGGCTCCTAAGAGCCGGCCATGGGGCTCCATCTCAGGACCCTGGGATCATGACCTGAGCCAGAGGCAAATGCTCAACCAAGTCACCCAGGCGCCCCTCAAAACAGTTTTTTGATGCCACAAATACTGGGCACTGTTGAGAACACGAGACATCTAATCCAGTTCAAGGGAGAAGAGGAAATTTCCAGTAAACTGCCTTTTACACTGAGACCTGAGAGTCCTTAGGAGTTACAGAGAAGTAAACCTGAGGAAGAGAACTCATCTCCAGATGGGAAAACTGACACCCAGAAAGGGCTCATGACTTTCCCAAAGTCACACAGCATAGTGGCAGAACAAAAATGACAACCTAGGCATGAATTCCTGGGCCTCTACTAGCAGATGTTGCTACTTCTTCATAGTCTTTTTGGTGAGGATCCTAACTGTAGACTTACCGTCTTCACTGTCCACCTCGCTCTAGGCTGATTAAAGGAAGTCTTAACAGCTAGCAGCTAGCATCTCTTACAGAAAAAGATTATCTCGAATCTCACCTTCACTTGAATTCAGCAGAGTTCCAATACTTACTGCTTCTGCACTTTGTTACTTTGGGTCTCAGTCCTTTCCTTAAACAAAAATCAGCTTAACAAACAAAAATCACTGCTGTTTCTTGGAGTGGAACTGGAGTGAGTTGGGGTGGGAGCCAGGATGGTCAGAAAACAAACCACACATATTGCTGCTTCTGGAAGCTTTGTTCTTTAATGAGCCATGGAGTGATTTGTTCATCAAGCTGCTTTTGTGTAGCTATACAGTGCATATTCTGAGTGACATAAACTGCACTTTACACAGATGATGTCTTGCTCCTCCCGATCCAAAAAAAAAAAAAAAACAACCCAAAAGGAAATTACAAAGTGCCTGTTGATTGCATCAGGAATGTAATCAGTTCCGTGGGTGAGATAAATCATTCTTTTTATAGAATTATTCTGTTAAACAGTAAAATGATATATTTCACAGGATACGTCCTTTTACAATACATAGTCTTTTAAAAATTTACACTCAGCATACTTATAAATTACTTTAAATCCATTAAAATAATATAATACTAATCTGTAATCCACACCTTTCCCCTAGTAAATACAATTACTTGGTTCAAAAGGTGCAACTTTTATGTGATCTAAGAGGGCTGATAAATAGGTATATTAATTATAAATGAATAGCAAGGTGAGAGGCCCGTTCGTGTGGCTTTTTTGAAGAACAGTTTTAACCAAGAGACCAACAAGACCCAATAGATCCATCTCCACAATCATCATTTTGCTGTTACCTTTTAACACCAAATCAAATGTGGGAGTGGTTCCAGAGAAAAGTGGTTAAAAGTATGTGAGGGGCACAGAAAGACTGAGGACTCCCTCAGATACCAAGGACTCTCACTACCAAGGCTAGCATGGTGCTACTGCGGGGCAGTGCTGGGGAACTGTCACAAAATTATGGAGAGGCATGATGCATTTGTCAACACAGAATGATGCATGCCCCATGCCTAGCTCCCCCACCAAGGGAGAAAAAAGAGGGGAGGAGGATGAGGAAAGCCATCTGGACTATATTTCTTTTTAAAATTAAAACTCTCTTAGCTTTGAACACATCCTGAGAATTTCTTCTCTAGTTTACCAAAGTGCTTGTGAAAGGTACACATTCGTTAGTTATAGTTAAAAAAAACAACAAAAAACAAAAGAAAAGGAAAACCATGGCCCACAGTCACTGAAGTGGACCTGCAGAACCTTGCTGGACCTCCTCTTTTCAGCATGCTTCTAGGACCCCCTCTCTTCTCTGTCTTTGACAGTGAAAACAAGCCTACTGTCAAGGAACACAGAAGTCTCCACCAACCTCCCAGCAGCAGGGTAAGAGCTGCAGCTGGTTTCCAAAGCATGAGAAGGTAGGGGCTCTGGTATCCCACCCCTGACTTCGGGTCCCTCTGTCTCTTCAAGGCCCATACTGGAACTCTGTATCTCCCTTTGTATTTCCAGAAGCCTAGAGTGGCAAAGGAATTAAAATGGCAGGAAGTGCATTACAAACTAAGTATGTCACTTCCCTGATTCTTGCTGTTAAACAAATTTGCTTCACTTAATGATACACACTGTAACCTTAAAATTGTACTACTCTGCTTCTATTACATTTTCCATGATAAGGGATAGTTGGCTTTAATGTGGAGAAGTGAAAATCCAGGCTTTGTTTGGGGCTGGGAATGTGTGATATGAACAGAATTCCTCTGTATTTTGGAGTATGGGCTCCAAATGTGGGGCTGCCCATTGCTGCCACACAGGGTTTTTGTCTGTGGCATCTGAGGTCAAAGAAAAGCAAAGGAGAAGCAATGGGCGGCACAACTGCAACATATATGAAGGTTAAACATTTTCGTCCTAAGTGATTATAATACAGCATCACTTCGTGGTAACATAACTTTAACCACGGAGAGGATCAGTTAAGACCGATGGAAGAAGATACAGCACTTGGTTCTGACAGTTTTTAAGAGTTATGGCTTCATCTCTTTATCAGGCCAACAGTACTTGTTATCCTATGAGAAGAAAAGCTTTCTTTCCTTCAGAGGGAGGGTCCCACACTTGCTCTCCATTCTTACGATTGTGTGGATCTCTCCCCACCCGCCACCCTCCGTTCTGGCAGTTGGTTAAATGACTAGAAATCCACAAATCTAGCAACCAAAAAACAAGTATTTTTTATTTAATTTTATCCAAATTCAGGTTTCAGGTCCCTGAGAAATATAAAGTCTCTTAACATCCATTGCCTAGTTCCTATAAAGTGACCTATATGAGTTTTTTTTTTTTTCAACTGCCAAAAGCTTATTTTGCAAACAAACAAACAAAGAAAATCTGAAAAAATTTAGAAGAGAGAACATATGCCAAGATGTGTTCTCCAGGCTGTTCCTCGGGGCCAAAGGAAATTATCCAACAAGGGTCATCTCTTTTTCATACGGTATTTAACCAATGTTCTGGAGCAAGCAGAGAGTAGTAGTCAATGCCCAGCAGGACACTACTCCCCCAGGAATACTGAAACAGCCTGCGCAGCCCCGCCTGGGGCCCCGGGGCCCCAGAAGTCCCACTTGGACCCGACCACGCTGAGGGGTTGGGTTTTCCTCTAGGAGATTCTCCAAAGTTCCAATTTTTAAAAGGCTTTACATTTATTACTCCTCAGCATGAACAAGGTGGCAGATGTTTGTGGGATATAAAATCTAACACTTACTCAACCATCATCATTCTGGAGATTTAAAAAGATTCCCTTCCCTAGCTCATTTCTGAAACCAAACCAGGGAGAGGTAAGACTCCTGCTACGTTTAGCTGCCACTCAGAATGATGTTCTAAGCCTGACCTCTGGGGCTTGACAATAACCACCGAGGCAGTGACATGAGGTTCAGTGTTGTGTAACAGGAGAGAATCTGCCTTAACAAAAGTCTTAATATTTCTACAACTTCAAATGAAGAAGTATGAAAAGAAAGAATAACCAAAATTCGGGTTACAGATGGTAAAGGCTCTTTTTCAGAACAGTGCACGTGGTAGTTAGACAAGATGCATTTAGTGACTTTAAAAATAAACATTTTCACATACTTATCTCAAGAAAGAGTATCATGTTTCACTTTCCATATATTATAAACAGCAAAAACAGATTCTAATCCCACAAATGCTAAGAAGCTTAAAATGCTATTATAGCTCAGGTGTATGGAGACACCCAGTGGTGAAAAAGATGGTCTGATTTTTCCCTCAACCCAGGGACAGTGGCTCTCACCCCTATCCAATGGCCCCTGATCTGTGGGAAGAAATTCCACGAGGAGGAGGGAAGCATAAGGTTAAAAAGAAATATGCATACTATACATATATATTTACAGTAAACTTCAGTAACCAGAATATTAACAAAAATAGCTTCAAGTAGTCCTTGATTTATTTTTTCATCTATTTAATACTGATGGTCTGAAGAAAAGAAGATAATAGTTAGATGGTTATATTAAAAACCTTTTCATTTTTTTGGCAGCTTTCTGTTAACACTTATTCATGCAGTGTTGTGTATGAATGTTTTGGGAGAAGTGATTAGATGGTCACATTACTTGTCTGAGTTTGTGGTGGAAGATGAACAGGTTCATATGCGATCTTCAGTTTAATCTATACAAAGAGGAAAGCCTGGGTGGATTAGGATGAGACCCTCATGTTTAGGGATCACCATGTCTCTGAGACTTAAAAAGAAAATTAGAGGAACCTAATCCTAGGACCAGGAAGTATGAGAACAGCAGGGCAACTGAAACTTCAGCCCATGCAATATATTTGGCAGGAACTAACCAGGAATGAAACCAGCATTATTATGACACTGAACATCATCAAAAAATAAAACACATACTCTCTTCTTCATCATGTAACCAGATGTCTGAGACATGCTCTGATGGCTTCATGGAAACAATTACTTTTTTACTTTCCCCAGGATATAACATGGAGTATTTCTCAAAAATCTTAAAATAGAGGGCTTAGGCTTTTTGTTTACAAATCCTTGGAAAAAAATTATATTCTACCCCAGCTCCTAACTATCCCAAAATAAACCCAAAGGCTTTTGCTTTCACGGTTAAGAAAGATTTATATGTTTTCTTCAAATGTCAAAAATCAGTGGTTCCCTCAGGCCCACCATGTCCCCCCGCCAGTTCAACACCCACCTCTGGGAAGGAAAAGAGGGTGGAGGAGAGGCAAGTAGGAAGACCGCCAACCTGACCCAAATGCGCCGGCCCCAGGCGGCTCCGCGTAGTGAACTGTCCAGGCAAACACAGCAGCCAAGGCACGGCTGGCACCATCCCCAGCAGTCTTCAGAGCAGCCTTTCTGCTTCTGCCGGAGGCCCAGGACATTAGCACCCAAGGCCTCGGGTGTATGCGTGGGCAAGAGGCAGGACCACAGTTAGGATGCACTACTGTGGACGAGGGGATGAGAAGAGGCCCTGAAGATGAGATGTGTTTACCACTCTGTAGCCATGAAGGGGTACCCAGCTGCCAGTTCAGACCATAAACTCATTGTTTCCAAAGAGAGCTAGCTGTTGGGTGGAGCTGGAGTCTGGGTCTGCAGTTTTCCTGCGGCCAGACACAACTGTCCCCTCTGGGGTCTCTTTGGTTTTCTGAGGTGAGTTTTTCACATTCTTTAATTTTTGTTTGCCCTTTTCAGGGTTGAAGGTTCCTCTGCTGATGAACTGAGGCCTATCTTCCAGGGATTTGGTCTGGCCCAATGGCCCTTCCATTCCCAGGGCCTCCCCAGCTGAGGCAGCTCGGTAGAATGGAGATTTAGAATAAATCTGAAATCGTTTTCTGGTCCCATGAGAAGATGCAGTGTTAGACGAACATAAAGGAGAGGCTGAAGAGTCCACCGAATCCAAGGAGTCTTGCTGCTTTTTTAGCTGCTTTCGTAGCTTGCTTGAAGGTTCAGGTTTGCCAGCCGCCTTCAGGGAGCTCAGGGCTAAGCTTCTCTCTAAAGCAAAAGGAGAGATCAAAGCTCTAAGTGACAATTTCCTCTAAAGCAAATCATCCCAAAAGAATAGGTTTCACCATTCCCATGTGATGGGTGGGCTGACGTCTGAACGGTCCAGGCTGACCTACTTTGTCCACAGTCATAACCTGAGAAGTTATCCATTTCTACACATATCATTTAAGAATCAACCCCAAGAAGTCTGGAGTTCGACTACCCATTAGGAGAGGTCTACAACTGTCACTATCATTTAAAATACTGCCAGGATATGTAGTAGTTCTAAGTCTCCCTGAGACATGCCAGGTAGTTAAATATCTCCTTTGGTATAAGCCCATCTCTCAGCAGGGCACAACTCCTACTAACCACCCTTAGAACATGGATCATGGGTCAGTAAGACAACATGTGTTGTGATTATTGGGTTTTCTCTGTGGTAAACAGAGGAGAAAACATTAAATTGACAAAAAAGACTCCATTACATTCAATGTTTGGTTTGATGAACAATACATAATGGAAGCTTCACAAAGATCAGTATATTTGAACTCCTTAGGACTTTGTCACCTTCTCACATAAGGTCAGGCATTCTTGAAAGGGATTTTGTCTTAGCTTGGGAATCCTTAATCCTCCCTTGCAAAACAAATCTGGAGTCTTTGATCTAATTATGTTCATTTACCTGATTTCTCAGAGATGGCACCTTCAGACTCAATATTCAAATTTTCTGAGCTATCAGCAGTCCCAATGGAGGCCTCAGACTCAAGGGTTTCATCATCAGAAGCACGGGGTTCCAGTACAAGCATCTCAAACGTTAGCTCCTCCCTGTAAGATATAATCAAGAAATCCACTAGCGTTTGATAAGAAGAGGAAGGAAGACAACAGGAAAAAAAGACCTATGATGAAAGAAATTTAAGTAGCAAAACAGTCACATTTCCTACTGTTCCCATCCAAGGTGGTCATGAAGACTGGTCAGCCACAGTAATGATGAAGGCTACAAACACAAAGCCTGGGACCTATAATAGAGCAAAGAGCGAGGTGGGAAAAGATGCTGCAGCTGTAAGGTATTTTGGTAAAATGAACTCTGGGCTGATAACCAGGGGATCAGGGTTCTAAACTCACTCTAAACTCATACATAATGCACTGGGAAAGTACTTTCCTCTCCCTGGACCTCAGCTTCCTCATCCACAAAACAAAGAGATGACATGAGATAATCTCTAAGATTCCTTCCAGCTCTTTAACTATCTTCCATGAACTGGCATTAACTGGCTACAGATGATATCCTTTACCTTAACCACAGAGAGACCTCTGATGAAGTAAAACGTCACTGATCTTTTTGTCCTTTGCCTCTTATGCCACCTCCACTCACAACATTCTCTACTCCTCTTCATCAGGCACCCACCTACCTCTCAGTTGTGTCCCCTTGTTCCCTCAAGTTTTGGTACTTGGTTCCTAATCTTGCTTTCTCGCTACTACCTGATGTCACCCTGATCTGTCAATAAACATCTTTGTAAAAGCTCACTTCAGTATTCTCACACCGAAGTGTCCTTTTGTCTGCTACTTCTAACAACCTTTCCTTCATGTTATATGGGCAACTTTCTCCAATGGGCAGATCTTAGAGTTTGTCACTACCTGGAAATATACCAGCTCTGAGTCCCAAACTGTCCACAACCTCCTTACCAAATCTCCTCTTTCAGAGCCTTCTCAGCTTTGCTTCCACTCTGCCTAGCTCAAACTATTCACCCTTCTATACCTCCAATACCATTTTCATCAAAGCTGAGTGAGGTCCTCTTTTCAAATCAGACAGCTAGCCCCTGGTCAATGTGCACCACTTCTGCCTTATCATGTTCTGCACAGCTGAGCTTCAGCTGCTTTTTTAGCTTACCAAAATTCTAGAATCAACCCTGACAGGCAAAAAGTTACTTTAACAGACTCATATGTCCCCTAATGCATCAAGCTCTCAGACCTGGGATCCTGGAACTCAGAAACAAAAATCCCCTTAAAACTTTAAAGATATTGTCAATAAGAACCGGTACACAGTACCCTCAAAAAGAACCATAGCATGTCCGTATTATCCCCAAGATAGAGTGTTATTGTTACCTACCCTTGCTCCAGTGATGGTAGAGGGCACAGAGCTGACTGTCTCTCTCCTAAATTGCAACCAATTTTCCGACCTAGTATCCCAGCATCCACTAGAGTTCCTGCCTTACCCTGACCATCCAGTTGGTGGCCCCATGGCTATATTGATCTTCAGATAATAGCCTTCTTTAGGGAGTTCTTTTTTTTTTTTTTAAGATTTTATTTATTTATTTGTCAGAGAGAGAGAGAGAGAGAGCAAGCACAAGCAGGGAGGGCAGCAGGCAGAGGGAGAAGCAGGCTCCCTGCCCAGCAAGCAGCCCGATGCAGGACTCGATCCCAGGACCCTGGGATCATGACCTGAGCTGAAAGGCAGATGCTTAACCGACTGAGTTACCCAGGTGTCCCACTTCAGGGAGTTCTGAATAATACCCATTCTTGAAAGGGACTCTGTCTTAGCCTAGGAATCCTTACTCCTCATTTTAAAGACCAATCTGTTCATTGAAACTGATCTCAGACCTGTTAGGAATCCTGGCTAAGACTGACACACCTTATCCCAGCCAGCCTTCTCCAGCACTGTCACTGAAGAAGCTTCAGGTCTCCCTCCTCATGGAGCTTCCCTCGCTAAGGTGACAACTCTTCACGCTCTTACCCGAGTCCAGGCAACATGTCTTTGTCATCTTTGCATCCCCTGTATTACCTGATACAGTGCTTGACACATAGGGGATATTTAATAAATAAGGAAAAATCAAGAGAGCAGAGAATGAAGAAAATGAAAGCAGGTAATAACTAGTCGCTCCCTTTCCTCCTAGAAACTCACTTCTCTTTCTGTAGGTTCTCAATCTGCTCAGTCAGTACTCTCTCCTCTTGCTGCATCGCTGCTTGCTGTTGTTCCGTGATGTCAGTCTCCACAGCTGCTTCACTAGTCAAGGTCTCTTCTGGGACGTCAGACATGGAGGGCAACCGAACTACAACAGGAGAGGATGGACTTGGATAGTTTCCTCGACGAAGTCGCCCCTTTCCCTGCAAAGAAAAATACGTGTTAGCAAGTAAAGTGAGTGACTGCATTAGTTGTATGTGGCCCATTTAGGATAGCAAGTGTACTTCCATCATACCAGGTGAATGGTAGGAATAAATGGAAACTTTCGGCAAGGCCTCAGATATTTAAAAGATACTGTCCATCAAACACATTTAGATTAACTATTTCTTGCAAGAGCACTAGAAAATGGATACTTTGGTGGGTGGGACTGTAGGAACACATTATGCACTGAGAGGAGATTCTTCATTTAATCTAAGCTTTGTCCACTCCAAATTAAGTATCCACACATGGCTATTTAAATTTAAATTAGTTAAAATTAAATAAAAGTAAAATTTTAGTTCTGTATTCATATTAGTCACATTTCAAGTGCTCAATAGCCACAGGTGGCTAGTGGCTACCATACTGAACAGTGCAAGATATAGAACATTTCCATCATCCTACAAAGTTCTGATGGACAACACTGCTCTGTAACTTCAACCTTGGAATGCACAGTCTCTCTAGGAAGACTACAGAAACAGGTCCTGAAAAGTCAGTTTCATAAAAAAAAAAAGTCATTTATGTATCACAGGATGCTAGTGAGAGAGATTCTGAGATCACCTTAAGGAATTTCCTTCTTGAGATCAGAGGGGAAAAAAATGTCATTGCTTTTAAGTTGGTTACCTTGTATGTGACTTGAGCTTCTGATAATACCAGACTAGGTATTTCAGATTAAACCTCCTGCTGAGAGCAACTGGACCAAACATAAAATATTCCTGAAGGCACCAGAGAGCTAGTTAACAAAGCAAACCAGAGAGGCTAGTTGAGCATTCAGGGCTAACCTAAATTTAAGAAGAGGTGGCTGGGAATCTGAGGAGAGCTTCTGACAGACTACAGCAGGGGTTAGCAAACTATGGCCCTGGACCAAACCTGGCCTTGTGCCTGATTTTGTAAATAAATCTTTACTGAAATACATTCATGCTCATTAATTCACACATTGTCTAGGCTCTTCCAAAGAACAATGGCAGCATTGATTGTTGCATCAAGGACTGTATGGTCCACAAAGCCTAAAATATTTACTCTCTGGTCCTTTATAGAAAAAGTTTGCCAATCCCTGGGGTAGAAATAAAACACACAAGGGTATGGACTGCTGGTAAGATCTTCATGCCTGACACAGGGATCCGCAAGGTTTGCATCCTAAACATAAGAGTAAACTGAAACAAAAGTCCTTGTGGACACTGTAGCCTAGCTTCGAGTCATTTGAATGGTCCAGAAAACTGTAATTCCTAAAACGGGATTAAAGTAACTCCAGATTGCTAGTGCCCTAGAACCTGACAGAAAAAAATGAAAACATGCCTTGGAGGAAAATCATATCCTCTCAGGCCTCAAAATATTTTTACAAATAGTTTTTCAAATACTATGTATGACACATAATCAAAGGTAACCAAGCACAAAAGGAGACAAGACAATGTAAATGAAAACTGGTGAAAACAACAAAACCCAGAAACCCTCAATGACTCCAGATATTGTGGCTATCAGACAGACTTAAAATAATCATGCTGAAGGAGATAGAAAGATCTGAAATAGTAGACTGGAAGTTAAGTCAGAAGAAAATACAAAGAATCAAGCAGAGAAAATAAAATTTTTCCTGAAAAAATTCAGGAAAGAAGGTAAAAAGTTAGAACACAATAAAAAGATCTACCATATGTAAAAAGAATACCAGAAGAGGCGAGAGATCCTATAGAATACTGAGGAGGTAATGACAGAGCATTTTTCAAAACCAATTAAATATATCAACCTGACTGAAGAAAGCCTTCAAATGTTAAGGAAGATAAATAAAAAGAAGTCCATACATAGACACAATTGCTAAAAATTAAAGACAAGAGATAATCTTAAGATTTATTTATGACAGAAAGCGTGAGAGCATGAGCAGGGTGGGGAGGAACAGAGGGAGAGGGACAAGCAGACTCCGTGATGAGCACGGAGCCTGATGTAGGGCTCAATCTCACAACCCTGAGCCGAAATCAAGAGTCAGAAAAAAAGTATACCTGCAACAAGGACACAAAGTTAATATTCAGAAATCAGTTAAATTTCTATATACTAATAATGAAGTAGCAGAAAGAGAAATTAAGAAAACAATTCCATTTTCTTTTTTTTTTTTTTAATTTTATTTATTTGAGAGAGAGAATGAGAGACAGAGAGCATGAGAGGGAGGAGGGTCAGAGGGAGAAGCAGACCCCCGCCGAGCAGGGAGCCGGATGCGGGGCTTGATTCCGGGACTCCAGGATCGTGACCTGAGCCGAAGGCAGTGGCTTAACCAACTGAGCCACCCAGGCGCCCCAAAAATTCCATTTTCAATAGCACCTAAAAGAATAAAATCCCTGGGAATAAACAATCAAAGAGGTGAAAGACCTTTACTCTAAAAACTACATAACAGTGATGAAAGAAACTGAAGATGACACAAACAAGTGGAAAATATATTCCATGCTCATGGATTGGAAGAATTAGTATTGCTAAATGTCCATACCACCCAAAGTAATCTACAGATTCAATGCAATCTCTCAAAATAGCAATAGCATTTTTCACAGAACTAAAACAAATACTAAAATTTCTAGGGAATCATAAAAGACCCTGATTAGCCAAAGCTATCTTGAGAAAGAAGAACAAAACTGGAGGTATCACAATTCCAGATTTCAAGATACTACAAAGCTGTAGTAATAGAAACAGTATGGTACTTGCACAAAAACAGACACATAGATTAATGGAACATAACAGAGTCCAGAAACAGACCCTTGCTCAAATGGTCAATTAACTTACAACAAAGGAAGCAAAAATATACAACAGGGAAAAGACTGTCTCTTCAACTAACAGTGCTGGGATAACTGGACAGTTACATGCAAAAGAAAGAACTGGACCACTTTCTCACACCAGACACAAAAATAAACTCAAAATGGATTAAAGACCTAAATGTGAGACCTGAAATCATAAAACTCCTAGAAGAGAACATAGGCAATAATTTCTCTGACATTGGCCACAGTAACATTTTTCTAGATGTCTCCTAAGGTAAGGGAAACAAAAGCAAAAATAAATACTAGAACTACATCAAAATAAAAAGCCTTTGCACAGTGAAGGAAGCCAGCAACAAAACAAAAAGGCAACCTATTGAATGTGAGAAGATATTTTCAAATCATATATCTAATAAGGGGTTAATATCCAAAGTATATAAGGAACTTACACAACTCAAAACCAAAAAAACTACAGATAATCCAATTTAAAAATGGGCAGAGGACCTGAATGGACATTTTTCCAAAGAAGACACACAGATGGCCTACAGACATGTGAAAAGATGCTCAACATCACTCATCATCAGGGAAATGCAAATCAAAACCACAATGAGATATCATCTTGCATCTGTAAGAATGGCTAGAATCAAAAAGACAAGAAATAACAAATATTGGCAAGGTTATGGAGAAAAAGGAACCTTCTTACACCAATGGTGGGAATGTAAATTGGTACAGCCACTTTGGAAAACAGTATGGAGGTTCCTCAAGAACTTAAAAGTAGGACAACCATATGATCCAGTAATTCCACTACTGGATATTCACTCAAAGAAAATGAAAACACTAATTTGAAAAGATACATGCACCCCCATATTTATTGCAGCATTAACTTACAATAGCCCAATTATGTAAGCACCCAAGTGTCCATTGATTGATAAATGGATAAAGAAGTAATGGAATATTATTCAGTCATAAAAAAAGATGAGCTCATGCCATTTGTGACAACATGGATGGAACCAGAGGGAAAAAGTCAAATAAAGACAAATTCACGATTTCACTTATATGTGGAATCTAAAAAACAAAGCAAATGAATAAATGAAAAGCAGAATCAGATCTATAAATGTAGAGAACAAACTGATGGCTGCCAGAGGGAAGGGGGCAGAGAGATGAGTTAAGGGAAGTAGGAGATTTCAGGCTTCCAGTTATGGAATGTATAAGTCATGGGGATGGAAGGTACAGCACAGGGAATCTAGTCAGTGGTACTGTAACTACCTGTAATAGCACTGCATACACCTGTGGTAAGCACAGGCATAACATATATTTGTTGAACACCTGAAACTAATGTAACATTGTGTGTTAACTATACTCAAAAAAAATTTTAACTGAGTTATGAAATGGAAAACTATATATACATGTGCAACAAAAAGAAACTATTAGGTTCAAAGGTTACTTTTCAACAGAAACAATGGAAAGCAAAACACAATAGACGGTATTTTTACAGTGATGAAAGGAAAGAAACTACCAATCTAGAAATCTACACACAGCAAAACCACTTTCAAGAATGAAGTTGAAATAAAGACATTTTTAGACAAAGACAGAATGTGTCACCAATACAACTGCACTAAAGGACATATAAAAAATGAAGAGAAGTCAGGGTGATAAATGAAGAGCAAGGATAACAGAAAATATGTGAGTAATTTTGAATGAATATTGATTACATAAAACATAAGAATAATGTGCTGGACTTAAAGTACACAGATAATTAAAAATAACAGCAACTATACCATATATAATAATATAATAGCTGAAGCATATGAAAGTCCTTACATCATCTAAGATAAAAGCACAAATTAATAGATTTTGATAGTCATAGATTTATGTTGTAATCTTTAGGTTAACTATTATAAAAAAAAAGAGGGAAAAAATGTAAAACTTGAAACTAACAAAAGAAAAAATGGAATAAAAAGTAACCAAAAGAAAAAGGCAAAACAAAACAAAACAAAACAACAAACCCAAAAAAGGCAATAAAGAAAAGGAACATGTATCAGGTAGGAATAATAAAAAGCTCAAAATAAAACAGATTTAAATCCCAATATATCAAAGATTACATTAAATGTAAATAGATTAAATGCTCTAGTTAAAATCTGAAGAATGTCAGACTGTCTCAGTAAAGAAAACCCAAGTATATGAAGTTTATAAGGGACACATATAAAACAAAAGAATTCAGAAAGCTGGGTGCCTGGGTGGCTCAGTCGTTAAGCGTCTGCCTTTGGCTCGGATCGTGATCCCAGGATCCTGGGATCGAGTCCCGCATCAGGCTCCAGGCTCAGCGGGAGGCCTGCTCCTCCCTCTCCCACTCCCCCTGCTTGTGTTCCCTCTCTCGCTATGTCGCTCTCTGTCAAACAAGTAAATAAAATCTTAAAAAAAAAAAAAAAAAGAATTCAGAAAGCTGAAAGTAAAAAGATGGGAATAAAAGACATAGCATGTCTAATCAAAAGAAAACTGGTGTAGCTATATAAATTCTAGACAAAGTAAACTTTAAGGTAAGAAGTGTTACCCGTGATGAAGAGGGATATTTGACAAAAGCTCAAATTATGAAGAAGATAGAAGATTTCCAAACTTGGAAGTGCCCAGGAAACGCCTTCTGAAAACTTAAAGTGACATATTGACAGAATACTCGAAGAAACAGACAAAGCTATAACTAGCCCAGAAAAAAACAAATGTGTAAACACAAACCAGTAAAGCTACAGAATGGAACAACTTGATAAACATAAGTGATATTACAGACATATTAAGAATTCAGTATCTAACAACTTCAGAATATTCTTTATTTTCAAGCACATACAGCAAGAAAATATATTTCCAAGGGGTTAAAAATATTTATCTGACCTTTAAAGTAATTTAAAATAAGTTTCCTGATAGTGTCATCACAGAGAAAACTAAAAATCCCTATAAATTCAGAAATTAAGAAAGAGACTTTAAAATATCCATGGACAAAGAAGAAATCACAATGGAAATTAGAAATTATTTTGAACACTATCAAAATATGTGAGATATACTTTAACACTGCCTACCTTAAAGTTATAGCCTTACATGCATACATTAGAAAAGAAGAAAGGTTAAAAATTAAAGAGATAAGCATCAATTTCAGGAAACTAGGTAAAGAATAACAAAGCAAACCAAAGGAGAAAAAAGGAAACAAAGAGTAAATGAACATTAGAAAAAAGAGGATCAAAGCTAGTACGTAACTTTTTGAAAAGACTGATAAAAAGTTTAAAACCCTGGCAAGACTGAAGAAAAAATAAGAATTCACAGATAACCAAAGGCAGGAATGAAAAAAGGGATACTACTATAAATCTTGTAGACATGAAAAAGTTAAGAGGCTACTATGAACAACTTTATGTCAGTAAATCTGAAAGTTTATATAAAGTGGAGAAATTTCTACAAAAATCCAAGTAATTAATACTGTCAAAGAAGAAATTTAAAAATGTGAAAAATCTTATAAATTGAATCTATAATTTAAAACTCTTCCAGAAAGAAAACTATGGGCCAGATGATTTTACTAGCAAACAAGAAGACAAATTCTTCCACAGAAGTTTTTAAAAAAAGAACTCTTTCCCAACTCATTTTCAGAGGCCAGCATTACCTTGATACCAAAACATAACAAGGGTATTAAAAGGACTATTATAGGATAATTTTACTCATTACCACAGGTGCAAAAATCCTAAAAACATACTATAAACCTAATCAAGCAATATATAAGAAGGCTATTACAAGACTAAGTTGATTTATTGCAGTAATATGTAAATGATGGTTTAACATTAGAAATTCACTGTGTGTGTCAATAAAATAGTCTCACTTTTTTAAAGATTTTATTTATTTGTTTCAGAGAGAGAGAGCGCACAAGTTGGGGAGACAGGCCAAGGGAGAGGGAGAAGCAGACTCCCCACTGAGCAGGGAGCCTGATGCGGGGCTCGATCCCAGGACCCCAAGATCAAGACCTGAGCCAAAGTCAGATGCTTAACTGACGGAGCCACCCAGGCGCCCCAATAAAATAGTCTCATGAACACCAAAATACATATAGTAACAACAATTCATAAAATTCAACATAAAATCATAGTAACAACTCTTAGAAAACCACAAATAAAAGGGAACATACTTAAAAAGCATCTACAGAAATTCTGTAGCAAACATCATACTTTGTGATAGAAGACTGAAAGCTTTCCCACTGATATTGGGAACATGCCAAGAATGATCCCTATCAGCACTTCCTTTCTACATGGTACTGGAGGTTCTAGCTGATGTAAGAGAAAGAAATAAAAGGCATAAAGACTGTAAAAGACCAAATGAAGCTATCATTATTCATAAACAATATGACTGTAGAGGTAGAAAATCCAAAGAAAACCACAGAATTATTAGAATAAGTGAGTTGAGAAAGGTCACCAGATACAAGGTGAAAAATACCATAATCAATTGTATTTAATGAGAAACAGATATAAAAATTTTAAATAACATTTATAATTGTATTAAAAATATTAAAATCCTAGTAATAATTCAAACTAAAGATATGTAAGATCACTATATATCAAACTTTAAAAAATTTTTGAGAGGAACTGGTCTATATGGAGAGAGAAATCATGTTCATGGATGGGAACAATATTGTAAAAAAAAAATCTCAATTCTCCCTAAAGCAATCTACTAATTCAATGGAATCTCAGTAAAAATCCCAAGAGAATTTTTGTGAAGCTGATTCATAAAGAGCCAAGAATAATCAAAACACTATTGAAGAAGAAGGTAGGATGACTTGTTCCAGCAGATATTTTTAGAAAGCTACAGTAATTAAAAACACTGGTGTTGGTACAAGGTCAAAACAGAGAGCACAGAAACAGATCCATGCACATATAGACTCTTGATTTATAATAAAAGGGGAACTTCATGGCTGTATGGAAAGAATGTTTTTTATTTTTTAATTTTTTATTTATTTAATTTTTTTTTTTTAGAGCAAGACAGCAAGCAAGTTGGGGGGGAGAGGCAGTGGGAGAGAGAGAGAATCTTAAGCAGGTTCCTGGCGAGGAGCGGAGCCCAATGTGGGGCTAGATCTGATGACCCTGAGATCATGACCTGAACTGAAATCAAGAGTCGGACGCTTAACTGACTAAGCCACCCAGGAGCTCCAAAAATATTTTTTAAATAAATGGTGCTGAAAAAACTGGATATCCATGTGGAAAGATAAAGATCACTGCCTTCATTTTATCACATACAAAAACTGTCTCCACGTGAACTGGATACCTAAATATCAAAGGCAAAACAATAAAGCTTTTTAAAAGATAATAAAGATGATCTTTATAACCTCAAGTAGTAAAAAAAATTCTTACACATGACCCTACAAGTAAAGATTGATAAATTAGACTACATTAAAATTAAGAACCTCTGTTAATCAAAAGATACCTTTAAAACAGGGTGATGGGTATTGAGGAGGACACGGGTTGTGTGAGCACTGGGTGTTACACCTAACTAATGAATCATTGAACACTACATCAAAAACTAATGATATATTATATAGTGGCTAACTGAACATAAAAAAAAGATACTTTTAAGAATGGAAGAAAAAATCTGAAACAGAAGTAACCAGATTCATAAAGAACTCCTACAAATCAAAGACAGACAGACAACCCAATTAGAAAAATGGGCAAGGGATGTGAACAGGTCCTTCACAAAAGAGGACAGCCAAATGGCCAGTATACTTATGAAAAGGTGCTTAAGCACATTAGAGTCACAGCATAAAAATGCAAATTAAACCACTCTGACACAACCATTAAAATGGCTAAAATGAAGGAATCTGGCAATATATGTAGTGGAGTAGAACAACTGGGAACCCTCCCTCATACACTGCTAGTACAGTACAACCATGTTGGAAAAAAGTTTACTATTATGTAACTAATGTTGATGATACATATATCTGTGACCCAGTAATTCCACTCCTATGTATCGTCAACAAAAATATGTGCATGTCTCTATCAAAAATACATGTATCAGAATGTTCATAGCAGCATTATTCATAATTCCCCAAAACATAAGCCAAAAGTCCTTCAACACTAGAATGGATAAATTGTGGTATACATATATACCGGGATACTATACAGTTAACAACAATGAGCTACAACTAACCACAACAATATGGATAAGTCTTACACACATACTTATTTTAGTCAGATATAAAACAATACATGTTACATGATTCCATTTTTATAAAGCCCCAAAACAGGCAAAACAAAACTATAGTGTTCAGAGATACATACATACAACAAATAAAACAGAGTAAGTGATTAACATAAAACTCAGGTTATTGCTTACTTTGGGAGAGAGAGAAGGGACTGTGTTCGGAAAGAGAAAGAGGAGAACCTCTGGGGGTGCTGGCAATGTTCTATTTCTTGACCTAAACGTGGTATTTAGATAGTCCCTTTATAATTCATTAAGATATGTATGTATGCTTCTGTGCTTTTTCTATATGTGTTGTATTTCACAATAAAAAATATATTTTAAGAGGTTCTTTTCAAAGTTTGCTATTTACGCAAATATACCAATATCTTTTGAATAGCATGGGAAAATAAACTGACAGATTTCTGAGTTGATTTTGGGAAGAAAGAAGGAAGATATGCTGTCTCAGAAACAGAAACTGCTGATCTAGCCCACGTTGTGAGGTGAAAGTGGAGGGCAGCTCTAAGGGCATTCAGGCTAACTCTTCCAAATTCATGCATTCTAGAATACAGAGCAGGATGAAAATCAAGAGGATTACAAGATTCTACTTTCAGTTCTGAGTTCAAAAAGTAAAGGATATATTAAGAAAAAGGCCCTCAAAATAGAAGATCAGTCTGCAAATTTAAGAAAGGATGACTCAGAAGAAGATGGCACTGTGGAACTGAGGAAGAGAACAGGATCTGGAGTTATTATCAACACAGTGTCCATTATGACTGGTCACAATCACATTATAAATTTCAGGACATCTTGATTTTGACTATTTTAATGAAGCCAAATAAATGACTAAAACATAATGTAATATAAAACCCTCAGGGAGCTGGAAAAATCTGAACTTATTCCTACTATACACACTTAGTATTCAAGAGAAGAGTTGCCTTTGTTCAGCGTTCATATCATCATCTAGCCAACTAAGTAGTTCACCATGGGTTAGCTAGGAATTATTTAAGAGAGCCGAAGAAAATCAAACAGGCTATTCAGGCCTAAGTTCTAATCAGCATTAAACAAAGATGAAGGAAAAGGTGAAACCCCTACAGCTCAGTTCTCTTACAAAGTCAAAGAAAGTACTTTTTAAAGTTGATTACACAGAGCTTTTAGAAACATGGAAATGGAAAACTGCTAATATTGTGTTCAAAATTGGACATAAATTTGTATACTGTAGGGTTTTTTTTTTATCTGCAAACATACCAAATTATTAACACTAGTTTGAGTAGAATAATATCCTTTATTCTCTACACTTTTCTGTACTTTCAAACTTTCCCATAATCGGCATGACTTTTTTTTTTTAAATGTAATTTTTTTTTTCAGAGCAATGTTCACTTGCATATTCTCTTTTAGTAGTTTTACCTGTAATTGGTTTTCTACCATCTATGCAAAAGTCAATAGGGTGAAAAAGGCAAATATTTTCTTGGCATTATAATAAAAATACATTTGACCTCATGGACTCTCTGAAGAGCCAGCAGTTAACACGTTGAGCAGTGGTTGGTGAATCCTTCGTTCATTTTTCACTAGGTAGGAGGTCTTTCCCTATTTATTTATATGAGCTTCTCCTTATTAATTTAGGGAAAATTAGACCTTGTGATATGAATTGTAGATATTTTCTTAGGATGTGTCATTTCCCTTTTGCCTTGCTTACGATCATTTCTATCGTACAATAATACTTTATATCTATGCTGACGAACCTACCAACTTTTCTTTTAATGTTTTCTATAATACAAAAACCTTCTCTACTCCAAGATTACAGTATATTTTTCTATCATAATAGGGATTTTATTGGTTTGGATTTATCACACACTTTATGAACAATTTATACCCAATTCTTCAGGCAAATACCAAATATAAAGTCAAATTGTAGTCCTTTTCTGAGAACTTAATTCAGTGATTTTCCAGCTTAAACTTCAGAGATAAATTATTCCTAAAAGCAAGGTATCAACTATAATTATCGCAAATGTTGGTTAAGTGCAGATCTGAAGTCTGACTAATCCAGGTTTCAATATCATAAATAATACTCAGATTTCCAATCCAAGTCACTAGGAAAAGCTGGACTACCACTACCAAAGATGTCACAGATAACACACAATTCTCATAGATCAGGGAGCAGTTTAAGACATTATGGAGGGTTAACTATTTTCAATTTTTTAAAAAAATTTTTTATTTTTTCCCCAACTTTTTATTTATATCCCAATTAACATACAATGTAATATAGTTTCAGATATAGAATTCAGTAATTCATCACTTACATATAACACCTGGTGCTCATTACAACAAGTGCCCTCCTTAATACCCATCACCTATGCAGTTCCCCCTCTCCTCCACCTCTACAATAAGTATCACTTTTGTTCTCTATAGTAAGAATCTGTTTCTTGGGTTTGCCTCTCTTTTCCCCCCCAATACTCATTTGTTTTGTCTCTTAAAATCCACATATGAGTGAAATCATATGGTATTTGTCTTTCTCTGACTGACTAATTTCACTTAGCATAATACTCTCCAGCTCCATCCATGTATTGCAAATGGTAAGACTGCATTCTTTTTTATGGCTGAGTAATATTCCATTGTGTGTGTGTATGACACACCACATGCTCTTTATCCATCCTTCAGTCAATGAACATTAGGGCTGTTTCCATAATTTGGCTATCGTAGATAATGCTGCTATAAACATCAGGGTGTATGTGTCCCTTTGAATCAATATCTTTGCATCCTTTGGGTAAATACTTAGTACTACAATTGCTGGATTGTTGGGTAGCTCTATTCTTAACTTTTTGAGGAATCTCCATACTGTTTTCCAGAGTGGCTACACCTGTTTGCATTCCCACCAACAGTGTAAAACACTGATGAAAGAAATCGAAGGTGACAAAAAGAAATGGAAAAACATTTCATGTGCATGGATTACAAGGACAAATATTGTTAAAATGTCTATATTACCGAAAGCAATCTACACATTTAATGCAATCCCTACCAAAATACCAACAGCATTTTTCACAGAGCTAGACAAATAATCCTAAAATTTGTATAGAACCACAGAAGACCCCAAACAGCCAAAGCAATCTTGAAAAAGAAAAGCAAAGCTGGAGGCATTACAATTCCAGACCTCAAGTTATATTACAAAGCTGTAGTGATCAAGACAGCATATGATACTGGCACAAAGACAGACACACAGATCAATGGAACAGAACAGAAAATCCAGAAATGGACCCACAACTGTATGGTCTACTAATATTCGACAAAGCAGGAAAGAATATCCGATGTTAAAAAGAGTTTCCTCAACAAATGATGTTGGGAAAACTGGACAGCAACAGACAAAAGAATGAAAATGAAACTGGACCACTTTCTTACATGCAAAAATTAATTCAAAATGGGTTAAAGACCTAAGGAAGAGAACACAGGCAGCAACCTCTTTAAAATCAGTCATAGCAACTTCTTACTAGATACGTCTCCTGAGGCAAGGGAAACAAAAGCAAAAATGAACTATTGGACTTCATCAAAATAAAATGCTTTTGCATAATGAACAATCAACAAAACTATAAGGCAACCTATGGAATGGGAGAAGATATCTGCAAATGACATTTCTGATAAAGGGTTAATATCCAAAATGTATGAAGAACTTAAAATTTACTCGACACCCGAAAAAACAAATAATCCAGTTAAAAACTGGGCAGAAGACATAAAGAGACATTTTTCCAAAGAAGACATACAGATGGCTAACAGACACATGAAAAGATGCCCAACATCCCTCATCATTAAGGAAATGCAAATCAAAACTACAATGAGATATCACCTCACACCTTTCAGAATGGCTAAAATTAACAACACAGGAAACAACAGGTGTTGGCAAGGATGTGGAGAAAGGGAAACCCTCTTACACAATATATTTTTTATTTTTGAAGTATAATTGACATACAATTTTATATTAGTTTCAAGTGTACAACATATTGATTCAACAATTCTATACATTACTCAATGTTCACCATGATTATTAGTTTGTACAGAAAAAATAAACTAGCACTTGATTTCACACTTTCAAAATGGAAGGAAGTGGGATTCCCTTCTTCTTTTCATAAATCTGCTCTATATATGTTCTTAGTGGTTTTTATGTGGATGTATGTTTTTCACACTAGTTGGGTAAATGCACTGGGGACACAGTTGCTATACCATATGGTGACACTATGCTTAGCTTCAAAAGAATCTGGCAAGATGTCTTCTTAAGAGGTTGTACCATTTGTATTCCCATCAGCAATGAATGAGATTTCTTCTTCTCCCACATCCTCACCAGCAATTGGTATTGTCAGTTTTGGTATTTAGCCTTCTAATGGATGGAGAGAGTATCTCACTGGTGTTTTAATTTGCTTTTCCTTAATGCACAATGTGTATCATTTTCCACTAATTCCCCAAGTTGAGCAATTTACACATGCTTATTTCCCATTTATTTATATTATTTGGTAAAGTATCTACTCATATTGCCCTATTTATCTTAATTTGGAGAGCTTGTTTTCTTATTGTGGAATCTTCCTAGTTATTTGAATATTTTGCATGCAAATCTTTCTTCAGATACGTGTTTTGAAAATACACTGTCCTAGTCAGGCACCTGTCTTCTTAAAAATTGTATTTTTAATCAAACTCATAGAAACAGAGTAGATTCATTGATGGTTGCAGGGGCTGGGGTGGGGATATAGGGGAAATGGATGATAGTGGTTAAAGGGTAAAAATTCCCAGTTATAAGATGAATAAATTACGGGGATATAATGTACAACATGCTGACTATAGTTAACAATACTATACTGTATATTTGAAAGATGCTAAGAGAGTAGATACTAAATGTTCTCACCACCACCACCAAAAAAAAAAAAAAAGGTAACTATGTGGGGTGATGGATGTGCTAACTAACTGTATTGTGGTAATCATTTCATGATATACAAATATATCATCAAAATATCACATGTAATCTTAAATTTACACAATGTTATATGTCAATTATTGCTCAATAAAGCTGGCGGAATAAGAGAAAAAAACCAAAACACATGTTTTTTAGAGCTTTAAAAAAAGTCACATATACAAAACAGTGATAAAAAAAATTCTTCCAGATTGTACAATAAGTGTAATACAGGGATCACTGACTTGATAAGTGATATCAATTTAATAACACTTAGCCTTAGTTTCTGTTTTCTGAAGATGTTTTTAG
The DNA here is from genome assembly GCF_964656455.1 of Halichoerus grypus. Lineage (NCBI taxonomy): Eukaryota > Metazoa > Chordata > Mammalia > Carnivora > Phocidae > Halichoerus > Halichoerus grypus. Next base: position 43,291,749 of record NC_135719.1, on the reverse strand, counting down.
TTTCCTGGTTAGTAGTCACTTCAGTCTGTTTACCTTTTGCTCCCCCTTTCCCTTTTGTTTGCTTTTTTCCCCCTAAAGATTGATCCTTTACTGCCACTTTTCATAGCTTGGTTTCAACTTGTGTAGAAAAAGGTTTTAGTTGACCACCTTGCTGATTTCCTCTTGGGCTCTTCCATAACTGCCCTTTCAGCTAAACTAAGCTTCCTCTTGGATATTTTGGCAGTGCGAAGGTGAAGAGTGGGATGCTTGAGTGACTGCAGGATGCAGGGCAGTGAGAGCTCTGAAAAGCTAGAATGCCTGAGCTGTACTTTCATTCTGTTTTTTCAGTCTTTGATTCACTTGGATCTGTATTTGAATTCTTGTTTTTTCCCTACATGGCTATCCATTTTTCCTTCACCATTAATTGGATATATACCTTTAAAATGCCACTCGCTTTAATGTTTTATAATCTTTTTTTTTTAAGGATTTCCCAAATTTTTCTTATTTTCTTCTTATAAATTTTAGTATCAACTTGTCAAGAGTCCCTCCAAATATTATTTTGCTATTTTTACTGAGATCACATTTGTAGGTAAAGGGTTACAAAACTTTCTTTGACCTTGGAGGGAAGATGGCAGCAGAGTAGAAGGACCCTAGGCTTGCTTCGTCCCACAAATACAACTAGACAACTATCAAATCATCCTAAATACCCCAAAAATTGACCTGAAGACTGGCAGAACAAATTCCACAGGAAGAGAAGAGGCCACACTGAAGGAGGTAGGAAGTGCAGGAAACACAGCTTGGGAGAGAAACGGACTGTGGCTGCTGCACTGGGGAGGATCTGAGTTTGTGAAGAAGGCTGAGAGATAGACTAACACACAGGAGAGTGCACAGGGAAAATGATTCCCATAGCAACTGGTCTGGAAAGAGAAAGGGCCGGAGTTTTGAGAGTTCTTGCAACCAAGTGAGGCTTAAAGCCTGGCTTTAAAGGTCAGCATGCTTGCCTGTGGGAGAGCTCTGAAGACACTGGGGGTATACTTGGAGAAAAGGCAGGGCAAACAGCCCATGAACATACAGTGGGGACAGCAATCTGAAGAGTGCCTAGCGCACACAGTGGGGAGGTTAGTTGTTCATTTCTGAGCATGTCCTAGAGGGGCAGCGATCTCAGAGAGACCCCTCTAGGAACAAAGGAACTGGCAGATGCCATTTGCCTCCCTACCACTCAGCATAAGCACAGGGCAACTTGCAGGAACCAGCACAGCACCGACAGTTGCTACCCAACTTGCCTACACCAAGTCCCCTCTCCCCTGTCCCTGCATTCCATGCTCCAGAAGAACTGCCCTTCCCAGTCACATGTGCCTCAGTCCCAGCACAGCAGGCCTTCTCCCCCAGAAGACTGATCCAAACCCTCAAACCCCTGCCAATACTGCATCTCCTGACCCGGGAGTTTTGCAACGCCTTGGTTCCAGTGGTGGTGGCTATACATCTCATTTCACAAGCAGACCAGAGCACACCTAGTTAAAACATACCATATTCAGGTCAGGGACCAAATACTGCCCATAATAGGCAAACACAGCCTCTGTAGACAACTGGCCTGAAGGATAAAGCAGACAGGACACAATAAGAGAGCGCATGCAGCACACACTGGAGACACTCCTAGAAGTACGAGGCCCTTGGGAACAGGGGACATTATACTGCAGGGCACTAAAGGACCTCTTCCTCATAAAGACATATTGTAATTAAAATGGCAAAATATAATGATAAAGAAAAAATATTAAAAGTATCAAGACAAAAGAAGACAGTTACATACAAAGGAAACCCCTCTAAGGCTATCAGTGACTTTTTCAGCAGAAACTCCAAGCCAGAAAGGAGTGGCATAATATATTCAAAGTGCTGAATGGGAAAAACCTGCAGCCAAGAATACTCTATCCAGCAAGGTTATCATTCAGAATAGAAGGAGAGATAAAGAGTTTCCCAGACAAACAAAAACTAAAGAAGTTCATGACCACTAAACCAGCCCCACAAGAAATATTAAAGGGGACGCTTTGAGTGGAAAGGAAAGACAAAAAAGACAGTGAGAAGGCAAGAAACACAAAAGCAAAGAAAAAAGAGTATTTCTTTAAAAAAATCAGTCAAGGAACTCACAAAATAAAAGGATGTAAAATATGACACCATATACCTAAAACATGGGGAGGAGTAAAGAATGTGTTCAAACTTAATGACCATCAACTTATATGCAGAAGAGGTTATATACAAACCTAATGGTAAAGACAAATCAAAAACAACTAATAAACATGCAAAGAGTAAAGAGAAATAACTCCAAATATATCACTAAAGAAAATCAGCAAATCATGAAAGAGAGAAAGACAAGGATCAGAGAAAACCTTCAGAAATAATCACAAAACAATTAATAAGATGGCAATATACACATATCTATCAATAATTACTTTGAATGTAAATGGACTAAATGCTCCAATCAAAAGACATAAGGTGAGGGAATGCATTAAAAAAACAAGGCTCATCTCTATGCTGCCTACAAGAGACTCATTTTAGACCTAAAGATACCTGCAGATTGAAAGTGAGGGGATGGAGAAACATCTAGTGTGCAAATGGATGTCAAAAGAAGTAGCAATACTTCTAACAAGCAAAATAGACTTTAAAACAAAGACAGTATAAGAGACAAAGAAGGACACTATATAATAATAAAGGGGACAATCCAAAAAGAAGATAAAACAATTGTAAATATTTATGCACCCAACACAGGAGCACCCAAATACATAAAGCAGCGAATAGCAAACATAAAGGAATTAATAGATACTAATACAATAATAGTTGGGGACTTTAACACCCTACTTACATCAATGGACAGATCACCTAAAATAGAAAAACAACAAGGAAATAATGGCTTTGAATGACACACTGGAACAAATGGATTTAACAGACATATTCAGAATATTCCATACAAAAACAGAAGAATACATATTCTTCTCAAGTGCACATGGAACATTCTCCAGAACAGATCACATATAAGCCACAAAACAAGCCTCAACAAGTGTACTTGTTGTGATGAGTACCAGCTGTTAAATCGAAGTGCTGAATTACTATATTGTACACCTGAAGCTAATATCACACTGTCCTGTTAACTAACTGGAATTTAAATAAAAACTTAAAAAAAAAAAAAGACAACCTCAACAAATTCAAAAAGACTGAAGTCATACCATGCATCTTTTCTGACCACAATGCTAGAAAACTGAAGTCAGCCTTAAGAGAAAATCTGGAAAGACCAAGTATGTGTAGGTTAAATAACATACTACTAAACAATGAATCGGTCAACCAGGAAATAAAAGAAAATTAATAAGAATAAAAAATAAAAGAATTAAAATGTACATGGCAACAAATGTAAGTGAAAACAAAACAGTTCAAAACCTTTGGGATGCACCAAAAGCGGTTTTAAGAGGGAAGTTTATAGCAATACAGGCCTATCTCAAGAAGCAAGAAAAAGAAAAATCTCAACCTAACCGAGAAAGAAAAACAAACAAAACCTAAAATAAGCAAAAGGAAGGAAATAATAAAGATTAGAGCAGAAATAATTTATATAGAAACTAAAAAAACAATAGGATGGATGAAACCAGGAGCTGGTTCTTTGAAAAAAATCAATAAACCTGATAAAACTCTAGCCAGACTTATCAAGAAAAAAGAAAGAGAAAGGACTCAAATAAATAAATCACAAATGAGAGAGGAGAAATAACAACCAACACCACAGAAATACAAAGGATTATGAGAGGTAATTATGAAAAACTATATGCCAACAAATCGGGCAACCTAGAAGAAATGGGTAACTTCCTAGAAACATGTAACCTACCAAAACTGAAACAGGAAGAAATAGAAAATTTGAACACACCGATTACCAGCAAAGAAACCGAATCAGTAATAAAAAAAACTCCCAACAAAAGCCCAGGACCAGATGACTTCACAGAATTCACAGGCGAATTCTACCAAACATTTAAATAATAGTTCATACCTATTCTTCTCAAACCATTCCAAAAAATAGAAAAGGAAAGAAAACTTCCAAATTCATTCTATGAGGCCAGCATTACCCTGATATCAAAACCAGATAAAGACACCACTAAGAAAGAGAACTACAGGCCAGTTTCTCTGATGAACACAGATGCAAAAATCCTCAACAAAATACAGGCAAACCAAATCCAACAATACATCAAGAAAATCATTCACCATGATCACATGGGATTTATTCCCCTGCAAGGTGGTTCAATACAATCAACATGAGAAATCACATCAATGAGAGAAAGGATAAGAACCAAATGATCATATCCATAGATGCAGAAAAAGCATCTGACAAAGTACAACGTATCCATTCATGAGAAAAACCCTCAACAAAGTAGGTTTGGCGGGTATATACCTCAACATAAGAAAGGCCATATATGAAAAACCCACAGCTAACATCATACTCAATGGGGAAAAACTGAGAGCCTTTCCCCTAAGATCAGGAACAAGGGAAGGATGTCCACTCTCACCACTTTTATTCAACAAAGTAATGGAAGTCCTACCTAGCCACAGCAATCAGACAACAAAAATATATAAAAGGTATCCAAATCAGTAAGGAAGAAGTAACTTTCACTGTTTGCAGATGACATGATACCAAATATAGAAAACCCTAAAGACTCCCCCAAAAAACTGCTAGAACTGATAAATTCAGTGAAGTCAGAAGATACAAAATCAATGTACAGAAATCTGTTGTATTTCTATAAACCAATAATGGAGCAGAAAGAGAAATTAAGAAAACAATCCCATTTATAATTGTACCAAAAATAGTAAGATACCTAAGAATAAACCTAACCAAAGATGTAAAAGATCTTGTACTATGAAAACTATAAAACACTGATGAAAGAAATGGAAGATGACACAAAGAAATGGAAAGATATTCCATGCTCATGGATTTTAAGAACAAATATTGTTAAAATGTCTACACTACCCAAAGCAATCTACACATTTAATGCAATCCCTACCAAAATACCAATAGCATTTTTCACAGAACTAAAACAAACAATCCTAAAATTTGTATGGAAGCACAAAAGACCCTGAATAGCCAAAGCAACCCTGAAAAAGAAAAGAAAAGCAGGAGGGATCACAATTCTGGACTTCAAGTTATATTACAGAGCTATAGTCATCAAAACATATGGTACTGTCACAAAAACACATAAATCAATAGAACAGAATAGAAAAATCCAGAAAAAAACCACAACTATATGGTCAATTAATCTTCAACAAAGCAGGAAACAATATCAGGTGGGAAAAAATCTCTTCAACAAATGGTGTTGGGAAAACTGGACTGCAACATGCAAAAGAATGAAACTGGACCGCTTTCTTATACCATACACAAAAATAAATTCAAAATGGACTGAAAACCTAAATGTGAGCCCTGAAACCATAAAAATCCTAGAGGAGAGCAGACAGCAACCTCTCTGACATCAGCCATAGTAACTTCTTCCTAGATATGTCTCCTGAGGCAAGGGAAACAAAAGCAAAAATAAACTATTGAAACTTCATCAAAATAAAAAACTTCTGCACAGTAGAGGAAACAATAAAACTAAAAGGCAACCTATGGAATGGGAGGAGATATTTGCAAATGACATTATCTGATAAAGGGTTAGTATCCAAAATATATACAGAACTTATACAAATAAAAAAAAGAATTTAGTACAATTCAACACCCCAAAAACAAAGAATCCAATTAAAAAATGGAAGAAGACATGAACAGACATTTCTTCAAAGAAGACAAACAGATGGCCAACAGACAAATGAGAAGATGCTCATCATCACTTATCATCGGGGAAATGCAAATCAAAACTACAAATGAGATATTACCTCAAACCTGTCAGTATAGCTAAACTCAAAAACACAAGAAACAACAGGTGTTGGCAAGGATGTGGAGCAAAAGAAACGCTCGTGCAGTGTTGGTGGGAATGCAAACTGGTGCAGCCACTGTGGAAGACAGTATGGAGCTTCCTCAAGAACTTAAAAATAGAACTACGCTATGATCCAGCAATCGCATTACTGGGTATTTACCCAAAGAATACGGAAACACTAATTCAAAGGGAAACATGCGTCCCTATGTTTATAGCAGCATTATTTACAATAGCCCAGATATGGAATCAGTCCAAGTATCCACTGAGTGATGAATGGATAAGGAAGACGTGGTATATAAATACAATGGAATAGCCATTTAAAAGAATGAAATCTAGCCATTTGCAAAGACTTGGATGGAGCTAGAGAATTTAATGCTAAGTGAAATAAGTCAGAGAAAGACAAATACCAACTGATTTCACTCATATGTGGAATTTAAGAAACAAAACAAACCAGCAAAGGTGAAAAAAAGAGACACACACACACAAACCAAGAAACAGACTCTTAACTATAGATGGTTACCAGAGGGGAGGTGGGTGGGGTGAATGGATGAAATAGGTGATGGGGGTTAAGGAGTGCACTTAACATGATGAGCACTGGATGATTAAAATGAAAACTTAAAAAAAGATAAGCCTCCTTCCTTGTTTATGAAAATTTGATCTTTGGTCAATGTTCTAGCTGCAGGATCCCTAGAAACCTGGTAAAGGTAGCACGAAAACGATGTTATTAAATACACTGCCTCTGACAAAAATTACCTTGATTGGTAAATTCATCTAGAGAAGAAGCAGTGATAAATAAGTTATAAATATCTGGTCAAAAGCCATATATTTGGACTTTCCTGAGTGTGCAGTCTGTTGTAATTAGAAAAATTCCTTACAGGGACCTTGGAAACTATGTCTATGGAATTTTATAAAAGACACTGATTCCCATGGAGGCATGAAACTTGTAAGGCAGAATGGATCTGCACTCACTAAATTTGGGTCTCTTTTTTTGCACCTGAGCTGTGAGGTGCTAAAGAGGCTAAAGATAACTAAGTCCTTGATGGCTGTATGGCAGCATGGACTGCAACAAGGACTCTGGCAGAAGAGAAAGACCTTATGCTGTCTGCTGCCATGCTGTGCTTCCTGTCCCACATCCTTCTAAGTGATTCCGATGCCAAATGTAGCCCATGGTAGCCTTATAAGTCTGAAATTTAAGTCTAAGAAGATACCCCTTTTCCATGCTATTGGGTATTACAACAATAATAGAACTAAAATAGAACAGGAAGAACTGACACCCCCATAAAATTTAGTCTTCTTTTCCAAATGCAATTGTTAAAGCCTGCTTTTATAATTCTTGGGGTCTTTTTATTTTTCATATTTCTTCTTCCACATTTCTTTGTTAAGAGTATTTCTTGGTATTTTATGTTGGTTTTATGAACCCTGTATATATTGTATTTTTTTCCATACATACAATAATAAAGTTTAATTTATAAATTAGGCACATGCACAGGCACACACAAATACAAATGGGCATTTTTTTCCATTATATCATCCAACTGGTTGCATTTATTAAAGTTATTAACTACTGGGGTGCCTGGGTGGCTCAGTTGGTTGGGTGACTGCCTTCGGCTCAGGTCATAATCCTGGAGTCCCGGGATCGAGTCCCACATCGGGCTCCCTGCTTGGCGGGGAGTCTGCTTCTCCCTCTGACACTCCCGCCTCTCATGTGTTCTCTCTCTCTCATTCTCTTTCTCTCAAATAAATAAAATCTTTAAAAAAAATAAAGTTATTAACTATTAATTATGCCCAGACACCCTATTGAATTCTCTTAAAATCTATAACTTGTTTTTTAGTTTTCTTGAGTCTTACATACAATCAGAATAGAAATAGTGATAATTATAACTCTTAAGTTTTGTACCTGAGTCCTTTTCATCATCTAATTGCAGTAGCTAGTACCTCTAATCAACGTCAAATAACAGTGGGGATAATGGACATCCTTGCCTTTTTCTGATTTTAATCAGAATGTTTCCAGTGTTTCTCTATTAAGTAATATGCTGGCTTTGGGGTTGAGACAGATAAACTGTACCATGCTAAGGAATTACAGGTATACCCCTATTTTAATAAGAATTAAAAAAAATAATACATATATAATTATATTGAATGCCTTTTAAATATCTATGAGGATCAATTAACATGGTGAATTATGTTAATAGTTACCCTGATATAGAATCATCCTTTCATTCCTAGGTTATATCCCACTTGGTCAAGGTTTATGTTTATGGGCTACTGAATTATGCTTGCTACTATTTTAACTTGCAATTAACTTGTAATAGATGAGACAGTTCTAAATTTATATATCAAGTATTTTACTGATATATATATACACACACACATACATATAAATCAATGTGTCAAGTGCTGTTCCTATGACTTTGTGAATATTAACTCATTTAACTCTGTGAGTTTGGTATTATTAACCCCAATTTATAGATGAGAAAACTGAGGCATGGAGATTAAATGACTTGCCCATCACAAAATAGCTAGTAAATTGGCACTGGGATTTATACACAAAAGTCTAGTCCAGAGCCCATCCTGTACTCTGCTGCCTTTAAATTTTTTGTGTGCAAAAGATTAGCTAGATTAGCTAGATTAGCTAATGATTTGTCAGAGAATCAACTTTATTAGTTTCACCATTTTTTGTTGTTTCTAATGTATTTCGTGCTGTTACCTTCATTAACTCTTTCTTTCTCCTTTCCTCAGGTTTATTTTGTTATTCTAACTTCTTGATTAGAAGTTTATTTTTTCTTGTTAAGTTTCAAACACTGCTTTAGCTACATATCCCAGAAACTCAAGATAGTGTTTTTACAGTAATTTTTAAATCACTCAATAATTTCCTCTTTGCCTTTAAGGTTTTTCTTGTGGCCTGATTTTTTTCCCACAGACTTATTATTTTATTTAAATTTTATTATGAAATATTTTATACTTAAAGATAATACAAAATTTACAAGTATAGTTTCAAAGATAATAAAACAAATACTTGTGTGGCTACTACCCAGATACTGAAGTGTTGTGGCCTCATTTTGAGAATATTCCATGGGCAGCCAAAAAAGTGTACATTTTCTCTTTGTGGATATATAATTACACGTATTGTTGTCCCCCCTTATCTGTGGGGGATACGTTCCAATGCCACCAGTGGAGGCCTGAACCATGGATAATACTGAACCCTGTATACACTATATTTTTACCATACATACATTACAATAATAAAGTTTATAAATTAGGCACAATAAGTGATCAACAACAATTATAACAATATACTGTAATAAAGTTATATGAATGTGGTCTTTCTCTCTCTCAAAATATCTTATTGTACTGTACTCCTCCTTCTTCTTGTGATGATGGGAGATGATAAAATGCCTATGTGATTGAGGTAAAGCGGAGTTGAATGATGTAGACACTGCAGCATTAGGCTACTACTACCTTCTGGTGTATGTCAGAAGGAGGATCACCTGCTTCTGGACCATGGTTGACCATGAGTAACAACCCCAGAAAATGCAAACCATAGGTAAGCACGAACTACTGCATATACACATTAGACCAGTCATTATTTATGTTATTTAAGCACATTCACTTTAAACAATCTTTTCCTAGTACCAATTATTCCCTAAAAAGGAGGACATTCTGTGGCTAAAAATCAAATTTCCATTCCATTCCAACAGACTGCCCTGAAATCTTAGGGTACTCTTTAGTAATAATTATTGAGAAACCTGAAGGAGATCCAGGAGGAAATTTTAATATAATGGTTGAAAAATAAAACTAACATTACCTCTCATTCCCACAAATATAAAATAAGATTTAAAGCACCAGAACTTATGTTACGTACTAAACTATCTACAGTATAAGACCTTGTGAGTCCGGGGCGCCTGGGTGGCTCAGATGGTTAAGCATCTGCCTTTGGCTCAGGTCATGATCTCAGGGTCCTGGGATCGAGTCCCACATCGGGCTCCTTGCTTAGCAAGGAGCCTGCTTCTCCCTCTGCCTGCCACTCCCCCCCCTGCTTGTACTCTCCCTCTCTGGCAAATAAATAAATAAAATCTTAAAAAAAAAAAAAGACCTTGTGCGTAACCTCATGGCCCCACAGTGCTAATGTCTCAGTATGCTATAGAACAAAGCCTATTTTGGTTTTAACTTAAGGCCTCCCTTCTGTGTAAATACATATCCAAGTTTCTAGCATTCTTAGTTATATAGCTTTTTCCAGAATTAAACCATGTATGTTTCGTACCAACATGAGTTTCATCTGGTTAGTTCAGACTCCTCCCTTAAGATCTAGCTCATGTGTCACCTCTTCTACAGGCCTTCCCAGTACGCCGAGGCAGAATTTAGTACTTCTTCCTGAGTACTCTCACCATGCAATACAAGTACTATCTGATCCCTCCCTCCCTTCCTTTTAGAACATTCTAATACCCACAAATTCAGTCATCTAATCGTATAAATTTGCCATATTTTATCTGAGAAAGTCTATATGATTCTACTATCTACTTTTTCTAAGAATGATATTCTAAAACAAAGATCCTTAATTATTTGATTTGGGTCAGAATTCTGTGACTCTGTATTAGACTTCCCTGTTCTGTGAGACCAGTCTGTAAAAAGGCTTCTTACCATAACAAAAACATTGGGAACCAAATGCTTTATTGTGGAGGATCTAAATGAAGATACCCTCTTTGAGGTAATCTTCAGTTGGGCCCAACATTTCCATTTTCTCCTAAGGCTTGGAGAGATAACAATATGAGTAGAAGGCATACCAAAGTGTTAAAATGAATAAGGCCTATGAGAGAGTTTCGATTTCTTCTGAAAATGCTTTAAGGATCACGATGGAGGAAGGATGTGATAAAGACTGGCAAGGCACAATCAATGGGACACAAATAAATTCAACACTATGAGTCAAAGTAAGCCCAAAGAGTTAAAGAAAAATGAAGATAGAGATACTTGTGGTGGTTATATAAGGACTGGATTGCATCGCCCTTAAAAAACCTGATGGTTATATAGGGAAAAACATGTACTACCCTCACCAGGGAGTCATGATACTTTATGAAGATCCAAGGAAAGTATATGCAACTAGGTTGCCCACGGGCTGAATACATAAGGAGAAGAAAATATGCATCATCTAGACAGGACTGTATATAACTAGCTAAAGCAAAAATTTCAGATTCCTCACGAAGAAATTTTACCCCAAAATAGTACTTTGGGCCAAGATGGAAGATCACTATCGTGTCTCTTGTTAAGTCACAAAAATAGGAATCAAGGAATTGGATTATCAGACCTCTTCCTGAGGAGCCTCCTTTCCTGGTAAGGACAGGTCCTATATCCAAGGCTTTCTAGAATATGGGTTGTTTTGAATGGTGTTATAATTACGTTACCAGGCTTGATTTAAAAAATTCTAATGCTTGTAATTATGGTTCATCAGATAATGAGAATTAGTAAGTACTTTAAACACAACCAGTATGTGTTTGTGTGTATTTATGTCTTGCACATGAAAAGGAATTATCCACATCATACATTTCTGTACAATGCAGTGAGCCAGTAGTATTATAGTACTGCAGAGTAGTGGTTCCCAAAGTGTAGCAGACTGTGGATTCCTGGCAGGGGTTATGTTGTATCTCCAAGCCCATTTAAAAAGGGTCTGCAATGGGACGCCTGGGTGGCTCTGTCGGTTAAGCATCTGCCTTCAGCCCAGGTCATGATTCCAGGGTCCTAGGAACGAGTCCCACATCGGGCTCCTTGCCCAGCAGGGAGCCTGCTTCTCCCTCTGCCTGCTGCTTCCCCTGCTCATGCTCTCTCTCTCTGATAAATAAATAAAATCTTAAAAAAAAAAAAAAGGGTCTGCAATGTCAAAATCATGACATCTTCTAGCAGCAAAAATTACATAGGAAGCCAACAGCAATCATTTTCGTCTAATATTCTGTACTTTTTATTCTCTAAACACACAACCTCCCAGGATCACTCTACTGTTCATAAACTCTTCACCTTCTCATCTCTGACATATAATCCCATCATCCCCAAACCACAGTAATCCTTAATATTTTCTCACTTCCTACCTTCTGCCTTTTTTTCTTCAAACCTAATTGTTAGGCTTCCTGAAAAGGGTTAAGTTCCTTTCCCAGATATTACTGTACTTCTGCCATTCCTATGTAATTCTATCTATAAGAATTCCCTACATAATTTTTCTTTTTATTTGTTCCCATCTGAGAGAGTAAGAATATTCCAAGGCTTTGAAAGAGGTGCTTCTTTCACAAATACTGTTCCCCTTTTGCCTACTCTCCCAAAAAGGTCCTGTGCCTAATCCTCCTTGCCATTGGCCTTGCACATTTACTGCATACAGATGTAAGTAACACCTCTTGCATACTATAATGATCTCTGGAAAGGGCTTAGGGAGAAATAGAAAGAGTAGGGTTCTTCTGGTTGTGGTGTTATCAAAGATAACACTCCAAGTTCTCACCACAACAAAAAAAATTGTAACTCTGTGTGGTGATGTTACCTAAACTTATTGTGGTAACCATTTTGCAATATATACATATAGCAAATCATTATGTTGTATGTCTAAAGCTAATACAACGTTAGATGTCAATTATATCTTAAAAAAAAAAAAAAGTAACACTACAAAAATACCTGCTGGTCAGTACCAGAAACAATAAGAATGCTTCTATAATTTGAGAAAATCTTCACTCTCTGAATCTGATTCTTGTTAAGTCACCTGAATGTCAATGATAGACTTAGATACCATACAGTAATGTAAGGAAATGACAAAACCCTTTGCTAGAGTCAAGTAAATCCACACTTGTAATATCTCTTTCCTTTGGAGCTATTTAGAGCTGCCGCTTTTTTTTTTTTTTTTTTTTTTTTTTTTTGCTTTTGTGGATTTTCTTCTCACTTTCTTGATGGTGTCCTTTATTTGTTATTTATTTATTAATTTATTTTTACAGGCTTTTTTTTTATGTTCAGTTAGCCAACATATAGTACATCATTAGTGACATCAAAAACTAATGATGAGCTGCCACTTTTCAACTGATTCTTGGTTTTCCAATTATTAATACTTAACTTTTGGAGGGACATTTCTAGCATCTTTTTGGTGTAGTCAACTGCAAAGCTTAACCCTGCAGATCTACCTATCCGCGTTAATACAGAATTGAAGGTATGCTCATTTCTAACAGAGGCATGCAGGTAAGTTCTTTAGTAAGCTTACAACATGCAAAATTCACAAGCATTTAAGCACAGCAGTAAAATCTTGAAAAGACTTAGAGCAATTTATAAATTCCAATTAAGTAAATAAAGTAGCAACTGATACTGTTTAAAAAATTAGAATGTTGTTTTTTTTTAAATGCCTTTCTTAGAATGCTTGTTCAACTAGATATGTTATGAAGAAAAGCATTCCATGGTCAAAGTTTTGGAAGTGCTACACACTATATCCTAAACTTTGTTTGGCTATGGAAACCTTTGTGTATAACATCTTTCAAGAGAGTAATCTGTGAAGGTTTTACAGATTAGTAAAATTTCTTTCAAATGATATTCTTCATATTGTATTAGCTTAAATAGTGCTAAATCAACATTTATGCCTAGAATTATACCATATATAAATAAAAAACCATTTGTTACAGGAAAGGCATAACTGGATGAGACTATGAGCATATCATATTCTGAAATCCTAGTCTGGGGGTATCCTAGTCAAAGATTATGCTCCATAAACCTAATGACCTTCTTTCTGCATGGTGGCAGAACAGGTATTTTCAAAATCATTTCAAAATGAATTGATCAGGATTCAACCTATTTCAGTGATTTATGAGTCAAGAGCCTCCTAACTGATATACGACTGCCAGTCTTGCCTATCTCAAATCTGTTCTTCAGAATGCTACCAGTTATCTTCCAAAAGACACACTGATGGTGACACTCCCCTACTTAAAATACCTTTCCATAGTTCCTAAATTTTCTTTCAAAGCAGCAAATTCAAAATTCTTAATGTTGCACATCTGGTTCCCATCTACTTTTCCAAATTATTCTGCTACTTTCATACTACCTGTCCCAGTTCTAGCTATACAAGGTAGTTATTATTCACAGATTGTTATTTCATGCTTCCTTCCCTCTGGAATTCTCTTTCCCCTCTTTCTTTCCTCCATTTTTTAGATTACTACTCATCTTTCAACACCCAACTCAAATGACTTTTCACATTGGCAATAATACAACATACTTTTCATAAATGCATTTCACTCTACATTTCAGAAAAGTCACTACTGTATTTAATTATGGAATAGTAATGTTTTTCATCTATGAATACATGAACACTATTGACTTTGATTAGTCTATTTGTAGTGGATATGCTAAAAACTCACTGCTATCTCTCATAGATTTAATTCTTAGATTCAATTCCACAGATGCTTACTAAATACTATATATGTGCTAGACAAAGTCTTGTTCTTAAGACTGAGCCCACAGCCTTTACTATAGGCAAATGCAAAAGCAACAGTACGTTAAGTGGAGTTCTTCCTCCTGTTTTAAAATTGTGGCTAAGGCCAAAAGCTGAGGATAATTAAGTACCCCTTCTTTTAGCTTAAGAAGCCAACTGTAGTTGGTACCAACCTATTCTCTCAGGGTTTAGTGAGAAGCACTAGTTTACTGAACCAGCTCCTATCGTAACAATGATCATAACACTTTCCCCTCAAGGTGAATCTGAAAAGGTTAAAAAGAAAGAGGAGGTTACTGGACTTTAAGGGGAACACAGAGTTTATGAAAATAGGATATTCCCTTCTCCTCTGGAGAAAAAAGTTGTCATACTTGAATCCAGAGGGTAAGAATCAAAGTTTGAGGTTATCTAAAAGACAGACCCGTATTTGGTTACCTGTATAGGCAAATGACTTACTGATCTGCCCCTCTGTTATATACATAAGGGAAAAGAGAAATAGGGAGAAAAGTATGGTAGGGAAGTGTCAGGTAGAGAGATAGGCAAGACTATGGCCTGGTTCCTGGGGCCTGGTTCCAAGAAGTATGAAAAATGTAACCTTTCCCCTAAAATTGGCACTGGGAGGTAGATTTTTTTTTTAAGGATTTTATTTATTTGAGAGAGAGAATGAGAGAGAGAGAGCATGAAGGGGGGAGGGTCAGAGGGAGAAGCATACTCCCCGCTGAGCAGGGAGCCCGATGCGGGACTCGATCCCAGGACTCCAGGATCACGACCTGAGCTGAAGGCAGTCGCTTAACCAACTGAGCCACCCAGGCGCCCCGGTAGGTAGATTTGATTGTAAAGTCTTGAGGCAAAAAAAGACATACATATTAGAGTCCCATGGTGTGAATGCCATTAAAAGGTTTAGTCCAAAGATGTAACCAAATCTTCCAAGGGATTGCCAATGCCTATAAAATGGGACAGGACTGACCTCACTTTTAGCAGGGTAAATGGAAGCTACCACTCACCTACATTTAGGCTACTGACACTACAGCAGTGTTGAACAACCAAGAAAGAGGACTGACTGCTACCTCAACAGTGGGATAGCATGTAGAATTCTGCCTCCACTATCACTCCTCCTAGTTTCAACACCAGGAAGAAAAATGACAAGAAAAAGGGAGGGCAGACGTGTGTGACAAAAAGAACCTACTCACCCACCCCTAAAGTTTTCAGCCCCAGATTAAGGTCTATTCTGTCCTAGGAAAAAGTGATAAGAGTACTGAATCAATTCTGTGACTCAAGTTATAATACAAAGAGAACTAATTCTTAAATACTGGCAGGAAACTAGAGTGTTTAAACATTGCAGAATAGTGACAAGATGCTGCGAAGGCGATTGACATCCAATCAGAAAGGGGAGTCAGACATGGTAGAGTTGGCAGGCAGTTACTAGGTAAAAAGCAAAACTAATCTGTGTTTATATTGGGATCCTGAATGAACTGGTTACCCACAGATGGATAGCCTCTGAAATTAGTTTCCATATATACTGGTGTTCTCAGCTTTCCATCTCTCCATTCCTTTTTTTATATAATAAATGAAATCCTGGTATGAGCTCTATTACTATGATATTTAAGTCTAGAACCAGTCCATCAATTTTCTCACTACAATTTGCTGTTCTTTCTGAAAAATGGTAAGCAGATAAGAGCTATACACTTCTATGTTTGGGAAGTCACCATCAAAGTCACAGATATGAATGGACAAATAAGCATTACTAATGATGGAGGATGCTAAAAGTAGTAACAGGTATTTCAAGTAATAAAGTGAAGGAGACTGATAAGAACAAAGTTCTTGAGCAGAAATTAATTTGATACCTCAATGCTTTCAATGTTCACCTTTTAATGATCCAACCAAAGAAGAAATCCACTAAGTGGCTTATCTGACAAAGAGCAAAAACTAGTATATTGTAAATGGACACTGTTCAATTGCATGATACAGAGGAAGACAAGTGAAGGTTCTACAGAAAGAGAGTAAGAGAAAAAACAAGTGAAGGCTGGTCAGGAAGTGGGACCTGAACTGGGGCTGTACATGGAGGGTGGACAGGCATGGATGATAGACAGAGCAGAACAACTCCTAGATGGATGAGAGACAATAATGTAAAGTGGTTGTGACACATTGCAATATTAATACATACCGAGACTGAATTGCGGGTAATGCTCATAAATCTAACTGCAATTAGTACAGGTTTCTGGATTAGGAAGGACATGAAAAGGAAAGCAGAAGGTTAGAATGTACATGTCATTGCCCCATTAAAAGAGAAGGTTTAATCTTTCAGTGGACTGAATATATCCATCTTCTGCAGCATCAGTTTAAAAAAAAAATTAAAAAAAAAAAAAGCACAGTGTGTCTATCTACTTTGAAAAGTAGCTTTAGAGTAAAAGGTCTCTTCTCTTTCTTCTTCTAAATTGGGCCTCTAAGAACTGAGCTCCTGAAAATTCAGACTACCAGAAAGGGTTTCACTTTTAAATGGGGTTTCTGTTTTCATTTTCTAGGGAAAAGATTTTCAAATAGTGTCCTACAATTAATACCTTTACTGCCTGAAAAAGTCTATGTTTATGCTTGTTCTTAGAGAAGACCCTTCACTAATTTAATCAACTGACATATTTGTTAGGATTTATTCTGTGCCAGGCAGTTTAAGTATTAAACAAAGAAACAGAGTTATTTTAATCTAAGTATAAATCATGAAGATATGGATGAAGTATTGCTGTGTCCCTGGAAAAGCACGCACATGATGACAGGGAAGCCTGCTTCTCTTTAGAGCTTTACTGGGAATCTGACTGGGTCTCATTACTAAAGTTTTGTTTTACAGTTGAGGGGAGGGGTAGCAAATGATTAAACTTTAATGCAGCAGTTTTCCAGTTATCCAGACCCTACTGATTGTTGGTCAGTAAGAACTGATTGTTACTAGTTACAAAGGAAGATATTAAACAGAAAAATGGGCAAATGGAGAAAATAAATGATCATTTTTGCAAGGCTTTTCCCAAAACCTAATAAACCCTTAAAAATCTTTATTTGATAATAGTAGACTCATAGATGGAATTCCATTTCCTTATGAATCACATTCTTGCATATGATTAAGTTCTCTACATCGCAGAAGTACTGCCAGGAACATCAAAGGTGACATGGCTGAGGGTGGGAACAGATGGCGGAAGAAGTAGAGAAAAAGTTAGGATACGTTAAATTTTCATACAAAGGACAGAAAAAGAAAACAGGACAGATTAATGAACCACCAACATTTTATCCAAATACTTGATTTAAAAAATTCTACACATTTAACTGCATATATTCTGTACATATAACTAAAGAGGGCTAAAAGATCAAACATGAGGCATCCATAGTACCCTGAGATAAAGTGGTTTCTTTTTACTTGTTCCATGTAAAAAAGATTTGGAGAATAATCTCTCTTTACACCATAAATGCACACTTAAAACATCAGGAAGGCTCTCATTTTCCCCTGGACTCCACATCTGACTTCTTACCATTGATCTACGAATCAGTGACAGCCTGGTCTTTGCCTTATTCTCAGCAAATTCCAGGCTACTGATGTCTTTGAGACGAGCCTTGTATTTATTCATCTGTTCTACAACAATCAGCTCCACACAGCTGAAATAGGAGGAAAAAGAGAAAACCGTTAAGAGCTGAAGTAAGTCAAATAAAGTGTAGCCCTCCCACACTGCTTTTCAGCTAAATGTGGTAGACGTTTGGAGGATGAAAGAAAAATCAACATTCCTTATTTTATGAGCTCTAAGACAAGATTTATATAATGGTGGTTCACAACTTTGGCTGCACTTCAGTATCCATCTGAGAAGCAATTATAAGTTGCAACGCCCAGGCCACACCCCAGACTAACTAAATTAGACTCTCTAGGGATAGGACACAAACACCAGGATTTTTTTAAAGCTCCTTTTGTAGCCAAGGTTAAGAATCATTAATCTAGAAGGAAAGCAGAGGGCCATAAAAAAAGGCTAAAGTGAAATATAGAAATACTGAAGTACTATGGCCAAAGGGATTCAGAGCCAGTTAGACTAGATTACAGGAAGAGACAAAGTATATGTAATTTGGTAAAATGGAATTTTTAAAATATTTTTAGAGAATATAAACATTCCTAAGGAAAAGCTAAATTTAAAACGACCCTTCAAAACAAATGATGTCCAGTTGAAGAGAATCTAAAGAAATTTTTCATACTCAGCATAAGAAAACCCAACAGTGTCTAGTAATCTTCTTAAAAACATCTGAACTTATGAAATCATTCACTATGTTTGATATCTGGATAAAGTGGCTACACTGACTCAGAAGTCCCTGGGATCTTGTGGAGATGATGGTAACTGGCCTTACGTGGTAGTCTTACTGATGTCCTGCACGCTTTGTAGTGGGTCAATGGTGTCAGGGCATCGAAGAATGCAGGGGGCAAATACAATCGCCAAAGCATTAGCAGACATTCGATTCGTTTCTTCCTGTAGAGCAATCCTAAGGAATAAAAAAAACCAGGCGAAGTGGGGATTAAAAGGGAAAATAGTAAGGACATAGACAAAGGACATGAGAGAAAGAATACGTATGACATCAACCGCAGAGTACTGGAAGGATATTCATATCCGGTGAAAGGAGACACTTGTAGACTTTTCCCAAAGCTGTTCCTTTGCCTCTGGAAAATGCACTTCCACTCTGGTCCTTACTTGAAGCAATACAGGCCAGCAGATAGCTTATCAAGGGAAATTTCTGACCCACTGCCATACACCTGATGAACGTGTCTGAAGAATGCAGAGTAGAGACTTAAAGGCATTCTCAGACAGTCATATCAGATATTCATCTAACATTTATGTAATATTTACCAGAGATTTATCTAATCAAAATAAAGATGGCTTTCTTCCCAACCACTGCAGATATTTATACTCAGTCAGTCAGTTCTTGAGCCCCACCTAAACCCACCTCCTATGAATTAGGTTACGTCAAGACATATACCTCCTTTCTACTTTCTAGTTCAGGAATGAGAACAGGCTAGGCTACACAGTGCCACCATTAGCTGAAATTGTTACACGGCTCAAATAGGGCAGAGAAGTTCCTACTCTGCAGCCCAACTTAGCTGAGGATTTCTGCTCCAGGGAATTGTAAGCATCTGTTTCAGGCATTAGCTTTATAAACAGGAAAAAAAAGGTCTGTCAGTTTTCCAAACGAAGAAGTTCTTCACTGATCGAAAAGAATTCAGGAAAAACTATTATACATTCCCTTGTTCCTTGAAATTACCTGACTAGATGAAAGATGAGGCGTTCCAGTGTATTGAGATGAGTTCGGGAGAGCTGGTCAATCACAGAGTATACACCACGGATTGTTTCTTTCCTCTCCTGAAGGCCTAAAAAGATTAAGGATAGCCAGTAAGATTGAATATCCCCTCTCGTATGCTACATCTTCCTCCTGAACAGATAGTAGGTAGCAGGGGAACCTGGCTCAAAATTTTAAAGAGAGGCAGGTGTACCTGTATGGCAGGAAAAGAGCAGCTCAGTTACCACTAATCTTCCTTTGCTTGAGTTCTATATTCACTAAGCAGTCCGTGAGTTTTAATCTATATCCCAGTAATCCTTATTAGAGCAAAGGGAAAGAGATGCCCTGTTTTTTAGGCAATTTGTGGCAGACTGATTCCCTATTAAAATTAATTAATTGCCATATAGTTTATAAAATCAGTCTTATGGAAATTGGAGGAGTCATGCCTCAGGGCCTAAATACTTTTAGGCAGGCCTCCAGCAACATTCTACACAACTGTAGCACTGAAAAACTAAACTCCATCACCTGGGAGGTTTGGCATAAAATAGCAGAGTTCTTGCCTAGATTCACAATGTAAATGAATATAAGCCAGCCCTTAAATCTATTTAGTCTTTTAATTTATTTATAATCTTAGTCTTGAAATCTCTTTGTGAGAAGCAATGAAGTGACTTACTCAGAAAACTTTCAGGATACTGACATTTTAATGACTCTCTCAAAAGTCAATATTTGAGTAGGTGAGAGTACACCAGCAGTTCTGTATTGACTGTCAAAAGCTTATTTTTGGATCTCTATGGACTAAACCATTAGAGGATGGCTAAATAATCTATAATGAAGACAGCATTCCTTTCCCAAGTGTATAAGCCTTCCCTCAAATCCAGGAAGTCTGTGCTTACCCATAGCTCGAAGAAATTCCTCATAGAGTTCAAAGGTCATGAGTGGATTGGGCAAATCACGAAGCCATTGTTTGAATACACTTGCAATGACATGTATGTTATAGTCATCCAGGTTTACACTCTCAGCATCTATTTAGAGACAAGAGTTAGACAACAAAGCCAAAACATGCAAAGAGTTTCAAATAATTCACTTTAGAAACTATGAGCACCAAAAGAAGCCTTCATGTTCTTAATCAAACTAATATCTTCTATGATC
The DNA here is from genome assembly GCF_964656455.1 of Halichoerus grypus. Lineage (NCBI taxonomy): Eukaryota > Metazoa > Chordata > Mammalia > Carnivora > Phocidae > Halichoerus > Halichoerus grypus. The sequence goes on along the minus strand of NC_135719.1, from coordinate 43,270,980 downwards.
TAATTCCACGCTTTGGAATAGCACTTCTAACCTTGGTAAAGGAACAGCTTTTTGTTTTCCAAATCTCTTGCAGACTGACAGATATGTAAAATAAAATACCACATGCTTTCGTGTTAAAGAACTGTTAAATACCACTACAGATGTTTCTAAATGCTTGCTCTCAATTTCCGTACTTACATTGTGGATTGATCTGTGAGCCACACTTTGAGTAGCAATGTTTTGGATGGCAGATGGGAAAAAGGCCCTAATTTTAAGTCATTTTTAAAGGTGAAAGGACAGTAATAAGTGACCATAGGAAATGTAATGAACATACCCTTACTCTGTTTCACTTATAAACTCCGCAAGGTTATACAAATGAAATGACTGGGAGGATACAGGATGAATGATTTTTCACTTGTGCTGACCCAAGGTACAAGAGATCAATTGTCAACTGCCTTTAACCTGGAGTAGACAGAATCTCTGGTAGGCAGGTTGTCCTGCTTGAGTTTTACCAAGCATTTTCTGTTGTTATTTCCATACTGACTAATCTCTCCCTGATTTGCTCATTAAAAAAAACCAAAACAAAAAAACTATAAAGAAAAAGCATGTGGGTAGGTTCTTGGAGACACAGAGATAAGCTTTGTATCTAAGTGTGATTCAAAACAATCTATTTCAGGGCACCTGGGTGGCTCAGTCAATTAAGCCTCTGCCTTCGGCTCAGGTCATGATCCCGGAGTTCTGCTCAGCAGGGAGTTTGCTTCTCCCTCTGCCCCTCCCCCTGCTCGTGCTCGCTCTCTCTCTCTCTCTCTCTCTCAAATAAAGAACTAAAATCTTTAAACAACAACAACAACAACAATCTATTCCTTCCCTATAGTGGTAAAGAGTAGAAGTTGACAATGAAACCAAAGTCCAACTCCTGCATATATATTCTAGGACTGAGGCTATAGCTCTACACAGGTACATGTTCAATCCACTAATTAACAGTTTAAATAACTATGTCATGAATGTAAGAAGGTGAGAACATGCATCAGAAAGACACTTCAAGTCAGAGTAATGGAGACTAACAGGCAATAGTTTAGATTATGAATTCAGAACATCTGGGGTTAAATCCCCGCTGGATCACTTATTGGTGGTGAGTCTTTGGGCAAGATCCTCTGTAAGCCTCAGTTTCTTTCTCTGTAAACAGGGATGATAATCCCTAATTCATAGGACTGTTGTGAAAATTAGCATAAAACCATCAGCACACTGCTCTACATCATCAACAGATCATCATTTAATTTCCCTGAACCTAAAATTTCTTCTTTGTTAATTACAGATACCATGATCTTACCAAATTGTTAAGATTTTAAATGAGAGCTGTGTCAAGTACCTAACAGTGCCTTGTACAAATGATACACTCAATATATATTTGCTGAATTGACCACACAAAAACAAAGACTTCTAGAAAGCCACAAAATGATTAACAAGCACCACAGAAAAGATGGCATTCTTCTGGCTGCAAGAAAAAGATTAACATGTAATGAAAACTTTAAAAGCATGAAATGATCTATTTAAATAAAACCATTTGGTCTTGATTTGGAGAGCACCATCTTACCTGTATCTAGACCTTGTCGAAGCTCCTTGATTTTATTAGTTGAACCAGACTTTCGGTAAATACCTTCTGTGTACAGTCCATGCATTTCAATGTAGCTTATGAGCTTTTCCACCACTAAAGGAACAGTTCGTTCTTCACTGGTCAAACGGGACAATTCAACCCCAAATTGTCGAGATGACAGCTCTGGATCATACTAAATGGAAGATAAATTTTTGTTTCCAAATACATTCAAACATCTTTAAATGTGTTTAACCAGTTATTTATGAGAAACTACTTTTTATTTCCCTGAAGTTTCATGAGCACAGTTATAAGAGTTGGAGGGAAAGGGAATTATGGTTAACATTGACAATATATATCAAGTCACACGTTAGCTTCAATCCTTTCCCACTAGGAATCTCCTCAAAATATAATAGGGTAGAGAATGAAGGCAGTGGCAACAGGTACTGTTTCCCTTCCTGTTAAAAAGCCCTTCATGTAAAGCTGGGATTTGGACAAGGGAGAAAGGGGAGAGACTTTGTATGCTAAACATGTACCAAGTACTACTAGAAAGTCTGATTTGATATGAATTAGAGTTGTCAGTAATTTCTGATGCTTAAGAATGCTTCAATGTTCATGTAAACTTTAGGGACCTTCAACTGAACAATGATATCATAGCTAAAGGCAGAGGCACACACAGATTGGCCCATGATTGGTGTTCGAGCCCTTTCTTATTTACTTCAATAGTGTATCTGATATCATAAACTAACTATAGTTTATGCAACTGCAAAATACTTACCCTGAAGATTATTTGAAGTAATTCACAGAAAAGAAAAATGCCAGGTATTACTTCTGAGACTGAAAACTTTTTTGTAAGTCTTTTTTGTAAATCTTTTTTGTCTCTTCCTTCTCTTGCATCACTCTCCTTTTCTAACAAAACAGGCATTCTCTCCTTCAGTCCGCATCAGTGCCAAGTTCTTGTGGTCAGTCAGCACACCCTATTTTTTCTTTTCTATTCTATTGCCACCAACCTATTTCAAAACCTATATGACTGCCCACTTGGACTATTTCCAACAGCTTCTTGGTGAATTTCCCCACATCCATTTTCTCCCCTTTTAATATATTGCATAGTGTATATAATCTACTTTAGTATCCTAAAAAACCTTCAGTGGTTAACTAGTATATATCAAAATAAGGTACAAACATTCTTGAGTCTAACATTCAAGATATTGCTTGAATTGATCCTAATTTCCCCTTCCAGTCTTTTGTTAATACATTTGTCATTTATGTGCTAGGTAACAGGAAAACAAAATCAAGTAAAAGTATCTACCCTAAGACTAGTGCTAAGACTAGTAGTGTTAATGTGTGGCGGTAAGTAAACAGTAACAACAGATTTATTAGGTAATATGGAACCATGGAAATAAAACAACTAGATTGGGAAGGATTGGGCTGGGTAACAACTAATGACCTTGAGAAGACCTGATGCTTAACCTAACTACTGGAAAGCAAATAGTACTTAAGAAGAAAAGGGAAGAAGCTTTTAGGCACAGAAAACACAGAACAAAGTTGGGCAAAACAAACAAAGTAATCTGATATGGCCGAACTAAAAATGAGAAAACACTAGGCAGAGAGATTACAAAGGGCTTCAGGTACTAAGGCACAGACTTTGGGTCTTGTCCTGACAGCTAACAAAAGGCAACAGAAAATTTTAAGTAGGGAAGACGTACGTTTTCACCTATATCTACTCTGCATTCTAGCATTTAGTTCCTTTTTGTTCAAAAAGATTTTATTTATTTGAGAGAGCGAGAACAAGCAGGGGGAGGAGCAGAGGGAGAGGGACAAGCAGACTCCATGCTGAGCATCATTAGTTTTTGATGTAGTGTTCCATGATTCATTGTTTGTGTATTAACACCCAGTGCTCCATTCAATACGTGCCCTCTTTAATACCCATCACCAGGCTAACCCATCCCCCCACTCCCCTCCCCTCTAGAACCCTCAGTTTGTTTCTCAGAGTCCATAGCCTCTCATGGTTCGTCTCCCCCTCCAATGCCCCCCTTCATTTTTCCCTTCCTACTATCTTTTTTTTTTTTAACTTTTTTTTTTTTTAACTATAATGTATTATTTGTTTCAGAGGTACAGGTCTGTGATTCATCAGTCTTACACAATTCACAGTGCTCACCATAGCACATACCCTCCCCAATGTCTATCACCCAGCCACCTTATCCCTCCCACCCCCCACCACTCCAGCAACCCTCAGTTTGTTTCCTGAGATTAAGAATTCCTCCTATCAGTCCAGCACTTAATTCTTAAGAGAATTAACAGTATGTCTACTTTGAAGCATGCTAAGTTATCTTAATATTTAGGCAGTATCTCTGAAAAGTTTCTCCAGGTCTGAGGTAGAAGAGAAAGGACACTTAATCTTAAAATATTTAGAGGATGCAAATTAAAATTTGCCTTGTCACTATATTAGGTTATTTACATAATTTCATATTTGCAATAGAAATATCACTTTTCTACCTCAAAGCGTTATTATGAAGATTAAGTAACAGATGAACATACATAGCACAGTATCTGATATCTGGCAAATACTCAATAAACTGTTAAAGAAATACTGCTCACTGCAATGATTAAAATAAACTTTAGTCCAACTTCTTGCTATTACTGTGACACAAACATGTATACACACACACATATATAATCTATTTATTTAAATGTTATGGCTATCCCCAGAGCATTAGGAATGTTAATAAAGATCTGTGAAAGCAAAAAAAAAACCAGAATACTTGAGGGTATTAAAAAAAAATTTTAATCGTTTGATTTGAAACCAACTAATTTAAAGCAAACATGCTAAAAAATTCTATTTCTTGAAATTAAGAGAAATTAATTTCACTATTTTCAACTGAAAAAAATTTAACTGAGTCTTCTTTGTAAAAACAACATATATGGGGCGCCTGGGTGGCTCAGTTGGTTAAGTGGCTGCCTTCGGCTCAGGTCAGGTCCCAGCGTCCTGGGATCGAGCCCCCCGTTGGGCTCCCTGCTTAGCGGAGAGCCTGCTTCTCCTCCTCCCTCTGCCTGCTTGCTCTGCCTACTGTGCACTCTATCTCTCTGTCAAATAAATAAATAAATAATCTTTAAAAAAAACAAAAAAATATGTTTTTATAGTTATTTTCCCTCCAAACTACTTTATATATTTTAAATAAAAATTCATTGAAGTATGACATACATACATAAAGGTGTACAAACTATAAGTGTACAGTTTGATAGACTTTGACAAAGTTGATGCACACTTGTTATCAGGACCCAAGTCAGGAAATAGAATACAACCAGCAGTATAAAATTCTCTTCAAAACCATCCCAGCCACTATGTATTTTCACAAATAACCAGCATATGTACTTCTATCAATATAAATTAGTTTTACCTACTTTTGAACATTATATTAATGGTATCATATAATATGTAGACCATGAGTTACCTTCATCCATTCTTGAACTTTATATAAATAAAATAATATGGTATGTGCTCTTTTGTTTCTGGCTTCAGTATCATGTCTGTGAGTAAAAATAATTTAAGATCATATAGTATTCCATAATATAAATAGTTGACCCTTGAACAAGGGTTGAACCATGCAGGTCCAATTATAAATATGTGGGGTTTTTTTTCCAATAAATACAGTACAGGGCACCTGGGTGGCTCAATTGGTTAAGCATCTGCCTTTGGTTCAGGTCATGATCACAGGGTCCAGGGATGGAGCCCCGTGTCGGACTCCCTGCTCAGCGGGAGTCTGCTTATCCCTCTCCCTCTGCTCTTCCCCACCCTACTTCGTACTCTCTCCCTCTCAAATAAATAAAGCTTTAAAACTAAATAAATAAAGCCCTGCAAATGTATTTTCTTTCCTTATAATTCTCTTAATAACATTTTCTTTTCCCTAACTTACTTTATTGTAAGAATACAGTATATAATACATATAACTTACAAAATATGTGTTAATCAACAACAGTAGGCTATAAGTAGTTAAGTTATGGGGGAGTCAAAAGCTATACACAGATTTTCCACTGTGCGGGAGGAATGTTTTTCAAGAGTCAACTGTATACCATAATTTATTTATACATTCTACTGCTGAGGGACATTTAGGTTTCTTCTAGTTTGGGGATATCTCAGTGCTGATATGAATGTTCTTTTATTTGTCTTTTGGCACAAACATCTGTGTATATTTGTTGGGTATGTATCTTGGAGTGGTACTGCTGAGTCATTAGAAATGCTTATGCTCAGATTTGATAAGGACTGCCAAATAACTTCAAGATAACTTATGTCAACTTATACTCCTACCAGTAATGTATTAAAGTCCAAGCTGCTCTATAACCTTGTTAGGATGTTTTTCATTTTAGCCATTCAAGTGGGTATATATTTCACTATGGTTTCAACCTGTATTTCCCTGATGATTAGTGAAGGTGGACAACTTTTCATGTTTATTGGTCTTTTGTCAAGTGCTTGCTTAAGCCATGTGCTCATTTTTCTACAGAGCTGACCATCTTTCTTAATGATTTTTAGATGCTTTTTAGATATTGTAGATCCAAGATGGATGTACGAATTGCAAATGCATTCTCCCACTCTGTGGTAGATTATTTTTTGTTGGTTTGTTTGAATAATGAGTGAGTTTTGAATTTTATCTAATGTTTTTCCTCTTTAAGATAATCATATTGTTTTATTTGTTCAATGTGAATTATATCACTTGATGTTTATTTTTTTCAGGGAGAAAATTTTTATTAATCTTAATTATAGTATAGTTAACATACACTGCTATATTACTTTTAGGTGTACAGTATAGTGATTCAACGATTCTATACATTACTCAATGCTCATCATGGTAAGTGTACACTTAAACCTCTTCACCTATCTCACCCATACCCCAACCAATCTCCCTTCTGGTAGCCATCAGTTTGTTCTGTATATTTAAGAGTCTGTTTTTTTGGTTTGTCTATTTTTTTCTTTCTTTGTTTTATTTCTGAAATTCCACATATGAGTAAGATCATATGGTACTTGAATTTTTCTTACTTCAGAGTTAGCATTATACCTTCTAGACCCACCCATGTTGTTGCAAATGGCAAGATTTCATTTTTATGGCTGAGTAATATTCCATTGTTTATATATACCACATATTCTTTATCCGTTCACCTATCGATGGACAAGTACTTGGGTCACTTCCATAATTTGGCTATTGAAAATAATGCTGCAATAAACACAGGGGTGCATATGTCTTTTTGAATTGATGTTTTCATATTCATTGGGTAAACACAAAGTAGGGCAATTACAGGATCATGTGGTAATTTTATTTTTAGCTTTTTGAGGAACCTCCATACTGTTTTCCACAGTGGCTGCACCAAGTTTGCATTCCCACCAACACCGCACAAGGATTTCTTCTTATCCATATCCTCGCCAACACTTATTTCTTGCGTTTTTCAGTTTTAGCCATTCTGACAGGAATGAGGTGATATTTCCCTAATAGTGAGTGATGTTGAACATCTTTTCCTATATCTGATGGCCATCTGCATGTCTTCTTTGGAAAAATGCCTTTCATGTCTGTTTTTGTCTGATTGCTATGGCTAGGACTTCCAATACTATGTTGAATAAAAGCGGCAAGAGTGGACATTCTTGTCTTGTTCCTGACCTTAGGGGAAAAGCTCTCAATTTTTCCCCACTGAGTATGACGTTAGCTGTGGGGTTTTCATATATGGCCTTTATTATGTTGAGGTATGTACCCCCCAAACCTACTTTACTGAAGTGTTTTTATCATGAATGGATGGGATACTTTGTCAAATTTTTTCTGGACTATTGCAATGATCATATGGTTTTTTATACTTTCTCTTGCTGATGTGATACATCATATTGATTTGCAAATACTGAACCACCCTTGTATCCCAGGAATAATTCCCACTTGATCATGGTGAATGATTTTTTTAATGCATTGCTGAATTCACTTTGCTAATATTTTGTTGAGGATGTCTGCATCTATATTTATCAGAGATATTAGCCTGTAGTTCTCTTTTTCTGTACTGTCTTTATCTGGTTTTGGTATCAGGATAATGCTGCCCTCACAGAATGAATATGAAAGCTTTCCTTCTTCTTGTTTAGAATAGTTTGGAAGAATAGGTATTAATTATTCTTTAGATGTTTGGTATATTTCACCTGTGAAGCTGCCTGGTCCTGGATTATTTTGTTGGAAGTTTTTTTGTTTTGTTTTGTTTTTAATTACTGATTCAGTTTCGTTGCTGGTAACTGGTCTATTAAAATTTTCTATTTCTTCCTGATTCAGTTTTGGGAGGCTATACATTTCTACGATTTATCCATTTCTCTAGTTGCCCAATTTGTTGGCATACAATTTTTCACAATGTTCTCTTATAATCCTTTATATTTCTGTGGTGTTAGTGGTTATTTCTACTCTTTCATTTCTGATTTTGTTTATTTGAGTCCTTTTTTATTTTTTTATGAGTCTGGCTAAAGGTTTATCAATTTTGTTGATCTTTTCAAGGAACCAGATACTGGTTTCATTGAACTGTTCTATTGTTTTTTTTTTTAGTTTCTATTTCATTTATTTCTGCTCTAATCTATCTTTCTATCTACTAGTCTTGGGTTTTGTTTGTTGTTCTTTTTTAGTTCTTTTAGGTATAAGGATAGTTTGTTTATTTGACATGTTTCTTGCTTCCTGAAGTAGGCCTGTACTGCTCTAAACTTCTTTCTCAGAACAGGTTTTGCTGCATCCTAAAGATTTTGGACCGTTTGGTTTTCATTTTCATTTATCTCCATGTATTTTTTTAAATTTCCCCTTTGATTTCTTCATCAAGAAGAAATGTTGACCCATTCATTTAACCTCCATGTATTTGTGTTCTTTCCAGATTTTTTCTTGTTGTTGATTGCTAGTTTCATATTGCTGTGTTCAGAAAAGATACACAGTAGAACTTCAATCTTTTTGAATTTGTTGAGACTTATTTTGTGGTCTAATATGTGATCTATTCTGCAGAATGTTCCATGTGCACTTGAAAGGAATATGTATTCTGCTGTTTTAGGGATGGAATATTCTGAATATATCTTTTAGATCCATCTGGTCCAATGTGTCATTGAAAGTCACTGTTTCCTTCTTGATTTTCTGTCTGTATGATCTATCTATTAATGTAATGGGATATCAAGTCCCTTTCTATTATTGTATTACTATTGATTACTTTATGTTTGTTACCAGCTGCTTTATGTATTTTGGGTGCTCCCATGTTGGGTGCATAAATATTTACAATTGTTATATCTTCTTGTCGGATTGTTCCCTTTATGATTATATAGTGTTCTTCTTTGTCTCTCAACAGTCTTTGTTTTTTTTAATTTTTTAAAAAGTTTTTACTTATTTATTTTTTTTGTACTCTTTATACCCAACATGGGGTTCCAACTCATGACCCGAGATCAAGAGTCGCACGCTTCTCCAAATGAGCAAGCCAGATGCCCCTAACAGTCTGTTTTAAAGTTCATTTTGTCCAATATAAGTATTGCTCTACCCTGGCTTTCTTTTCACTTCCATTTGCATGATAAATGCTTTTCTATCCTTTCACTTTCAATCTGCAAGTGTCTTTAAGTTGGAAATGAGTCTGCTGTAGGAAGCATACACATGGAACTTGGTTTTGTCTTTTTTTTTAATCCATTCCATCACACCAAGTTTTTTGATTGGAGCATTTAGTCCATTTGCATTCTAAGTAAATACTGACAGGTATGTATTTACTGTCATTTTGTTAATTGTTTTATGGTTGCTTTTATAGTTCTTTTCTGTTCCTTTTTTCTCTTGCTCTCTTCTCTCACGGTTTGCTAGCTTTCTTTAGTGATATGCTTGTATTCCTTTTTCTTTACTTTTTGTGTATCTATTACCGGTTTGTAATTTGTGGTTACCATTAGGTTTATATATAACATCTTACGCATTTAGCAGTCTATATTAAGTTGGTGGTCACTGAAATTTGACCCCATTCTTTACTCCTCACCACTCCCCATGTTTTAGGTATATAGTGTCACATTTTACACCTTTTGTTAGTCCCTTGGCTGATTTTTATAGGTACACTTATTTTTACTGCTTTTATGCTTCCTATTTTTCTTACTACTCCTACTTATGGTCAGTCTTTCCTTTCCAGTCACAGTTCCCTTTAACATTTTTGTAGGGCTAGTGTAGTGGTGATGAATTCCTTTAACTTCTGTTTGTCTGTGAAACTCTTTATCTCTCCTTCTATTCTGACTCATAGCCTTGCTGGATAGAGTATTCTTGGTTGCAGGTTTTTTCTTTCAGCATTTTCAATACGTCATGCCACTCCATTCTGGCCTTCAAAGTTTCTACTGAAAAATCAGCTGTTAGCCTTAAAGGGGTTCTCTTGTATGTATCTGTTTTCTCTTGCTTTTTTTAAAATAATCTCTTTATCAATAATTTTGGCCATTTTAGTTACTATCTGTCTTCGTGTGTACCTCCTAGGGTTGATTTTGTTGGGGCCTCTCTGTGCTTCCTGGATCTGGATTTGTTTCCTTCTCCATATTAGGGAAGTTTTCAACTGTTATTTCTTCAAATAGATTTTCTGCCCCCTTTTCTCTCTCTTCGCCTTCTGGGGTCCCTATTGTGTGAATGTCATTATGCTTGATGGTGTTGTGAGTTCCCTTAGTCTATTTTCATTTACTATTTTTTTTTTCTCTCCCCTGTTCAGTTAGCTTTCCATGACTCTGTCCTCCAGGCTGCTGACCTGTTCTTCTGCTTCCTCTAGTCTCCTATTTATTCCATCTAATGTATTTTAATTTCAGTTATTAGGTACTTAATTTCTGATTGGTTCTTTTTCATGTTTTCTTTTGAGAGTCTCACTGAGGTCCTCTACTCTTGTCTCAAGTCCAGTGAGTATCTTTATGACCATTACTTTAAATTCCCTATCAGGCATATTACTTACCTCCGTTTCATTTAGTTCTCTTGCTGGGATTTTGTCCTGTTCTTTCATCTGGGACATATTCCTCTGTCTCCTCATTTTGTCTAACTCTCTGTGTCTGTTTCTATGTGTTAGGAAAGTCAGCTACATCTCCTGCTCTTGAACGTGGTGGCTTTATGAAAGAGAGGTCTTGGGGCACCTGGGTGGCTCAGTCATTAAGTGTCTGCCTTCAGCTCAGGTCATGATCCCAGGTCCTGGGATCAAGGCCCACATCAGGCTCCCTCCTCAGAGGGAAGCCTGCTTCTCCCTCTCCCACTCCCCCTGCTTGTGTTCCCTCTCTCACTGTGTCTCTCTGTGTCAAATAAATAAATAAAATCTTTAAAAAACAAAAATGAAAGAGAGGTCTTATAATGGCCTATAATGCAATGTCCCCTGTTCACCAGAACCTGGTACTTCAGGGGTGTCTCCTATGTGTGTTTTATGCACCCTGCTATTGTGACTGAGTCTTCAGTCCAGCCATCTACAATGGCTCTCTCTGCCTGTTGTGGGCAGGGTTGGTCCCTGTGTTGTTAGTGGGCCAGTCTGGGGCCACCATGGACTTAAGTTGAAACAGACCAAGAGTTTGCCAGAGATGCAGTAGCACTGAAGTACAGGGCACTTTCCCTGTGTTGTCCCCTGAGAAGCTTTTGCTGGTGGGCAAGGCCTGCAGTTGGACATGATATCTGCCTCCAGCCCACTGTTGGGGCTGCAACTGTACTGGTGTGTATGGTTGTGTTTCACTCTCTCCGGAGCAGGAAACACTTTGGAGTGGTGCTGGCTCCTGTCCGGGCCACTTGCACACTACCAGTCTCATGATACCACTTTGGATGGACTCTGGCCAACAGTGTATTGGAGGGGGCATTTCCACAGGAGAACATGGAGGCAGGTGCACCAATAGCAAGCTAGGAGGAGAGTGTTGTTGCAGCACCCTAGTCCTTGTAGATGCCTGTGTATCTAGGCTGGAGGCAGGGAAGGAAATGATACCCATCAACTCTTCTATTCTTGAAGAAGTCCCCCAAATATCCCTGCCTCTCCAGCACATGTTCTGAGATTAGGAAATAAATCTCCTTCCCATATATCCCAGGCATTTTTCAAAAACTGCTGTTTCTATGCTGTATCTCAGCAGGACTGTTTGAATGTGAGGGCTCTACCCTCCTGGTTCCCCCAGAGCCAACCTTAAATTTCCAAGTACTTGAGGATTGTCTAGTTATCTTTATGTTGATTTAGAGCTTAATCCCACTCTGGTCAAAAACTTTACTCTCAATATTTTCAATCCTCTGAAATTTGTAGGGACTTGCTTTTTGACCCAACATATGATCAATTTTCTCAAATGTTCCATGTGCACTTGAAAAGACGATTCAGGCAGCTGTAAGATGCAGGGTTCAATACACATCAACTAGTTCAAGTTTTTTCATCCTGTTTTTCGTATCATTTACATCCTTACTAAATTTTTGTCCGTCAGGTATTGAAGCAATAATGTTAAGACTCTTCTAAAGTTAGAATTTTCATATCTCCCTGACAGGTTGACCATTTTATCATTATGAAATACCTTTATCTGAAGTAATGTTTCTCTGCCCTAAAATACACCTTAATATTAGTATAGCTACACCACCTTTCTACTGGTTAGTCTTTGCATGCTATATCTATCCTTTTGCTTTTAACCTTTCTGTATCTTTATATTTAAGTATGTTGCTTGTTAACAGCATATCATTTGAGAATTTTCAGTTGGTTTTAACCTAGTCTTTTAATTGGAAGTATCTTGCCTATTAACATTTAAAGTAATCACCAATACATTTGGACTTATACCTACCAATCTATGTATTTTCTTTACTGACCTAATTTATGTTTGTTTCTCTCATTTCTTGTCTTTGTTTACATTTAAGAACCTTTCATCCTTTCCTGTATGTTTCTCATGTTTATTTCTGTATTTCCAACTCCAATTTTTCTTTCCTTAGCAATGTGAAACTACAGAAAAATCTAATCTTTTTTTCCTGTTTAGCTTCTTAGCCTTTTACCCCATGTAGCTTAAGAACTCAAAAAATGCCTTGAGGGAAAAACCTCTAAATTTCAGGGTTATGTCTGGATCATGGTCCCTCAAGTCCCGGCAATCCCAAACTCCAACTTTTGTCTCCATAGCTCTATGAGATTCCTAAAAGTTTTGCTGACTTTTCTAAGTCTTGAATGTGGCCCTCTGCTCGGAACCTTGGTTTCTTGTCCTACAACAAAAATTGACAAACTCCCACTAGGAGAAAAACATCCCACAGACACAGATTCATCACTCTGCAATTATCTTCTCTCCTGGATCTACACCCCAAAAGTCCAATCTGCCTGGGCAGCTCTCTGATGTTCAGTAACATTTTCTTCGGATGTTCTCAGCATGGATATTAGTTTGCCACAAGCTATTCCATCTTAGTTGGAAGCAAATGTCCATGTACAGATGCAAATTCTGTACATGGACTGTAAACAACACACACACACACACACACACACACACACACATTTATATTACAGTTCAGATTTGCACAGTATTGTCACGACTGTCAATATATGACTAATAAGTAAAAAAAAATACGATTATATATCAATAAAAGCCTGAAATCTTTCAAAACTCATTGCCTCCTTGAAGATAAAGTATCAGAGTACATGTTTAGTATCTTTTAGATCTCTGTATATCCAAGTAGAAATATGTAAAAACACCAATGAGCTGGTGGATTTTGCTGTAATGTTAAAATCTTTAGTTATAGCCTACCACTTTTAAGACAATTCCTAGGAAGGCTTATGAGTATTTAATGAGGTAGGAAATCTTTAAAAGCAGTGTTTTAATAAACTGTCAGCAGTGAAACCAGTTTAGTAGCTCTCCCAAGTAGTAAAGGTAAATATAGTTCCAGGAAAATCAATTCAATTATACAAATATATCCTTATATATACATATATATATATGCTAGATCATGACATAAAATATATTTCTGTGATTTGTGGTCAAAAAGTTTAAAAACCACTGCTCTATAAAACCATCAAAGAGGACTTGATTTCTTTCACAAGGCAGAAAAGATCAACAGATCTGTTATTTATTACTCATAGGTGATAATTTCTTACCTTTTTAGAGCACTTGGCTGTGGTTTTCAGACAGCATTTCTTATGGCAAGCATATTTGCATACTGAAAAACAGGATAGGAATGCAGCACTTTTAGAAGTCTGTACATCAATGACAAGAACTTAAAAAGTTTACAGCTTTATTTTGGACATAAATTTTTTCTTTAAATCTGATACTGCTGTAATATCATATACATACTTGGTAGGGTATTAGAATAAAAAAGGATTTAACCCATTCTATTTAGAAAAATGAAGTTGAAAAACATGCCTAAAATTTCTAACTACTATCTATGAAAAAGCTTTGAATCTTTCAAGACTGCCTGCTTCTCCCCCTGCTCCCACTATATTCCTACAGAATACTTTCTTTCTGACTTGATTCACAAATTAGTCTTTATGCTCCCCTAATATGCCTGCTCTACAATCTGTTGAAGTGCCAGAAATACCGATTAAGAATCATTCCAATGGGTAAGAAAGGCATTACTGCCAAAGACCCTTACTAAAATGAAAACAAGGTACATAGCACATTAAGATAGAACAAAACCCTTATTATCTTAGAAAGTCCAGAACAGAGCTCTGAGGAACCAGAACATAAACAGTATCAGTTGTGACTGGGAAGACAAGATAAAGAAAATGTTCAGAAGAGAAATTATTCCTTGGAGCAACAGAGAACAGGGTGGCTAGGCAGTTGATAGGTGGGAAGAAGCAGTGAGAGGAGAATACTGAAATGTATTTGAACTAAGTCATTTTGCTACACCAGCTCTAGCTCCTGGATATCAACACCTAAAATCCTTCTTGAGCTTCTAAAGTGTAACATGTGGGGTTTTCAAAGCTGAGAGGGAGGCCATATCATTCTGCTGATGAAATCACCAGTATAATCACAAAGAAAGTTAGTTAATTCTATTAAGAAATCAAACCAAGCTCACCCAAGTCATAAAAAAAGCAGATTTTTTACATTTTCAGTTTCAAAACACAGAGAAAATTATGCCAAACCTACAAGATTCAAACTAACATTCAACAGTCAAGTTAATGGCAAACTACTTCCCATTTTGTTCTCACTATAATTTTTAGACTACTAATAATAAAACAAAAAAGAAACCATTGTTGAACGATAGAACAAGTGAACATATCTACCAATAGTGGTGATTTCACTATGGCAAACCTGACTTTCATCCTTGTCCTACTGGACAAACCCTTCCTAATATTTCATTCATTCAATTCTGGCCCACTAGTAAGCAAAACCTCACAGAATTACTGAAAGCACCAGAGTAGATGTATGGCATGACAGAAGTGGAAGCTAAAGGTCCTCTGTAAACCAGAACGAAGGTGACCTAAAAAAAAATTTCAACTCACATTCTAGGACTTACATATTCTAATGAAAAGATTAGAGTAGAAAAAAGTATCTTTTTGGTTATAATCTAATAATTTTTTCATTAATTCATCCATCCATCTACCCAACAAAAACTTATCAAAACTTGTAATACCAGAACTGTTCTAGGCAATGGTGATACAGAAGAAACAATTAAGTTTCCTGACCTTACAGAGCATACATTCTAGTGGACAGAGTGAAAACAAGAAAACAAATACTTAATATAATTTTGTGTAGTGATAAGTGCTATGAAGACTATTAAGCTGAGTAAGGGGACAGAGAATTAGGGGACCAAGTGGCATTTTAGACATGACAGTAAGGAAAGAGTTCTCCAAGAGGTAACATTTGGATGGAGACATAGATTAACTGAAATAGTCAAACTAATATCTGGGAGAAGAGCATTTCAGATAAAGTAAGCTGCAAGTACAAAGAGCAAACAACAGCAAAATAACTAGTTTGGCTAGAGAGTAGGTCAAAGAGGATAGTGAGAGGAGGCCAAAGAATCAGGAAATGTAAATTACCCCTTTATGTTAAAAAAGATATGAGTAAACTTAAAAAGCAGAGATGTTAAGTGGTTTAAAAAACTCCTCAAAGATCATTCATACTGGCTAATAAATACAGTAACGGTATGGTGAGAGGGTAGGTGTCTTCCCTCAGAGCAGCTCTTCCTCTGGCTTCAGAGAAGTTCAGACTGAGTCCTCAGGTTATTAGATGTGGATAAAAAGCTTCTAGAAGAGTTGCTTGGCCGTGAGTCCAGAGGGCAGGGACAGGACCCTTCTTAGCCACAAGCTTAAAGTGGGACCCCTGGGAACCTGGGAAGTCAGTTCAGGTCTCTGGACTTTATTTTGCGCTTCAAAGAATGGATATATGGGGATCTCACAAAGTACATGGGTTCTGCCAGATGTGACAAGATTTTATAGCAAAAAGAAGGTTCATGGTGAAATGTCTGCAATTGCTGCAATGAATTCCTTAAAAAAAAAAAAATCACTCATACTTACATTTGCAAACAGAGGCTCGGTCCATTATCCATATCAAAGAAGAACAGTACTCACAGTATGTAGGGATGCTATACTGGGTAGCCTTAAAGATGTGACCATTGTGCTCTTCCACCTGAATGAAAAAATATAGCTATTTATGTTAAAGCCAACATAGTAAATGCTGCCCTAACACGGTCAGCCAGTGGGGAATCCTCCAATCCCTTGTTAAGTCTTCAATGGACACTTATTCCAGGAATAAACACGATCTTCTGAGAAAATAAACAAAAGCAATACATTTGGTCCCTGCTTTCAAAAAGCTAACAATCTGGTAGGGAAACAAGACCAACTTGTATGAAAATTAGAAAGCAATGCTATAAATATAAGAGAACTGTCTTATGCGACTCTGAATCAGCATGTAAAATAATAAAAGAAATGGTCCTCAAATTTTATTTTAGCCTCAAGAGCCTTTTACATTTTTGAAAATTATTATTGCTCTCAAAGAACTTCAGTTTATATGAGTCATACCTATTGATAAATACTGTATTAGAAATTAAAACTGAAATAAATTTTGAGTATTTATCCAATTCACTTAACATTAACATTAAACATATTACATGCTAACATAAGTAACATTTTCATGAAAAACAACTATATATTTAAACCAAAGTGGTGACAAAAGGGGTATTTATTGTTTTACATTTTTGTAAATTTCTTTTATGTCTGGCTTAATGAAAGAAAACTAGATCCTAGGTATCCATTTCTGCATTCAATCTGTTGGCACCAAGATGTTTAGAAGAAAATCCACCTTCATACAGACATAAAATTGGAAAATGGGACTGAGATGATGGTTATGACTGTATAAATTTACTAAAAATCATTGAATTGTATACTCAGAAGAGATATACTACATTGGAAGTACATTTGCCTCAAGCTGTTTGAAAAAACCTTTTAGTCTATTCTGTACTTCAAATGGACATTTTACCTATACATGATTTTATAGTGTTAGGCATTGGTCATCTGGAAAATACTGGTTCACGGAGTTATGCAACTCTTCTAAATGTTGACACATTTCATTATACTCTATCAAAAGGTGACATTCCTTCATATTACCACCAATCTCATCAGAAAATTCTTTACTGGAAAGTTGTCACACTCACAAGTTTTCTACAATTCTAATTTTTGCTTGAAAGCTTAAATTTTACAAATATTAACAAATATTGTTAGGTGTTTTCCTTGAAGTGACAGAGTCACTTAATTCATTTTCAAAAAATGTCTGCCAAGTACCAAAGTCTAAATGAGTATAGCCTTGTCAATAAAGTAAAAGTGATGTTCTATGAAAAAAGTTGCTAGAAACACATGTTGATACAAAAACTTGTACACGAATGTTCATAGCAGCATTACTCCTAAGAGTCAAAAAGTGGAAAAACCCCAAAGTCCATAAATTGACCAATGGGTAAATAAAATGAAGTGTATCTATACAGTGGAATATTATTTGGTTATAAAAAGGAATGAAATACTACACATGCTACAACATGAATGAATCCTGAGAACAGTATGCTAAGTGAAAGAAGACACATACAAAAGGCCAATATTTTATGATTATTTTTTTTTTACCAATATGAAATGTCCATAAAAAGAAAATCCATTGAGACAGAAGGTGATTGGTAGTTGTCAGGACTGGAGGAAGAGAGAATGGGAATGACTGCTTATTGAGTAGGGACTTTCTTTTGCAAGTAATGAAAATGTTCTAGAATTATATAGTGGTGGTAGTTGCCCAATATAGTCAATATACTAAAACCCACTAAAGTATATACTTTAAATGGTTGAAATGGTGGATTTTAGGTCATATGAATTTTGTCACAGTTTTCTAAAACTTTAAAAGTTTTTTAAAACTAGATCAGTTTACAGTTCCATTATACAAGTGATTTTTTTTTTTTTTTGAGACAACCATCATGCAGCTATAGCATACTTCCCATTCCCATCTGGAGAAACTGCCTTGATTTGTGCTAAGTTGTCAGCAGTTCACTCATGATTCCTTTTGTTCAACTCAGTGAAAAAGGAAAATAATGTCATTATTATTATGAAAATAGCTTTAATTTTGCAAAATCCCTGAAAGTAGCCCAGAAACTCCTGCATATCACTTTGAAAACTACTAAAGAGTTTATATAAGTACAGAAAAAGCATAGAAGGATATATACCATACTGTTAACTACAATGATTATCTCTGCTGAGATAAAACACCCAGTAATAAATATAGCATGAAATAATTAAAAACTCTATATGAAAAGCTTTAAAACCCACTTAATGGACACAAAAATAGACTTGCACAGATGAAAAGATACAAAATCATAAAGATGTCAGTTCTCTGTATGTTAATTTATAAATATAAGGTAATCCAAGTAAAAGTACTACTAGATTTCTTCCCCTCAAAGAGACAACTGAATTCAAAGCTACTATGGAAAAACAAGTAAAAATAGCTAGAAAAGATCTGAAAAAGAAAATTAGGGGGGACGCCTGGGTGGCTCAGTCAGTTAAGCATCTGCCTTTGCCTCAGGTCATGGTCTTGGGTTCCTGGGATGGAGCCCTGCATGAGACTCCCTGGCTCAGCGGGCTCCCCCACAGGGAGAGAGAGAGAGAGACAGAGAGAGAGAGAATGTTTGTGTGTGCTCTCTCTCTCAAATAAATAAAATCAATGTTTAAAAAAAAGAAAAAGAAAACTAGGGAGGACTTAGCCAGATAATAAAAGCTCAACAGTTACAGTAGTGTGGAACTGACTCATGAATACTCAGATCAATTAATGGAACAGGCCAAAAAGATCCAAGATAAAGGGGAAATCAGAATGAAAAAAGGGTGACATCTCAAAGTAGATAGCTACAGCTGGACTTCAAAATAAATGATGATGGGTTTGGTAAGAGGTAAAATTAGATTTGTAATTCATACAATACACTAGGATAACTCCATAAAGACCAGAATTTAAATGTAAAAAATGTGGCCATTAAAGTATTAGAAGTAAAAAAACTGAAAATTTCTTTATAACCTTTAGGTGGGGGGAAAGTCTGTGACTCAAAATTCAGAAGCTATGAAAGAAAAGATTGGTAAGTCTAATTTCATAAAAGTAAAAATTTTCTACATAACAAATAATATTAAAAGGCAGCATCGAGAGACAAACTGGGGAAACATATTTACAACTCATATCACAGACAAAAAGTAATCTCCCTCATACATGAAGTTCCCAGAAATTGAGAAAGAAGACCAAACCCCAACAAAAAAACAAGCAATGAACATAAATATACATGCTACAGGAAAAAAAAAAAAAATCTAAATGATACTGAAGCATAAGAAGATACTCAAACTCACCAATAATAAGAGAAAAGCAAACTGAAACTACAGGGAAATACAATACTCCTTATCTACCAAACTGGCAAATCTAAAAATTTAACAACCCACTTTCATAGCTGAAACTGAGAAATGCGATTACTCCTTCAGGTAATAAAGGCAGGACCCTATATTATCTATAACCAGGAAGTCCAATCCTAGGAACCCCTGTCCATTCTCTCACACACACGAGTTATCCCTCATGCCATTATTGTTTATAACAGAAGAGAAACAAACCAATGGTACAGAAAGGAATACTAGATTTCTAGGCACAATTATTATATTGTTTTCTATTGTTGTTGTAACAATTTACCATAAACTTGGCAGTTTAAAACACCCATTCATAACCTCCCAGTTATGAAGTTATGAAGGCTAGAAGTCAGACACAACTCTCACCAAGCTAAAATCAGGTATTGTCAGGGCTATGTGCCTTTCAGGAAGCTCTGGAGAATACAATTTCATTCATATTGTTGACAAAATTCAGCTCCATGCAGTTGTAGGATGGAAGTCCCATTTCCTTGCTGGCTGTTAGCTGGCTGTTGCTGTTCTCAGTTTCTAATAGGCCATTCACATTCCATGGCTAACGGTTTCCCTTTCTCCATCTTCAAAGCTACCAACAGCGGACTGCATCCTTCTCATGCTTCCATTTTCTCTGACTTCTACCTATGTCTTCTGCATCTTTCTTCAACTACATCTCTCTGACTCTTCTGACTTCCTCTTCTGATTATATTTGGCTCATCTGCACAATCCAGGATAAACTTTTTATGTTAAAAACAGTGAGGTGATTAGCTATGTTAATTCCAACTGCAGTGCCTAGATTAGTGTTTGGTTGAATAACCAGGGCACAAGAACCTTTAGCAGGACTTCTTAAAGATTCTGTCTACCAGAGACACAGAGTGATTTCCTAAATATATTGTTCAATGATAAAAACAAGACACAAAAGAGTATTATACTATTATATAATATGCTAAATTTTGTGTGAGAAAGGATTGAAAATAAGCATATGCCTTATTTCTTATATTGGATAAAGAAACATTGGGAAAATAAATAAGAAACTAACAACAATATATACCTGTACAGGACAAAGAAGGGAAAGGGGCAGTTAAGACTTCTCAGTATACACACTTTTCAAAAGATGTTTTAATAATATAAATGTATTATCTATTAGAAAAAATACTCTTCAAAAAGAAATTATTTATATCAGTACAGACTCAGAGATTCTTATTTTATTCAATGGATTATAATCTTTTCCTGTCCTTTATTCCAATGCTCCAAATGTCACAAATTTGTTCAGTGGGAGTCCCTTGAGGCTATAAATTAGAAGGAAAAACTCATCTTTATGGCAAAAATTCAACAATGAATACAGAATGAATGATGGAATTTTAAAAAACACTATTTGGCAACCATCATAGTAATAACTGATTTAGGCAAGAATCATCAAGGGATATTAAAACTAGTGGGTGAGAGTTTGAAGGAATATAAGGATATTTACACAGTCTCAAGTATCTTCCCAAAAGATACTCAATTACAAAGGAAAATAATAGTAAATTTGATAGGGTTTTTTTTTTTTTTTTTAAGAAACATCCTTATGGACATCAAATGTAATGGGGCAGATAGATATCATATCTCCTGATATCAAACACTGAAAAAAAACACAGCATCTCTTCTGTGGTATTCCATGCCCAAAACACATAACCTGAATCTAATCATGAAGAAATATAAGACAAACTCAAACTGAGGAACAATTCTGAATAACTGGTATATGTTCCTCAACAATGTCAATGCAATGAAAACCTAAGACTGAGGAATTGTTCCAGATTAAAACAGCCTAAAAAGGCATGACAACTGAATATAACAAAGATCTTTTGCTATAAAGAGACAATATTGGTACAATTGGTGAAATCTGAATAAATCTGGGTGAAGAAACATAGGGTTTTTTTTACTTTTCCTGCAAATTTTCTGTAACTACAATTATGTCAAAATGAAAAGGGGGCAGGGTAGAGGAGAAGGATAGGAGGGCCATGGAGAGGAGAGGAGAGGGGAAAGAAACAAAAATGAAACAAGAACTGATCTAGGTCAGTGAGAAGACAAGTAGAGAATAGTGAGAAATAGGCTGGACAAGAATACAGGAGAGACCATGCAGCCCTTTCAAATCACTCATGCATTCACTCATTCAGTTAAATATTTATAGATGCTTACCATCTGTTAGGAACTGGAATAAGTATTTGCTTATAGAAAAGAATGCTAACAATATCCATTAGAAAGAATTTATTTTAATATAGAGTTGCAAAGCTCTAGCTGGGCACATGACTGTCTATCTAAAGTTTATATATTCCAGCTTCTTTTGCATCTATGAACAGCCACATGAGTGGTTCTGGACAATGAAATGTGAATATAAGTGATGCGTGGCACTTGTAGTTCATGCCTAGAGTTATGGGCTCTGTTGCCTTTTCTCTATCTCTGCTGGCTGAGATGCAGACCAAGAGATTGAGACCTGAAGCAGTGACTTTGAAAACAGGTATTGATAGCAGATGGTAAAAGTTCCACAGTACAATGGAAACAAAAAGAAAAAAGTAACTGTTTCTATATATGAAAAGGTATCATGGAGAGGGGAGGAGGTAATGATTGAGTTGAATCCACAGAATTGAGCAAAGGCACAAAAAAGAATAGTATGCTTAAGGAAAAGTAAGTACTTTTTTTTAAAGATATTTATTTATTTGAGAGAGAGAGAGAGACAGAGAGAGAACGAGCAGGGAGGAGGGGCAGAGGGAGAGAGAGAGAAGCAGACCCCCTGCTGAGCAGGGAGCCCAATGCGGGGCTCAATCCTAGGAACCTGAGATCATGACCTGAGCTGAAGGCAGCCACTTAACCGACTGAGCCACCAAGGTGCCCCAAAGTAAGTACTTCTATTTAAGCTGGGAAATACACAAAAACAGCCTCCAACAAATTGCAAAAGAAATACTCAACCATCTTTAGAAATTATGCAAGAAATGTTCTGTGATCATTCAAAATCCAATTGGTAAAACTTAGGGAAGCATAACTGAATTATAGTTTAATTCAGAAAGCTTATATATTAGTAACTATATTCATTCTATCTCAAGAAATGATATATTAACAGGATAATCTGCATGAAGTCTATAAAAGGAAAGCTTGGCTAGAATTGGGCTTTTTGTCTAACATCGTCTAGAGGCAAATGACAGCCAGTTCACAAGAATGAATCCCTGATTTTTTCTTCTGATGTTAATCGGTACCAATACAAATCAGAGAAAAAAATTAAAAAGGAACAAGATTTTAATAGTGACTATTTCTAGCAATGATTGTGTTTTATTCTTTACTATTTTCTCTGTATTTCCAATGTTTCTTAATAAATATGTATTAATTTAAAAATACAAATGTAGGAGGAGTCTGAGCTCATCCTGTCCCATGTTTACAAGTAGGTATCACCCATATCCAAATCAATAAACCAGACAGTGAACTGAAGACAGGCAGAACAAACTCCACAACTAAATATAGAGAACAAGCTGCATCTGAAAGGTTAGGAAAATCAGAAAAGTAAAGGGAGGCTTCCCACAGGAGGGAAGGAGCTACATGTGCAGAGAAGGCAAAGAGATGGGTCCTGGCACCAGGTAGCTCACATGGGGAAGAATAACCCCCATAACGTTTGGCTTTAACACCCAAAGGAGCTGAATTCAGTGAGTTTGGAAAACCAATGGGACTTGGAGCCTGGAGCTTTAAAAGTCAGCTGACTCAGCACTGGGTGAGCTGGGAGGGCAAGTGATAGCTGGGTCACCGCCCTCAAAGAGACAGCAGCTTGCCTGGAGAGGCAACATAAAAATGGCAGTTTACACAATGCTGGGGGCAAACAGGAGACCCATATGTTAATTATGCTTTGGGAGCCTTTTGGGAGACTTCTTTGAAAACGAAGGAGCCCGCAATCACCATTTTTCTCCCCCCGCCCCCCAGCAAAAACACAGAGCCACCTGGGGGAGGTGGGGCTGCACAGACACTTGTAGCCTTGGCCCAGGGATCAGAGGAAAAAAAGTTTTCTTTAGATGTTTTTATTTATTTACTTGAGACAGACAGAAAGAGAGAGAGAGACCCCACATGAGCCGGGGAAGAGGCAGAGGGAGAGGGACAAGAAGACTCCCCACTGAGCAGGGAGCCTGATGTGGGGCTCCAACCCAGGACCCTGGGATCATGACCTGAGCCGAAGGCAGATGCTTAACCAAACCTGAGCCACCCAGGCACCCTGCAGGGAAAATTCTGTTAAAGCTGCATGCACCCTGCCCAGCCACCAGGTGCACTGCTGCTGCCTTGCCCCACAGCAAGTAGCACTGCCCCGCCACGCACCCCCAGCCACCGTCACGTACCAGGCCCAATGAAACCCAGCCGTCACTGCATGGTCACAGCCAGCCTCACGCCCCCAGCCATTGCGGCGTGTCACGGATCCATCATAAAACTCGTGGCCCAATGCCACTTTTGCTGACAATGTGCGCTGCTCCCAAGTTCCCTGGTGGACATATCCTGTCAGAGCTGGCCTGTCTGGGTCCCACTAACACCACAGAGAGTAAGCACGGCCCACAACAGGGAGGGAGTCAGCGCAGATGACTGCACTGAAAGAAAAAGTGACCCAGACACAACAGCAAGGATACTCTCCTGAAGTGTCAGGTTCTGGTGAACAGGGGACACTGCACTGCAGGGCACTCTGGCACCTCCTCTTTGTTAAGTCACTACTTTCAAGAGCAGAAAACATAGGTGACATTCTAGACACAAAGAAACGGACACAGAGAGGCAGACAAAATGAGGAGACAGAGAAATTTATCCCAAATGAAAGAACAGGACAATGCCATGGCCAGAGATCTAAGCAAAACAGATATAAGTAACATGTCTGATAGAGAATTTAAAGCAATGATTATAAGGATACTCACTGGACTTGAGAAAAGAGTGGAAGACATCAGTGAGGCCCTTACCACAGAGATAAGGAACAACACAGCAGAAGTAAAGGGCTCATTAAACGAAATGAGAAACACACCTGATGGAATGAACAGCAGAATGGAAGAAGCAGAGAACCAAATTAATGACCTAGAAAACAGAGTAATGTAAAGTAATCAAGCTGAACAAAAGAGAGAGAAAAGAATTATGCAAAACGAGAATAGACTTATTCTAGGGAAATGAATGACTCCATAAAACACAGTAACATTCGTATTACCACAATTCCAGAAGAAGAGAGAGAAAAGAGGGCAGAAAATTTATTTGAAGAAATAACAGTGGGAAACTTTACTAACCTGGGGAAGGAAAGAGATATTGAGATCCACAGGAGGCACACACAACTCCCATCAAAATCTACAAAAGCAGACCCACACCAAACCATATTGTAATTAAATTTACAAAATATAGTGATAATGAAAAAACTCTCAAAAGCAGCAAGAAAAGTCAGTAACTTACAAGTGAAAACCCATGACTAGCTAGCAGATTTTTCAACAGGAACTTTATAAGCCAGAAGGAAGTGGCATGATATATTCAAAGTACTGCATGGGAAAGATCTGCAGCCAAGAATACCCTAGCCAGCAAGGCTATGATTCAGAATAGAAGGAGAGATAAAGAGTTTCCCAGACAAACAAAAAATAAAGGAGTTTGTGACCACTAAACCAGCCCTGCAAGAAACATTGAAGGAGACACTTTGTGTGGAAAGGAGAGATCAAAAGTGACAGCATAAAACTAAGAAACACAAAAGCAGTAAAAATGAATATTTCTGTAAAAAATCAGTCAAGGAACTCACCAAAAAAAGGACACAAAATATAACATACACCTAAAACATGGGGGAGAAGAGGAGAAAAGAATGGGGTGAAACCTAGAAGACCATCTGCTTAATATAGACTGCTATGTGAAGAAGACTTTATGTACAAACCTAATGGTAACCATGTATCAAAAACAACTAATAAACATGCAAAGAATAAAGAGAAAGAAATCCAAATAAATCACTAAAGAAAATCAGCAAACCATGAAAGTGAGAAAGACAAGAAAGGATCAGGGAAAATCTTCAGAAACAAGCACAAAACAAGTAATAAAATGGCAATAAGTATGTGTCTATCAATAATTACTTTGTATGTAAATAGACTAAAAGCTCCAATCAAAAGACACAGAGTGTCAGAATGGATAAAAAAACAAGACTCATCTATATGCTGCATACAACAGACTCATTTTAGACCTAAGGACACCTCCAGATTGAAAGTGAGGAGATGGACCTAAAGCATCAGAATACACATTCATATCAAGTGCACATGGAACACTGGGTCACAAATCAGGCCTCAACCAGTATGAAAAGACAGAGATCATACCATGCATATTTTCTGACCACAATGCCATGAAACTTGAAACAAGACAGTAATACAGGCCTACCTCAAGAAGCAAGAAAAGTCTCAAATACAAAACCTAACTTTACACTTAAAGGAGCCAGAAAAAGAACAGCAAATAAAGCCTAAAGCCTAAAACCAGCAATTATTAAGATGAGAGCAGAAATAAATGATACAAAAATTAAAAAAAAAAAAAAAGTAGAAAAGATCAACAAAACCAGGAGCTGGTTCTTTGAAAGAATTAACAAAATTGATAAACCCCTAGCCAAACTTATCAAAAAGAAAAGAGAAAGTACCCAAATAAATAAAATCACGAATGAAAGAGGAGAGATCACAACCAATACCACAGAAATACAAACAATTCTAAGAGAATGTTATGGGGGCGCCTGGGTGGCTCAGTTGGTTGGGCGTCCAACTCTAGATCTCAGCTCAGGTCTTGATATCAAGGCCGTGAGATCAAGTGCCATGCTGGGCTCCATGCTGGGTGTGGAGCCTACTTAAAAAAAAAAAAAAAGAAAAAGATTATGAGCAATTATATGCCAACAAATTGGGCAATCTGGAAGAAATGGATAAATTCCTAAGAAACATATAAACTACCAAAACTGACACAGGAAAAAGCAGAAAACCTGAACAGACCTATAACCAGCAAAGAAATTGAATCAGTAGTCAAAAATCTCCAAATAAACAAGACTCCAGGGCCGGATGGCTTCCCAGGGGATTCTACCAAACATTTAAAGAAGAATTAATACCTATTCTTCTGAAGCTGTTTCAAAAAATAGAAATGGAAGTTAAACTTCCAATCTCGTTCTATGAGGCCATCATTACCTTGATTCTAAAACCAAAGACCCCAGTAAAAAAAAGGAAAATTACAGACAAATATCCCTGATGAACATGGATGCAAAAATTCTCAACAAGATACTAGTTAACTGAATCCAACAGTACATTAAAAGGATTATTCACCATGATCAAGTGGGATTTATTCCTGGGCTACAGGGGGGTTCAATATCCACAAATCAGTCAACATGACACCACATTAATAAAACAAAGGATAAGAACCATATGATACTCTCAACAGATACAGAAAAGCATTTGACAAAATATAGCATCCTTTCTTGATTAAAACCCTCAAGAAAGGAGGGATAGAAGGAACATACCTCAACATCATAAAGGCCATAATACGTAGGACCTCACAGCTATATCATACTCAGGGGGAAAGACTGAAAGCTTTTTACCTAAGGTCAGGAACATGACAGGGATGTCTACTCTCACCACTGTTGTTCAACATAGAACTGGAAGTCCTAGCCTCAGCAATCAGAAAACAAAAAGAAATAAAAGGCATCCATATTGTCAAGGAAGAAGTCAAACTTCCACTATTCGCAGAAGACATGATTCTCCACGTAGAAAACCCAAAAGAGGGGTGCCTGGGTGGCTCAGTCGTTAAGCGTCTGCCTTTGGCTCAGGTCATGATCCTAGGGTCCTGGGATTGAGCCCTACATCAGACTCCCTGCTCAGCAGAAAGCCTGCTTCTCCCTCTCCCACTCCCCCTGCTTGTGTTCCCTCTCTCGCTGTGTCTCTCTCTGTCAAATAAATAAATCTTAAAAAAAAAGAAAGAAAGAAAGAAAACCCAAAAGACTCCACCAAAAAACTTAGAGAACTGGTACATGAATCCAGCAAAGTCACAGGATATAAAATCAACATACAGAAATCTGTTGCATTTCTATACACCAATAATGAAGCAGCAGAAAAAGAAATCAAGGATCAATCTCATTTACAATTGCACCAAAAACCTTAAGATACCCAGGAATAAACTTAACCAAAGAGGTAAAAGACCTGTATGCTGAAAACTATAGAGATTGAAGAAGACACAAAGAAATGGAAAAACATTTCATGCTCATGGATTGGAAGAACAAAAATTGTTAAAATGTAAAAAAAAAAAAAAAGTCTATACTACCTAGAGCAATCTATACAGCAATCCCTATCAAAATACCATCAACTTTCTTCACAGAGCTGGAACAAATAATCCTAAAGGAACCAGGAAAGACCCTGAATAGACAAAGCAATCCTGAAAAAGAAAAAGGAAAGCTGGAGGCATCACAATTCTGGACTTCAAGTTATTTTACAGAGCCGCAGTAATCAGAACAGTATGGTACTGGCACAAAAACAGACACATATATCAATGGAACTAAACAGAAAATCCAGAAAAAAAACCCCACAAATATATGGTAAATTAATCTTTGACAAAGCAGTTAAGAATATGCAATGGGAAAAGGACAGTCTCTTCAACAGTGTTGGGAAAACTGGAGAGCTGCATGCAAAAGAATGAAACTGAACCATTTTCTTACACCACACATAAAAACAAACTCAAAATCGATTAAAAACCTAAATATGACACCCGAAACCATAAAAATCCTAGAAGAGAGTATAGGCAGTAATTTCTCTGACATCAGCCGTAGCAAAATTTTTCTAGATATGTCTCCTAAAACAAGGAAAACAAAAGCAAAAATAAACTATTGCGACTACATCAAAATAAAAAGCTTCTGCATAATAAAGGAAACAATAAACAAAACTAAAAGGCAACCTACAGAAGGAGAGAAGATATTTGTAAATGACATATCCAATAAAAGATCAGTGTGGAAAATATATGAAGAACTTATTAAAACTCAACACCCAAAAAAACAAATAATCCAGTTAAAAAATGGGTGGAAGATATGAATAGACATTTTTCCAAAGAAGAGATATAGATGGCTAACAGACACATGAAAAGGAGCTCATCATCACTGATCATCAGGGAAATGCAAATCAAAACCACAATGAGATACCACCTCACACCTATCAGAATGGCTAAAATTAACAACACAAGAAACAGCCAGTCTTGGGGAGCATGCAGAGAAAGGGGAACCCTCTTACACTGTTGGTGGGAATGCAAACTGGTGCAGTCACTCTGGAAAACAGTATGGGGGTTCCTCAAAAAGTTAAAAATAGAACTACCCTGTGATCCAGCAATTGTACTACTAGGTATTCACCTTGCACACCGATGTTATAGGAGCATTACAACCAATAGCCAAATTATGGAAAGAGCCCAAATGTCCATCCACTGATGAATGGGTAAAGAAGATGTGGTTTTTACTCAGCCATAAAAAAGAATGAAATGTTGTCATTTGCAACAATATGGATGGAGCTAGAGGGTATTATGCTAAGCAAAATAAGTCAGAGAAAGACAAATGCAATATGATTTCACTCGTATGTTGAATTTAAGACACAAAACTAATGAGCAAAGGAAAAACAAAGAGAAAGAGGCAAACCAGGAAACAGACTCTTAACTATAGAGAACAAACTGATGGTTACTGGAGGAGAGGGTGGTAGAGGTTGGATTAAATAGGTGATGGGGATTAAGAAGTACACCTGTGATGAGCACAGGGTATTGTATGGAAGTGCTGAGTCACTCTATTGTACACCTGAAACTAATGTAACACTGTATGTTAATTAATTGGAATTAAAATAAAAACTTAAATACACAAAAAGAATAGCCTTCAAGACTTTTTAGTCATGTGTATATGGGGGTATACATGTACATATATTTGATAAAACAAAAAGTAATTTAAGAGATTTGATACATGCATAAACAGATCAATGAATAAGAATAGAAAATTCAAAATTAAATACAAATATATTTGGAATCAAGTATATTATAAAAGCGATATTTCAGTGAAAAAGAAATATATCAACAGTGTTCAGACAATTGACGTGCTTTTAAAAATAAATCAGACTTTGATCCCTATCTTACTTGAGACTAAAATAGATTCCAGATGATTACTATTTTTAAAGGAAACAAATCAAACAATATAATAGTGAAAGGCATGGGAAAAGTAAAAGAAAATTATTGTAATAAACATATAATTATTTGTCTAAGAAAGAGAAAAACCTCAACTATAAAGAAAACTGACAAATTTACATTTCTATAATAAACAAATCAACTATAAACAAAATAAAAAATCCCACTCAGAATATCCTGAAAAAGGAAGGAGAATATATATATATACATTCAAATGCTAACAAAGGCACAGAGTATTTCTGGAATTTAAAAAAAAAACTGGTTGCAATGGTTATATCTAGGAAGAAGGGCTGGGAAAAGAGGCTTACTTTATAATGAATATCATTTTAAATTATGTTTATATGAATTTCTGAATTAAAAATAAAAACTAGTTAAAAATTTAAGAGATTATGCTGACAAAACAGAACCAGACCAAGAACAGCATTGATGATGACTGGCAACACTGCCTGTTATTATAATATATTGTAGAGAAGGTTGCATAAACTTCCAGTTATAAAATAATTAAGTCATGAGGATATAATGTAGAATATGGTGGCTACAGTTAATAATACTGTATCACATATTTGAAAGTTGCTAAGAAAGTACATCCTAAAAGTTCTTATCAAAAGAAAAAAATTTTTTGTAACTATCTATAGTGACAGATGTTAACTGAACTTCTTGTGATCATTTCATAATATATACAAGTACTAAATGATTATGTTGTACCTTGAAACTAATGTTTCATGTCAATTATGCCTCAAATTTAAAAGTTAAATAGGGGCGCCTAGGTGGCTCAGTCAGTTAAGCATCTGACTCTTGGTTTTGGCTCAGGTCATGATCTCAGGGTCATGAGATCAAGCCCCCCATCGGGCTCTGTGCTCAATGCAGAGTCTGCTTGAGATTCTGTCTCTCCCTCCCCCTCAGCCCCTCCCCCACTCTCACACAGGTGCAGGCAGGCAGTCTCTCTCTCTCTCAAATAATCTTTTACTTATTTTTATTTTATTTATTTATTTATTTATTTATTTGACACAGAGAGAGAAACAGTGAGAGAGAGAGAGCACAAGCAGGGGGAGCGGCAGGCAGAGGGAGAGGGAGAAGCAGGCTCCCCGCTGAGCAAGAAGCCTGATGCGGGGCTCGATCCCAGGACACCGGGATCATGACCCAAGCCAAGGGCAGCCACTTAACCGACTGAGCCACCCAGGTGCCCTTAAATAAATCTTTTAAAAAAGAAAAAGTTAAATACAGTGCCTGGCAGTGGAGTGTTAATAGTCATTTTTGCCTTAATAAATTAATCAAATAACCAACTAACTAAATTAAAAAAAATTCACCTCACAGTTCATCCCAGTCTCATAATATGGCCTTGTTCTGTGATGCTTCAATTATTCCCAGATACTAACATTTTATCTCACAGATATTTCTCTATTCATAAAATTGTAAATCACACACATGCGTATTATTTTCTTCTACTGGAACTCTAATATTAAAGTTGTTTTTATTAAAAGTTATTTTATACTGAATGGATCAAAAGGTACAAAATAGAATCAACAAAAGGTAAGTTTTTCCTTACCTCTGGATTCTGACTAGTTCCTCTTTGTAGAAAATAATCATTGATATTAGTTTCTTGTGTCTAATTCAGATAGTTTGTGTGTATGAGTACAGATATAAAAATGCTTTTTGTTTTTTAAAAATATACAAATAGTAGCTTTCTATATAGTGATTAGCTCCTTAACAAAACACCTTGGAGAATGGCTTCTTTTACTTTAGTGTTAAAGCAGCATCCTATTTCATAAGTGTATCTAGTTTATTTAACCATTTCCTTATAAATTTACGTTGTTTTCAGTCTCTCCCTATTACAAACTCCTCTTCAATAAAAAAACTTGTACATCGCAGCATGAACAAGTGTGATATATCTACTGGATAAATTCTTAGATGTGTAATTGCTGGATCAACATTTTTTGTTTTTAAATATTTCTAAAACTAAATACATGATTGTTAAAGCACCTTCTCCAAGAAGGTTATGCAAATGACCCTCCAATTCACAATACTGAGAAAAATCTGTATTTATATATCCTTCCAAATTAGGTAACTAATTCATTTTCACTTTTGCCCACTGATGAACAAAATAGGAAATCACTGTTCATTTTAATTTGACTAACAAGTATAAACATTTGTCAATTTCTTAAGATTTCTATGATTTATCATAGTCCCTGAAATAAAATAGTTGTTGCATAAATGAATTGTCCTTACTGTCCTTTTTTTGAATATCAGATGCTTTGCTCATTTTTATCCTGAGGTATTGTTCTTTTCTGTACAGACATGAAAAAGACTATTCTTGCAAGGCTTAAAGTGTACAAAGTGCCTAAGCACTACCTGTTAATAACAGGCCCTCTACCTTCTCTACCCCTTCCTTAGTATATAATCTCGTTTAACCTTCACCAAGATCCTCAGTGGTGGGTGACATTATTCCTATTTTATACATAAGTACATTGAAACTCAGAGACTAAGCTGTCTAAGGTTACTCAATTGGAAAATCCTCCTTCAGAGAACAAAAGTAAGCCAGGCTAAGGGCTTAGACACAAGCATATGTCCTTTTGTTACGCTGTGCTTTACTGCATTTCACAGATTGAAGGTGTGTGGCAACCCTGAATTGAGCAAGTCTGTCAGCACCATTTTTCCAACAGCATTTGCTCACTTTGTGTCTCTGTGTCACACTTCGGTAATTCTGACAATATTTCAAGGTTTTCATTATTATTATATTTGTTAGGGTGATCTGTGATTAGTGATCTCTGATGTTACTATTCGTAATTGTTTTGGGGCACCACAAACTGCACCCATCTAAGAGCACAAAGGTAATCAATAAATGGGTGTGTCCTGACTGCTCCACTGACCAGTCGTTCTCCTGTTTCTCTCCCACTCCTAAGGCCTCCCTATTCCTTGAGACACAATAATATTGAAAGTGGCTGATTAATAGCCCTAAGTGTTCACATGAAAGGAAGAGTCACATGTCTCTCATTTTATTTTATTTTTTACATGTCTCTCACTTTAAATCAAAAGCCAGAAATGATTAAACTTAGTGAGGAAGGCATGTCAAAAGCCGAAACAGGCTGAAAGCTAGGCCTCCTGCACCAAACAGTTAGCTAAGTTGTGAATGCAAAGGAAAAATTCTTGAAGGAAACTAAAAGCACTTTTCCAGTGAACATGTGGATGATAAAAGAGCAAAACAGCTTTATTGCTATTACGGAGAAAGTTTCAGTGGTCTGGACAGAAGATCAGACCAGCCATAACATTCCCTTAAGCTAAAACCTAATCCAGAACATGGCCCTAACTCTCTTCAATTCTATGAAGGCTGAGAGAGGTGAGGAAGCTGCAGAAGAAAAGTTTGACACTAGCAGACGTTGGTTCATGAGGTTTAAGGAAAGAAGCCATCTCCATAACATAAAGGTGCAAAGTAAAGCAGAAAGGGCTGATGTAGAAGGAGGATCATTTGCTTCCAGACTGACTTTAGGTAAATAACACTGCAGGTAAGTGAAACGGTGGAGAACGGGGACTACTATACTCTTTCCCCTTAGCTAGATACTATCTGTCTAAGCTACTACTCCTTTGTCAAGAATGAGCAAAAATGTCTTTTCTTTTGTAAAGCTTTCCTTCATTTTCCCTTTCCATAATTCAGCAGACTTTGTACTATTTTCTACTAATGACTTTTTAAATGCCTACCTTCACTGGCAAATTATGAGCTCCTATAGGGCTTAAGTCATCCTAGTAATTACAGAGAGTATTATAAAGTACACAATAGAGATACATAATACAATAGAAAAGAACATAAACAATGGTAAAATATGTTGGAATGCCTTTGGGAATGTCTTTTGAATTAGAAGTAGTTACATTTGTAAAATCTTAAATAGTCTTAATATATTTTTTTTTTTTAGAAAGGAGGGAAAGTTAAAAAGCTCCTATGTCTGAAAAGAGATCATATTTGTACCTTTCATGAGTAAACATTTTCAAGTTTCTGCCATTTTAGGAAGCCACCACTGATAACAAGTCACAGATTTCAAGATGTGTCTACCATTGTAAATTTTTGTAAAGACATAAATGATAACCCCGTAGACATCTGATAAATATTCCTTAAATATATCCACAGAAATACTGTACAATGTACTTCACACTGCTAAAAATTACTTCTCACTAACATAAGAAATAGATTTTAACTTACTAAATCAGTTTCTTTTTTTCTTCTTTTCTTTCTTTCTGTTTTTGGTACCTGATGGGAGAGAAATACAGAAACTGTGATATAACAAAGATGAACATACTTTCTTCTTTGCGAATGCTGAGATTTTTGCTCCACAGGTAATAGTGTAAGCTGCTTTTTATTGTTCAAAAGAAAATGTGCAGTTCTAGCAAGCAAATGTAAGAAAATTTTTAAATTCAGTGAAACATAATATTCATAAAACCAATAGAATAAAAGGATACTTTAGGGATTCTTATCTTTTTAAACATAATTTCTGTTCAGAAGCCACTCCATATTAATTTAAATGATTATTTTATTTTAGTCATTAACTGAATGATTACTAACTTTTAAGACTGCACTTTCCATATTTTGGCTCTAAAATACCCTCCATCCCAGAGCTAAATATAAAAAGGTATCACTTGTGACACAGAAGGCTCTTTTATACATGATATTTCCTAATAACCACAGTATAGAATAATCCAAATCTAACCTTTAAGATTATAAACAAAGTCAGTATATGCTTACTAAAAATCTCTGTATAACCTAGACCTAGAACAGAAGAACTTTCAAGGATTAATTTATATCTGACTACTTCAAAAGTGAGTTAACATGGCTTGTAAATTTAAACACATATAAACTAGAATAACTGAAAATAGGACCCAATCAATAAAAAGGATTAATAGTATTCCTGATACCTAATAATTAGATACCTAATTATTTCAGCTGGGGTATGAAAGGAAACATATAACACATAACTTTGTCTTCTGTAATATGGATTTCACAATAGTTATTTAATAGGGCTGAAGCAAGAATTAAATAAAATATACAACATCTAATTCCTGGCACTCAATAAATAAATGTTATTATTACTGTTATATAGATTTCCAGAAGCACACATTTTCCTAAAACCTAACTCAAGAAGAAATATAATTTGTGGTTCCTTACAGAAAGGCCATCAAATGATACAATGAATTACATCTTTAACTACAGTTTTTCAAAAGGAAATTCATGTAGTGACCTCTATCAAAGTAGAGGGTATAATGTTGAGGAAACAATGTTATACTTTAACTCAGCAAAGACTATATTAATTGCAGAAGGTTTAGATAATATGGTCTGATAAACTTGTAAGATAGAATTAAGTTTGCTCAATCTAAAGTAGTGCTAAGTTGACATGTTCCCTGTAATGTTTTTCCCAAATATCAAACACTGTCCCAAAGAGACTCTTAAAAAGAATTCTTAACTGAATCCTTTTAGAAATCAAACATATAATATTTACCTTTGTGGGTATATAATCCAAAGTCTTGAATTCATTCATATATTCATCTAAAAACACTTTAAAAGTGTTGACCCAAACTCTGACTGGAGATTCACTCCAATCACGCTGCTCAAGCCTCATGGTCTTTTCCAGAATCTGTTCAAACAGTGCGTAGAGGTCTTTATACCGTATGCTTTTCCCATCATCTATCTAATGAGCAATAAGAGAAGACGTGTAAGGTATTATATAAAGAAATTCTCTAAACATAAAAGATTGACTCAACTTGTATTGGGTAGTGTTTAGAATAAAGATCAGGATCCTTTCTAATGGGCAAGCCCATGAGGTCATGTTGTATCTGTAAATGCCCTACTGTGGAATATCTGCAGAATAAAACCTATTAAATTTTAGCAAAATACCTAACAGTTTAAATAATGTAACAATTTCAGAAAGTCCTGGGAACTTCTCTACAAGTCTGGCTTTTAAACTATATTTAGCTACAGAGATTATTTGCATCCCACTTAATTACCTATCGCCTCAGAAATGAAACTTGTTTAGATAGTTCCACTCTAAAATTGAAAGAATGAATACTTGAATCCTTGCCTAATGATATGTTAGGTAACCATTATTTTATTTTTCCAAAGAAGAATGACATGTCCTGAATAACACTGTATTACTCGTAAAGGAATCTACATGGGATTACTTTTAACTTATTTAAATAAGGTCTGGAACTTTTGTGAGAGAAAAAAAAGGGGGGGGGCGCTTTAAATGACCAAAAAGTGTCATATATATTTAGAATTTGTTTCTCCTTCACTTCCTCAAAATAAGTTGAACATTTTTGATCAGGGTTAGAAAACCACTATTAAACTATACTTCATAATTTTGGCTCTTCCTATGTGATTTAAGTGTACTGGAGCACCCAACAACCCGGAGTCCCTAATCTAGGAAATACAGGTATGAAGCAGAGAAAGACATGAGCATAATAAGCAGTTGAGCAGGATTAGAAAAATACGGCCAACGTTGTCTCTATGCAAACCTAGTCATTTGCTATAGCCTGATTACCACTCTTACCATGGCCTTGAAATTCCTATTCTCTCAGACTGCATGGTTCATGTTTTTAAAAAAGCAAAAACTCTTACACTGAGAAAGAAAAAGTAAAGGATACAAAAGAAAGTTCTCCTGACTTCTCTTTTCACAATGAATTATAGACTGAACAAAGAAAAATGATTAAATACAAATTATTTTATAGAATATGAAAATTCATAGATTCTAGAGATCAAAGCATTATTATCTACTTTAGCCTTCTAAAACCATAAACTTTATACGACCAATGTCATATAAAATTATAAGGTAAATCTGAAAGTGAAATAAACTGATATATATAAACCAGTGAACATAAACTGCTCTAATTTCACTGGGGAAAAATGTATAATTCTACACATAGGAAAATTAGAAGCTAAAGCCAGAGCTAAAGGATTATGAGAAGTCAAAATAGCCATAGAATCACATTTATAATATGTGAATTTATCATCTTATAAGAAGATTCAACATCATAAGAGAGGAAAAAAAACTACTCAAGGAAACTGAAGGAAGGTATTAATCTGAGACCAGTCAGTATGCTTTTCCCTACCTATGCCTAAAACAAAAACAAGGAATTTGAGAAATCTCTCACTGAACACAGCCTCCGTATTATCTTCTACAGCATACACAAATTTTTCATATGTTAACTACTGAATATCTCCTAACACAGTCCAACTTACCGCTAAGGCAGATGAATAAAAGCTGAAGATATTCTGCCGAAATTCTTTCAGGGCTTTTTTAAATACAACATCCACTAATGTGTCTTTCTTGCTGTCGTCATTATCTAGGTCATTCATCTGGGGGCCACAAAAAGTTTTTGTACACAATCAACTAATTAAAAAGAGGTGACTACAACAGTGATATTGACTGGTTCTTCAATAATGATGGTCCCTATGGTCCTGAAAGTGCAAGCCCCTGCTATTATGGGACCGAGGTAAAAGCATGACTAGAGAGTCAACGTTTTATCACTACCAGATGATTTCTAAGGTCCTTCTAACACTGTATTATTCTATCATTCTGTTACCAGAGAAAAAACTCCAAGTATGCAATGACAAGCCTCACCTTAACACATGGAATATACTGTGACAATTAAGGTAAAATGCAAGTCAACAGTAAAGCGTAAAACCTTAACTCCTGTCCACCCAGTCTGAGTAATGCATATCCTATTAGTTACATCTTTTTCATAAAGAACAGACCATCTAACTTACTGAAGCTTATGTAAACTTGATCTATAGGGGCCATATTCTGATAAAAACAAGCATTCCGTAGTCAAAGCCACTTATGAGCCTAACTCAGCATGCAGAGTGTACCTTTTTCAGAAGAAATTCATCCATACTTTTTAAATCACTGACACTTGCTATGATCTGGACAGAGTCATTTTGCCAGTGCATAGACTCCAAAGCCACATTGCTGATCTTCACACTTCGCTTCCGCTTTGCCTTTGGAGAAGGTTCTTTGTTCTCTTTAAACTCCTTCCGGCAACTACCAGGCAATTCTGGGCTCAAAGGAGGTGTCGGGTGATACTGAACTAATTCTACAATTCAAGATAAAGTATCCAAAAAAAAATTTTTTTTAGTGAAAATATTGAAATCTCCACATTCTTCTTTTTAAATTTAACTTCCTTTAGTAAGTCACTGAAGGAAAAATATGTATCTGAGAAGCAAAGTAATATTAATGTTTGCAGTGAGGCAAACAATAAATACAGACTGCACAACTGTACAGAAAATGTACTTTAAAATTACCACTTTTCAAAGGAAAATGCCATTATGTCTGTGAAGGGGCTAAGGTCTGATACTAAAAACCTGGATGGAGGTATCTTATAGAACTAAAGCCTGGATCCCAAATACCTCAGTCCCAAAGGAAAAAAAGAAAGAGTATATGTAACCACCCTAGCACATTAAATGCTGACCATTAAACCAATCATAGCTTTACCATATTTGTTTGAAAGAATATTCAGCTATATACAAATTCAGCAAACCAGTGAAGTTTGATAATTATTATTTCATTACTAGGGTCTAAAGCCATAAATGCTTCAGTGATATTACCTGTAGTTATCCTGGCAACCTGTCTAGGGAGCCAGGTAAGTCAACCTGCTCACTTCTTGGTCTCCTTAGTATTTAGGATTTTCTTATACATCTCCCAAATAACTGTCTGAATTTCTCAGAGAATTCCTGGAATGCATTACCTTTGTATATAATATTGGAAAGCACAACAAATCTTCTCTGTTTACAACAGGGAAATTGACTGCATGTAAGTCCATCACAATCTAGAACTATAGTGGGTTTACCAAAGCCCTACCTGGGGCTTGATAAATATATTGGCCCCTCCTCACTTCACATATCTATTTGTTTCCCCCACATGTATTCATTCACCTGTCCAATGCTATGTCCTCATTCCCTCTAAAAGCTAACTCTGATAATGAAGGAGAAAAGTAGCCTCCTACATGCTAAATGCCACGTCAGGCAGAAAGGAAGACAAGCCCAATCTCTGATATGTCACCAGAATAAAAATTATAAAGATATAGAATATACATATATGCTAATTAGTATCAATTGATTTTAATTCCATTATAGAACCAAGACATAGAAGTACCTAATAATTTCATTTAGCAAAGTAAATATCTTTCCTATAATAAAAGAAATAATGATTACTAAAGAAATTATAATACTGTTTCAGTATTAAA
The DNA here is from genome assembly GCF_964656455.1 of Halichoerus grypus. Taxonomy (NCBI): domain Eukaryota; kingdom Metazoa; phylum Chordata; class Mammalia; order Carnivora; family Phocidae; genus Halichoerus; species Halichoerus grypus. The sequence continues at coordinate 43,232,252 of NC_135719.1, read as the reverse complement.
AACAAGGGATACCTTAATAAATTACTACCCGAAGATAAATAAAAAGCTACAATCTTTATTTTTATATATATATATATATCCTTATGAAGCAACACACAATGAAGTCTGCTAATAATATATGCTTCAACTTAAGAGCTTTATGCTTCCTTCTTAAGAATTAACCAGGAGAATAGAACTGTGAAAAAATGAAAAATTTAGAATGATTACTATAAACCAGATTTAGATACAAGAAATCGATCCTCTTAGTAATGTAATGGTAAGGATTTCCCAAATTTCCAAACTGGACTTGTAGTATTCACTTAATTTACTATTGATTTTATCTATATCGTTTTGCCAACTCATAGAAGCAAAGCCACAAGACACAAAAACAGGGCTCTAACGATAGGTCTACCATTTTTTTCTCTGACACACAGGTGCCTCTGCTTTGGCTCATCCATTTCTATGTGAAGCTTAATCTTATTCTCCTTGTCCCTTTGTCTTATCCAGATATGAGAAGTTTTGTTTACTTATTGTAACTGGCCCCGTTCTATCTTTCCTTTAAAGATAACTTTCTTCCTAGACCCACTTTCTATTTTATTCACCTACCCACTGGTATTTTACCCACTCATTACCACACACCCACCTCTGATGTATATCCATCCCATCACTGTTGAAGATAGCTGGCATCTTTGCATAATGATTAAAAATTCTCATACATGTTTGAGCAAAGGGCTGGGGAAAATTGCATAATCATCTAATGCTGGAATTACTGGAATCCTTAGAGAGTTAGTAATTCTAGCATTTAGAAAGGCCAATTTTCTCAACAGAAGAACTAACTATTGGGTATGTTCAAGTGTGTTATGATTGATGCCCCAAAAATGAAAATAACAGCTACAATTATAAAGTCAGTATAGTATAGCAAATACTTAATATATAGTAGGTATTTAATATGTACCACAGTGGTTAAGAATGTGGCCTCTGGAGCTAGGCTACCTAAATTCAGGTCTCAGCTCTGCCAACTACTATAAGTGCGTAAGGAAATAACTTCTCTGTGCTTCAGCTTTCTCATCTATAAACTGGGAATAATAATCATATCAACCCCCCAAAATTGAGAGGATCAACTGAGTTAACACATACAACATGCTTAGTACAGTGCCTTGCAATGGTAAGCACTTAAATATTAGCTGCTATTATCTTTAATTTTTACTAATTATACATATTTGTTAAGTGAATGAATGACAGCTAAATTTTTACACTTTAGAAAAGTGAGGCTAACCAAAGATGCACCATCATTCTTAAAGTTGTTGCTGCTTCACCGTTTTGTACCACACTTCCTTGGAACTTCTATACAATGTCATTTTATAATTATCTTTTACTTAAGGAAAGATTTTACAATTCTGGTCCTATTTCATTAGACTATCTGGCCAATAGATTGCCATTACAAATACTAGAGGAATAATGAACTCTCAGAAAGAGTGAACAAATTATAAGACAATCTCCATCCTTTGTCCATTTTTACCATCTGGAAACTGATGAGCTGGAATCATATCAGAGCCAGCAAAGAATCCCGAAACCTCTGACTGGGTGGCAGCTTTCACTCGGGTAGTCTTCTTCTCCCCTTGTTTCCCTTTGGCCCAGAATCTCATCTTAGCTCTCTGAGGTCTATTTTTAAAAATAAAGGTAAAAATGGAAATTAGTATGTTGCAGTGACAATATCTGTACATAACTTTGAGCTATATAAAGACCTTTCATGTGTATTACTTCATTTAACCTTCACACTTAAGTTTAATCAAATTTAATCTTCAATTTCACATTTAAATTTCAATCTGGAAGGGAGATGGTTTCCTCACCTTGAGTACAAGAAATAATAAGCCTCAGAGATGGTAAATAATTCCCCAAAATGAAATGGCTAAAAAGCAGTGAAACTAGAATTCCAATTCAGGTTTTCTGGTTCCTAAGCTGCTATCTTTTCATTCTTGTCCTCCTTCCAGCCTGGACTTAGCATATAAACAACTTAACAACAAAGAAAATACTTTTTAAAACATCACTGATATCCCATCACTCTAAAACGTATTTGTTTACCTTTTTGGGGAGGGGTAATTTCCTTCCATTCTTTATCCATAAGTATGCCCATTTTTATATCACTGTAATCATGATGAAGATACAATTTTAAACCTTTCCACTTACCATTATATAATAATGGTTTTAACTATTTTATATTTAGAGGTTATCAATATTATTAACAAAAACTACCATTTATTTGAGTTGTTATTTTGCTCCAGACACAAGTGCTTACATTGGCTTACCTTAATTTATTTATAAAAACAAGTTTACTAAAAAAAAAAAAAAAAAAAAAAGTTTACTTTCAAACTACTATAACCATTATCTATGTGAAAACCTGGAGCCTTAAACATTAGATACGTTTCCCTAAATTACACAGTGAGTGACAAAGCTGATAACTACTTTGCTATATGGCCTCATTCTTAGTGTTTATATACTTTCTCCCATCACATAAATAAAAAAAAACCTTAATAACGACAGGTCACATAAACTGACCATATATCATGTATCCTAACCCTATACTAGGAGCTTATTTGTGTATTCGTTTTTTCCTTTGTATATTCACTTAATCAAAAAAATCCATGAGCATCTACCAGGAGCCAGGCACTATGCCTTTATGATATACCTAATTTTCACACCTACTATGATAAATAGCTCTTATTATCCTTACTTTTTACACATGAGCAAACTGAGACTTAGAGGGCTGATGAAGCTGGAAGTTAAAATCAGGTCTATCTGGTTTTGAAACCCACATTCTTTTTTTTGTTGTTCCTTTTTTTTAAAGGCCTATTACTAAACTTATGCATCTCAAGACTGTAAAGAAAAGTTGTTCTACAAAGCTTATTACAAATGACAGCATCCTTCTGCCATTCTTATTCCTTTTCTACTCCCTGGAGGCAACCCTTTTGAATTGATTTAACTGACTTTTTAATATCTACCGTACTTATATTGCTGTCGTACTTGCAACCACAAGTAATGATTAAGCATGTTCCAACACTTCTGTTCTCCACTCTGTTCCACAAAGACAGGTGTATCCCCAAAAGAATCAAATGGTAATTTGAGTTATCTGAATATACAGTATTTTCTTATAGTAACAGTCACTTTTTCATTATACAAATAATATTCAACTGAGGCATGCAGTTTCCTGCATAACGTGTTTTTTTCTAGAGTTAATAAGTGTTTCGCTTTACATTTGCTCATTTATCTACATACAATTCACCTTGAAATGTTTCACTAGTTGTGTATCTCCTTTCAACATGTTCAAACAAAATAGGTACTCCATTTCTTATTTTTTTAAAGATTTTATTTATTTGACAGAGAGAGACACAGAGAGAGAGGGAACACAAGCAGAGGGACTGGTAGAGGGAGAAGCAGGCTTCCCACAGAGCAGGGAGCCCGAAGTGGGGTTCGATCCCAGGACCCTGGGATCATGACCTGAGCCAAAGGCAGACACTTAACAACTGAGCCACCCAGGCGCCCCGTACTCCATTTCTTTAAAAAATCTCTCCCAGAGCTTTCCAGCCTGCTCCAACAGGCATGGTTTCCCTCAGTGCTGGTTATACAACCATTATTTGAAAAGCTACTTTCTTTCTTTTTTTTTAAATTTTATTCTGTTATGTTAGTCACCATACAATACATCATTAGTTTTTGATGTAGTGATCCACGATTGTTTTCGTATAACACCCAGTGCTCCATGCAGTACGTGCCCTCCTTAATACCCATCACCGGGCTAACCCATCCCCCCCCCAACCCTCCCTCCCCTCTAAAACCCTCAGTTTGTTTCTCAAAGTCCGTAGTCTCTCATGGTTCGACTCTCCTTCCGATTCCCCCCCTTCATTTCTCCCTTCCTTCTCCTAATGTCCTCCATGCTATTCCTTATGTTCCACAAATAAGTGAAACCATATGATAATTGACTTTCTCTGCTTCACTTATTTCACTTAGCATAATCTCCTCCAGTCCCATCCATGTTAATGTTAAAGTTGGGTATTCATCTTTCTGATGGCTGAGTAATATTCTATTGTATATATGGACCACATCTTCTATATCCATTCATCTGTTGAAGGGCATCTCGGCTCTTTCCACAGTTTGGCTACTGCGGACATTGCTGCTATGAACACTGGGGTGCATATGGCCCTTCTTTTCACTACATCTGTGTCTTTGGGGTAAATACCCAGGAGTGCAATTGCTGGGTCATAGGGTAGCTCTATTTTTAAATTTTTGAGGAACCTCCACACTGTTTTCCAAAATGGCTGTACCAACTTGCATTCCCACCAACAGTGTAAGAGGGTTCCCCTTTCTCCACAACCTCTCCAACATTTGTTGTTTCTTTCCCTGTCCATTTTGGCCATTCTAACTGGTGTAAGGTGGTATCTCAGTGTGGTTTTGATTTGGATTTCCCTGATGGCTAATAATGATGAACATTTTTTCATGTGTCTGTTAGCCATTTGTATGTCTTCTTCAGAGAAATGTCTGTTCATCTCTTCTGCCCACTTTTTGACTTGATTATTTGTTTTTTGGGTGTTGAGTTTGAGAAGTTCTTTATAGATCTTGGATACCAGCCTTTTACCTGTAGTGTCATTTGCAAATATCTTCTCCCATTCTGTGGGTTGCCTCTTTGTTTTGTTGACTGTTTCCTTTGCTGTACAGAAGTTTTTTTATCTTGATGAAGTCCCAAAAGTTCATTTTTGCTTTTGTTTCACTAGCTTTTGGAGATGCATCTTGAAAGAAGTTGGTGTGGCTGATGTCAAAGAGGTTACTGCCTATGTTCTCCTCTAGGATTTTGATGGATTCCTGTCTCACATTGAGGTCTTTCATCCATTTTGAGTTTATCTTTGTGTCTGGTGTTAGAGAATGGTCGAGTTTCATTCTTCTGCACGTGGCTGTCCAATTTTCCCAACACCATTTATTGAAGAGACTGTCTTTTTTCCATTGCATATTTTTTCCTGCTTTGTCAAAGATTATTTGACCATAGAGTTGAGGGTCCATATCTGGGGCTCTCTATTCTGTTCCATTGGTCTATATGTCTGTTTTTGTACCAGTACCATGTGTCTTGGTGATCAGCTTTGTAATACAGCTTGAAATCGGGCAACGTGATGCCCCCAGCTTTTTCTTTTTCAACATTTCCTTGGCGATTCGGGGTCTTTTCCGATTCCATACAAATTTTAGGACTGTTTGTTCCAGCACTTTGAAAAATGTCATTGGAATTTTGATTGGGATGGCACTGAAGGTATAGATTACTCTGGGTAGCATACACATTTTAACAATGTTTATTCTTCCGATCCATGAGCATGGAATGTTTTTCCACCTTTTTGTGTCTTCTTCAATTTCTTTCATGAGTGTTCTGTAGTTCCTAGAGTATAGATCCTTTACCTTTTTGGTTAGGTTTATTCCGAGGTTATCTTATGGTTTTTGGTGCTATTGTAAATGGAATCGTTTCTCTAATTTCTCTTTCTACAGTTGCGTTGTTAGTGTATAAGAAAGCAACTGATTTCTGTGCATGGATTTTGTATCCTGCCACATTACTGAATTGCTGGATGAGTTCTAGTAATTTGGAGGTGGAGTCTTTTGGGTTTTCCACATAAAGTTATCATGTCGTCTGTAAAAAGAGAAGAGTTTGACTTCTTCCTTGCCAATGTGAATACCTTTTATTTCTTTTTGTTGTCTGATTGCTGTTGCTAGGACTTCTAGTACTATGTTGAACAATAGTGGCGAGAGTGGGCATCCTTGACGTGTTCCTGATCTTAAGACAAAGGCTCTCAGCTTTTCCCCATTGAGGATGATATTCGCTGTGGGTTTTTCATAGATGGATTTTATGAACTTGAGGAATGTTCCCTCTATCCCTATAGTCTGAAGAGTTTTAATCAGGAAAGGATGCTGTACTTTGTCAAATGCTTTTTCTGCATAATTGGGAGGACCATATGGTCCTCTTATTAATGTGTTGTATCACATTGATTGATTTGCGAATGTTGAACCACCCTTGCATCCCGGGGATAAATCCCACTTGGTCGTGGTGGATGATCCTTTTAATGTATTGTTGGATCCTATTAGATAGGATTTTGTTGAGGATTTTGGAATCCATATTCATCAGGGATATTGGTCTGAAATTCTCCTTTTTGATGGGGTCTTTGCCTGGTTTGGGGATTAAAGTAATGCTGGCCTCATAGAATGAGTCTGGAAGCTTTCCTTCTGTTTCTATTTTTTGAAACAGCTTCAGGAGAATAGGTATTATTTCTTCTTTGAATGTTTGGTAGAATTCCCCAGGGAATCCATCAGGCCCTGGACTCTTGTTTTTTGGGAGGTTTTTGATCACTGCTTCAATCTCGTTACTGGTTATTGGCCTATTCAGGTTGTCAGTTTCTTCCTGTTTTAGTCTTGGGAGTTTATAGGTTTCCAGGAAGGCATCCATTTCATCCAGGTTGCTCAGTTCACTGGCATATAGTTGTTGATAGTAATTTCTAATAATTGTTTCTATTTCCTTGGTGTTAGTCGTGATCTCTCCCCTTTCATTCATAATTTTATTAATTTGGGTCCTTTCTCTTTTCTTTTGGCTAAGTCTGGCCAGTGGTTTATCAATCTTATTAATTCCTTCAAAGAACCAGCTTCTAGTTTCGTTGATCTGATCTACTGGGTTTCTGGTTTCTAATTCATTGATCTCTGCTCTAATCTTAATTATTTCTCTTGTAATTGAAAAGCTACTTTCACCATCATCATGGAAATTCCTTTTGTCTCTATTGTTTTATAATGAAATGTCTTTTAGTATGGGTCTGTTTCCATCCATTATATTGGGCAATCACTGGGCCCTTTGAATCTTGAAACTCAAGTCCTTCAGTTCTATGAAACTTATTTGAATTACTTTATTAATGATCTGTCCTCCCTGTTTTCTTTGTTCTGTCGTTCTGGACCTCCCATTAGTGGCTCACTGGATCTCCTGAACTGCTCCTCTCTTTTATCTTTTTTAACTGGTAGTGGAAAGAAGGGCCATATGCACCCCAATGTTCATAGCAGCAATGTCCGCAATAGCCAAACTCTGGAAAGAGCCGAGATGCCCTTCAACAGATGAATGGATAAAGAAGATGTGGTCCTTAACAAGTCAGGAAATGACAGATGTTGGTGGGGATGCAGAGAAAGGGGAACCCTCCTACACTGTTGGTGGGAATGCAAGCTGGTGCAGCCACTCTGGAAAACAGTATGGAGGTTCCTCAAAAAGTTGAAATAGAGCTACCATATGATCCAGCAATTACACTACTGGGTATTTACCCAAAGATACAAATGTAGGGATCTGAAGGGGTACGTGTACCCTGATGTTTATAGCAGCAATGTCCACAATAGCCAAACTGTGGAAAGAGCCAAGATGTCCATCCACAGACGAATGGATAAAGAAGATGTGGTATATATATATATATATATATATATATATATATATATATATATATATATACACAATGGAATATTATGCAGCCATCAAAAGGAATGAAATCTTGCCATTTGCAACGACGTGGATGGAACTGGAGGGTATTATGCTGAGCAAAATAAGTCAATCAGAGAAAGACATGTATCATATAACCTCACTGATATGAGGAATTCTTAATCTCAGGAAACAAACTGAGGGTTGCTGGAGTGGTGGGAGGTGGGAGGGTTGGGGTGACTGGGTGATAGACATTGGGGAGGGTATGTGCCAAGGTGAGCGCTGTGAATTGTGCAAGACTGTTGAATCACAGATCTGTACCTCTGAAACAAATAATACATTATATGTTAAAAAAAAAAAAAAAAAAGAAAAAGATAGCAGGAGGGGAAGAATGAAGGGGGGAAATCGGAGGGGAGATGAACCATGAGAGATGATGGACTCTGAAAAACAAACTGAGGGTTCTAGAGGGGAGGGGGGTGGGAGGATGGGTTAGCCTGGTGATGGGTCTTAAAGAGGGCACGTTCTGCATGGAGCACTGGGTGTTACACACAAACAATGAATCATGGAACACTACATCAAAAACTAATGATGCAATGTATGGTGATTAACATAACATAATAATAATTTAAAAAAAGGTAAAAAAAAAAAGAAGATGTGGTCCATATATACAATGGAATATTACTCAGCCATCAGAAAGATGAATACCCAACTTTTACATCAACATGGATGGGATTGGAGGAGATTATGCTAAGTGAAATAAGCTGAGAAAGTCAATTATCATATGGTTTCACTTATTTGTGGAACATAAGGAATAGCATGGAGGACATTAGGAGAAAGAAAGGAAAAATGAACGGGGGGAATCAGAGGGGGAGACGAACCATGAGAGACTATGGACTCTGAGAAACAAACTGAGGGTTTTAAGGCGGGGGCTGGAGGGATGGGTTAGCCTGGTGATGGGTACTGAGGAGGGCCCGTATTGCATGGAGCACTGGGTGTTATATGAAAGCAATGAATCCTGGAACACTACATCAAAAACTAATGATGTACTGTATGGTAACTAACATAACATAATTAAATTAAATTAAAAAAATAAACAAATTCCAGTTAACATACAGTGTAATATTAGTTTCAGGTGTACAAGAATAGTGATTCAACACTTCCATACAACACCTGTTGCTCATCACAAGTGCACTCCTTCATCCCTATCACTTATTTCACCCATTCTCCTACCCACCTCCCCTCTGGTACCCATCAGTTTGTTCTCTATAATTAAGAGTCTGTTTCTTAGTTTGTCTCTCTTTCTCCCCTTTGCTCATTTGTTTTCTTTCTTAAATTCAACATATGAGTGAAATCATATTGCATTTGTCTTTCTCGGACTTATTTTGCTTATTATAATGCACAGTATTTTCTAGCTTCATCCATGTCATTGCAAATGGGAGGATTTCATTCTTTTTGATGGCTGAATAATATTCCATTGTGTATATATACCATCTTCTTTATCCATTTGTCAGTCAATGGACACTTGGGCTGTTTCCATAATTTGGCTATTGTAGATAATGCTTCTATAAACATCAAGGTGTATGTATCCCTTCAAATCAGTATTTTTGTATGCTTTGAGTAAATACCCAGTACTGCACTTGCTGGGTCATAGGGTAGTTCTATTTTTAACTTTTTGAGGAACCCCCATACTGTTTTTCAGAGTGGTTCCACCAGTTTCCATTCCCACTAACAATGTAAGAGGATTCCCCCTTCTCTACATCCTCACTAATACCTGTTGTTTCCTATGTTGTTGATTTTAGACATTCTGTCTGGTGTGAGATGATATCTCACTGTAGCTTGATTTATATTTCCCTGGTGATGAGTGATGTTGAGCATCTTTTCTTGTGTCTGTTGGCCATCTGTATGTCTTCTTTGGAAAAATGTCTATCCATGTCTCCTGCCCATTTTTCAACTGGATTATTCATTTTTTGAGTGTTGAGTTTTATAAGTTCTTTATATATTTTGGATACTAACCCTTCATCAGATATGTCATTTGTAAGTATCTTCTCTCAGATAGAACTAACAAATTCAGTAAAGTCAAAGGATACAAAACCAATGTACAGAAATCTGTTGCATTTCTATACACCAGTAATGAAGCAGCAGAAAGAGAAATGAAGAAATCAATCCCATTTCCAGTTGCACCCAAAACAATAAGCTACCTAGGAATAAACCTAATCAAAGAGGTGAAAGGACCTGCATTCTGAAACTATAAAAAAACTTACAAAAAAAACTGAAGATGTCACAAAGAAATGGAAAGACATTTCATGCTCATGGACTGGAAGAACAAATATTGTTAAAATGTCTATACTACCTAAATCAATTTTTTATCTTTTCTTATCTTTTCTTGTCTCTTCCATCTCTGTCTTTTTGCTCAACCTTCTAAGATATGTCCTCAACTTTCTTTCCAACTATTCTAGTTGTTTCTTTATGCTATCATATTTTTAATTTTCAAAGGCTCTTTTTATAATGAATGTTTCTCTTTCATGCAGTTATATTTATTTATGCAGAAGGTCTGTTGATTAGTTTCATTTGTCTGTCTGGAAGTTTTCTTTACACTACATAGTTTATTTCTTCCAAGTTGTATTATATCCATTAATTTTAGTTTCTTTGATATAAAGTGTTTCTTCAAATGTGGTAAAAAGTAGGGTTAAAAAACAAAACAACACACTGTTTGAAAGTTCTAGTATGCATTGGTGGAGCTTCCAAACTGGTTTTCCTTGTATGATTATCTGACTAGTCCATTTTGTAGGGAGAACCCCTGGTACCAATATCTCTAGGTCTTCCCTTGAGAGCTGTACAAAAGTCCCAAAGACTTTTTGAACCATCTGCTTAGGAAAATGTGAAATGTGGAAACTGAGTGGAAGAAAAAATTAGGGGAATCTTAACATTCAGTATGTAAACATTCATTAAATCTCCTTATTCCAAATATGTACCCATGTCCTCAAATGTATCTGAGAACCTCCAAGAACAGAGATCTTCTATTTTATCCTTTCCAGAGAATAAATCTCCAGGTTTCTGCTAGGATTGGGGAAGATCAGTCAGCCAGATGCTTTACCCAGGTTTACCCAGTTGGTTTAGGATTCAGCTTTCTTCTATCTACTGAGACAATTTAAAATTTGTCTATTTACTTTTTGAATAATAGTTTTATTATTGTTGTCTCCAGTTGTTTTATTGTTTGTTGTTGTTTGGCCTGCATAAGTTTTGTCATTTTAGCAATTTTGGAGGAAGAAGTAGAAATTAAATTTATATATTTAATCTGCTATCTCCAGCCATATATGCCTTTCTACTATGGTTATCTTTTCCCCAAAATTTAATCTCTAGCATAATCTGGTCTGGATTTGCATTATCATGGATTATGCCACTACAGACATTGAGGAAATGGCCTTAAATAGAATTAAGAACCAGAAAGATTTCAATGTAATCTTCAAGTGTTCAGTGAGGGTTCAATTGCCTTATGTAACAAAATAAGAGACAAAGATATTTACTTGACAAATAACGTCATATAATGTCTTCAAGGGAACAGAATTATTTCCTGAAAGTCTTTTTTCCAGTTCCATTTGTAAAACACTTAACTCAGAACAGAATCCAAATCCAAAGCTGGGAAATATTTTCACTCTCATCTGATTTAATCTCCTTTCTCTTAAAACAAAAAACCACAAGTGACATAATGATTTAGACTTCACCCAAATCACACTGCTAAACATATAGAAAGATAAAGCTCGTCATGTAAATCTGAATTATCATGTGCCTGTCATACAGCAGGTACTTAATATTTTTTGAAAAATAGATAAATCTCAAATTATACCTTATGTCTGAATCTGAAGCCTTCTGCCTCACTGCCAATTTTGTAATCTCTCCTTGAGACATAGTCTTATGAAGCTTTGTTTCTTCATCAACTGAAGAAAATCGCTGTGATGTCTGTAATAATTACATATATGAAAGACTTTAAAACCAAGTAACTATATTATAACACTGTAATTAAAACTCAAGTTATAGAATTGAGAATTACATCTATTAAAAATATATAAAAATACATTCATATTGTTCAGCCATTCATTGAAATAAAAGAACCTACTAAAAACTTTATTACCTTCCTAGAATGATCTGAAGTAAAGAGAACTTGGGTCAATGAAATGCTGAATAGGACCTACCAGTTCCTGTTTTCTGACAACTTAACAATATCAAGTGGAAAAGTAAGAAAAAATCAAAGCCAACTAAAGATACAGACAAAAGATCCAGGATCTGATAAATCTAGAATACTAAGTATAGCCTTTCATGCCTCCTTTTATGTGTCCCTACAAGTAATAATTACTTTTATGGCCTAACCTGCTACTGTAGATTTTTATTATACCTAGTCAAGGATTTAAGAAAGGAAAATTAAAAACCAAAGGACCAAACAATTAAGATCATTATCACCACTACTGTTCTAAACTAAACAACTTAACATGGCTTTATCAAACGGGGACCTGAATTTCAAATGGCAATTCTTGTTCCATTTATTCACAATGTGCCCCTTTAAAGAAAATCTCATTCAGAAGAAAAAATTTCTTGTTACCTATTCAAATCCTTTCCTAATATTTCATTTTTCTATAATTATAATATCTTTTCATTAGCCTTTTAGTCTGCTACAACAGGGATCTGTTTTATCTTTTTGCCTGAAACAACCAAAACCAAAAACAAAACAAAAACCCAGACAAAATAGTAAAAACCAGCCTTTATCAAGATGATGGACAGTTCCTTGAGAGATGGGAAACAAAGGAAGTGAGTCCTTCATCTGCCCCAGCTTAGTGCCTTGAGACAGTTTCCAGACTGTGACACAGAGAGGAGGTTTCAGGTGAGCCCTGGCAGACTCTCTGAGTTGAACATATGAGGTTGAAAGTCCAGAGAGACTAAAGACCAAAAGAAAGGGGCGGGGGGGTGGGGGTACTGAAGAGGAAAGGGTTGCACAAAAAAAGAGCTCTGGAGATCTTCAGAGGGTATTTAGCTGAGTACTAATCAACACTTCTATTTCAGACAACTACCCGACACCAGGCAAAGGACCACCTGAAAGGATTAAAGGTAACAGTGCCCAGCACTTACAAAAAGCCAGTAACAGTGCCTGTGCTCAAGAGTCAGAATATGTAACTTTATGATTCCCAGGGTACTGGGTGAAGTATATAGCAGGATCTTGCCTCAACAGTCAAGAATAAGTGATAGTCAAAAATAAGTCCTAGGTGAACAACTGCTCTGTTTGGACCTAACAAATCTTAGTTTTATTTAATAAAAATTGTATATAAAGTGTACAAAATGATTTGATTTACATATAAATATTAAAATGATTACTGAAGACTGATTAACATATCATCTCTTCCCATTATTTCTTTCTTTCTTCTTCTTCTTTCTTTTTTTTTTTTTTTTGGTGGTGAGAGCACCTGAAATCTACTCTCTTAGAAAATTTCCAGTATTCAATACAATGAGACTAACAAATATTAAAAGGAAGACCTAACTGCTTAGGAACAAATTGCTTCCAGAACCAAGCTCTGAAATATTACTGGAACAAAACAGTCTCAAGAATATTAATCAAATACAAAAGTATCCAGCACCCAACAAGACAAAATTTACAATGTCAGGCTTCTGATAATAAATAACTAGGCATGCAAAGAAATAACAATATATGACTGACAAGGAGGAGAAAAAGTCAATCCATCTATAGTGACTCAAAACTGACACAAATATTGAGCACTAGATCAGAGAACTAACTAAAGGGAAAGGACTTAAAATTGCATGTGATTCAAGGTGACATATTTTTAAAGGCACTGATTCTGAGGAAAATGAATGTAAAAAGGAAAGAAGGGGTGCCTTTTGGAGACTGAGTAGTGAGGAAGAAGCAGAAGGGGAAAATTTAGAATCTAGCAAGGCAAAACAGAAGCAAAAAATGGAGGACACAACATTGCCTCCAACACACACACACACACACACACACACACACAAAACTAACAGACTCCAAACAGGCTGCCTGCAAAGAAACTTTTCTTTTTTACACTGACAGAAGAGGAAAATCTTGAAATCAAGTTACTTATAAACTATCCCAAATGCACAACATGAATAAATTAAGACAAATAAAATCTACACAAGCTACAATAAGAAAACAAAGAAAATTAGAACCAAAACAACTTAGATGATTAACCCATCTCCCACCAAACATACAGAAACCAAGCATGAAGCAGAAAACTATAAATAAAAAATGAAAAACCTCATATATATGAAACACCATACTGAAGCAGAAATTCAAAAATTAAAAATAGAAACAAGCCCCCTCACCTCAATAAAAACCAGGAAGCAATGAAGGGAGTTGAATGAACTCAGGAAAGAAATAACAAGATAGTGAAGAATAATTTAGAAGATGCCCAAGGGAGAAAAAATGCAAATGCAGATTTAAAGGGGCTGAACAAAGGCAGGAAGATAATAAAGAATAGAAAGTGGTATAAAGAAATGAGTAGAAAAGAGAGAGAAGGTGGCTGAGATGGAAGACAGGAAAAGAAAAAAAAAAACTTATTTATATAACTGGAGTCCCTAAACAAGAAAAACAAAATAATGGGACACAATATTTAAAACTGTAATCCATGAAAGTGTTTCAAACATAAGGCGAAACCAGAATTTATATATATAAGAATATGTAGAAGAATATGTAAAATTGTATGTTCTGACAAAATATAAATAAAATCCTAAAAAACAGGAGAGGAAAAGTAGAGACAAGAATAATTCATCAATAGTTGTGCCAAAATAAGTGAGAATTAAAAAATATTATTATAAATGACTAACTTGAGAATAGTTGGTTAAACTAAAATACAGTAAATTAAGGCATTTTTAAAAGTCATATACAAACCAACAGAAAAAGAAACCCCCCATATCAAAAGAAATTTTAAAAAGTAAAACAGCAAAAAAGTAACATAAACACAGCAAATTTAACATAACAAATAATAACAAAATTGTAAGAAAGACAATTGAGACTGCATCTATCAGTTATATCAATAAATAGGAATAGATTTAACTTATCTATAAGGCAAAAATTTTTTTTAATTTGGCTCACAAAGTAGGAAGCAACTATGCTGCATACAAAACACACATCTAAAACATAAGTATCCAGAAAGGCTAAAAATTAAAGGATGAGAAAAAGTATTCCAGGCAAATGGAAATAATTAAGAAAACACAGACTGTGATTACATTGATTTAAGTAGAATTCAAGAAAAAGCACTGAATGTAACAAAGGACACTTTTTAATAGTCACAATTCAGAATGAATAAGAGGAAACTTTAACACAACATTCTCTATATAAGACAGATCAAATGTGCAAAAAATAGTAAAGATACAGAAGACAACATAATCAGTAAGAAAGAGATTATGGTTATATACTGAAATTTTACATTCTGAATATAGAATACACCTACTTAAAAAATACACATGCTACTTTCTCAAAAACTGACCACATATTAACTAACAAAGAAAATAGTCAGGAAATTTGATCATTATAAATCATTATAAATACTCTTTAATCACAACACAGTAAAACTAGAAGTTAAAAAAGTTTTTTTAAAAAATAAAAATGTTCTTCCTCTGAAAACGAAAAGATTTTTATTGAACAGGTTTTGGGTAAAAAATAATATAAACTGAAATTACAGATTTTCTAAAAAATAATTAAAAACTTAATACACATTACAATAAACAAGATACATCTGAAGTAGTGATCAGAAGAAAATTCACAGCCTTAAAAACCTGCATCAATAAAAATAAATAAATGAATTAAATTCCCCCACTTAAAAGGTAGAAAAATAAGACAGTAAATTTTTTAAAAATAAGGAAATAAATAATAAAGGTAAAAGCAGAATTCAGTGGAGAATGGGGGTGGGGGAAACTAGGCATAATAAATAAATCATAATCCTATTATTTTGGAAAATAGTAACAACAAAGACAAGTGACTAGCTGACTTAAAGAAAAAAAGGAAAGAACACAAATCTACAAAATATGAAATGACAGAAGGGAAATAACCATTGAAACAGAATTTTTAAAAAATCATGAGACTAATTTCCAGACTTCTTTGCAAATAAATCTGAAAAGTTAGATGAAATGAGTGATTTCATAAGAAAAAATTATTTATCAAAATTGACTCCATTAGGTAGAAAGCTTACAAAACTAATTTCTCTAGAGGAAATACAGTTAATTATCAAGGAATTATGCCACAAAAAAAAATCCCAGATGGTTTCACAGGGAAATTCTACCAAATCTTTAAAGAGCAGAGAGTTGTGATGCTATGAACTGTCCCTAACTTTTTGGGGGAGAATAAAATACACATATAAATATTAAGTGTAGGGGCACTTGGGTGGCTCTGTCGGTTAAGCATCTGACTTCAGCTCAGGTCATGATCTCAGGGTCCTGGGTTCAATCTCTACATTGGGCTCCCCGCTCAGCAGGGAGTCTGCTTGTCTCTCTCCCTCTCCCTCTCTCTCAAATAAATAAATAAAATCTTTTAAAAAGAAATTAATTCAATTAATAATAAATAGATAGATAGATACTAAGCGTATTCAACAGTATAGCTGCTGCACTGGAAATGCCAATCCAAACCTTGTATGTCATAAACTCTGTTCAATATCAACCAGATTTCCAATTTGCAAGAACCATCTCAAAATCACCAGCTCAGGTTCTAAAATTCTATAAACAGGGGCGCCTGGGTGGCTCAGTCATTAAGTCTCTGCCTTCGGCTCAGATCATGATCCCGGGGTCCTGGGATCAAGCCCCACGTTGGGCTCTCTGCTCAGCAGGAAGCCTGCTTCTCCCTCTCCTGCTCCCTGCTTGTGTCCCCTCTCTCGCTGTCTCTCTCTCTCTGTCAAATAAATAAATAAAATCTTTAAAAAAAAATAATTTAAATAAAATAAAATTCTATAAACATCCTCTCCTGGCTTCCCCTTTCTGAGAAATTCCTAAGACTTAGCCAAGGTAGATTTTCCTTTACTGTAAAATAAGCTAAAAAACTTAGCCTTGCTCAATCAACAGGTTTTTCTGGCATTTTTTTGTGGAGAGAGCAGTGGAGAGAAGGAAAATTCAACACAGATAAGGATTGGAGAATATTTCAGATAATAACAAACAGAAACAGGAATATAAGAAGTGACAGCAGTTTGGGGGATAAAATGAGAAATTTATCATACTGGAGATAAAGAAGACAAATTTTGCAGAGCTACTTGGGAGTCCTGCCCATAAGAGATGATTGCTTTCTATCTAGGGATGACAGAGGAAACTATAATGTTACCTATACCAATTCTACTAATAAGGAAAAGAAATGATGTGACTAACTCACTTACCATCTAGAATACTGAGAGACTAAAAAACTATACGAAAACCACCTTAAAAATATTACATGGCAGAACATGTCATTCTTCTTGGATAAAAGCCAACAGAGTGGATAGAAGAACTGAGTGAGAGCAGCATCTGGAGATTAAAGTTATTCAAATGGCAGAATTAAAGGCAGAAAGTTAAAAAAAAACACCACCAAAGTCATAAGGAAGTAAACGACTACTCTTGTCTCTACTCCTCCTAACAGGTAACAACTAATTAATGACTGATGAATTCAGGAGGTAATGCTTATCAAATCCTCTTCAGGTAATTCATTTGTAACTGTCTTTATTCCATTAGATGAGTTATTTCACAACTGAAAAGGTCAGATGGCTTCTTTCAAGATTGAATAACACTCTTTTTAGCAAATGTCAGAGTGACAGGATCACTTTGTCCAGAAAAAAAAAAAAAATCAAGTTTTTAAAAATCCATGTGCCTAGAAAATCAAACGTATTTAAAATCCTGAGATATTTGAATTTTTGAGAACTCAGTAGATCCCATTTACAAACAATTAGTCTTTATCTTTACAATATCAGAGAACATTAGAACATGGCAAATTTTCAAGATAAACAAACAGAAACACACTTTAAACTGTTCCTACCCTTTCCACCCCCATCCCCAATAAGTATCTACCAGCATATTCTAGAAAGCAAAGCTTCTTCATGCAAGTGTCCACCAGAAACAAACACCACCACCTGTTCCTAAAATAGCTAGTGATGAAACAGGACAGCGAGAAAGCTGGAGAAGAGACTATATACACTGTGCAGGGAGGCAGAGTGCTCTACAACTACTGGCATGCAGTGACCGTCAAGCAGGTGAACAGAATCACAGGCAGAGGCTACCAGCTAGAACCCTTAAAGGGGCGGAATGCTCCAAGCAGAAAACCCAACTTCCGGTTCATCTCATTAAGAGTTTTCAGTGAGGAAGAATTCTACCACCAAAAGGACTAAGGTTTGTAACAAAGAAAACTCTCAGGAACAAAACAGCAATTACAAATGCTAAGTTCTTCCACAAATGAAAAATTTATGTATACTTTAGAGAATAATTTAAGTATGTTCCCTATTTACACTAAAAAAGCAATACTTTTCATTAAAATTAGTTGTTCCATAATATAATCTCATCTTTACTAATCATATGGTAAAGTATATTTCATTATTTATAACTCAAAAACAGGGCACCTCCAAAATGGAGTTATTTTACCCTACACTGAAGAGAGGGCTTTGGCTCTAATTGCATATATTAATTGATATACAGATTATTTCCAATTTTTATAATCCTACAGTTTAGCTCAGGGTAATGACTCATTTATCTAATTAGAGAACCTGTCATGCATTTTTCTGTTTTTATTTTTTCTTTTTCTTAGACTATCAATATTATCATTTAAAAATGGGGTATTTCTAACAGAAGATAAAGACATTGAGGATATTCTAGAAATCAGCAGAAAATTTAATTCTTTGGCACATTTTAAAACAGTTCAAAAATAAAACACTTAATGTCACAAGAAGACCAACCTAAAATTTTCCTGCCATAATGAACAGATACTAAGGAAGAACATTAGAAACCCAACTTAATTAAGGATATGCATGGAAATAAAACGCATATATCACTCCACTTCATCAGTGATAATGTTTTTAGTACATATTAGACATACAGAGTCCTTATACTGTGTATTTTCCAGGACAATTCTAAAATCAAACATTTTATGTCCATAAATACATTCATACTTGTCAAACTATATATTCCTAATGTTGGTTGAAATACGATGATAAAGTTATAGTCCTTAGTCAAATATTTTGACTAAGTGCAGGTTTATTCAAATATAACTCCAATGTTATAATCTGTGATTAATACAAATTCATATTACATACAGCCTTCTACCTGGCTACGTTGGTCCAGGAAAACATTTTTGGCATTGCTCATTAATTTTTTTTTTTAAATTCATGCTTATTTTCTAGTACTAGAAAATGGGGGAGGGGAAACAAGTTTAAAGGCAAAAACAAAAAAAAAAGGAAAAGATAGTCCCATTTCAGTTAAAAGCAATTGGATTATTTAACATATAGCCTATTCACTAGACCAAGGGTCAATCAGCAAACTATGGCCAGCACATCAAATACAGCCCACTGCCTGTTTTTGTAAATAGTTTTACTGGAGGGGTGCCTGGGTGGCTCAGTCATTAGGCGTCTGCCTTTGGCTCAGGTCATGATCCCAGGGTCCTGCGATCGAGCCCCGCATTGGGCTCCCTGCTCAGCGGGAAGCCTGCTTCTCCCTTTCCCACTCCCCCTGCTTGTGTTCTCTCTCTCACTGTGTCTCTCTCTGTCAAATAAATAAAATTTTTAAAAAAATAGTTTTACTGGAACAAAGCCCTGCCCATTTGTTTACTTACTGCCTATGGCTGTTTTCACTCTACAGGGGCAGAGTTAAATAGTTGCAACAGAAACTATAGGACCCACAACATCTAAAACTTTACTATCTGGCTCTTTACAGAAAAAATGTGAGGGCCCCTGCTCTAGACCTTTTAAGATATAACAGAAAGTCTTTACATTAGTGCTAAATTAAGTAACCTTAGTTTTCCCTAATTTATGATTTGACATACACTGTTAAAGTGCCCTTTATCTGAGTCCTATTAAATTAAGGTTTAGCTTTGTTGCTGTGTTCACTGAGGTTTCCCATGTACAAACCATTATATGAGGAAGAAGCTGTGAAGGTTAGCTTTAGATTAGCAAAGGCTATTCACTATTCCCATCAGATTTGTTTGTTTCCTATTTTTCTTATATTGCTGTAAAATTACCATTTCGGAGTCACTGTGAGAGGCCTGACCCAGGCTGGGTGCAGGCCCTAGCTCAGAGTGAGAAGCTTGGTCAAGGGAGAGAAGGGGCTCAATAATGTCATCGTAATCATCTTCCTCTGTATCCCCCTCCCCATCAGCAAAAGTACCTCTAGTCAAGAAATCGGAGCGCGTCCGCGCCATTCGAGCTTTCTTTTTATGGGCCGGTCTGGCAACCTGCTTGACCAAATGATAAAACAAATAACACAACAATGTTTTGTTTTGGTTTTTTTGGAGATGATGCCAATGAAAGACAGAGAGCTCATGAATTTCTTGAAACATCCCTCCACCCCACTAGTAGTGTCCTTTCTACTAGAAGTGACAGAGATAACCAAAAGCAATCCATATACATTACTCTGGACAAAGGACAAAAATGAAAGCTAAATCTACACTGTTCTCCACAGCCAAGGAAATCATCTTTCACTACCATAATATGTCACCAAAGCCACTTGCATAAATTGCCTTCCTTTTTTAAGCAACATCTTTTTTTGTAAACATAATCTGGGATTTTAGTCAACATTCCCTCCCTGAAGTACACCTCCCTGAGTATAACAGACTTAACTCATAGCTTCTTTCGAATACACACTTGGGAGTAAATGCATAAATGAGGTCCTCTACCTATAAGAATAATAATTTCCAAAATAGGTGCATCTATTTTGCATAAAATATAGATAAAATTCAATACTTACCTCTCCTTGGCCCGGCCCAGTTAACTGCACAGGTTTCCAAGTTGGTTCACCTTGTTTACGGAGTTGAGGATTTCCACTGTTTAAGGCTTCCTTGTTGACACTTAGGATAATAAACAACAGGATTACAATTCAATTCCTAGCAGACATCCCATGGCAGCAGTCTTAAAGTACAGCATGAAATACAGCCTAACAAGCCAAATCAAAGAATTCTAGCAAATTACATAAATACTTCCAGATCTTATTCAATTCCCAAAACAATTTTTTTGTGCTTACCTAATTAATAGTATTATCAAGAACTGACATGTTTGACTGGATTACTAGAGGCCTGTCCCCGATAATCACTGGGTATATTCCACTATGACATATGTTTAAGAATAGTAGCAGCAGAATTAGCTCAAGAAAACAAATGGATTTGATGATAAGGGAAAACGCCACATCCCCAAATCCTTAGAATTAGTCTTAGAAGAGACCTTTTATTCTAATCATTATAAAATACCTGATAAGTAGCTATCAAGTGATATAGATCCCATCACTTTGTTTTATACTGAGATGGTTACTATTAGCTAGCAGATTTTCTTTCTGAAACCTCTCTGCAGCTTTCATCTACTATCTTAGTTTTAAAACTTTGTTATTCAGAACAAAATCAATACTAGCAGGATAACAAATTGTTATCAAGTTAAAAGAGGTGTGCCATACAGAGGTGTTACCTTGTGAAAACTTAACTTTGCTTGAATAACCACAAAATGTGACTACTTTATCATTAAATTCTGTGTAGAAATGGGTATGTGATGAAAATCTGAATAGAACCCAGGGCTTTCATGGCCCCAATTACCTATACTAATTCAGTACCATGATTCTTAAAATTTATCAACAACATATTGCTAATCTCTCCTTAGCAGAACTATAAGCTCACTGAGAATCATACCTTACCTTCTAGCATAGGGCTGGGTTTAAAGTAGACAATAACTTATAAGTTGGCTTGTAATTGCTCTATCATTCAAAATCTTCCATTTAATTTTTACAAATGAAGACCTAGGGGCTGTAAGAGGTTATCTTGTCCTTTGCCCTATGCATTGAATCCTAAAACAAGCCTAAATAGATGGCAATCTTTGCTAGCTAAAGGCTTCTGAGATCTCCCTTTTTGACCAATGTATGATTAAGCCTAGCAATCCTAGGCTATGCTATCCTAAAAGATTCCCTTTTATTAAAATCTCTTGCCACAGTTGAGCCTATTGGCCTTTGCTTTGTTCTAAAAAGAGGGAAACAATTAACAGGACCTTTGACAGCACTTGACAACCCTAGTCAACTTTTAAACTCACAGCATTTTCTTTAGATTTCTCCATGATTTCTATTTTTGTTCTCCTTCATTAACCAGATGAAGACCACTATGCACTTATCTATGGCATAGAAAGAATACTAACTTTACTTCCTAATCATGAAACTCAACAGTGATTCCTAATCATGAAACTCGAGTTCTATTCCCAACTATTTCTCAGTATGTGACCTTGAACAAGTCATTTCACCTCTGTAGGCCTCAGTGATCTCATCTATAATATGTGGAAACGGGACAAAATAATTGAGAAACACCAACATTTACGATTCTATAAAATGCAACAAGAGAAGATTTGAAGTATGAATGTTACTTAAGCTTTCACATAAACAACCTAATATATAATCATCTTGAAGATAAGTAGATCTTAATGAGGTAAAGCAAACTAGATCGAGTAGCCCTAAGATTGTTTATCTTGGAAAATGATAAAAGGAGTTTACAAGAATTCACAAGAATGATTAATGTTTTTGAAATCTATAAGTAAGCCTTCTACAGAACACATTCATGGATCCAACAGCTACACACACACTCCTTACATCACTAAACTTAATCAGAATGACAGGAAATAATATTTTTAACACTCTGATGGGCTTATATATGCTACACAAGGTCTTTGAACTTTGGGGCAATCTCTAGGTTAATGGGCAAGTATAGGACCTCACACTGTCATTTAGTTCAACTGCATTTCATAATACCATACAAAAATCCCTGATGGAAAAATATCAATGATCTCTTTCTTGTATTTACAAAGGATCTATAAAGTCTGTACATAATTTTAAAGACTGAAAGATTAAAAGCTCAAACTATGATGAGAGAAAAGGTTATTTTCATGGTAAACGTGAAATTTAATTTTTTTATCCCTAAGATATATACCCTCCTTTTACTTAAACATTGACATTCTCCCACAAGAACTAAAAGAATCCACTATATACAAAGACTTAATACAAATTTCTTAAATTTTATAATCTTTGTTTTCATGTTCCATCTAAAAAGTGCTTTTCCATGGTGACCACTAGTTAAGTAAACTTAAAAGTATAAAGAACTTCCACTTATATGAGCCATCTATTTAAGTAGTCAAACTCTTAGAAAGTAGAATGGTAGTTGCCAGGAGCCTGGAGAAAGGGGAAAGGAGAGTAGCTGTTTGATGGGTAATAAGAGTTTCTTTTACAATTACGAAAAAGTTCTAGAGATCCACTGCACAGCAATGTGCATATAGTTAACACCATAGTCCTATACAATTAAGAATGGTTAAGATGATAAATTGTATTCTTTTTGTGTTTTTTACCACACAAAGAAAGTATAAAGTACTTAATGAAGACCATAAATAGGCTAATCGCTGGGACAAAGTACATTAACTTTAAAGCCTGACACTAACAAGATTGGACTTGCCACACCTGAGAGATCTAGGGCAACCAGCATTTGCTGAATGCCTACTGGGTTTACAGGCACTGTACTGCCCTTCACAAATGCTTTCTCACTTAATGAGGAGGAACCAAAAAACTCTATCTGTGCTTAGTCAAAGATTTCTATGGTATAATTTTATTCAATTTCAGGTAGCTGCTAGAGTCAACAATTAGGGAATTTTTTTTCTACACAGAGAAAATGGCTAATTTCAGTAGCACCCATACAAATAGTTGAGGTAGATTAAGGCACCTTAATAAAATTCTCCAAAAAGTTTCCCATTTATACATAAAATAAATAAGCATTTCACTTACAGGGAAATACTCATATTGTCCTTTGGCATAAAGAAAATAACCCTAGTAGTTCCATCTCTGGAAGGGTCATCAGATTTGTGGCTATAAGACTGAGCTGGTCTATGGTGTTCTCTTTTTGAAATACGATTATTAGAAACTTTACAGGCTACATTCAGTTGGGTGCACATTCTGTCTGTCTTGGATAATTCCTTGGTAGTAGCAAATTGGCATGGGCCTCCTTTCCTTTCAAAGAACAAGGTGACAGGTCGGTCCTTCTGGGGTAGGTGAGCAGAAGGACTGTCTTTTGGAAGAAGAGCTGCATCTTTTACAGTTACTGATGGAGGCCCTACTACATTCGGTTCTTCCTTATTTGGGGTATTCAGAATGAGGAGAGAGGATGGCCTCTCTACTCTTTGCTCTGATGGATGGAAAGATGGTGCCAGGAAGGACTCCCCAGTTCTTGGCTTTTCAATTGTCTTGAAGGCTTTACGCTCCTTCTCTAAAATATCTGTTTGCTGACGAATCTGTTCCATCATCTCTTTTTCATTCTGTTGCTGCAACTGCTTTTGCCTTTCTTCCTTCTCAATGTTTAGCTTTTCTAACTTCTTCAGCACAGTATTAGAAGAATCTGTATTCAAAGACGTAACAACTTGATTTTCTCCTGGGAAGTGGTACTTTCTGGCTTCCCTGTTGATATCCAAAGTGAGAGCTGAAAGTGTTTCTTCACTTTCTAATAGCTTGTTTCTCTGGATAGTATCTAGTTGGGAACTTGTTTTCAGTGGGTCTTGTTGAGGAATATAAAAAAATGTAGGCAAACTATTTGAAATATAGGGGTCTCTCAGCTGCGGCTTACAGGTAATAGATTCAGAACTGCAAACCAGTTTTTCCTTCATAGTCCCATTCTTCAAATACACTGAGTCAGAGGATGCCCCTTTTTCAATCAATGTATAGTTAGTCTCACTTGAGGCACTGAGGGCATTGTTCTGTGAATCAAATTTTGGACTGCTAGATATTTTAGGTGATTGAAACTGCAAGTCTCCTTCATCTAAAATTATGGACTCCAGTTTGCTCTTTTGGCTTTCCTCACAACTCAGAAGTTCTAAGCTTCCTTGAGAGCTTTCACTGTCAGGTGTACCCTGTAGAGACTGAAGGCCTTCAGGCATCAGTTCTGTAGACCATCTACGTTCCTCTGAAGGAGACACGCCACCAAGAGAACGAACTTTCAACAATTCTAAACTAAATATAGCTTGCTCTAGTTCTCTCATTCTCCGACTTTCTCTTTTGGCCCGACCTACTTTTTTTTGGTGGAGATCCTCCAAGGACTTAGGTCTCTCTCTTACAATCACTTCTTCCTGCAAGTCTACACCACTTTGGCTTCTGGCTCTCTCCTGTCGCTTGTGTGGGGACTCTTTCAAGCGGTCCATTGAAATTTCCTGGCTAATTCGATTACTCTCTATCACAGATTTACATTCCTCTATAGCTTTTACTCTGTTGTCAAAGGAACAATCCTCCCACTCTGAAGGGTCTGAACCCTGAATTTCCAGAGCTCCAGATGGCTCAGTATTTGCCAATCCAAGTTCTAGTTTTGTTTCTTTCAGTCTTTGTTCTTTTAAAACTTTAAATCTATATAAAAACAGGGAAAAATGGGTTAGAGATATCTTCTAATTACTACTGGAGAGAATACATTTTACTGAGAATTTAAGAAATAAATCGAGAGTTCCAGATTTTTCTTCTTAAGCTAACTTGGGTACACATTTCATAATTCCACTTCTATGAGTGAGATGATATTTTATTAAGTGCATAATTTCTAATAGGGCATTCTAGTCAAAACTCTCATTTAAAAAATATCTTTAAGATAAACCTTAAAATGAAATTAAAGTTTCTAAAAGTAAAAACAACTGAATATTGCCAATTTTTAAAGACTCAACCAAATGTAAAAGTTAACTCTTAGCAGTTATAACCATATGGACCATGTAGGTTTTCAATCCAATTTAATGCAATAAACATCTATTTAGCTTCTATTATAGACCACACAATGTGGGTTAAAACTGCTAGGAGTACCACAGCCTAGTGGAGAAGACAAAATTATATATAACCTATTCTAATACAAGTTAGGCAAGTGTTAGCGCAGAGATATAAACAAAATACTTGGAAAGAGAGAAGGAGTAATTATCATAGCAACAAAGATTACCTTTGTCTTGCTCTGAATCCTCTACATATTGATTGCAAAAGGATGATTTTGTTCCTTTGTTCTTGATATCTCTTACTTTCCCTGTAGCCTTTCCATCTCGCCTGAATGTAGACAGCAGCCATATGTCTCCGCCTATAATGTTCCTTCCATCTCTGCTGGATGATGATGGTTGCAGTCCGGAGCTCCAAATACCGCTGCCTCTCCAAGTGAGCGCGCCAGGAAGCCTGGAGAAGAGTGGCCGCACTAGCCATAACTAAAGCATCCTTCTGCACAGCTACATTTCTGACTTGCTTCTGATTTAGGTAATTCCTCCAGAATCGCTGTGGGGAAAACAATAAAAACTGCTGTCTTATCTTATACCATATTTTCACAGAAAAAAAGAGTAAGTTTATTATGTCACAATTAAAGGTTAAGTGGCTAAAGAGTTAAATTCCGCATGATTAAAGTGGGAAAAAAAAGTTTTTCTTTTCCAGATATGCTTGGCTAAAACAACTCTTCTAGAAAATATAACCTCAATGAAGTTACATAGAACTTAAAATAATTTAAAAATTTTTGATGCTTTAACAAATTACATTATCTTCTCATGCTACAGTTTGCCAATATTAATGGGTTTTAGGCCAACATGCACACGTTTCAAAGATTAAGATTCTAAAGATTTTCTTATATAAACAAAAAGGGGCCTATGGAGGAGAACGGTCATCATATATATCAATGAGGGAGAAAATAAAACAGAAAAATACAAAATAAGATTCCTATCATCCAAGATGAGTACAGAGCAATAACAATATAACTCTCAAATATTCTCAGGAAACTATCAAATAAAAATAACTATGTCAACAAAAATTAAGGCACATAACTCCTTTGCTCCAACCATACCTTATAAGACAATATAGCTATAAATTCAATTTAATTTAAATTCAACTCCATCAATATTTATCAGTAGTCTATTATTATAATAAGTAATCTGTTGGGTGCTATGAACCCAAATGAACAGGAGTGGCGCCTAGGTGGCTCAGTCGATAAAGCATCCGACTCTTGGTTTCAGCTCAGGTCATGATTTCATGGTCATAAGATCGAGCACTATGTCAGGCTCCGCATTCAGCAGGGAGTCTGCTTGAGATTCTCTCTCTCCCTCTCCCTTTGCCCCTCCCCCTGTCCATTCTTTCTCTCTCTCAAATAAATAAACTTTTTAAAAAGATGAATAGGACACATTCTCATCTCTGAAGAAGTTTATATTCTTATTCAAATGTTTCACAGTAAAATTCTAGTTACTAAAATAAAGGCCACATAAACTAGCAAATCTCATATGAGGAATCCTTTGCTTCCAACCTGGATAATGATGGATGCCTGTCTCAGATGGAGGAAATGCTGCCTACACAGAAGAACCCTGAACCATCGCTGCAACAATATGATTCTGCGGAGCACCTCTTGGTGAAGCAGATCTTGTAGGTGCTGTCGTTCCTGCTCCTTTAGGAACACCTACCAAAAAGGAGAAAGATGAGGAATACAGCTTAAGAAGAAATGAGAAATTTATTTCATGAATCATCCTTTCTGTGGTAAGCTTCTTTAAAGAAGAATACAATGGTAGACGTGAAAAGCAGTACTGATAAATATTTCTATCCATTTATCCAAAGAAGTCATTCTCAAATTTAAAAAGAGACATTAAAATATAGAAGGGGAAATGGAAAAATGAACATGAATATAAAATTCTCAGTCTTAGAGATTGTGATGTATTATTCCCTTGGGAAATTCACCACCATCATGAGCCAACGTACTACTGGTAACATGTCATTTTTCCTATTTTCAAGGATGTTAGGGTGGGGGGGAAAGTGGGAACCACAGATCTTCAAGTTTGATGATAATATGAATAAACCAATAATAAAAGTCTTTTTGAAACCCAGTATGCATCAAAGGTTTCTTGCTACCCAAGGCTATTAACCAGTTTATTTACTCTTCCATTCCATTAATAAATCTTTGGGGATCTAGGGGAAAACAAATATAACTTAGACATAAACCCTCTGGAAATAGGATTTGCACTTTACCCTTAAGAGCAGGTAGATAGTGGGCGCCTGGGTGGCTCAGTCGGTTAAGCGACTGCCTTCGGCTCAGGTCATGATCCTGGAGTCCCGGGATCGAGTCCCGCATCAGGCTCCCTGCTCAGCGGGGAGTCTGCCTCTCCCTCTGACCCTCCCCCCTCTCATGTGCTCTCTCTCTCTCTCTCATTCTCGCTCTCTCAAATGAATAAATAAATAAATAAAATCTTTAAAAAAAAAAAGAGCAGGTAGATAGAAACAATTATATATATTTAAGGTGTACAATGGGTTATTTTGATATATGTATCCACTGTGAAGTAATTATCACAAACTAATTAATGTATCCATCACCTCCCATGTCTGTCAAAAATTAAAAACTATTTAAAAAAAATAAGAGATAGATATTAGATATGCAAAAAGGAAAACAGTAAACTATAAGGGCAAAAGACAGAGGCCTCTACCTGAGCAAAACAAGGAGTTGGAAATAATAATAAATGTACATGTACATGGCAGCATACACAGGGGTCAACAGAACAATTAATCTTCATAAAGAAGATATTAAATGGTGTGCAGTCATGACATGGAAGTTCTTGAAGAGAAAGATGTTTGAATTTAATGAGGAGGTTATCATGGGATTATTATTAAGCAGGAAGCCAACATAAAAGAAAGAGGTACTAAGATGATTTTGATACTATGGGTAGAGTGAGTTAAATGGAATGACAAACAGACTGAAATCAGATGAGGGATCTGTTTACTGTAAGAGAAATAGAAGTGAGAGCTAAGGAACAGACTAAAATGCAAGCAGTAGGAATGAAGAAAAAGGGAGAGATGAAAATCATTTGTGAGGGAAAAAAGAAACAGAACTTTGTAAAAGGATTAAAGTGAAGGGTAGGCCAAATATAATTACAGTTTTTAGCCTAACAACCTAGAAGAAGGATGACAGAGAAAGAGTAGTTGATAAATTAAGGACAGTAGGGGAATCTGGATAAGGTCACTTCGAGCAAGTTGAGTTGAAAATTATGGTAGAATACCTGGGGAAGAGATTGTTTTTAAGCAGTTAAAACTACAGACAGAACTAGAGCATTGGCAAGAAGCTCTTTGGTTAATACTGACTATATTAAGTAAAAATCTTGGCCTAATCAATTTCCTTATGATATCTGGTACACTAACTTTTTCATGAATGTTCTCATGATCGTCATTATTATTTAAATATAAAAATGCACTCAAATTTGATAAGGACTGTATATGTTATATTTACCATGGATTTTCCAACTTGATAATTATCTGAATTAAGATTTATTTTCCTGAAGAAATCTTGAATGTTAAATTTGGATGGAATAATATTTCGGGGAAGAAGTACGTGGAAGTGGCTCACAAAATCCTGAAAAATGAAAAGAAAAATGTTGTAAAATCACAAGAAAATTATATGTAAACATGGTCCTAAACTAGCTAATTGTCCTTTTATTGATCCTTTCCTCATCTTTTAGAGACTGAAACCAAGAAATTACTTAATTTAAAAAATTACAAAACAGTTAATTTGTAAAATGGGGGTGGGGGTAGAGAGAAGATAGTGAATTCTACATATTTTGTTATCAAAGGGGAATGGAAGAAGAAAAAAGCAGAAACTAATGATCCCTTTTGAGAAAGCAATAATATTAACGACCAAAGAAAAAGTTATTTAATAACTGAAATTTTTAGCAGAAAAATATGCAAAGGTGTCACGGTATAACTGAGAACGAAGCTTTCCCTCCCAGAAACAGCAAAGAACTTGCTCAGCTGCTGAAAAGCTTCAACATAATTTCTATACCCATAGCAGCAATAGCTGATGAGAATAACTGTAAGCCTTGCTGGCAGCTTACGATGAAAGAAAATCTTGCTGAGATAACTTTACAGAAAACTAAATGGAATCTTTTGAACTAGACAGTTCTGACTGAACTCTTTCAATTACTGGAGTAATCAGTAGGAAGAACTACTGTGTTATGAGTAAACTTAGTATTAGCAAACATTCAGATCAAATGAGAATAGCCAGGAACTGGATTCTATCACACCACAAGTTTAATAAGATTGCTGCCATTCAATGGAAGTGAGTACTCTCTACCCCTCTTCAATTCTGTATACAAAAGATGGAATGCAAACGAAGAAATAGGAGAAATAAACAAGTGAGACCCAAATAAAAAATAAGCAAGACACAGGAATAACTTACTTCAGTGTATATACATTTAAATATCACTATAAAAACATAACCTGGAAAGAATATTTGCAGCTGTATCCGGATTGGCGAATTCGAACTGTCTCCAGCATCCCAGTGTACCGAAGCTGTCGAAGTACCAAGGCATCATTGAATCTTAACGGCAGCTAAAACAAAGCAAATGGAAAAAAATTAACCCAGACTAAGAGATCCCCAAATTAATGTTTCTCCTATAAGTATGGTTAGCTTTTGAATGTCTAAAAATTGACTGGAGATTGTCTGGTTAAGACACAGCAGAGGTGACGGGAAAATCTTACCTCCCCAGCTGGTAGCTTCAAAAAAGGTCTAACTGCCTGACCCTAGGGAAAAAGAAACCAAGCTTCCAGGCTGCTCTAGTTGCAGAGGGAGAGGACCTTCAAAGCTAAAAAGAAATGTAGTTGCCCAGAGGAGGAGGCCACATAGTCTAGCCACTACAGAAATCTATAACCTACTTATATATAGTCAATAGTGTCTGTATTTTTGTTTTTAATTAAGATTTTCTCTATAATCTCACTCAGAAACCACCTACCCCACCCACTCTACCAGTTGCCTTGGTTAACTGAGAGCTGACAGATTCTTCTTTCAATGACTAGTACAAGTTTAAGAGTAGCTTATTTCCCGTGGCACCTGGGGGGCTCAGTTGGTTAAGCATCCGACTCTTGGTTTTGGCTCAAGTCCATGATCTCAGGGTCATGAGATCAAGCCCCGCCTCCAGCTCTGCCCTCAGCAGGGAGATGGGTTGAGATTCTCTCTTTCTCCCCCTCTGCCCCTCACCCCCCCCACTCTCTCTCTTGCTCTCAAATAAATATATCTTTAAAAAAAAATAGAGAAGTAGCTTATTTCCCTAAATGCTTTTTGCTGATGATACTGGTAGGACACACTGAAAAACAAAAAATTGCTATAGTTCCTGAGAACTGATCTCCTCACTGCTTAGGCATTGATGAGGAAGAAGCTAATGGGAGGTAGTCATTCATCACCAGTCACAACACCCTGTCACTTGTAGGTATCTCAGTAGGCATGTTTTTAGCTATTCCAAAGATTTATTTGGGGCTTCTGAGATTTCTTCCTATTCTCTAAATACTATTTTTAATGACCCCCTAAGGCAATCCCAAACATTTTCCTGCAGAGAGATGGGACATACCAACTATCAAGGAAAAAAAATCAAATGGGCAACTTATGTTAAATAGTAATAGCAGTCAGGGCACCTGGGTGGCTCAGTCAGTTAGGCATCTGCCTTTGGCTCAGGTCATGATCCCAGGGTCCTGGGATTGAGCCCCACATTGGGGTCCCTGCTCAGCGGAGAGCCTGCTTCTCCCTCTCCCTCTGCCCCTCCTGTGTTCTCTCTCTCTCAAATAAATAAAATCTTTAAGAAATAAAAATAAAAAAATAGTAATAATAGCAGTCAATGTTTATTTAGTACTTATTCTATGCCCTGAAATACACTTCACTAATTAAACTCTCTGTATAACAAGGTCTCAATGAATAGGACTCAAACTTCTATTTAACTGTAAATAAAAAGGTTTCCTTTTTTGTTACTCTAAAAGAATAGCTAGCAAAATACTAAATAATTAGTACAGGGCCAGGAACATTCTAAGTACTTTGCAGGTATTGACCCATGTATACTACCAACACACTATTAGGCTGGTCCTATAATTATAGTATATTCTTACAAAGATGAAAACATAAAAGCCACAGAAACGGTAAGTTCACAAAGTTTGTAAACTGCAGAGTTGAAGACTGCTTCCTAAAAATTAAGAAAGCTGGACCTAATTCACACTACATATTTACAGTACTAGAGAACTATACATTTTAGCTATTCAGGCTGGGAACTATTTTTTCCTATGATGAACATAAAGAAATATGACAAATGTTTATACTTATTAGATATATTTTGCAAAACTCTAATTAGGAGACCTATCATAGAAAACAGGAAGGAATCAAGAATGTCCACAGCACCTTCCTTATTTAGCAGAGATAAAAAGCTCTAAACATAAAAAATGCTAAGCAAATTCTTTAAGAATGACAGCTTATATGCAAATAAGATTAAATCTCAGGGTAACAAAAGTTGCATAAAACTCTTTTTTATGATGGAATTTCATAACATATTTGTTTCTCAGATTCTTAGGAAACACTAAATCAAGCCCATTTAAATACCAAAAAGGCAGGTAAGTACAGAAACAGAAGGATATCTACAGAAAATACAGAACACTGTTTTCCTTAAAAAGATTATAAAAGCTCTTCCCCTCTACTTACTCTCCTTAAAAAAAATGTAAAGCCTGATTTGAAGTAAGCGGAGCTAGAAGCTCTCATTTAAAGGACATTTTTACCTTTTCAGCATTAGAACGAATGCATTTTACAAAATAGGGTTCTGCTTGACCAAGTGTCTCCATCAGCTTGCTTAACGAGGCCTGCAATACAGAGCAATATAATTAGCATTTTCTCCCATTCTAAACTGGCAGAAAACAATTTATAAATACAAACAATAATGTTGGCAAACTATGCTGAAACAATGGTATACACAGAAATAGCTTTCTTTCTCAAAAGCAAGTTGTGTATATTCCCATACTGATTAAATTAAGGAGAAGGATGGTAGTTTAATCTTAAAGCTGATAGTTTGGCAACAGTATATATTGCAGATATATTAAAGAATAACGTCTAGAATAAATTTTTCACTTTTCTTCACATTTCATGAAACAATTTACCCAAACTCATGCGTTCCTAGAACAACTTTGAAAATTTCCTGTAGGGTATCCACTAGCTAGTAGTCCCCCACTTTCAGTGTTCATGCTAGTGATGTCCCCCTCTTTCATTCCTGATATTGATAATTTGTACTTTACCTCTTTTTTTTCTGAGTAGTCTAGCTAGAGGTTTATAATTTTTTTTATCTTTTCAAAGTACCAACTTTTTGGTTTCATTGATTTTTCTCTATTATTTTTGTTTTCAATTTCATTGATTTCTGCTTTTATCTTTATCATTTCATTCTATTTGCTTGCTTTGGAATTAGTATGTTTTTCTTTTGCTAGTTTCCTAAGAGAGAAGCTTACGTTTTTGATTTGAGGCCTTTTTCCTTTCATTAAAAGCATTTAATGTTATCAATGAACCTTGGAAAACTGCTTTAGCTACACTGCACAAACTTTGATATTTTACTTTCATTTAAAATATTTTTAAAATCTTCCTTCCTCTTTGACTCATGCATTATTTAGATGTCTGCTTTTTATTTTCCAAATATCTGGGGATTGTTATCTTTTCTTTATTGATTTCTGGTTTAATTCTATTTTATGGTCAGATAACATATTTTGTTTTCTAGTATTCTATTTATCTATTGGCTTCTCTGTTACATTTCTTTGTAGTATTTTTTAGTGGCTGCTCTACAGATTATAATATGCAAACTTGTCACAGTCTACTCAGAGTTAATATTTTGTGACTTCCAGTAAAACTTAGAAGCCTTATAACCATATAGACTCCTATTATTATTGTCATATATATTACAGCAACATATAATTTTTTTACTTTTAAGTGCTCTTTTTTGTCAGAAATGTTTATTGTATTATAAAATACATAAAATAAAATGCTTAAATCACAAGTACACAGTGTGATGAATTTTCCCAAAAGGAACACACTCTTGTAACCAAAGCCCAACTCAATAAAATATTACCAGAACCTCAGAAGCCCATCTTTACCCCATCCCATTGAATTTAGCAAGGTCACTGTACATAAGTTACCCACCGCCACACCTGAACCAAGGGTAACAATTACCCTGACTTCTAAGATGGTAAGTTAGTTTTGCCTGTTCTATGACTTCATATAAAACCAAAGATATACTATATACTCGTTTGTATTTGTTGCATATAATTATATTTTGTACATTTTCAGGACTATATAATAGTGATCCACTATATGACTATACCACAACTAAATAATCCATTGAAGATGGATATTTATTTGTTCCAGTTTGGGCTATTATGAATAAAGTTGCTATGGGCGTTCTTCTACATATCTTTCAACTGTTTTCCAAATACCTGCATCAGTTTGTATTCCAACAGCAGTGTATAAAAGTTCTGGTTGCTCCACATCCCTGCAAACACTTTGTATAATCAGTCTTTTTTATTTCAGCCATGCAGGCAAATGTGTAGTTAATTTGCATTTCTCTGATGACTAATAATGTTGGGCAGGTATTTAATAGGCTCACTGGCCTTCTGGATTACATCTTTTGATATCAGACAAGTTTTGGCTGTTCAAGACTTTTGCCCATTTCAATTAGGGTATCTGTCTTTCTAAAAATTGATTTGTGGTTCTTCATATATTCCATACACAAGGTCTTTTTCAGATGTATTGCCAGTATATTTTCATACCTTGCAGCTTGTCCTTCCATTCTCTTAATAGTGACAGTTTGTTTTTAACAATTTTATTGAAATACAATTTAAATAATATAAAAATGTACCCATTATAGTCTACACATCAATGATTTTTAGTAAGTTTATATAATTGTACAAACATCACCACAAGTGAGATGTAGAAATCTTCCATCACCCCAGAAATTTCCCTCCTGCCCATATGCAATAATAACTGCTCCTGCTCACAGCCCCAGGAAACCACCAATCTGCTTCCTGCTGCTATAAACAAACTATCTTTGAAAAAATAATCCTTTTTAGGTATCTTTTCCTCTGATTATAAAGCCAATACGTAGGTATTGTAAAAAACTTAAGACATAGATATATGTTCAGAGAATAAAAGTCAGCGTGACAGTTATATAATTGTTATTTAATTTATTATGATCTCATTTATTGCCAAATGCCCGGTCACAACAAAAAGAAATGGATTTCTATGTATATAAAACTAAAATAAAACCAGAAAATACCTACAATCCCATTTAAATATAGATGGCAGTAGCATGAAGTTTAAAATATATATAGAAAAAAAACATACACATTATGTTAACAGTGACTATATCTGGACAATAGGGCTTAAAGGCAGGTTTTGTTTATAGTATCAATTTTCTGCTGCCTGTCTCCTCACACTGAAAACAATGAATTACTCTTTGGGATATCCACTACCCACACATAAAAGGATGAAAAAGAAAGGCAGCTGACTTTTTCCACCCCTGTTACTTCTCTTCAAAATGACCACTATAATATGGCTTTTAAGTCATATGTATCATCTTCCATTCACGTATCTTGCAGATCATCTTGACTTTTCAATGCCAATCTGAATGAAACAGATTCCTCTAAAAAACCTTTTTATATAAAAAGGTAAAATAAGAAATAACCTGAAACTGGGCACTGATGCTGGGAGGTTTTTTCTTCTTGTGCAAATGAAGAAGAGACTTGGTGATGCGATCCTGTAGCGTCAGTCTTGTCAGATGCTTTAAAGAATTTACCTCCAGCAAGTGCTGAAAAGAAGGGAGAAAAATCAAATTCCTCACATAAATTAATCAAAGAACAGGAAAAACAAAATTACAAGCCAGTTTTCATTATCACCTATGTATAATGACTGTGGTGAATATGAGAGATTGGATATTCAACATCCATCTTACCCCTCCTGCTTTCCAGCAGAAGCTTTCCAGCTAAAAAGAAAACTGCATTTCTCAAACTCTTGCATTTGGGTTCCAGATGCAATTTAAGTTTATCATTTAAAATCCCACACGTGAAGCTAGGAAGGTATAACTGAAGCAGAGACTTTGACTACTAGGTTCTGTTTCTTCTGACGAGCACGCACATCAAAGCACTTTAGCTTTTTGTGATCCCAATGTCCAGGTACTACCTTTATGAGTTGAAAGGCAGAGTACACGGAATTTGTGTTGTCACTGAAACTCTAATAAATGCACCTTAGCCCTGGAGCCAATAGTTGTAGCAGCTCCTTTCTGATTCCTGGATCATACCACAGATAGTATGTGCCTGAACACAGAAGCTAGAATGGCAGTTTCCTGTTTTCCTAGCTGATTACAGCTGGGGTCAGTTCTGCACTGCTGTTTTAATACTCTGAAACTCTAAGACTTCTAATGATTTTGTAAGTGCCTCTTTGAATTAAGTCCTTTTCTACTTAAAAATATCCACAGTTATTACTGTTATCTGTAACTGAAACCTGACTCACAGAGACAATAAATTAAATTCAATCCTAGGGCTACAGCATGTAAGCCAGAAATGTATACAGAAAAAGAAAACAAAACATCAACCCTATCAACCATGATCCTGATATACTAATTACTAATCTTAATAAGATTGGAGTTATACATAAAGCACTTAAAGAATACAAAATAGGATATTAATAAAGTATTTGAGAGCTTTTGTAGCCAATCACAATTTTTAAAACCATACCATATTTATGGCAGCGAGTCTGTCCATGGAAAGAATATATCTACACATACGTAAACTATATAATGTTACTCAAAAAGTACTAAAAATTTTATTATATGAGAAGCACAGAACTGAGTTAAAAACATGACAAATTTAAAAGTCTTTTTAAAAAATATTAATTTTGACAATATAAACACTTAAAAATACAAACCTTCAAGTGATAAGTACAATACATATTTTAACAAATGCAACTCAATAAAATTTTCCCAACAATGACAAAGACTTACTATCTGTACATAAAAACTATAAAAATTCCTTTAAAAACTCATCCCACAATTAACAAATGAACAAAAGATCGGAAACAGGCAATTCTCAAAGTAAAAATGACAACATAATGACAATCATTCAACCTGACCACTTTCTCACACTATACTCAAAAATAAACTCAAATTGGAGTAAAGACCTAAATGTGAGACCTGAAACCATGAAAACTCTAGGAAAAAAACATAATCAGTAATCCCTTTGAACATCAGCCTTAGCAACATTTTTCTAGATATGTCTCCTTATGGGGCGCCTGGGTGGCTCAGTCGTTAAGCGTCTGCCTTCGGCTCAGGTCGTGATCCCAGGGTCCTGGGATCGAGCCCCGCATCGGGCTCTCTGTTCAGCAGGGAGCCTGCTTCTCCCTCTCCCTCTGCCTGCTGCTCCCCCTGCTTGTGCTCTCTCTATCTCTCTGTCAAATAAATAAAAAAAAAAATCTTTAAAAAAAAAAAAAAATAGATATGTCTCCTTAGGCAAGGGAAACAAAAGCAAAAATAAACTACTGGGACTACATCAAAATAAAAGCTTTTGCACAGCAAAGGAAACCATCAACAAAATGAAAGGCAACAAAGTAAATGGGAGAAGATATCTGCAAATGATATATCCAATAAGGGGTTAATAAAAATGATGCAATTAAAAAATGGGCAGAGAACCAAAGAGACATTTTCCAAAGAAGACACAGAGATGATCAACAGACACAAGAAAAAAATGTTCAACATCACTCATTATCAGGGAAATACAAATCAAAACCACAGTGAGATAGCACCTTATACCTATCAGAATGGCTAGCATCAGAAAGACAAGAAATAACAAGTGTTGGTGAGGATGTGGAGAAAAAGGAACCCTCATGCACTACTGGTGGAACCTAAATTGGTACAGCCACTATGAACAATAGTATGCAGGTTCCTCAAAAAATTAAAAATAGAAATACCATACGATCCAATAATTCCACTACTGGGTATTTACCCAAAGAAAAAACACTAATTCAAAGAGATATACGCACCCCTATGTTTACTGCAACATTATTTACAACAGCCAAGATATGGAAGCAATCCAAGTATCAATTAACGAATGGATAAAGAAGAGGTGAGGTATATGTATTCAAACACACACATATACACAATAGGGCTATTACTCAGCCATAAAAAAGAATGAGATCTTGGCATTTGTGACAACACGGATAGATCAAGAGGGTATTATGCTAAGTGAAATAAGACAGAGAAAGACAAATACCATATGATTTCACTTATAATGTGGAATCCAGAAAACAAAAATGAATAAACAGACTCATACAGAAAAAAAAGTGGTAGTTGCTAGAGGGGAGGGGTGAAATAGATAAAGGGGATTAAGAAATACAAACTTCCAGTTATAAAATAAAAAAGTCACAGAGATGACACAGCATAGGGAATATAGTCAGTAATACTGTAATAACATTGTTGCTGACAGGTGGTGAGCACTGAGAATCAATGAATCAACATGTTGTACACCTGAAACTAGTACAACACTGTATATTAATTATACATCAATAAAAATAAATAGAGAAATAGATGGGATTTCTGTGACTGATAACTGAATAGAATTTGTTACTTCAGGTGTAGCCAACATGAATATTTTTAAACCATATGAAGTTTTAAGAGAAGTTATTCACTTGAGGAGAGTAAAAAGAATGGTACAAATAGCTAGACCCAGCGGTGGCATTCAAAATACTAAAAGGCTAATTAGGGGAAGAGTCCAAATGTCCATCAACCGATGAATGGATAAAGAAAATGTGAGATATATATATATGTGTATACACACACACACACACACACACACACACACACACAGATATTACTCAGCCATCAAAAAGAATCTAGCCACTAGCAAGACATGGATAGAGCTAGAGTGTATTACACTACACAAAATAAGTCAGTCAGAGAAAGACAAATACCATACAATTTCACTCATATGTGTAACTTAAGAAACAAAACAGCATAGGGGAAGAAGAAAAAAATAGGTGGGGGGAGGCAAACCATAAGACACTATTAACTACAGAGAACTGAGGGTTGATGGAGGGAGATGAGTGGGGGAGGGGCTAGATGGATGATGGGTATTAAGGAGGGCACTTGTGATAAGCACTGGGTGTTCTATGTAAGTGATGAATCACTACTTTCTACTCCTGAAACCAATATTACACTACATGTTAACTAACTAGAATTTAAATAAAAACTTGAAACAAAAACAAAAGACTAAAGAGACAGTGAAGGAAAGAAGAAACACAAATGAAAAGATAAGATGTTTGATAATGCAAGTGATACCCTTTTTCTCTACATAAAATCTTTTCGTGATAAGAATATAATTACAAACCACTTAACATAAATTTTCTTTGTGCTTTGTGGTTTAAAACAATATTTACCACTACCAGAAACCACATAAGCAGTGCATTACATTTTCCTTAGAAGCCTAAGAGGCTTAAGTAGAAGAAATAATAACCTCATATTTTTTTTGTTGTTTTTTGAACTAGAGAATTGTGAGAATAAACAGCTCCTTCTCAGTTTTTTTTTTTTTAATTTTGGAATTCATCAAAAAGGTGACAAGTGACAGGATTCCTTCTTTGGGACAGTACAAGAGAAAGAAACAGATTTTTCTTCCTTTAGTAAATTCAATAAATATTTTTGGAATGCCACCCAAAAATCTACTATGTAGATCACTGTAGGAAAATTATAGCCATGGGCCAAATCCTATCCACTGTTTTTATATGGCTTATATGGTTGAAAAAAACATTAAAATAGTATTTAATGACATGTGAAAAATTATGTGAAATCCAAATTTCAATGTCTAAAAATAAAGTTTAGTGAAATACAGTCACACTTATTTAGTTACATATTGTCTATAGCTGCACTTGCGCTACAATAGCATAGCTAAGTAGTTAACAGAGACTATAGGCTTGAGAGCCTATCTGGACCTTTATAGAAACTTGTCTGACTAGTGCTAAATGATAATGAGTTAGATAAGCACTAATTAGAAATTATTTAAAATCAGGTAAAATTCAAAATTTGACCTTAACCTGGCTTAAGGATAAAAGAAAAAATCTTATGTAAAGATGCAATTACTCAACAAAAATTAACATTTATACTTCAGATGCTTTTCAAACACTAGAATATGAGATATATCACAAATATTTACCTGAACCATTAAACCATTACCTAATATCCAGTGTTATTTCTAAAATGGATTTAACTAATTACACAAATTAATCCCCCTTTTGGGTACAAATAAGGTATTGCTTATCTTTGATTATTTATAAAGACTGTTTGCTTGAGTAATAAAAAAATAATTATGGTGTAGGGCACCAATAGAAAAAAGTTTTTCATAATACTCACCTTTGGAAGGCCAGGCTTGGACTTGAAATTTTTGTTTCTCCTATACAGACAAACCATTACATTTGAAAAATTAGAAATTATTACAAAAAACTATTATACAGATGAATGATTTCCAAGTCTCTACTAAAATAGTAGATTTATATTCCCATTTCCAAGATATAGGTCCCCTATATGAAAACACTGACTGATTCAACTAAGCAGGCACCTTTGGGAATGAAAAAAAGCAAGGAAAAGAACAAGAAAAGAAATGCCTGCTCTGTAATATTGCTATAAACACATTTAAGTCTGATAATCAGTAATGTAATGTTGTACATTCAAAACTAAAATATCGTTTTCTTTTGACATTATAATAAAGTTCTACTTTCTTATACCTATAGAAACTTTGTTTCTGTCATTTTAAGACTTTAAATAGAGGCCTAATTTCATGGATTTTTAAAATGTACTTATTAAAAAACTTAATGACTGTCCCCTTTTAGAAATTAAAAATTCTCGGGATGCCTGGGTGGCTCAGCCGGTTAAGCGTCTGCCTTCAGCTCAGGTCATGATCCCGAGGTCCTGGGATCGAGTCCCACATTGGGCTCCTTGCTCAGTGGGGAGTCTGCTTCTCCCTCTGCCTGCCACTCCCCGTTTGTGCTCTCTGACAAATAAATAAATAAAATCTTTAAAAAAAAAAAAGAAATTAAAAATTCTCTTCTGTTCTTTTTTTTCTTATAATTCAGTATTATATTTACATCAAGATTTTTTTAATAGATAAAGAAAGAAAAGGAATAATGCCCAAGGCTTATGAACATGAGCTGGGGAGTCAGAAAGACCTGAGCTTGAATCTAAACTCTACCTAAATCTAAATCCTACTAGGGTAGGATTTTTCTCTAAGTCTCAGTTTCATCAACGTGATAATGTAAAATAATGTAGAATATAATAATGTAAAATGAGGATGATAATACCATCAACCTCTTAAAAGTTATTGTGAGGATTAAATGAGTTAATTTACAATTCTGAAGTATAGCAAGACTTATATAAATTGAGCCCATCAGCACTGTTAAGCATTGACTTAGACAGGGATTAAAGAATCCAATTCAGTCATACATCTAGCTAGTGGCCCAAAAATATGCTTTGAAATAGTGTCTGAAATATGTGGATACAGGGAACTAAGAACTTTTTACTGGTCCACCCTGCATAGTTATATCCATGCCTTCAAACCAGTCCTATAATCAGGTAATGAAGAACGGCAGGCTGGATAAAGGTTATATTTCACTATATACGATCCCAGTCACCATTTTTTTTTTTTCCATGGTTCTTTCTAGTTTATTGTTTGGTAGAAAGACAGGCTCTTGAATGCTATATAAACATCTCACAAAGTGCTTCTTCTAGATTACAAAAAGTCAAAGCAAATTTTCTTTGAGATGGGGCCCTTAAATCTGACATTCAAGTCACCGTAATAGAAACAGGAGCTGTTGTACCTAATATTCTGGAAGGCCCAGTCACCATTTTATACGGGATTTTACTGCCCAATTTGCTAGGACTGTCCAAATTAAAGGACATTTGCAGTTCAAGATTGGGAATCCTAAAAAGAGCTAAAAGTTTTTTCTCTATCTGGAGGTAGGGTCTGTCAAAGAGTAATAATCATCTCCATGAGTACATCCAACCACGATTCTCCCGGTGAGATGAAAACAAACAAATCACCAGCTTCTTAATGCATGAGATTCACAGCTCTAAATACAACTTCTGATTCACTTGTTTCACTCAAAATTCTACTCATGAAAATGATTCACCATCACCCCTCTTCTTTTTCAGCCAGAAATTTTAAACCAGTCATAAAAAGCAATCCACATTTCTGATCAATACTAACATGAGAATTCCATGGGCTCTCTCCAAGAGTTTGCTGCTAGCTGAATTAGCAAATATCCCGTCTTTATCAAGCAAAGAGGTGCTACTTGATAGTCTGCTCTGACGAATCCCAGTTCTGCCATTCCACGCAATATCAAATGTATCTCTGCAAAAATCAAATACAGTACAATTTGCTTTAGTTAACTGAGACATATCTAACAATCTCCAAATTGCTTAAATAAGGAAAAAAGCTAAACCAACAGAAAATTATATTATCACAGAGATTACCAATCAATTTGAACTAATCTTTTCCTCGTTCAGAATGAAGAATTTCTATGGATTATGGTACATTCAAATACCAATGTGCACATATAATACAGCTACTATCTTTTTTTTTAAAGATTTTATTTATTTATTTGACAGAGAGAGACACAGCTAGAGAGGGACACAAGCAGGGGGAGTGGGAGAGGGAGAAGCAGGCTTCCCGCGGAGTAGGGAGCCTGATGCGGGGCTCGATCCCAGGACCCTGGGATCACAACCCGAGCCGAAGGCAGATGCTTAATGACTGAGCCACCCAGGCGCCCCTAATACAGCTAATATCTTTAAATCTATTAAATTATTTATAATCAGTAAATAATATAAGGTATTACATGTAATGTGATTTTTTTTGTCTTTGTTAGATATTAGAACTTCCAAATACTACTGAAGGAATTTACAATCCTAATAGGCTACCCCATTCTATGGAATATTTAATTTCTTCCTGGAAGATCACACACTCACTTACTACATACGACGTATCCACCAAAGTTACTAAGCATCTTCTATGGGCTGAGCACTATTCTAGCCACTGGAGATAGAGGAGTGAACAAAACAGATAAAATTATCAGTGATTAAAATATGAAGAATTAATAGGGGGCTTTCCAGGTACAGATAGCAAATTGGCCACATATTTGGATTCCTCCAGAAACCTGTGAAAATTTAATAAAATAATTTTTAAGGGAATAAACAAAGAAAATATACTGAGAAAATAGTAACAGTTTCGAAATATGGAAAGCAGATGAATATAGAAACAACCTTTTTTTTTAAAAGATTTTATTTATTTGTCAGAGAGAGAGAGAGAGAGCACAAGCAGAGGGAGAAGCAGGCTTCCTGTCGAGCAAGGAGCCTGATATGGGACCCGTTCCCAGGACCCTGGGATCATGACCTGAGCTGAAGGCAGACCCTTAACCAACTGAGCCACCCAGCTGTCCCTATAGAAAGCAATCTTAAACTGGCTGTGGAAAAAGACTGAGAAGTATCCATATTTACAAAACTCCCAAAGGCTCCAGAGCTGGTGGTACCATGTACCTATGGAAGTGGTGGAAAAGATGGGTTAAGAACAAGAGCACTAAGTTGAAAGTCAGTTTAAAAGCAGTTAGAACTCCATGCAGCCTGATGACCATCCCTCCTTTATCTAAGCAAGAGGATGAAAGAGAAAGTCCATGGACTAGACAGCACCAGGCACAAATGGGGATGGGTATACTTTACAAAAGTCAAAGAAAATACTGAAAATATGGCAGCTGGGACTATATCCTCCAAGAAGAAAATTAAACTTTTGTGTGGAATTTGACCAGCCCAAGAGGAAAGACCCAAAGATATACTGATATGTTCTAGACACTGACAACACACCCAATTAATCAGATTCCAATTAGCTTTTTAGT
Source organism: Halichoerus grypus (assembly GCF_964656455.1). Classification (NCBI taxonomy): domain Eukaryota; kingdom Metazoa; phylum Chordata; class Mammalia; order Carnivora; family Phocidae; genus Halichoerus; species Halichoerus grypus. Next base: position 43,188,918 of record NC_135719.1, on the reverse strand, counting down.
GTTTCAATACGAATATGAACAGTTGACCAAGGTTCACTAGACATCTGAGGAAAGCCCCTAGCATGAAACAGAGACCAAAACAATCATGACATAAACAACTTGGAAGTAAAAAAAGATTTTTAAAGCTATCAGTAATATGTTTAGAGAAGAGAGAAAATATTGCATCTACAGAGTAAGATATTATGAAAAATTTCAAAATTGAGAAAACAAAGTAATGAAAAGCTCCTAAAAATTAAAAATGTAACACCAATGAAAGAGTGCTGTCATGGAATATCTTTTCACTTATTTAGATCTTTCATTCTTTTAACAATATTTTTAGTTTTAGTGTACAAGGCTTACACTTCCTTTGTTAAATTTACTCCCAAGTGTTATATTATTTTCATGCTGTTATGAGTGGGTTTTTTGCTTTTATAATCAAATGTTCATTGCTATTATATAGAAATATAATTGAATTTTTAAACCTTGCTTAATTCATTAGTTCTAATAGTTGTTTAGTGGATTCCTTTGAGTAGTCCATGTAAGATCATGTCTTATGTGACTAAGTACAAATTTACTTCTTTCTAATTTGGATATATATATTTTTTTTTTGAACAAATAATCCTAAAATTTGTAAGGAACCAGAAAAGACCCCAAATAGCCAGAGGAATGTTGAAAAAGAAAAGCAAAGCTGGTGGCATCACAATTCCGGACTTCAAGCTCTATTACAAAGCTGTCATCAAGACAGTATGGTACTGGCACAAAAACAGACACATAGATCAATGGAACAGAACAGAGAGCCCAGAAATGGACCCTCAACTCTATGGTTAACTAATCTTCGACAAAGAATGTCCAATGGAAAAAAGTCTCTTCAACAAATGGTGTTGGGAAAATTGGACAGCCACATGCAGAAGAATGAAACTGGACCATTTCCTTACACCACACATAAAAATAGACTCAAAATGGTTGAAAGACCTAAATGTGAGACAAGAGTCCATCAAAATCCTAAAGAACACAGGCAGCAACCTCTTTGACCTCAGCCGCAGCAACTTCTTCCTAGAAACATCGCCAAAGGCAAGGGAAGCAAAGGCAAAAATGAGACCTGTATATTGGGACCTCATCAAGATAAAAAGCTTTTGCACAGCAAAAGAACAGTCAACAAAACCAAAAGACAACAGACAGAATGGGAGAAGATATTCACAAATGACATATCAGATAAAAGGCTAGTATCCAAAATCTATAAAGAACTTCTCAAACTCAACACCCAAAGAACAAATAATCCAATCAAGAAATGGGCAGAAGACATGAACAGACATTTTTCCAAAGAAGACATCCAAATGGCCAACAGACACATGAAAAAGTGCTCAACATTGCTCGGCATCAGGGAAATTCAAATCAAAACCTCAATGAGATACCACCTCACACCAGTCAGAATGGCTAAAATTAACAAGTCAGGAAACAACAGATGTTGGCGGGGATGCGGAGAAAGGGGAACCCTCCTACACTGCTGGTGGGAATGCAATGCAATCCTGCACCGTTGGTGCAGCCACTCTAGAAAAACAGTATGGAGATTCCTCAAAAAGTTGAAAATAGAGCTACCGTACGACCCAGCAATTGCACTACTGGGTATTCACCCCAAAGATACAAATATAGGGATCTGAAGGGGTACGTGTACCCCGATGTTTATAGCAGCAATGTCCACAATAGCCAAACTATGGAAAGAGCCAAGATGTCCATCGACAGATGAATGGATAAAGAAGATGTGGTGTATATATATATATACAATGGAATGTTATGCAGCCATCAAAAGGAATGAAATCTTGCCATTTGCAATGACGTGGATGGAACTGGAGGGTATTATGCTGAGCGAAATAAGTCAATCAGAGAAAGACAAGTATCATATGACCTCACTGATGTGAGGAATTCTTAATCTCAGGGAACAAACTGAGGGTTGCTGGAGGGGTGGCAGGTGGGAGGGATGGGGTGGCTGGGTGATGGACATTGGGGGGATATGTGCTATGGTGAGCGCTGTGAATTGTGTAAGACTGTTGAATCACAGACCTGTACCTCTGAAACAAATAATACATTATATGTTTAAAAAAAAAAAAAAGAAGAAGAAGAAGAAGATAGCAGGAAGGGAAAAATGAAGGCGGGGAAATTGAAGGGGGAGACGAACCATGAAAGACTATGGATTCTGAGAAACAAACTGAGGGTTCTAAGGGAGGGGGTTGGGGGGATGGGTTAGCCTGGTGATGGGTATTAAAGAGGGCACGTACTGAATGGAGCACTGGGTGTTATACACAAACAATGAATCATGGAACACAACATCAAAAAGTAATGATGTAATGTATGGTGATTAACATAAAAAAATTAATCTATAGATTCAACACAACCTCTAGCAAAAACCCCAGCTGCCTTTTTACAGAAAATAACAAGATAATCCTTAAGTGCATATGGAAATACAAGGAACCCAGAATAGCCAAAACAATGTTGAAAAGAACAAAGCTAGAAGAATTACAGTTCCTGATTTGTAAATCTATTACAAAGCTATAATAATTAAGACAATATGGTACTGGCATAAGGAAAGACATATATATCAAGAGAATAGCGTTGAGAATCCAGAAATAAACACTTCTATTTAGGGTCAATTGAGTTCTGATAAAGGCATCAAAGACAATTCAACAGGGAATAAACAGTATTTTCAACAAATGGTGCTGAGGTGACTAGATATCCACCTGCAAAAGAAGGAAGCTGGATCTCTCTTTCTCAACATATAAAGAATCAACTCAAAATCAATCATAGATCTAAATTCAAAAGCTAAAGCTATAAAACTCTTAGAAGAAGAAAACAGTCAACCTTTGTGACATGGGCTTAGGTAATGATTTCTTAAATATAACAAAAGTATAACAAAAAAGAAAAATAGATAAGTTAGACTTCTTTAAAATTAAAAATTTTACACTTCGAACAACACCATAAGAAAAGTGAAAGGACAATTCCCAGACTAAAAGAAAATATTTTCAAGTCCTATATCTGATAAGAGATCTAGATCTAGAATATATAAATAACTCTTACACCTCAATAATAAGACAACACAACTCAGAAATAAAATAGATAACTCAGAAATAAAAAGAAATCAACTATTGATACATTTAATAACCTAACAAATTAAGCACCATATTTAGTGAAAAGAACTAATCTCAAAGTTACGAAGGGAATTAGGACACATCACTCTAAATTATGATACTTTCATATAAGGGAACTAAGAAGAACCAACAGATAGAGGAAGAGTCAGTTCTATCCCTGCCCCTTAACCCCCTAAAAGCAGGGCATAAACTTCCCTTTGTGAAAGTGTTCCCTTCTCCCCTATTAGGAAGAGGAGAGCAACTTTTATCACCTGAGATAAGAAAGTAGGAACTGAGATGAGTTTACTTACATAAACCTTACTAAAATAACCCTCATCTTCCATTAGTTCCCCCACATATTCCCTAGTCACTTCCCCACATTTTACCATCCCTTAAAGCCCAAACCCGCTTTCCTTTATAAAAAGGGTATATAAGCCCCCAAGTGTTACACCACTTTTTTGAGTTTCACTTATTTTCTGTGAATACTCATGCACATAAAATACTAATAAAAATTATATCATTTCTTCCTGTTAATCTGTCTTTCATAAGTTTAATTCACAGGCCCCCAGCTACTGAACATAAGAAAAGATTTTTCTCCCTAACAGTTTCATCTTATATGATTCTATTTATATAACATTATCAAAATAACAAAACTAGAAAAATGACTAACATACTAGTGGTTGCTACAGGATAGGACAAGGACATGGGTAAATACAAATAGGCAGCATGAATGAATTTTGTGATGATGAAAGAGTTCTGTATCCTGATTGTGGCATTAGTTACACAAATGTATAGATGGGGTACAATTGCAAAAATCTATATAGAGACACACCTGCAGATTTCTAAAAATGGTGAAAACTGTAGTCTAGTTAATATTAATGTGCTAATGTAAATTTCCTGGTTTTGATAATACACTATCATTATCACTATATAAGATGTCACTCAGGGAAGCTAAGTGAAGAGTAGGTACATGGGACTCTATGAACTATTTTTTCCTTTGTACTACTTTTGAAACTTCCTGCTTTTGAAAAATGGAATGTAACCTTAAAATATTTTTCCATTAGTTCTTTTTAAACTATGCTTTTTGGATAGCTGGGACAATACCTTTAAAATTTTATAGTAATAACTGCCTTCTGTCTTTCTGGTCAAGCTTTTAATTAAAAAGGACAGAAGATAATCAAACATGCAAAAATTTAATTACAAAAATTTTCATCAATATAAAAAAACAACCTAAGTAACCAGGAATTGGAAACAGGTGAAATAAATTATGTTACAACCACCCAATGGAAGTCTATGAGGTCATTAAAAATCATGTTGTAGAGGCACCTGGATGGCTCAGTCAGTTGAGCACTGACTCTTTGATTTCAGCTCAGGGTCATGAGATCGAGCCCATGTTGGTGCGGGGTGGGGGGGGGGGGGTCTCCATGCTCACGGGGGAGTCAGCTTGAGATTCTTTCCCTCTGCCCTTCTCCCTGCTCTCTCTAAATAAATAAATAAATCTTAAAAAAAAATCATGTTGTAGAATAATATTTAACAGCATAAAAAGATGTTAGCATATATTATTAAATTTAAATACAATACTGTTTGATAACAGTTTTAAGACAATTACATTTTTATACTTGGAAAGAAGAATATATGCCCCCCCAAAAAAATTTTTCATAGCAAAGCAAACATTTATTCAAAGAAGATATATGAATCACCCAAGAAGATATACAAATGATCAATAAGCACATGAAAAGATGCTCAACATTTGTAGGCATTAGAGAAATCCATTATCAAAACCACAATGAGATACTACTTCACACCCATCACTAACACCACTAAAATTAAAAGGACAGTCAATAACAGATATTGGCAAAAGAGAAAATGGAACCCTTATCTATTACCAGTGGGAATGTAAAACGTCACAGCCACTTTGAAAAATAGTTTGGCAATTTCTCAAAATGTTAAACAAAACACAGAGATTTGACCCAGAAATTTCATTCCTAAGTACATACTCAAAATAATGGAAAACATATATCCACACAAACACTTGTACATGAATGTTCAGAGCAGCATTATTCTTAATAGCCAAAAGGGGAAGGGCGCCTGGGTGGCTCAGATGGTTAAGCGTCTGCCATCGGCTCAGGTCATGATCCCAGGGTCCTGGGATCAAGTCCCGCATCGGGCTCCCTGCTCCTTGGGAGCCTACTTCTCCCTCTGCCTCTCACGAATAAATAAATAAAATCTTTAAAAAAAAAATAGCCAAAAGGGGAAAACCTGAGTGTTTGTCAACTGATAAATGTATAAACAAAATAACCATACAATGGAATGTTCTGCCATAAAAAGGAATGAAATACTGGTACATGCTACAATGTAGATTATCCTTGAAAACATCATGCTAAGTGAAAAAAGTATCACACAAAAGGCCACATATTGTAAGATTCTATTTAAACTAAATTTCCAGAATAGGCACATCTGTAGAGACCAAAAGTATATTAGTATTTCCCTACAATTAGCAAGAATATGAGGAATGGAGAGAAACTAGTGAGTAGGAAGTTTCTTTTTGGAGTGATTAAAATGCTCTAACTTAGATTTTGGGATGATTAGCTAACGCTTGAATACACCAAACCCCACTAAATTATATATTTTAAATGAATGAAACTCTGTGGTATGTAAATTATATCTCAATAAAGCTATTTAAAAATAGGACTCAGAAATCAGCAAGTTAGAACTAAAACGCAATGTAGCAATGTCTTCAAAATTCTGAAGAAAAATTATTTCTGACCAAGAGTTCTATACACAGGCAAATTACCAATCAAGTGTGAGGTCAGAATAAAAGCATGTTTAGTTATGGAGGAACCAAAATATTTTCCTCTCATACATATTTTCACATGGAGCTACTAGAGGATATGCTCCATAAAAGTTTACAAAGTAGACATAAAAGAGGAAAAAATGTTAGAAAAAAGTTGATGCAAAAAGAATGACAAAAAGAATGCCCAATACAAAGGTAAAGGAAGATACCAATGTGACAAATCCAGATTAGTACAAATTAAAAAAAATGCCAGGAGAGATTTGTAGGGGAAAATAAAACTGATTCATGATGCATCTGTTTAAGACCAGAGGAAATTCAGCCAACTGACAAACTCAGCCAACTGACAAATTTAGCTTGGGGTTGAAATGGTGATAAACATTAGAAAATTTTAGAGGAAAATCTGGCTGAATGATTTGGGACTAGGAAAGAATTTTTAAAATAAGCTGTAAAATGGACAAATCGAGAGAAAAAATATATTTAGCTACATTAAATTTAAGAATTGTTGTTCACCACAAGGCACCATTAAAGTAAAAAGATAAGCTACAAATTGGGAGAACACATTTGAAACATATAACTGAAATGGGATCAGTACATAAAATTTATAAAGAATACTTTTTAAAGAAGAGATATGGGCAAATAGCATTTCAAAATACATAAATGGCCATAAAATATATAAAAACTGTTCAGCATCACTAATAAGCACGGAAAAGCTAATTATGAGATACCATTTCATAACCACCAGATTACCAAAAGTTAAGAAGTCTGACAATCAGTTGTGCTGGCAAGGAATGAAGCAAAGGGAACTTTCAATTGCCACTGTTTGTGTACATTAGTACAACTACCTTGAAAAACAATTTGGGATTATCTTATAAACTCCTACTGAACTAACAGTTCCACTACTAAGTACATATCCCAGAGATATAATAATAGGTGAACCAGGAGATTGGTATGAGCATGTTTAAAGTAGCACCATTTGTAATGGTAAAAGAACCACCCACATATCCACTGATGGACAAATCTATTACGGTATATTAATGTCATGTAATTATTTTATTGTGATAAAAAAAACACATAATGGGACGCCTGGGTGGCTCAGTTGGTTAAGCGTCTGACTTCAGCTCAGGTCATGATCTCGGGGTCCTGGGATGGAGCCCCAAGTCTGCTCCACACTCAGCGGGAGTCTGCTTGTCCCTCTACCCCTTCCCCTTTCCCCTGCTAGTGCTCCCTCTCTCTCTCTCTCTCTCTCTCAAATAAATAAAATCTTTAAAAAAAAAAATAACATAAAACTTATCACTTTTCTTTTTTATTGAGAAATAATTGACACATAACATTTCATTAGTTTCAGATATACAAAAGAACGATTGAATATTTATATACACTGCAAAATGATCACCAGAATATGTGTAGTTACTATCTATCACTACACACAGTTACAAATTTTTGTTCTGTGATGAGAACTTTTAAGATCTGCTGTCTTAGCAACTTTCAAATATACAATACAATATTATTAACTATGGTCACTATACTACACATTACTTTCCCAGGACTTATTTATTTTAGAACTGGGAGTTTGTATCTTTTGACCACCTCACCCATTTTGCCCATACCCTACCCCAACCTTGGGCAACCACCAATCTGTTCTCTGTCCATTTTAATATTTTCAATGTACACTGAGTATACTGTCATTGAGTACATTCACAATGCTCTGCAAAAATCACCACTATCCATCTCCAGTGTTAGCCAAACTGAAACTTTGTATTCATTAAACAATAACTCCCCACTCCCCCATAGTATATAATATTATACAACAACTAAAAAGAATAAACTACTTGCAAGAAGATGGATGAATCTTAGATGAATATTGTTGAAGGGGAAAAAAAAGTCATAGAAGACAGCATACTATATACCAGTATTTCTGTAAAACTCAAGAACTAGAAAAGCCAAACAAGTTATTGCTTAGAAAAAACATACATTTACTGTAAAACTTTTTTTAAGAGCACAGTAATGATAAACATAAAATTCTGGATAGCAGTTACCTGAGGGTAGAGAGGAGGGAGTGATCAGAAAGTAATATAAAGGTGGCTGCAGTAATACTAAAGTCTTCTGGTTCTGAACTTGGGTAGTAGGTTCATTTTGTTGGTATGCTTCCTAATGTACATGTGTCTTCTGTATATTCTCTTATATCAAATGCTACATTAATGTGTAAAGCTTGAATAGGAGCTTCCCACTAAACATGTTTATCAAACTTATTATGTACTATTTCAAATCCTCTCAGTCTTACCTCTTACTATAGCTAATGCTACTGCAAACAGTACTGTGACTAGTTACACACACATATTTAGTCCAGTTTCATACCTTGTTACACTATTCATAAAAGCATCATGAAACAAAAACAAACTAGGCCTGATTTTCTTCATATTTTTTAACCCACAAAAGTATTACTAAGGATTCTAATTATTTCTTCTATACTTCCTTGAAAACATAAACCAAGCATACTTACTGTTGGTGTTTTTCATTTAGAGTATTCATGCCCTGGAGATCAGAAAGAGGTGTTCTGGGATTTTTCCGGGTTATACCTAACAAACAAAAAGCAGACATTTTCAAATCAATGCTAAAAGAAACTAAACATGAAACAATTTTTCTAAGGACAAATAAAATTAATGTACTTCAATAGTAAATATTTGCTAAACATGTCAGAAATGTCTAAATAATAACATGAACCAAGTCCCATGACTGTTACTTACAAATCTGACTTAGCCAACAATGAACCCAATTAGGGAATTAAATAATAAATCTTATTTCTTCTCTCATTTAAACATTATCAGAATATGAAGGATAACTGGGTTGAAGGTCTAGAAATGTATAAGCTCATTATTTTAATATTCAAAAAATTCCTAATGATTCCTTTGCATCATTTTTCAGTAATAAATATATTGCTAACATGGACTATAGATTTCAGAGGCCAATTAATCTTACATATAGACAATGCGAATCAAAAACAACAAATTATTTCCTTACTAAGGATTACCAATATTTTAAAGTTATAATTTACTTTAAATCATATGATAAACATCGAAGCGCTATACACATAAGGCCATGAATTTACTAACACCATATACACGGACATTTAATATAGTTAAGACACATTGGAAAGGAAGTCAAAGTATCTATTCAAGATAACAATCCTGTATGTAGAAAATCCTAAGTAACCCACAAAAAAACTACTAGGACTAATAAAAGAATTCAGCACAATTATAAGATATAAGATCAATACTTAAAAATCAATTGTATTTCTATACAATAGTAATAAACAATCAGAAAATAAAATTAGAAACAATTCCATTAATAATAACATCAAAATAATACAAAAAGAATAAACTTTAAAAAGTATAAAATGTCAACATTGAAAACTACAAAACATCATTAAAAGAAACCTAAATAAATGGAAGAATGCTATTCATACTCATGGATTGGAAAACTTAATTACTGTTAAGTTAGCGATGCTCCCTAAATTTATCTACAGGTCCATGCAATCTCTATTAAAATTCCAGCATCATTTTTTTATAGAGATGAATAAACTGATCCTAAAATTAATATGGAAATGCAAAGGACCCAGAATAGCCAGAACAATGCTGAAAAAGAAGAACATGGTTGGAGGACTCACACTTCTGAATTCGAAACTTACTATAAAGATAGAGTAATTGAGACAGTATGGTACTTACATAAAGAAAGACAAACAATGGAAAGGAATGGAGAATACAGAATAGACCTTTACATTTATGATCTAATGAATTTTGACAAAGGTGTCAAGACAATTCAATGGGAAAAGAATAATCTTTTCAAAAAATGGTGCTGGGAAAACAAGACATCCTCATGTACAAGAATGAAGGTGGACCAAAAATCAAAATAAGTGCTAAAAGTATAAAACTCTTAAAAGAAAATATAGGAGTAAATCTTTCTGACATTGAATTAGGCAATAAAATTACTTAGGTATGTCACCAAAAGCATGAGCAACCAAAGAAAAACATGGATAAACTGGACATCATCAAAATTTAAAACTACTGTGCTTCAAAAGACAACAGATCAAGAAAGTAAAAAAAGACAACCCACAGAATGATAGAAAATGTTTGTAAATCAAATATCTGATAAGGAACTTGAATCCAGAAAATAAAAAGAACTCTTACAAGTGAATAATAAAAAGACAACCCAATTTAAAAATGAACACAGGATTACAACAGATATTTTTCTAAAGAAGATATGCAAAGGGCTAATAAGTTCATGAAATGATGCTCAACATCATTAGTCAACAGAGAAATGAAAATCAAAACTACAATGAGATACCACCCACCAGTATGGCTATAATCAAAAAGACAGATAATAACTGTTGCCAAGGACATGAAAAAATTAGAACCTTTTATACACTGCTGAAATGTGAAATGATACAGTCACTTTGGAAAGCAATCTAGCAGTTCATCGAAAAAGTAAACATAGGATTACCATATGACCCAGCAATTCTACTCCTAAGTAAATTCCCAGGAGAATTTCCAGTAAACTGTTACTGGAAATATATCTTGTGATCAACAAATTCAGTTAGAACTTTGAATAACTTTATTTTCTTATATACTGAATTCATTGTTTTTATTTAATCAGTTCCTTAGTTATGGGCACCAATTATCCCTATAAAAAATTATCATTTTCTATCCTCCATATCTATTCTTTTCTTCCGTGTATTGAAACATAATCATCTCAGGCCTTTCTTCAATATTAGTAATTCAATTTTCAGCTATTTTCCACCATTTTTTGAGTTCATACAGATGTAGCTTTATGCCTCTGAATGCTTTAGTAGTTCAATACCTCTTTTCAATATCATTCTGATATTTTATAGTCTTAAATTTGTGCTACTGCTTTATTGGATACACGTTCTTAAATTCTTCCATACTGTAAAGTACTCACAGGAAATTTTCTTCTCTTTCTTGGAGTATCTTCCCTGCAAACACAATAGGGTGTTTCTTTGAGGGTAATTCTTTTATGCATATTATTTGACTTTCTTTTTTCCCCTCTGTGTGATGATTTTCAAGATCAATTATTAAATATTTTAAACATTAAGAGGACATAAGGAGTCATACACTGAACGTTTGTAACTGATCACTTAGAAAATGAAGGCCTGTGTACCTCTCTCCTGATTCCATTCCAACAGCTTCAGATCCCATCATCCCCCACTTGCTAGGATCAGCATAAAAAAAAACTTTAAAATAGTTATCATAATGTTCAAGGACTTAAAGTAGAAGATGGTCTTATGAGTTAACAGACAGCAAAACTCAAGGGAAAACTGGGAACTGTAAAAAGGAACCAAATGGATATTCTGGAACTAAAAATAAAAAATTCATTCTATGGGTTTAAAAGAAGACTTTAAACGGGGGATGAATGAACTTGAAATCAATAAATAAAAACTATCTAATCTAAAGAATAAAAGAATAAAAATAAAAGAAAAAGGAACAGAGTATAAGGAATCTCTGAGACAATATCAAATATTCTAAAAACACATAACTGACATCCAGAAAGAAAAGAAATTGCAGTAGAAAAAAATTTTGAAACAATGTTAGCCAAAAATTTCCTAAATTTGATGAAAAACAATTGAATCACAGGTCCAAAAGGTACAGCAAATCCCAAAGAAGATAAATATAAATCACATCTAGGAAATAACAAATTACTAAACCAAAAAGCAAAGAGAAAATGCCTAGCAGCCAGAGGGGAAAAAGGTACATTAGATATGAAAGAATTTATAACAAGATGACATCTGAGTTTATCATCACAAATAATGTCAAAAGAAAACAAAGTATCTTTAAGGTACCAAAGTTTGACAGTTCCTAATGACATTAAACAAGTCTTACTTTAATGACACAGTAACCAACCATAAGTTTTACCTGAGGCATGAAAACATATGTACACAAAATGACTTGAATAAGAATGTTTAGAGCAGGGCTCCTCGTAATAGCTCAAAACAGTATACAGCCCTTATATCCATCAAGAAACAAATGATAAACACAAAGTTGTATATACAATTGTTTATATATATACAATAACCCAGCAACAAATTAATTGTATATAAACAACATAGATGAATGTGTTTATCACTATATTGCATAAGAGAATCGGAACACAAAAGAATACATACTGTATGATTCCATTTCTGTAAAATTTTTAGAAAAGGCAAAACATTTATAGTAACAGAAATCTTAACAAGAGTTGCCTAAAGTGGGAAACTGGTGGGAAACTGTACAAGAGAGCAAGAATAAATTTTCTGATACAACTTTATTCAATATTTTATTTTGAATCTGTGTTCATATGATTTAGGTTTTTCTCTAATAAACATCTTATAATCGAGTTTTTTCTTAATTGCATAAGCTGTTTTTTATTTAATTTGGTTCATTTCAATTTATTTATATTACGTTGTTTCTGGTTTTTCTGACTTCTTATTTTATGCCTTGAATTTCCCTAATTATTATATGCTTTCATCCAGATTTCTACTGAATTATTTTCTTTATATTCTGGTTTCTTTTGTTTCAGAAGTTATAAATACTCTCCTCTTTGATTATCCTTGAATTTTTAGCATATCCATGAATTCTAAACTGAATTCTTTCTTCCCTTTTGCTAAAGAGTACAAAAACCTTTGAATGCTTTGATTCTAGTTATCCCCTTCCCATCTCAGATGTTGTTACCCAGTTCTTATTTCCACCTTGTTTTCTTCCCATTAATCAAGCAAATTAAACTTTACTACTAAGTTTTATAAAGTAATTATTTAGATTTATACACATATTTATCATTTCTTTATCAGATCTCAAAACTTTCCAGTGAGTTCAGGTTCTGTCTTTCTCAACTAAATCTTTTTTTTTTTTTTTTTAATTTGACAGGGAGACAGCGAGAGAGGGAACACAAGTGGGGGTGGGGGGTGGGAGAAGGAGAAGCAGGCTTCCTGCTGAGCAGGGAGCCCGATGCGGGGCTCAATCCCAGGACCCTGGGATCATGACCAGAGCCGAAGGCAGACGCTCAATGACTGAGCCACTCAGGTGCCCCTCAACTAAATCTTTTAATAAAGTTCTATCAGTGTAGATCTGTTCAGATTACTACCTAACTTTATTTATTGCTATTGTTCACCACCTTTGCCTGGTATACCTTTGTCCATCCTTTTATTTTCATCATTTTTAAGAATCTTGTAGATATGGGGTGCCTGGGTGGCTCAGTCAGCTAAGCATCTACCTTCACTTAGGGTTATATATAACTACCTATATAACTATATAATCGAGCCCCGATTCTCCCTCTGCTCCCTGCTCATGATCTCTCTGTCTCTCTCTCTCAAATAAATAAAGTCTTTAAAAAAAAAAAAAAAAAAAGAACCTTGTAGATATTATTTAATTGAACTGCTTGCAAAATTCATTTTGAGAATTTAATTGATGAGGTTAATCTATTTTTATTAATTTTAAATAGCAGTACTTGTTTCATTCAGCATAATATTTTAACAACTGATATATAAAAGTATTTGGGTGAACATATGTTTTCATTTCTCTCAGGTAAATAGCTGGGATTGGTATTAATGGAATACATGGAAAGTATATGCTCACCTTTATAAAAAAACTGATTCTTTCCCGAAATAATTGTACTATTTTATACTGCAGTAGAGTATATAAGCATTCCAGTTGCTCCACAACCTCATCATCAGTTAATAGTGTTAATTTTTTATGTATTGTCAACTTCTTAAAATTCAGCCACGATACAGGGTTTTAATGTGACCTTATTGTGATTATAGTTTGCATTTCCCTAATGACTAATGAAACTGATCATCTTTCATGAACCTGTGGATCATTAATATATCTTCTTTTTTGAAGCACACATTTAAATCTTTAAGCTATTTTTAACTGAATTGCTTATCTTATTAACTACAGGAGTTCCTAAAATATTGTTTTCAAGTCCATTATCAGTTATCAGTATTATAAATTATTACACAAGTTTTGTTTCCCAGGGTGTGGTATGCTTTTAGTTTTCTTAGCAAGATCTTTTTTAAAGTAGAAATTATCAATTTTGGTGAACTCAATTTTATCCTTTTTCTTTTTTTAAACAGTTCATGCTCTTATGTCCCATCTAAGAAATCTTTGCCTGTCCCAAGATTGTAAAGATTTTCTCTCAGGTTTTCTTCTACAAATTTAATAGTTTTACTCTTTATGAAGAGCTGTATGACCCACTTTGAGTTCAATCTTATAGATAAGGTCAAAGTCCTCTTCTTATATAAGGCTACCTAGTTGTTCCAATGTCATTTGTTTAAAAGACTATACTCAACCCCACTGGATTATCTCAGCACCTTTGTGGAAAATCAATTGACCTATATGTGTAGATCTTTTCCTGGATTTTTATTTGGTTTTATTGATCTCTTGATCTTTACATTAAGAGAACAATGTCATGATTATTTTAGTCTTGAAATCGTATCGTGTAAGTTCTCTAGCTTTGTTGTTCTTTCTCAAAATTTTGTCATCCTAGATATTCTATATTTCTGTGTAAATCTTAGATATTGGCTTGTGAATTTCTACCAAAAAATCTCTTCATTTATTTAGATATTTTTCAATTCCTCTTAGTTGTATAGAGGTCTAACACATATTTCATTAAAGTTATCCCTACGTGAGGCGTGTGGGTGGCTCAGTCAGCTAAGCATCTGACTCCTGATTTCAGCTCAGGTCATGATCTCAGGGTTGTGAGATGGAGCCTCCCATCGGGCTCTGTGCTGGGCGTGGAGCCTGCTTAAGATTCTCTCTCTCTCTCCCCCTCTCCGCCCCCCCCAAATTAATTAATAAATAAAATAAAAATTATCCCTAAGCATTTCATGTTTGGTATATTATTACCCACTGCATATTAAAGCACTTCAAAACCTAGCACTTAGGGGCGCCTGGTTGGCTCAGTCGTTAAGCGTCTGCATTCGGCTCAGGTCATGATCCCAGGGTCCTGGGATCAAGCCCTGCATTGGGCTCCCTGCTTGGCAGGAAGCCTGCTTCTCCCTCTCCCCTTGGGCTCCCTGCTCGGCAGGAAGCCTGCTTCTCCCTCTCCCATTCCCCCTGCTTGTGTTCCCTCTCTCACTGTCTCTCTCTCTCTCTGTCAAAATATAAATTAAAAAATCTTAAAAAAAAAAAAAACCCTAGCATTTAAAAATGACAGTTATCATAATCACAGAGTTTCTACAGAAACAGGTTTCCAGAGCTGCTTAGCTGCGTGGTTGAGATAGGGCCTCTCATGAGGTTATAGTCAACCTGCTGGCCAAAGCTGTGGTCATCTCAAGCGGAACTAAAGGATTTGTTTCCAAGGTCACTCACATAGTTAGTAGCAAGGATCAGTTCCTAACTGTTGACTACAGGCTTCAGTGGGATTCTCAGCAGGGCTACTCACAAATGGCAGCTTACTTCTCCCAGAAACAGTGATCCAAGAGAGAGCTAGCAAGTGAGAAATTACCTAAGATGGAAACTGTAGTTTTTCATAACTTAATTTTGGAATTGACAAACTATCACTTCTGCCATGTCCTATAAGTCACACAGACCAAGACTGGTAGAATGCAGGAGACTACACAGGTTGTGAATAACAGAGTATGAGGATAACTGAAGAGTATCTAGGAGGCTGACTGCCAAAGATGTACAAATGAAATTCATAAATTTCATTTTCCACATGTTCATGGCTAAAATATTATAACTTAATTTTGTAAATTTACCTGGTATCCTGTGAGATTGTTGGAATTTACTTTCTAGATCATCTAAATAGCATATTTTAAACTCCTTAGCACCTTCTTTTTTTTTTTTTTTAATTTCCTTGGATATAGAGATATTTCCTTTTTTTAAAAAAAAAAAGATTTTATTTATTCATTTGACACAGAGAGAGAGAGACCACAAGCAGACAGAGTAGCAGGCAGAGGGAGAGGGAGAAGCAGGCTCCCCACTGAGCAAGGAGCTGGATGTGGGGCTCGACCCAAGGACCCTAGGATCATGACCTGAGCCAAAGGCAGTCGCTTAACCAAGAGCCACCCAGGTGCCCCTCCTTAACACTTTTTATACAGGTGATCATGTTGTCTACATCTTCCTTTTCAATCTATGCACCTTTTATTTCTTTTTGTTGACTTAGAGCACTGTGTATGACCTTCAGCACAGTGTTAAATCTGAGTGGCAAAATCAGGTATCTGTGCCTTTTCTCAATGTGAGAGAGTAGTATTCAATCTTTGATCATTAAGTATGAAGTCTACTGTAGGATTTTCATGCATATTCTTTAAAATGAGGAGGCTGCCTTCTAGTCCTAGGCTCTAAAAGTTTTTAAATAGGAATGAGTGAAGAATTATGACAAAATCTTTTTATCCAACTACTGAGATATCTATCATAAGCTTTTTCTTTTTTTTAGATGGATAATATAATGAGTTATAGGGATGCGTGGGTGGCTCAGTAGGTTAAGCGTCTGCCTTTGGCTCAGGTCATGATCACAGGGTCCTGGGATCGAGTCCTGCATCGGGCTCCCTGCTCAGCAGGGAACTGCTCCCCCTGCTTGTGCTCTGACAAATAAATAAAATCTATTAAAAAAATATAGTGATTTATATTGATTGATTTTCTATTATCAAACAACCTTTCATTCCTGGAATAAATTCCACTGGTTTTCATGTATTCTCCTTTAATATATTGGTGAATTCAGTTAGCCCTTATTTTGTTAAGGCTTTTTACGTCTATCATTGTGAGGTATGTTGGTCTGTAGTTTTCTTGAAATGTTTTTGTTTAATAATACTGGCCTCATGATATGATTTGCATAGGGTTCCTTGCTCCTGTATTTTCTGAACGAGTTGAAGAGAACTGCTATTATTCTTTCCTTAAACGTTTCTTAAATAAAATTTACTATGGAAGCTACCTGGCCTTTTTGGGTGTGGGGGAAGATTTTACTTATGAATCCATCATCATTAATAGATACAGGAGTGATCAAATTTTCTATTTTCCCTTGGGTCAATTTAGATTGACATTCAAGGAATTTGTCCATTTCATCTTTGTTGAATTTATTGACATAAGTGTTCATAATCTCTCCTCAATCTTTTGATGTCTATACCATATGTAACTGTGTCCACTTGCTCATTCCCGATAACAGTATTTGTGTCTTCTCTCATATTTCTCCATCAGAATGGCTAGAACTGTACTGTCTAATAATACAGCAGCCACTGGCCACACATGGCTTTCAAATTTTATTTGATTGAATCAAATTAAAACTTCAGTTTTCAAATTTTCAATAAATTTCAGGTGTTTAACAGCCATATTGACTAATGGTTACAGTTTTAGAGAGCACAGCTGGATATTTTCATCTTCAGAGAAAGTTGTACTGGACAGAACTAGAGCATTGTCAATTTCATTGCTCTTTTTGAAAAATCAGCTTTTGGTGTTCACTGATTTTCTCTACTGTTGGTCTGCTTTGTATCCACAGATTGTAGCACTTCACTTCTACTTATTTTGGGTCTAAAGTGCTCTTGTAGCTTCATAAGGTAAAAGCATTGATTTTGACCTTTTTCTAATATAAGGAATTAAAAGCTATCAATTTTCTTATAAGCACTTCTTTAGTTGCATTATGCAAGTATGTTATTTCCATTCTCATTCAGATCAAAATAGTTTCAAGTTGCCCTTATAAATTCTTCTTTAACTCATGAGTTATTTACACATGTGGTTTATTTTCAAAATATCTGAGTATTTCTCAAGGGGCACCTGGCTGGCTCAGTCAGAAGAGCAAGCAACTCTTAATGAGTTGTAAGTTCAAGAAATGTTAGGTGTACAGATTACTTAAAAAAAAAAAATTGGAGGATTTCTCAGATATCTTTCTGTTACTGATTTCTATTTTATTCCATTTAGGTCAGACTTAAATTACATTTGGATTTCTACAATGGAATTCCATTAATTGCATTTGGTCAGATTAAATTTTCAATCATTTGTGGGACCATACTGAGGCCTAAGGTCAGGGACATTAAGGCAGGCATTGTCAGCAAGGTGAGAGTAATAAGTTATATCAAGCCCACAGCATTTCTCTGACAATTGCTGATCCTTCATCTTCTTCATAAACATGTCCTGAGTATAGACTTAAGGTCAAAAGTATGGGTTCAAATTCAAGTGAGATTCTTCTTTTCTACCCTTTCTCTCTCTCTTCCTCCTACCATCTTATTCTTTTTCCTTACCAGGGCTCTTGACCTTTGCAGAAGTGGGACTGGAGGTCATGCTTCCAAGAACCCCAATTTCTCCCCTCCCCTCTCCTCTAATTTCCTCCCGACCAAATCTTAGAGAACAGTCACTAGAGAGAGAAGGTGGGAGCAACAGAAATGAAAAGGAAGAACCACAGTACCTTTTATGTCTTAATCGTTAAGGTCACACACTGTCTCTTGTCACTTCTGCCATATTCCATTTGTTAGAAGTGAGTCATTAAGTACAGCACATGCCTCTTGAAGAGAGGAGTATCAAAGAATTTGTGGACACATTTTATACCACCAGAACAATCTCATAGTTTTTACTTTAAATAGTCATATATCTTTTTAAAAGAAATTAAGAGAAGGAAAGGAAATATGTATAGTCATTTATTTTTATACACAGTTATTATTTCTATGATAATAGAAATAATTAATGAATCAGCAAACTAAGCCCCTGGGCCAAATCAAACCCACGGCCTGTTTTTGTACGGCCTGAACACAAAGAATGGCTTTTACATCTTTTAAATGGTTGAGGGGAAAAAAAAATCAATGGAAGAATGTTTTTGTGACATGTGAAAATTATATGAAATTTAAATTTCAGTGTCCATTATAAAGTTTTACTGGAACACAGCCATGCTTATTTATTTATGTATTGTCTATGGCTCCTTTCACAGTAGAACTGAGATGTTTCAACAGAGACCATAAGACCCACAAAGCCTAAAATATTTAATATCTGGCCTTTTGCAGAAAAGTATACCAACACTTACTATTCATCCAAGTTATCATCTGATGGTAACTTTAGCCTTCAGCTTAAAGAACTTCCATTATCAGGATGCCTGGGTGGCTCAGTTGGTTAAGCATCCGAATCTTGATTTCGGCTCAGGTCCTGATCTCAGGGTCATGAGATTGAGCCCCATGTTGGGCTCAGTGCTGAGTGTGGAGCCTGCTTAAGAGTCTCTCTTTCTCTCTCTCCCTCTTCCCCTCCCCCCCACTGCTCACACACCTTCTCTCTCTCTAAAAAAAAATTAAATAAATAAAAAAATAAAGTTGAACTTTCTGATTAAAAAAAATTTTCCATTATCATTTCTTGTAGAATATATATTATGGTGACAAATTCTCTCAGATTCCTCTTATCTGAAAACACCTTTATCTCAGGTTCATTTTTTTTTTTAAGATTTTATTTATTTATTTGAGAGAGAGAATGAGATAGAGAGAGAGAGCATGAGAGGGGGGAGGGTCAGAGGGAGAAGCAGACTCCCTGCTGAGCAGGGAACCCCATGCGGGACTCGATCCTGGGACTCCAGGATCATGACCTGAGCCGAACTGAGCCACCCAGGCACCCCTCAGGTTCATTTTTAAAGAATATTTTGCTAATAGACTGTGGAAAATACATTGTAGGAACACTAAATTCTGTTACATTTTTCTGAAAACTGTTGATTTTTCTTCTAACAGGTAGTTAACTGTCTAGACCCAAACTAAAAATATAGAAATTTTGCCTGAAAGTTGGGTTTTGTTGGGGGGGTGTTTTGTTTGTTTGGGGGGGGCAATATTTTAATATGACTTTTGGATATCTTTCTGTCTCCACTGCTTTAATAAGTCAGGTGTTAATCATTATCATTATCCCCTTGTATTTAATGTGCCATATTTTCTCTTGGCTGCTTTCAAGATTTTCTCTTTATCTTTGACATTTGGCAAATAATGTGCCTAATAATGGTTTTCTTTTTTATTTATTCTACTTGGAAGTCACTAAACTTCTTGGGATCTCTAAGTCAGTTTTGTTTTTTCTTTTTAACCAAACATGAAATGTTTTTGCCACTATTTCTTCAAATATTTCTCTGCCTCCTTCTCTCTCCCCTCTATTTATGGGACTAAGATAGCAAGACTTCAGCTTTTCTCCCACAGGAGCTATGCAGCCCTCTGTCAAAAAAGCAGCAAACTTGCAAATCTCACCTATTGCAGTTGTAGCTTTCAAAGGTCATGTCCTATTTGGTTTGCATTGCTTTGTTGACCAGCTTCCCTTAGTACTCACAGCTGTCATCCAGGTATGGTTGGCAGAATTTATACTCTAACATGGGGTTTTAGCCCTTTGGCAGCTTACTCATCAGTTCCAGGATTTTCCTCCTAAATTCCAAGTTGTTTTGCCAATCCTCAACTTTGTTCTCTGATACTTCAAGTCAGTATGGTTGTAGTCTGCTGTCTCTGGGGCTATGAGAGTTGGGGAGCACCTTGTTTAAAAAGCCACAGATTCACAATTCTTATCCACTACTTAACTTACTTCAAAGAATAAACTCTCCTCTGGTTTCTGCTTCTTTTTGGTCTTTCAGTGTTTTTTTGTGTTGTGTGTGGTTTTTTGTGTGTGTTTTTTGCTTTGTCTTTTTCCAGTGCTTTCAAATCATTTTGTTATTTTTAAATTTTCTCCAGGTTTTATCATTGTTACCTGTGGAAGGGTTCATTCACCTTGCCAATTATTCATTACCTAAAGCTGGTAGTCCCCTGTTTTTTTAAAAACCGTCTCCTAGACTTGAATTTGTAATTTTATATATTATAAAATTCTAATTACTGGTAGTACTATAATAGAAAATGGAATATACTACCTAAGATAATGGAAAAGCTCCAACTTCCATAAATTTGCATGTAAATATAAATATATAATTTCCTCATGCAGCCTGTGCTGAACATGGTGGTGCCCTCCTATTCTGAACCCATATCTACTAAGCTGGAATGCACTGAGGGTCATGAAAATCAACAAAACAAATAAACTACTTGCAACTATTTAAAAATTCAAAACAATTTTTAAACTCCCAAAAAAGATTTGTAGGCTGTTTTAAATAATGTCCCATGGATTAAAAGATTTAGAAAAGGAAGATAGGTAATTGAAATGAAGACTTATTGTATACCTTTTAGAAACAACAGTAATAATTAATAGTAACACTTAAGGATAGTCTTTTTAAAATGAAATACTTACCGTTGTTCTTTCTAAAATGAGAAAACATTTTTAATAGTATTTTTCAAAATGCATTACACATTTTCCTATACCAAAACAGCCAAAGAAGAACTGAAGAACCCACAACATTGCTTTTAGAAATTCTACTTACATTCTCCTTTCACTGATAACTGGATTCTAAAATTTCATGGAATTTCAATCACAAACTGAAATTAATAAAGTAAATCTGTGGTGATTTGTAAAAAGCTCAGAATATATAAGTAATTTAAGTCCATTATATGCAAATTGCTGAGTTAGGCTTTGAGTATTCTACAGGATCTCTTTATTCTCACTATAGCAATAGCCAAATAACTATAATCCCACAATAGGCAAAAGAATCCATTTTCATTCAGAATGAGTATAACAAATAGAAAGGAGGAAATGGAGACCAAGGGCATCTTTTCACACCAATTTTATAAAAAAAATAAAAAAATAAAAAAGAATATCCACCATGATTCTCATTCTTCCTTAAGCCAAAACATTAATGTGGTGGCTTTGCTCTAAACCAGACACAGAAAGGTCTGATAGAAATGCAATCAAACAAAATGGATTAAATAATGATACACAAAAGCAACATTGCTGATGCTGAAATTCAAGCATAAGCAAGCATAAAAATCAGCCAAAACAGAAAGGGGCAGAGGAAATTTTTGGCAGTATTGGGTATGGTAATTAACTAGATTGTGCTAATGATTTCACAAGTGCATATATATGTCAAAACTTACCAAACTCTATGCCTTTGCATGCAATTTTACCTCAATTAGGTTTCAATAAAGCTTTTTTAAAAAATTAGCAGGAAAAAACATCATTACTCATTTTTAACCATCATTCAGCTACTTTAAAGACAAAACTGAAAACCAATTCAGATTCTAAAACCAAGTATAATTAACAACTCAAGGATCACAGGCAAATAGTCATCCAGATTCAAAGAAGAGGTATATCAACTCTTTCAAAAGAAAGAAGAAATAAAGTCTCAATCAATGGAAGTATCCTGAGACTGGTCAAAGGATTATGGAGGTCACATTGCCTATGCAATTTATGTCCCACCCTGGTGCAGAATGCTCCTGGTTTCCATTTCCAAACAGATATGTGATGATATAGAGTTTATCAGGATTTGCAGCCTTACTGTACTTCTCTTCCTTGCACCTCTGCAGAATCTCTAAGCTCCTCTGGTGGACTGGGTGTTGGAGAAAGCTAAAACTATCCATACTTTTCAAAATTGCACATGGCGCTGTATCATCATGTCCTTAGGAAGCAAAAGAAAAACAAAAAATGGAGAAAAGAAAAAGATATTATATAAGCCCAAACAAACAGAGAATCAAGGACAATGCTGCCAACTATCTTAAGAATATATAAAAATATATCAAGTAATATGGGTTAAATGTGAATAAATTTTCTAAATTGATTTGAGGAAATTACACAAAAATAAAAGGAAAATATAAAGGTCTTTTTTTAGGTATTCCAAGTATCCCTTTCAGTACGGAAAGTGCTGAGTTATTATTATACTAAAAAATTCTAATTTAAAATATATGGGAAATTTCAAAACAATTTGTATGTTTATTTTTTTAACAGACCCATTTTTATCAGGTCTGAAAAATAATTAGCATATAGTTGGCAACAATGCAAGGAACAATGATGGAACCCCAAAGAGAAATATACCCAAAACAATTTGCCAAAAGTTAAATAATTCCTTCACAAATCTTGCAATTAACCACACTTGTAAGAATTCCAACAAGTGTGTCAATGTTTAAAGAGCAGGAAGAAAAGCACCATAGAGCAGGAAAACCCAGCAGCACTTTGGTATTTACAAATCTGAAAAGAAAGTTGGAAAATGTACCTCACCACCACTTAGTCAAGTGAGACAGAATCAACTACTTGTTGGAAAGGGAAGTGAGCATGTTCAAGTAAGGACCAAAGCCCCAAATTAGTGTTACTGATTAGTGTTACAGTGAGTCACTCTAACAATAAAGGGGGTTGGGGGGAGGTCAGTACCATTAATATTAGCAAGAGATGGATTTAAAAGAGAATAGGCATCTCCAGGTTGGGGTGGGGGAAGGTGTTGACTATCATTTATTTACTCAAAGAACATCTCTAGAGTTAGGACATTTAGTTCAAATCGGTGTAGATTTGCCTTTTAAAAAACAAAAGGGAACAGTTTAACAATAGATAGAGACAAAGTAAGCAACACAATGAATAAAGTTTCATTAGTGCATATTTACTGTATAATTAGGAATGAGATACTATCTATGAACAGTTCTCAATGCAGAATCATTGGATCCAGATGGATCCATTACTGGATCCAGAGAGCAAGCATCCACATTTTATCCAGGAGATGGAATCTTATATCAGATAATAATATACTTATAAATAGCAGGTTTTTAAAAATAAAATAGATTTGAAAATTATTTTCATATCCAATAATGAAAAAGTAAACTAATAAAACACTATCTCATTCATCCAATGTGGAGAGCCCATAGCTGCAAATGTTCAATGTTTCAAAAAGAGACAAATATCAAGTTACCCATCATTTCTTAGTTGAAGAATACCTCAGTAAAAATATTCTATGCCCATTATCAATAATCCTCCCCACCACTTTTGATAGGCTGCTTGAAGAAAGAACGCTTAGGCTCAGACTAGCCTATATACTTGGTTAGTTGGTGGTGCTGGAAGGTAGATATCAGTTGAGGGGGACCATTTGAGGGGGAAAAAAAAAATGCCTGTAAAGTTCTATTTCTACTCTAACCAAACTGTAATTTTAAAAAGTTATCACTAGACTTTCAGGCTATCTTGATAATCTGCCAGTCAGAAATAATTTTAAGGAGATTATGGTATTAAAGTGTTTTATGTAAAAGTTCAGGATATTAAATATACTAAATTAGTAAGCAGTTTGAAGAAATCACTTGACATTACTACAGCCACTGCACTCTTTTATCTAATAAATTGTGGCAATGACGTTTGGATATGGGTAATTTTGTATTTGTGACTGTTTTATGTCTCACCATCACACCTATCTTATTTTTTTTAACTTCTTTCATTCTGCTTTCTATGCCTTCTTGTAACTCTTTATTATTTTAGACTAAAATACTATTTCCAAACCTTAAATTGATCTTCCTCTCATTTGCTTAACAATGCCCTGTTAAGGTGGTTAAGTTTCCTAGGATGGTTTATAAGTACATTTTCAGAGACAGTTATTGTCTAAGGAGTCTCATAAACTCTTAAAACATGTTTATTTAGTGTTGGTTTATGCTAGTCCCTGGTCTAGTTTTGTTAATTTCTTACCTTGAGATTATGCACCAAAATACAACGTAAGTTCAGACCCCATATGTATGCATGGTAAACATATGGGGCACTGATTTTTTTAAAGGTAGTTTAAGAAAAACCTTATCTAAGGCCTAACACAGATTGCTAAAGTCCTTCTTATTTCTCTGCTCAAGGCCAACGGACAGAATTTTTCAATCATCTTTTCAGTGACAGAAAAGTCCAAGCTCTTTGAAGATACTACACCACATAACGGAACTCAATCCTAGTTGATCATTCAAACCCGAAGCCATGTCTCTGATCCTAAAGCAGCTTCTGTAATGCCAGCTTCCAGGCCTCATAGCCATTAAAGGTATATCTCAAACATAGTAACCCACCAATCTTAAGTATAAATTTGATGAGCTTAAAAAATATTTACATCCATCTAATCCTCAATCAAGATATAGAACATTTCCATTATCTCAGCAAGTTATTTCATCCCCTTCCTATCAATACCACCCTTGCCTTTGCAGAAGCAATCAAGTTATGATTTCTTTCACTATATATTATTTTGCCTGTTCTTAAACTAAATGAAAGCATGCACTATGTATCCTTTCATGTCTGGCTTTTTTGCTCAATATTTTTTTGTGACTCATTATGATACTCATTACGAGAATCAGTAATTTGTTCTTTTTTACTGCAGAATAATGTTACATGGTAGGAATGTATCACAACTTGGTTATCTTTTCTTCCACTGATAGATTTTTAGGTGTTTCCAACTGGGGGCTATTAAGAATAAAGACACTATGAACATTCTTTTTTTGTGTTTTGTGTATAATAGTTCCATTGAAATATAAACCACATACTATACAATTCACCTAATTAAAGTGTACAATTCAATGGTTTTTGAACCATCACCAACATCAATTTTAGAATACCTTCAATATACCCAAAAGAAACCCCATCCTTTTTAATTATCCTTTCCCTCATCTCCCAGCTTGCCTACTCCAGCCCTAGGCAAACACTAATCTACATTCTACCTCTACAGATTTGCCTATTCTAGACATTTCATAAATGCAATCATATATTTGTTATTTGTGATACATGCTTAATGTGGCCTTTTGTGCCTGATTTCTTTCAGTTAACAAAATGCTTTCAAGGTTCATCCATGTTGTAGCATGTACTAATATTTCATTCCTTTATACGGCAAAATTACATTCCACTGTTTGAGTATACCACATTTTGCTTATCCATTCAATAGCTGAGGGACATTTAGGTTGGGGGTTATTGGTTTGTGGTTTTCATTTTTGTGATGTCTTGTCTGGTATCCAGGTAATATAGGCCTCACAGAATGAGAATTAAAGTATTCCCTTATCTTATTCTTTGGAAGAGTTTATAAAGTTTGCATTTTAATTCTTCTTTAAGTTTTTGATAGGATTCATCCGTGAATTCACTGTTCCTTGGCTTTGCTTTGTGGAAGTTTTTTTTGTTACTAATTCAGTCTCTTTTGTTATAGGCTATTCACATTTTCTATTTCTTCTGGAGTCAGTGTTGGTTGTTTGCATCTTTCTAGGAATTTGTCCATTTCAACTAGCTTCTAATTTGTTGCCATACAAGTATTATAATCCTTTTTATTTCAATCAGATCAGTAGCAACATCCCCCATTCATTCCAAAAACTAGTAATTTGAGTCTTCTCCTTTTCTTCATCAGTCTACGTCAAGGTTTATCAATTTCATTTATCTTTTCAAAGAACCTACCTTTGGTTTTATTTCTTTTCTTTATTGACTTCCATTCTCTATTTCAGATCCACTCTTTACTATATCCTTCCTATTCCTTGCTTTGGGTTTATTTTGCTCTTTTTTTTTTTTTTTTCTTAAAGTCTTAGGGTAACGCATTAGGTTATTGATTTGAGATCTTTCTTCTTTTTTAATAGAGCTATTTGAAGCTATAAATTTCCCTCTAAGCATTGTTTCAGCTGCATCCCATTAAGTTTTGGTCAGTATATTTTCTTCCATTCATCTCAAAACTGTTTCCTAATTTCCCTTGTGATTTCTTCCTTGATCCACTGGTAATTAAGAAGTGTGCTGTTGAGGGGCGCCTGGGTGGCTCAGTCGGTAAGCGACTGCCTTCAGCTCAGGTCATGATCTC
The DNA here is from genome assembly GCF_964656455.1 of Halichoerus grypus. Classification (NCBI taxonomy): domain Eukaryota; kingdom Metazoa; phylum Chordata; class Mammalia; order Carnivora; family Phocidae; genus Halichoerus; species Halichoerus grypus. The sequence continues at coordinate 43,162,440 of NC_135719.1, read as the reverse complement.
AGGGTCCTGGGATGGTGCCCCGCATCGGGCTCCCTGCTCTCCAGGAAGCCTGCTTCTCCCTCTCCCACTCCCCCTGCTTGTGTTCCCTCTCGCTGTCTCTGTCAAATAAATTAAATCTTTAAAAAAAAAAAAAAAAAAAGAAGTGTGCTGTTGGTGTACCTGTTGCTCAGTCGGTTAAAGCATCTGCTTTCAGCTCAGGTTATGATCCCAGGGTCCAGGGATAGAGCCCTACGTCAGGCTCCCTGACCCCTCCCCGCTCCCCTTACTTGTGCTCTATCTCTGTGTCAAATTAATAAAATCTTTTTTAAAAAACTGTGTTGTTGAGTTTCCATATATGTCTTATTACGTATTATTTTTGTTCCTCTTTTATTACTTTCTTCTCTTGTATTAAACAGATGTTTTCCAGTATATCTTACTTTTTTGTCATTTACGTTACCATATTATTTTTTAGTTATTTCCTTAACAAATGCCAAGGGAATTATAATTTGCATCTTATTACAATCAAGTCTGGATTTAAAATTACTTAATTCCAACAGTATATAAAAATGTTTCTCTTATATAGTTCCATTCTCTTCCTCTTCCTTTATGCTGTCACTGTCATACAAATTACACCCTTAAAATGTCATGCCCATCAACGGAGATTTATAATTATTGCTTTGTATGGTTGTCTTTTAAATCAGATTGGAGAAAAAAAGTTACAAAATGTAAAAAAATATATTCATACTATACTTTATACTTAATTCTATAGTTGCCTTTAATGGCGCTCTTTATTATTTCATGTGCTTTCAAGTTACTATCTAGCTTCCTTTCATTTCAGCCAGAAGAACTCACTGAAGTATTTCTTGTGGGGCAGATCTGATAATAATACTAGCTCAGGATTTGTTTATCCACAAACGTCTTAATTTCACCATCACTCTGGAGAGCAGTTTTGCTGAATACAGAATTATTTATTTTAATTTAAATTCAATTAATTAACATATAGTATTAGTTTCAGAGGTAGAGTTCAGTGATTCATCAGTCTTATATAATACCCAGTTCTCATTACATCACGTGCCTTCCTTAATGTCCATCACCCAGTTACCCAATCACCCCACCCACCTCCCCTCTAGCAACCTCAGTTTGTTTCCTATGATCTCTTCTGGTTTGTCCCCCTCTCAGATTTTGTCTTGTTTTATTTTTCCCTCCCTTCCCCTATGATCCTCTGTTTTGTTTCTTAAATTCCACATATGAGATCAAATGATAATTGTCTTTCTCTGATTGACTTATTTCGCTTAGACTAATACCCTCTAGTTCATCCACATCGTTGCAAATGGCAAGATTTCAATTTTTCTGATGGTTGAGTAGTATTCCATTGTGTATATATACCACATCTTTATCCATTCATCTGTCAATGGACATCTGGGCTCTTTCCATAATTTGGTTATTGTGGACATTGCTGCTATAAACATTGGAGTGCAAGTGCCCAATCAGATCACTACATTTGTATCTTTGGGCTAAATACCTCATAGTGCAATTGCTGGGTCGTAGGATAACTCTATTTTCAACTTTTGGAGAAACCTCCATATTGTTTTCCAGAGTGGGTGCACCAGCTTGCATTCCCACCAACAGTGTAAGAGGGTTCCCCTTTCTCCATATCCTTGCCAACATCTGTCATTTCCTGACTTGTTAATTTCAGCCATTATGACTGGTGTGAGGTGGTATCTCATTGATGTTTTGATTTGTGAATACAGAATTCTTGATTGACTTTCTTTTTTCTTTCAGCACTTTGAATATGTCAAGTAGTGCCCTTTAGCCTCAATGGTTCCTGATGATGAATCAACTGTCAATCTTGCTGAGGACACTTTGTACATGAATTACCTCTCTCCTGATGCTTTCAATATTTTCTATCTCAGGACAATTTAATTATGATGTATCTAAGTTTGGATCCCTTGTACGTTGTTGAACTTCTTGGGTATGTAGTCTTCTCATCAAGGAGTTTTTGGCCATTATTTCTTGAAATATTCTTACTACCCCTTTCTCTGTCCTTCTAAACTGCCAGAAATTGGGGTACTTTATTGTGTCCCACAGGTCTAAATGCTCTGTTCATTCTTATTATTTTTTCTTTCTGTTCCTTAGAATGGATAATCTCAACTGATCTGTAGTCAAGTTCACTGATTCTGGCCTCTGCCTGTTCAAATCTGTTGCTGAACTCTTCTAGTGAATTTCTCATGCATATATAAATTAATATTCTGTATTTGGTGAGACATTGTTCTCATACTTTCCTTTAGTTCTTCAGATATGGTTGTCTTTGGACATATTTAAAATAGCTTAAGGACTTTAATAAATTCAAGGTCTGGCTCTCCTCAGCAATACTTTCTACTGATTCCTTTTTTCACATATACAGGTCATATTTTTTTTTGCATGTTTCATAATTTTGTGTAGAACACCAGATATTTTAAATAATTTAACATGGCAACTCTCGAAATCAGATTCTCCCTTCTTCCCAGGATTTGCTGTTTCACATAATTGTTGCTACTGTTTAGGACTTCCCTGAACTAATTCTGTAAAGTCTGTTTGCTGACCAGACAAATCATTACTATTTCTCGTTCTACATCCCAGCCAGGCCAATATGTAGCTTCACTCACACTGCCTACTTATAATTCCACTAAGAACACTGCATGGTTTCCTGATCACCATAATACGCAATTATAACAAATTTATTCTTAAATAGTTAAATTGAATTTTTATTTAAAAGCCTTAAATGGCATTGTGTCCCTCAATCTTGAAGTCTATAAAAAAACAGTCAAATAGATTTTAATTTGATATTATTTGTGCTTGGATGGCTTGATGAAGAAAAAGAATGTCAGGGAAGTCCATAAGAAAATCCAGTATTTTTTAGTTTACTGTGAGGGTATTTATTAGCAATTTAGCTAAGAGACACTAAAATTTTTTTATAAAGATACTCTCAAAGGAAGTGAAGATATATTGTACATCTGTAGTCTACACCTTCTTTCTTCCCTAAAGTATTATCTTTGAACTCTTATTCTCATTCAAAATCTGAACTTGATTACCTTCTGCCTTCCATATATCCCACTTCTACTTAAATAATCTCTAATTCCTATAGTTCATTTTCATTTTGTCTTCATACTATTTATGGTCATTTTAAAAGTTCTAAATCTACTATTTATCCATTTTCAGTTACTCTGTTAGTTTTTATTTTACAATGCTACAATGTTCTAATTTTATGGCACCCTTTTATCCTAAATCCATACAGAAAGAGCAAAAATGCTAAATACTGGCACTGACAGTAATATACTGCCATACAATTATTTCCTGTAACGAATCTGCTCAGTGCCTCAAAATACAAATCAACTACAGTTTTTCTTTTTCTTGATAAAAAGTGAAATTTAAAAAGTTTCTTTTTAAAAGTCTAACTGAGACTTCTGGGTTGTTGGTAATATTCTACTTCTTAATCTAGGTGGTAGTTTAATGGTGTTTTCACTTTGTGATAATTAACTGAGCTATACATTTTGGGGGGCACACTTTTCTGTATGCATGTTATATCCCAAAATAAAACAGTATTCAAAAAGTTTATTATATGGATGCTCTGTGCTGGCCAGAAAGAAAAAATTAGATTACAAAACAAGAAGAATCTAGAAATGATCAAAGTAGAAATGATACAGTACCATTTTGTTGATCATTAATAACATTGTGTATCTTTGTACCAATTGATAATAATAAACACACAAACAGCTTTCACAAATAATATTTTAAATGCCAAAGGAACACAAAAACAATGTGAATGATCTTTACAGAAAGCAGTATTTTCAATAGTAAATACAAGAAAAGTTTCTTCTCAGAGTCAGTTACATCTTAGCAGGATACTTATCAATTTTTAAAATTTTCAAAATTGGTAAATCCATTGTAATGAGTAATAATGTATCTTAAGTTAAAAGAAAAAACTTTTCCTTAAAGCTTTTTACAGAGAGCCTCTTAGAAATAATTTTGTAAAAGGTAAAGCAGGTTTAAGATATTCGTTTTATTTTCCAAAAAACTATATTTCTCCCTATCTACAAAGGCCAGTTTGTACATATTATAATCTGAAAAACAGAAGCTAAGTTCAATTAGCTTTTCCCTCTCATTTTAGAAATACAATCTCCCAAATACATGTATTCATTTGAAATATGTAAAAGCTGAACTTAAAAGTTTTACTGCTAGTGCACATGCCAAAACGCCATATAAGTAAATCTGGGAGTCCTGAAAGTACAGATGTGTCCTAGCATACTTCTACTGAAGCTTCTCTGGACAGAACACTTTATTTTAAATGGCTACATATATATTAGTAAATCCTCACTATGCAGCAATGGTCTATCTAAGGCCAGAGCTACAGCAAGCAACAGTGCGGTTTCCATTAGGTAACAAGTGCTTATGAAGATAAGATGCCTTCCCACAGATTGTGAACTACAGTATTTCATGATTTAAGGGGAAAAGACACAAAAAAAGTATCCTGCTCCATTTGTTTCTAAATTTCAAAGTAAAATCCAATGAACTGAATTAAGGGTAGGAAGAAAAAATTAACATTCACAAACAGATACATGTATTATTACCTGGCTTTACCCCACAATTTTGAATTTTGAAGAAAAACTGCTAATAGTCACAAAATCAGTCAAGAGAAGAAATGACACTTGACTGATTACTGAAGTCAGGTTATCTCCACTAGACTGCCGTACCTCCCATCCCAATTTTTCTATCTCCTGATTTATGCTTCCACATTAATTATGTTTCATCTGCATAAAAACTATTGCATAAGAAGAAAATAAAGAAAGGTATCAATGTTTAATTCTATAAGTAAATGGTAAAGTATCATTTTGTTTAAAAATTTTACCAATGTCTTACTGTCTATTAAATATCAGGTGCTTTACATACATTACTCCTCTCATTATTTATTAATAAAAATGTACCAACACATATATATACACAAACACCATATATTCATTTAACTCAATCATATAAAGTACACTGGAACTAATCAGATCTGAAAATGATGTTAGGATATGGTAAGAAAACAGAAGAGAACAAAATTATGTCTCTACTCCTTAAGAGAGGTAAAAAACTAAAAGATGAAGTATGGTAGAATACTAATATCTACTGCTTACCAGTTTTTCTCTGAATGTGTCTTTTCCCAGCTTCCCTGAAAGCAACCATGGCTCTGAAAAAAGCTCTGAGAACTGCCCATCGGAAAACAGCTACGGGATCAATTCCAATCATCCCAGAGATAAATGCATTCTTGCTACTTCTTAGAAGAGCTACAATGTCAGGGCGCATGTGATCAGTATTTTTTTCCCGGAAATCCTACATGAAAAAAGTACCAGTGTTATTTTTGAAAAAATTATTGAACCAAGAAGATAATGGGTGACATGTTTGAAAAGTGGCTTAACAAGGACTATAGAAGTGATTTCTGTTCTAGGTAGCTAACTGGACCAGATACCTTTTATAAAGTCCCAGCCAACCCTAAAACTATTGAATTCTGTAATACATTTAAATGACAGTGAATATTCCACAATTTTATTGCAACTTGTTAAACAGAGAGCCTCTCTGAAGGGGTATCACATAAAATGACCAGACATGAGAAGACAAGGAACAGCGTTCCAAACAAAGAGAACACAACACCTACTACCTATAGGTGGTAGGACAAGTTAGGAGACAAGCAGTAAGACCAGGGGCTGGAACATTCTGGGCAAGGGTGAGAGTGGTGGAAGATTTGGCAAATAAATAGGCTATGCAAGCCTGAGTTAGGAGTTTGTAGATTTTATTCAAGTATAAAGGAAAGCCAATGGAAGCTAAATGATGTTTTATAAATACCATGGATGCCGCAGAGGGAATGAATTTATTGAAAGAATGGAAAAAGGGAGACTAACTATTGCAATATTCCAAATAAAAGGTGAAGGTGACCTAGATTACATTGGTGGTAACAGCATAAAGGGAAAATAATTATTATATTTGGGATACGTTTTGGAAGTAAGGCAAAGAATTTGCTGGTGTATTAGAGCATGGTGAGAAAATGAGGGAATAAGGTTAACACCTATATTTTGGGTTTAGGGAACTAGGTAGAGGTGCCATATTGATATGGAGAGAAGTCTAGAGAAAAGAGAAGGTTTACAGATAGGAAATGAGATCAAGAGATCAGTTTTGTGCAAGTGAAGTCTGAGATGGTGAGGATATCGATAGTAGCAAGCAACATTTATTGAAAGGTTAATATGCGTGTGGCACTCTTCTAAGCATTTTACATGTGTTATCTCATTTAAACTCATTTCATCCACCTAATAACTGCTTGAGACAGATATTATTATCATTATTCCTATTTTACACTTGAAGAAACTCAGTCACAGAGAGATTAACTATCTTGGCCCCTATCACACAGTAAGTAGAACAGGGGTTCAAAGACAGCCACTCATTACCACTATACTATATCTGCATACAGACATCAAGTAGGCAGACGAATATATGTGCCTATGAGTCCTACAGGGGCTTCAGAAAATATATGTATTACCTAAGGACTATAAATAGGCAGTACAAACCACCTGCCAATGGGGGATGGAGGGGATATAACAGAAGAAAATGGGTTAAAATATCCCACAGAACGAAAAGGAGAACAAAAAGTTTACATTTGTGGAAGAAGGTTCCAGACTGATATGTATAGTCTTGGCATTCGGCTGTAACCAAACCCAGATAAAAGGATTAAAACTTGGTAAGTAAATCACTCAGAGTTGGTGCAACTTCACAGAACAGCTCTAACTCAGAATTCTATGAGGAGCATGCCTGGTATGATGTTTTCCAGAAGGCAGTTTGGAGTCCTTTAGGAGTTTCCTTTCCTACTCTTTGTTCTCCTAAGAACAGGGGAAAAGGAGAAACAAGCCAGAAATCTTGGTCCTTGGCTTGTCCCTAAACACCCTTTGAGCAAAAGTATGTATTATAAAAGTTAATAAAACTGATTAAAAATTTTCAAATCCAAATCACCACCACCACCATCAGCAGCTAATACCTACCAAGGGCAAACAAGATGTCAGGCACGAAGTTAAGCACTATACATAACTTATTCAATTCTAACAATTACTTAATAAAGCAGAATAATTACAAACCATACTTTAGATAAATAAACAGAAAGATAAAGAAGCTTGACAAAGGTCAAACATAATAAGTACTACAGGAACTGAAACATGTGTCTGTTCTACACTGAAGACCAGCGCATCCTATTAACAACTATACCGTACAAAGTAAAATTCTAGAATTCTTTCCCATGATGAGTGTCAAATGTTGATGGAAACCTTTATTTTCCAAATGTAATGATCTCATCTGTCTTCATAGTTCTGTATTTCTAAGTACATTTCATAAACTAATCCCATCATTCTTATTGAAAATTTTCTCTTAGTTTCTATTAACAATACATTTTGTGATTTACTACTTACCCTATTGCTGGTTCCATATTTGAAATTCTTAGGGTTTGCTCTTACGTACTCTTACAATTTTCACTCAATCATCTAACATCAGGTGATCGCTACCATAGTAATGGCTTTAAACACTATCTATATGATGAGGCCCAATCTATATTTCCAGCTCAGACCTTTCTTGTTATGTCTGAGATCCATTTATACATCTTAAAGGTACCTCAAACTTGAAAGAGAACGCGTAAGACTAGTATTACTTAAATGTTTGGAAGCATTTGCCAGTGAAACCATATAGGCGTGGAATTTTCTCTGAGGGGAAATTTAAACTGCTGATTCAAATTATTTAACAGAAATAGGAGTCTCAGGTTTTCCTATATTTCTGGTGTCAGTTTTGATGTGTGTTTTTCATGGAATTCTCCATTTTATCTATGTTGTCAAATTTATTGGTAAATATGTTCGGACCCTTTTTAATATCTGCTGAGTACGTAGTTTTCTTTTCCGATATCTGTATTTTTAAAATCTTTTTTTCTATTACAGATTATTTTCTATTACCTTTTATTATCTTCTGTTATCTTTTCAAGGAACCAATTTTTGACTTTGTTAATTTCTCTATTGCATGTCTGCTTTCTACTGCATTAATTTCTAGTCTTCCCTTTATTATTTCCCTCTAATTTGGGTGGGGGGGTTAATCTGCTGTTCTTTTTTCAGTTTCTTGAAATGGAAGCTTAGATAATTACTTTCAACCATTTTTCCTAATATATGCATTTAAAATTATAAATTATTGCTTTAAATGCATCCTACCAATTGCTACAGATTCTGCAAATTTTAATATGTTGTATTTTCATTAATGCTCAGTTTAAAATTAGCATTGTAGGGGCACCTAGGTGACTCAGTTGGTTAAGCGTCTGCCTTCGGCTCAGGTCATGATCCCAGCGTCCTGGGATCAAGCCCCTCGTTAGGCTCCCTGCCCAGTGGGGAGTCTGCCTCTCCCTCTCCTCCCCGCTGGTGCTCACTTTCGTTATCTCTGTCTCTCTCTCTCTCTCAAATAAATAAATAAAATCTTTAAATATAAAAAAATAAATAGTAAAATTAGCATTGTAATTGTGATTTCTTTTTTGATTCATGGGTTACATAGAAGAATTGTGTTTAAACACTTAAAGACTGTCTAGCTATCCTTATGATATGCCAAGTAGGTCAGTTTTTAATAATCCTATTCAATTTTTTAGTTTTTACTGATTTTGTGTTTTATTCTGTTAGTTACTAAGAGATATGTATTAAAAGCTACAACTAGATGGATTTTTCTAGTTCATTTTTGTCCTCCCTTTGGGCTTTATATATTGAATCAAATCATTAAGTACATACAACTTTTGATGATTGTGTCTTCCTATCAAACTGGCCCCTTTTATTGGTATGAAATGTGCCTCTTTATCTTTAGTAATACTTCTTGCCTTAAAGTCTACCTGTCTGATAATAATTTCTTTTAGTTAGGGTTTGGGTGGTATACATTTTTCTATCCTTTTACTTTCTATATATATTTTTTCTATATATATATTTTTTCCATTAATTTACTTTCAACCTATCTAAGGATGATTAATCACAGGCACAAGTGTATATATTGTATGATTCCATTTACCTGAAATATTGTAATAACAAGTAAATCTAAGGACAAAAAATGAGGATAGTGGTTATTACTAAGTGGGGGAGAATGAGTAGGGAAGGGGCATGACAGAAATCTGTACACTTTAGATTTATGCACCTAACTGTATGATTTTACAGCTCGTTTTCTTGTTTTTGTTTTAAACTGCATTTTAAAATCCTTTTTTTAAATTGAGATAACTAACATATAATGTATAAGGTATACAATGTGTTGATTTGATACATTTATATACTGCAATATGACTACTACTATAGCATTAGCTAATACCTCCATCAGGTCACAGAACTATTTCTTTTCTGTGGTAAGAACATCTAAAATCTGGTCTCTTGGGGCGCCTGGGTGGCTCAGTCATTAAGCGTCTGCCTTTGTCTCAGGTCATGATCCCAGGGTCCTGGGATCGAGCCCCGCATCGGGCTCCCTGCTCCACGGGAAGCCTGCTTCTCCCTCTCCCACTCCCCTTGCTTGTGTTCCCTCTCTCGCTGTGTCTCTCTCTGTCAAATAAATAAAATCTTTAAAAAAAATAAAATCTGGTCTCTTAAGAACTTTGAAGACAATGCTATTATCACAATGTTAATTATAATCATAATGCTGTGCATTAGATCTCCAGAACTTATTCATCTTCTAACTGCAAGTTTGTATCTTTTGCCCAATATCTCAATTCCCCCAGCCCCCAGCCCCTGAGTATCATGATTTCACTCTATTATTCTTAATGTTTGTTCTAAAATCTGTTCCTTTCTGCCTTTTCCATCTCGAAATAACACCTCAAATTCACCCATCAGCTAGAGCCAGAAGTCACTTACTTAGCTAGGATCCATCAATCAGGTTCTACCAATTATACCTCCAAAATATATCTCATAATCATCTACATTTCCTCCATCTCTACTGCCACCCCTGCGGTTCAGTTTACCTTAACATTTCACCTCAACTATTAAAAAAAGCTCCTAATTGATCTCCCAGCTTCCATTCTTCATCCTCTGCTGTTTCTTCTCCTCAAAGTAATCAAAGCAATCTTTTAAAAACACAAATCACAACCTGTTTAAAATCTTTTCATGGTTCCTCATAATCATTTCAATAAAAACCAAACTCATTTAACTTGATCTAAAAGCCATGAAGAATTAAATTGCTATTCATTCTCTAAATTCGTTTCATTCACTATCTCCCTTGCTTACCATAATCTAGTAACACTGACCTGTTTTCAATTATTTTAAGATATTAATTCTTTCCTATCTCATGGCCTGGAATATTCATCATCCCAACTCCTCACCAAGGTGACACTTGCTTCAGGTTAACTCTCAAAATTTAAGCTCTCAGAGGGATATTCATGGATCTCCAAATTCAAAGTCCACTATTTCACTACTTTCTTTCCTAGAACCCATTCATTTATTTATAGCAATATCCCATTTATCCATATTATACACACATGCGCACGTGCTTGTACATACTGAGCCAAGAACATGTCTGCCTGGTTTATCACTAAATCATTCCAAACACCAAGCACAGAGTCTGACACATAGTCTGTATTTAACAGGTACTTCGTGAATAAGTCAATCATTTGCAAATGAATGAGTGATTTTAGTTGTGACTCTCACCTCAAGACCCAAGAGAAAATATATTGCTCCACTATTCTCCACACCATCACTGCCTTGCCTGGGAAATTATCTTAAATGACAGACTTAACACCAAGTGGTTGAAGGGTAACAGGCTCACTAATTACAAATAAGAAATGGCCACAATTATGAAGATTCCCCTCCACAGGAGTGAAAAGTTTCAATCTATTCATTGGAGTGCAAGCTCACAAATACCTAATGGTGCATAAAGACATGAAGCCTCTGTTAAGCCTCATGGGTGCAGAGAAGAGAAAAATTCAACAAACTACATAATGAAATACTAGGTTCAAGATATACTGATGCTATCTATTCTTCAGATTGAAAAAAAGTATTGGAAGGGACTGATACTGAGTTTATCTATAGGAGGAAAACAACAAAAATATCACATAAAACAGTAATGTGTTGCAAGGTAGAATCTGAATGTTAGTAGTATATAAAATGTCTCCAACTGTTACTGATCAAGAGCCTCCATAAATTACAGAGAAGGCAGTGTGACAGGGATGATAATACATACAGTAAAGAAAACACTTTTACCCTGAAGGCATATTAATGAGAAATTTACTGACCTTTACCCCATATTTTACTTTCCCAGCATAATGCTTTATGATGAAAGCAGGCTCCATCACGGCTGGAAATTCAATGTAAGAATTCTCTTCATGCTGATGCTTAAATTTATCTAGCAATGTTTGATTTGTAGCCTGTGGAAAGCTGAATTAAAAACAAAAAACAAAAACACACACACACACAAAAAAGATGCAGCTGTCAATACAGTCTTTTTTTTTAATACATTATAATTACATTGCCATCTAACACATTTATAGCAAATTACAATGAGTTTTCACTTATATTATCTAATCTGATTCTCTTAACAAGCTAAAAAGTGAGTATAAGAAGGACTGGTGTTTTATTTATTTTTTTTTTTTTTAAAGATTTTATTTATTTATTTGAGAGAGAGAGAATGCGAGAGAGAGAGCACATGAGAGGGGTTAGGGTCAGAGGGAGAAGCAGACTCCCCGCCGAGCAGGGAGCCCGATGCGGGACTCGATCCAGGAACTCCAGGATCATGACCTGAGCCGAAGGCAGTCGCCTAACCAACTGAGCCACCCAGGCGCCCCAGGACTGGTGTTTTATAGATAAGAGATCAAAAGTCACGATTTGCCCAAACTCACACTTTGCAAGTAGCAGAACTAAGAAATTAACTCAGGTCTTTAGATATTTAGCTCAGGTTGCATTGTGTGCCACTTCTGTAATACCCATAGGATAATAAAACTCAAATGATACATTGTTGGGGCCAAGAACTTCCAAACAGAAAATGATCTCTCAATTTGGACAGGTCTTAAGTCCATAGTCATCTTCTGTTTTCCTATTTCTTCATATACAAATTAAGCAGCAATTTTCTTACCTATACCAGTAACTACATAATTTTATACTATATCTATTATTATCTCAAATATGTCTCAATGGTTTATACTCATTGATGAACATTTCATATCTACTTATTAAGAAATAATTACATGATAGCAAATACAGGAATATCAAAGTTTAGAGGGCACCTGGGTGGCTCAGTTGGTTAGGCGGCTGCCTTCCACTCAGGTCATGATCCCAGGGGCCTGGGATCGAGCCCCTCATCAGGCTCCCTGCTCAGCGGGGAGCCTGCTTCTCCCTCTCCTCCCCACTCATGCTCTGCCACTATCTCTGTCTCTCTCTCAAATAAATAAAATCTTTAAAAATTAATTAATTAATTTCCAACTCTTGGTTTCAGCTTGGGTCATGATCTCGGGGTCCTGGGATTGAGCTCCATGTCAGCTCTGCTCTCAGCACCGTCTGCTTGTCCTTCTCCCTCTTCTCCTCTCTCACTCTCCCTCAATCTCTCTCAAATAATAAATAAATATTTTTTTTAAAAAGTTCAGAAAAGAAAAAAATCACTAGTGGTGGGAATAATGGGAAGATTCAAAGAAGATATAGGAGGCAATTATGAGCTAAATGTTAAAGGTTGGGTAGGAGTTTCATATAGAGGAAATATCATTGACAGAAAAAGGAGAAAGCAAGTATCTTTCAGAAAAGTTTCATTTAATCATAATTGAAATAATGAGAAATAATGTGACATGAGGTTGCAAAGATGCTGAATACAAAATCTAATGTGTAGAAATGATTCCAAAATTACAACAGAAATAGTTAATTTTGTTATATGTATTAGAATCAGGAAGGAGAATGGCTTTTGGTGTCAGACAGTAACAGTTCAGATTACCAGTTCTGTATGTGACCTACGGCAAGCTTTAAGAACTAGTTTCCATAAATGAGTACAGTGAGGTATCGCAATGTTAACAGAATTAAATAACACTGGTAAAAACATCTAACACTAGCTGGCATCCTATAGGGAAGACATAAATGTTACCTACTTTCTAACGTTGCCAACACTGCCATTGTCCTATTCATCTAGGCCTGCTTTTGCATTCAAACACTATCCCTTCCTCAAAACACCTTCACCATCCAGCTCTCCCTGTCCATTCCAGAACTCTAAAGCCATTCTAGAATGGACTATAACTCTTGCAATTTGAAACAGAGAGTACAGCGACAGCCTCTACAGTAGTCTCAGTACTCTAATCTTACCTTGTTTCAAGTCACCAAATCAAAATATCAAAATTTTCCTGTAATACTCCTTTAATCATGTGCCTCCCCTACTCAGTAAAATTTATGGATCACCAAGGCAAAGAGACCAAATCCAAGCTCATAAGCCTAGACACAAACTCAACCTCTGCAAACTTATGCCTCACTACTTCACAGCAGGATGCTTTTGGATACTCATCTCATTGTCTCTAAGTAATCCTCTGAGTAATCAAAAAGCTTGTGATTTATTTTTCTCTTACTTTCAAATGGAGAAAATAAATTTTCAAAGGAAGACATATATGAGAACAGTTTTTATTCCAAACAAGGAAAGATGGAAAGAAAAGCTCTCCATATGAGAAAAACTATCCACACTTGTGGATACACACTGCAATATCAAGTAAAAGAGCTTGGAACAGAGACAAATCAGACATTATTGTGCATTTCAAAGCTCTTCCATCTAGTGTTCCCCAAAGGCTATCTGCCAGGAAGCCTTAGATTAGTGTTTCCATGCTTCTTTCTGTGTTTCTTTAGCTCTCAAAAATACCAATACCTAGACCCCATTCCTGTGATTTTACTGAAGTGATGCTAGGGTCATGATGACCAGTACTATTTCCAAGTACTCCAGGTAATTCTTATGAGCAGGCAAGAATGACAAAATGCTGTCCTAAATGAATGCTCTGATCTTAATTTCATTTGTTAAAAGAAGACTGGGGTGGAAGTCAAAGATTCTGCATTTCTAACAAGCGTCAAGGGGCTGCCAGTCCTGCTGTCAACAGATCACACTTTGAATACCGAAGGAAAGACTGGTAACACTCCTAACATCCTGCTCACACCTAACTTTGCTTATTCTACTCCTTTCTAAATTTCATGCTGCATCCTTTACAGTCAAGCTTAAATAACTTGCCCGAGGTCAAACAGCCAAGAGATAACAGAGGAAAGATTAAACAAGACTTCTGACCCATGCATCTAAAGCACTATAAACAACACTGAATGAGGTAGGAACACCGCTAAGGATATATTTCATGTTATATATTCCCTATAGAACAAAACAGTTTTTAGAGGAAACTTACTCAAAGTAGTTCCCCAAACAGCCTTCCTAAATGTGTCTAACTTATTTTCAATCCAGCTCTGGCAGAGAGAAAACATTTCATGCCTTTGCATCTTCTGGGATGTTAAAGCACAGAGCAAAGTGGTCCATTTACAAGAGGAGGTAAAAACAACAGGACTGATACATAAAGCGAAGAAAATAATAATAGAATTTATAAAAAGTTTTTGTGGAGGACTGAATATAGAAGCATAATTGAAGGGACAATTAAAAAGTTATTCAGTCCAGGGGTACCTGGGTGTCTCAGTCAGTTAAGCATCTGCCTTCAGCTCAGGTCATGATCCCAGGGTCCTGGGATAGAGCCCCAAGTAGGGCTCCCTGGTCAGCAGGGAGTCTGCTTCTCCCTCTCCCTCTGCCCCTCCCCACCACTCATGCTTGCTCTCTCTCTCTCAAATAAATAAATAAAATTAAAAAAAAAAAAAGAGGTTATTCACTCTAGTCTCCTACCAACAACAATACCCTGACAGATGATGCAAAAGAATTACTATAATGGAAAATTTTATTACTTTATAAAGCAGCTGCTAATCAGCTCTAATGATTAGAAAGTTCTTTCTTACACTGAGCCAGAATCTGTCTCTGTGTAATTTCCGGCCACATGGCTTACCCCCAGGAACTTCTGGGTAATGGCAGAGTTAATATTCTCTTATTGGGCAATATTTATATCTATGTGAGGTAGCAAGTGACCAGGGAAATATAGTCTTTGTATAATAAGATGTGAACTAAAAATATTTTACGTAAGGAATGACAGGCCAAACAAAAACCCTTTCCTCTACTCATGTTTTAATTACATACTCGGCTATCTCAATTGCTGCTCACAACCACCTTAAGATATATAGCAGACAGCATTATCATTTCTCATCATTTCCTTTTTACATGCAAAAAACTAAGAACGAAGACTATTCAGAGATTTGCCAAAGGTAGCTAACAGAGATGGAATGCAACCCTGAACTTCTGACTCTATAGCCTATTATGGAGAAACATTATAGGACAATACTTCAATGCACAAGCTAATTAGTCAGAAATGCCTGGAGTGTCTTCAAGTCCATCACTTACTATCTATATGATCTTCTTCTAGACTTGCTTAAACTGTGTTCTTTTTGTTATCATAAAATACCTCAAACAAATAAAACTGCTTAATATTTTGACATCAACCATAATAGTTCTCAACACTGAATATCAAAATTACCTATGAAGCTTTCCAAAATAAAATACACCAGAGGTAAGGTATGTGAGCAGTTAAGAACCACTAACCTTACAATTTTATAAAAGATAATATATGTTGTAGGGCATATAGAGCAATGCAAAAAAAACTTTTACACAACTTTGTACATAAAATATTTTTGTATTAATTGCATTTTAATTCATTTAGATTAATGGAAATAGTCTATATGTTTATGGCATATTAACAGGGTGACATACAACTTACCATACAAACCAGGATATTTGGGAGTTAAAGTAGGCACCTTTAATAACTAAACTGGACAACAGGCATAAACTTTAGATTGTCCCATTCAAACCAGATGATGTATGGTCATCCCACCTATGATAGTTAATCCCCAATATTTTATATCTTACTTCAGTGGGTATAATGGTTATAGCTAGAAATCAAGTGACCTAATTTAGTTACTTAATATTTTAGTGAAGAGTGACAGAAAACTCACATACTCTCCATCACTTCAGTTTCTCCAGTTCTAGATTTGCCATCTTATAGGATAACTATAAATAATACTTTACAGAGTACTAAAAACACTCTGGAGGATGCTATATGAAGTTTTATTTCTGAAGCTTATTCAGCTTATGTTTGGTATACTACACAAGGATGTCAAATACTTGGCATATGTTGCTACTTTCCACCTGCACAGCTGTGGCAGACATCACTAATCTATCATGATATTCTTTTCTACTGAACATGAAAACTACAAACACATCTCATATAAAACTCAATTCAAGAAGAGAGGAATATGCAACAATAAAAAAATATGCCAACAAATTTAACATCAAAGTTACTCTGTAGAAAAATCTGGAAAGACTCAAGGAAAAAATGCATTCAATATTATAGTTTACCCAATTTTCCTAGAAACATACACACACAATAAAATGCACACAAGGGAAACTTTGGCTCCTTATTGATTATGTAAGAAGAAAATTTAAGACTTAAAAAGACATGAAAAGCCCAAATGAAAAGAATCATACTTTTGATTGAAAAGTACTTGCTGAAAGAATCATACTCACTTGCTTTCTTCATCCAAAAGATGGAGCAGACCTGTTGGTTTCTTGCTAATAAGATTTATGCAACAGGTATTATCAATATAATCTATATTGTGCCAGCTGATACCTTCAGTTCTATACTCCTCCTAGGAAATAAATTCACAATTTATTCATCTTGCAGAAAATAATAGGTATATGATAATAAAGACTGAAAAGCTTTTGCCAGGCTTAAAAGAACTAAACTTTTCCCTTTTAAATCACTAAATCTACACAATGGAAGAATGTATAATTTTGGTTATATGAAACCTTCATACAGTATATGTCTATTTTCATTAAAAAGTACATACAATCAAATTTTTTTGTTACAATGCTATGTGTATGCCACTCAGGTGAAAATTTAGGGCTGGATTTGTTTTAGCCGCACTATGTAAGGACTGCACTAAAGAAAAATATAAAATATAAGAAGCCTAATTTCTCCCACATGACCCTAAACCAACAAAAAGGACTGAGTATTTGTTGGATTATCAATAATGAATTTAATGAAACAATGTCTGGGAAAAGTAAAAACCATCACCTCCAGTGATCACTGATATCATATGGAATTCATACATACTTCATTTGGTAAAATAAAACCCTTAGGGGTTTAAAAAAAAAAAAAAAAACCCTTAGAATATGTTAAAAAAAAAAAGTTTCAAATCCAAGATTTTAAAAAGTCAAAGCTCAGGCATTGAACAACTATTCAACTATTAGGCCCCTATTGTTGTTTATTTTTTCTCTGTACTGGGAAATAATCTTATATTCATCCTTGTGATGCTTTTAAACTGTTTTTCAAAACAAGGCCCCTGACAATCTAAAGAAGGTAAGTTTCTACACTGCAAGAATATTTAGGCACCAAGTAAATACCCCAGTCGGCTGATGACTTTAGTATGCACTGATAACGTTCACACACTTCTCTACAAATATAATGGTTTTGCAAATTAGGGATTTTTTAATTTTTATCATTCTTTGGGTATTATTATTATTATTATTAACCTGTAAATAAGACTGGTATACTATAAACTGTAGTTACTCTACTTGGGAAAAGTAAATGTCTGTGCTCACTTCAGCAGCACATATGTTAAAGCTGGAAGATTAGCAGGGCACCTGTGCAGGGATGACACGAAAATTTGGGAAAGGTAAATGCTTAGTTCTCTCCTTTTAATTAATAATTTCACAAGAAAGTAATTGCTATATAAAGGTCACCCTGCACAGTAGTAAGCAAGTTTTTTTTTGTCCTGTTTCTTTTTTGTAGCATGGTTAACAAGCATATGGATTCTTATAAACGTTAATATAGCAGTCCAAAATCCTCCCCTCATCTCCTCTTCCCAATGACAATTCACACCCCCTTGCCAAAGTTAACTATTATCCTAACTTCTAATAACACTGATAAGGGTCGCCTGGGTGACTCAGTCGTTAAGCGTCTGCTTTCAGCTCAGGTCATGGTCCCAGGGTTCTGGGATTGAGCCCCACATCGGGCTCCCTGCTCAACGGAGAGCCTGCTTTTCCCTCTCCCTCTGCCTGCCTGTGTTCCCTCTCTCGCTGTCTCTATCTCTGTCAAGTAAATAAAATCTTAAAAAAAAAAAAAAAACTGATAAGACTCATCTGTTTATAAATCTAATATAAACAGAGCCATACAATATATATTCTTTTCACTTTGCTTTTTTTTTTCACTCAACATTAGTTTCAGAAACACATCCAGGTTGTAGGATGCATCTAAAGTTCATTTATTTTTTTTTTGCATTTTTTATTTTATTATGTTATATCACCATACATTACATCATTAGTTTTTGATGTAGTGTTCCATGATTCATAGTTTGCGTATAACACCCAGTGCTCCATTCAATACGTGCCCTCTTTAATACCCATCACCAGGCTAACCCATCTCCCCCACCCCCTCCCCTCTAGAACCCTCAGTTTGTTTCTCAGAGTCCATAGTCTCTCATGGTTCGTCTCCCCCTCCAATTTCCCCCCCTTCATTTTTCCCTTTCATCTTTTTTTTAACATATAATGTATTATTTGTTTCAGAGGTATAGGTCTGTGATTCAACAGTCTTACACAATTCACAGCACTCACCATAGCACATACCCTCCCCAATGTCCATCACCCAGCCACCCCATGCCTCCCACCCCCCACCACTCCAGCAACCCTCAGTTTGTTTCCTGAGATTAAGAATCCCTCATATCAGTGAGATCATATGATACATGTCTTTCTCTGATTGACTTATTTCGCTCAGCATAATACCCTAAAGTTCATCTATTTTTTTAATCCTTTATTTAAATTCAAGTTAGTTAGCATATACTGTATTACTGGTTTCAGGGGTAGAATTTAGTGATTCATCCGTTGCACAGAACACCCAGTGCTCATTCAATCAAGTGCCCTCCTTAATGTCCATCACCCAGTTACCCCATCCCCCCAACCACCTCCCCTCCAGCAACCCTCAGTTTGTTTCCTAGAATTAAGCATCTCTTACGGTTTGCCTCCCTCTCATTTTCATCTTATTTCATTTTGCCTTCCTTTCCCCTATGTTCATCTGTTTTGTTTCTTAAATTCCACATATGAGTGAAATCATATGGTATTTGTCTTTCTCTGACTTAATGATTTTGCTTAGCATCCATTTTAATTGCTGTAGGGCAGGGGTTGTGGAACATCATATTCACTCATTTATGCTTTATCTACAGCTGCTTTCTCAGTGTTCTAGCAGGATTGAGACCACATGGCCCCAAAATCTTAAAAGACTTATTCGGTCCTTTACAGAAAAAGTATGCCAAATCTATGAAAGAGCATTAGTTCTCAAACATTAATACTCAACAGAATCACATAAAGGACTTATTAAAACACAGACCACTGGGCCCCAGGCCCAAAATTTCTGAATAAGTAGGTACAGAGTGGGGTCCAATATTTGCATTTCTAACAAGTTCTTAGGTGATGCTACCAGTAGGGATAGGAGAACAATACTTTGAAAACCAATGCTGTGCAGTATTTATATGCAATTTATTCACCCACTGCACTACTGATAGACATTACAGTTATTTCTAATTTTTAGCAATTAAAAATGCCATTATTAACATTTGTGCACAAAAGTTTTAGTGTGCATTTATATGCATTTTGAAACTGAAAACACAGGCTTATAAACTACACATGTATAATAACCTCAACAGATACTGCCAAGCAGCTTGCTAAAGTACGTGTACCAATTTATGCAACCATCACCCGTGTATGGGACTTTCCCATGTACAGTATCTCTAATATTTGTATTATCAGTTTTTTTCATTTCGTCATTCTCATGAATGCCTAGGGGTATCTCACTGTGGTTTTAATTTTAATTCTCTGATGACTAATAAGTGAAAAATCTTTTCCTATGTTTACCCTCCATTTGGATGTCCTCACATGTCTATGTTCATAATAAAAACTCTGAGGAAAAATCTCTGCTTTAGTCATAGGGATTCAGTCTATTTCCATTAAGTTGGATATTATTTATAGATTTTTGTAAATGCCCTTTATCAGGAAGTTCCCTTCTATACCTAGTTTGCTGAGGATTTTTTTTTAACATGAATGGTTATGCAATTTTATCAAATGCTTCTATTGAAATAACAGTAAGTTTTTTCCCCGTTTTGTTAATAAATGAATTAAATCGACTGATGATTAGATGTAACACACACCAGAAAAAAACTCCACTTGGTTCTCATATATTATCCTTTTACAAATCTTGCTGGATTTAGTTTGCTAATATTTGTTTAGAATTTTTTAATCTATGCTTATGAGTGAAATTCACTTAAATTTTCACTTCTAATAATATCCCTAAAAGATGTGGATATCAGTGTTATCTTAGCCTCCTAAAATGCACTGTGAATTGTCCCCTCTTTTGCTATTCCACATAAGAATATATGTCAAACTGATACTAATTCTTTCAATGTTGGCAAAATTCACCAATGGAGCCATCTTGGTTTACAATGTTCTTTATGGAAAGGCTTTTAATTACACATTCAATATTTTTAATAGAATCAGATTTTGTATTCTGTGTCAGTTTTGAAAATATTTTTTTCCTATCATTTCATAAGTGTACTTATGGACATAAAGCTGTTTAGTGTATACTATTATCTTTTTATTTTTAATATGTGTAGGATCCACAGTGAAGTCCTCTTTATAACTGGAATTCTGATTATTTATATCACTCTCTGTCTTTCTCTGTCACTCATTTGGATGAATTTCTTGAGGGGTCTTATTAGTCATTTCAAAGTAATACTTTTGACTTTGTTGATCTTCCATGGCATATTTGTTTTCACTCTTACTTAATTTCCTCTCTTATCTTCATTATTTCCTTCTTTATACTTTCCTTTGGTTTAGTCTGCAGATCTTTTTCCAATTTGTTGGGATGGATATTTATATTTATCATTGCTCTTCAATTTTAAAATCTTCTAACAGCTATAAAATTTTCCTCTAAATACACCTTTGGTTACATCCCACAAGTTTTTGGGTTTTTTTTAAGATTTTATTTATTTATTTGACAGAGACAGACACAGCGAGAGAGGAAACACAAGCAGGGGGAGTGGGAGAGGGAGAAGCAGGCTTCCTGCTGAGCAGGGAGCCCAATGCGAGGTTCTATCCCAGGATCCTGGGACCATGACCTGAGCCAAAGGCAGACGCTTAACGACTGTGCTACAAGTTTTAAGATGCAACATTTTCATCCAGTTCAGTATATTTTCTTCAACCTCTAGACTATGTAGAAGTGCATTAATTAATTTTTACCCATAAAGGTACTTTCCAGTTATCTTTTGATTGTTGGTTTCAGGCATAATTTCTTTATGGTATTTAAATATGTATGGTTTCAATCCCTGAAATTTGACCCTTGTGTTATGGTCCAGTATACAAACAAATCTTACACATTTTGTAAATTTGCAGTTATCTATATATGTCAAATAAGTATTTGCTTTAAAAATCTCTTAGGGAAGCCTAGGTGGTTCAGTCAGTTAAGTGTCTGCCTTCGGCTCAGATCACGATCCCAGGGTCCTGGGATCAAGTCCCGCATCGGGCTCCTCGCTCAGTGGGCAGCCTGCTTCTCCCTCTACCTGCTGCTCCCTGTTTGTGCTCTCCCTCTCTGACAGATAAATAAAATCTTAAAAAAAAAAAAAAAAGGAAAGGAAAATATTGAATGCTAGATCCTGTATATGAAAAATCATACAGATAATTTTAGCACTAGGATGATCTCTTCCTCCACTGGACAGTGAATTTGCTCTTGGCAGGTGGCTAAGAACATTAGGAATTCTATCTTCTTTTAACCCAACTGGAACTGAGAAAATTTTAAACTGGGCTTCAGTCCCTCAGATGCCTGATCTATTTCTGGTTTATCTTTACTTCTAAGATGTAACCCTTTAAGGTCTCAAGCAGAAAACCTGTAGGAGTTACCAGCGGGTTCTTCCTTGTTCTTGAATCTGGAGAAAACCCTGCTCATCTTCTCAGATTCTCAAGCCTGGCTCTTTCAGAATCAGCACCTCTCTACCAGAATAAAGAAATGTCTTTAGCAACAAAGCAGTCCAAAAATGCTGGGCTCATCTCCCTGGGTTTCCTTCTTGCAGATATAAGCCCTGTAGAACTTCACTTATTTAGATGTACCCCAATGCCTTCAAATATATTTTGTTCATTCTTTTTAGGTGTTCTGCAAGGCAATTTGGTCAAAATTTCCTAGTCTGACATCCCCAGAAGTGACAGAAACAAACAAACAAAAAAACCTCACTAGATTATAAATGCCTCAGATAAGATCCCTGCACTCCAAATTTTCTGTCTTCAATGCCTAGCACAGTGCGTGACACACAACTGTTATTCAATTTAGTGATGAACCAATGCCTTGAAGAATAATTCTGAGCAAGTAAAGGAAATAAGAGAGCAGTATTATAAATGACAACATTAAATATATTTTCAAATCACAGAAACTTCTGGTCTGTCTCTTATTCCACATTATCTTTACATATAACTTAATTCAGGACTCAGAATCACACAGTCACACTACTTCAACTGGCTTATGGATTATGTCCTTCCCTCCAGGTATTTTACCCTCTCTTCAGTCCATCTTCCACAGTTCAAATCCTCTGCTAAATATACTTCAAATTGCTCCTCATTTTCTAAAAGAAAAATTCCAATCTCCTTTACATGACATATAAAGCCCACAACTATATGACCCGAGGATATTTCATAAACTTATCTCTCTCCCTGTCTCCATTCTTATATCATGTATTTTAGCTATGCTATTTTCAGTTCCTCAAAAGTGTCATGCTGTTTTATGCCTCACAATTTTAAGGATATTGTTACCTTTGTTTAAAATATCTTCTCCCCATTGACAATCTGGTAAACTCAATCTTCTATTCAAAACTATATTCCAGAATCACCCCTGGGAAATCTTAGTAGACTTTTAGGAAGTTCTAATCAACTTCATCCTTTATATCACTACTTTTAACCTGCTATACGATTTTGGCACTCATCATCCTGCAGGGCAATTATTACACCTCTCTCCCATCCTGTCAGACAGGATGGGACATTTTTGGACAAAATTTATTTTAGTATTCAAAATTTTCAAGATGTTTCCTCCCAAAGCATATTTGATAACTTTTTATTTCTATCTTCTTTTTCAAAAAGTTTTATCTACTTAACCGATTTTGTATTCAGCTGAATTTAACAAATACCCATCTCAAGTACCAGAGATAGACAAATAAATAAAACAGTTAATATTTAAACTGCCTTAAATCTATTATTCCCAGCAAATCCATTTTAAGTGAAAAAACATGACAAGGGAGAGAAAGGAAGAATAAAACAGATGAGATGGCAAAGAGGTGTAAGGTCTCTAAACCTTCTATAAATTATAGCAAAAGCGTACCCGCCACATTAAATTACAGAAGAGAATACTGAAACTTGAAAGGAAAAACAAGATGTATCTTAGACTCTAAGTCTTCTGATCCATAATTCCACCACACTGCCCAAAATTATGATATTCAGGTAGCAAATAAATAAAGATCACCCACGCCCAAATAGTTCCGAACACATTTTCCATAAACTGTAAGGTTTTTTTTTAATACATGTTTTTAGGCTATTTCTTATGGCTCCTCAATGTCTAATCTACACTTCTAGAAAAGGTAAAAATAATTTCAGTAATAGTCAGATAATACCTTTTCTCTTCAAAAGCAATTTACTTACTCTTCTAATGACCCAGAGAGTAACTGACACGTCACTTAGTAAAACACAGCACACAGTCAACAAAATGCATTTCTCCACCCCTCCAGTATATATATCCATTTGCAAGAGATAAAAAATACTAGTTTAGCATGAGCTAGCTAAAAAAAACACTAGAATGAGTCAAGCAGACCAATCCCAGCCCAGCTTTTTGGTTAAAACAAGAATTATGGAGGCAGAGTGTTAAGGTCTGAATACTGGCTTTAGTTACCATCTGTAAAACTAGAATAAAAATAGCACCTGCCTGACAAATAGTAAGTACCACATAAATGTTAGCTAATATAACAAATAATACTGCATTATCTTTTAATAGCTCCATCAGAGAGTCTAGCTAAAAGGTTATGTGTTAAAAATTGTAAGCATCATCAAGATGGCCAAAACTAGCGCTGCTTGTGCTACTGTTAATCAGTCCTCAGAACCCTTTAAGCAAGACAGATGTGCTTAAGCTAGGATAGAGGGCAACAAGCCCTAGTGATAAGAAAGATCTTTTTTTTGTTTTTGTTTTGTAGACCTGTTGTGCTCCTCCTGTTCATTTCATTTCTTCACCATTTCCCTTGAGATAAATGTGAATCCTGCTTCTGTTTATATCCTCCTATACAAACTGAAATTGTGGGCTACAATCTCAACTTGTTACTAACTTGAAACTTAGCTTGCAGAGGGACGCCTGGGTGGCTCAGTCGGTTAAGCGGCTGCCTTCAGCTCAGGTCATGATCTCAGGGTCCTGGGATCAAGTCCCGCATCTCCCTGCTCAGTGGGAGCCTGCTTCTCCCTCTCCCTCTGCTTGTGCTCTGTCAAATAAATAAAATCCTGAGGGGTGCCTGAGTGGCTCCCTGAGTGGCTCAGTCGTTAAGCATCTGCCTTCAGCTCAGGTCATGATCTCAGGGTCCTGGGATCAAGCCCCGCATCAGGCTCCCTGCTCGGCGGGAAGCCTGCTCTCCCTCTCCCACTCCCGCTGCTTGTGCTCCTGCTCTCGCTATCTCTGTCTCTGTCAAATAAATAAATAAATAATCTTAAAAAAAAAAAAAAAAGAAACTTAGCTTGGAGAAAGAGCCCACATTTTCTATGACCCTGCATTTACCATAAGCATTCTCAGGGAAACTGATGGCTCACTCTTTCGACTCTAAATCAATTTGAGCTTCTCCCAAGAAATATCTAGTTACCCATTTTGGTCTCTCCACACTATCCTATTTCCCTATATCCGTACTCTAAATTGATTCAAGATTCTGTTAATAAACTCCTCTACCCCACGGATAAAGAAGACACCAAAGCGGGCGCCTGGGTGGCTCAGTTGGTTAAGCGACTGCCTTCGGCTCAGGTCATGATCCTGGAGTCCCTGGATCGAGTCCCGCATCGGGCTCCCTGCTCGGCAGGGAGCCTGCTTCTCCCTCTGACCCTCCCCCCTCTCATGTGCTCTCTCTCTCTCATTCTCTCTGTCTCAAATAAATAAATAAAATCTTTAAAAAAAAAAAAAAAAAAAAAAGAAGACACCAAAGCAATCAACTTGATTGGAACGAAGAGACCAAAGCAATCAAACAAGCATATTTAGCATTACACACAGTGACCAAGCACATGGCAGCAATCAAAAAATCACCAACAGAAACCCAAACCAAACTCATGCACCTTTTCATTCAAAGGTGTACTCAAGCAAGCACATATTTTTTAATCTACTTGAGGTCTATTAAAAAAATAAAAAAGGAAACCCTGTATCATATGGCTCAAAAACTATGCTCTAATTTTTCATTTGCTAACACTGACATGAAGACTATAATATCTGCATGGAAGTATTAGATTTAAAATGCTTGTAACTATGACTCAAAAATTTATATATGTGAATATGTGTGGGAAGATAAGTGGGTGAGACAATGGGAGGGGGGAAAGTGTATATGAATTTAAGTACTCACTTGCTCCAATTTAAAAATATGCTGATTGAAGTAGTGCTGTAAACGTTCATTAGCAAAATTAATACAGAACTGTTCAAAGCTGTTATTTTCATAATCTTCAAACCCAAAAATATCAAGAACACCAATGGACAAAGTCTGTAAAACAGGAAAAAAATTATTATGGTTAAAAAATGATCCTCAAATTTATTTCATGAATAATATCCACAATGATAGGTTAACAAAATGCTCAAAGTTCTTCTATAGCAGTGGACAGGAAATTTTGGGGAGCCAGTGTTCAACCAAAATATTCCACTAAATAAAAACAATTTTAGTTTTATTTTCATCTTTTTCTTTTTATCCCAATTATAAAAATACATCCAAAATTTTAACACATGTAATACACTGTTTACAAAAATGTTCGAAGCAGGGTTAGTGACCTGTTATCTCAATCTCAGAAATCCCAAATTCCAAGAGACAAGGAAATAGAAAGAATCACCTATGGGGAAGTAAAAAATAACCTAAAGCTAGATTTTTCCTGGCTATCCCAGGTTACGCAAAGAACACCATGCAAGTTTTCCTATTTTCACTTTTATAGCCCAACAGAATTCTGCTTTGCAAACCAAGCTAATTAGTATGTTTAATCAGCCTTGTGCAAGCTAAGGATGAAACTGGATATCAGAATATGTGGTTTCACAGGGAAAGAAACAACAAATGTTGAAGAGGTTGTGGTGAAAGGGGAACCCTCTTACACTGTTGGTGGGAATGCAAGTTGGTACAGCCACTTTGGAAAACAGTGTGGAGGTGCCTCAAAAATTTAAAAATAGAGCTACCCTATGACCCAGCAATTGCACTACTGGGTATTTACCCCAAAGACACAGATGTAGTGAAAAGAAGGGCCATATGCACCCCAATGTTCATAGCAGCAATGTCCGCAATAGCCAAACTGTGGAAAGAGCCGAGATGCCCCTCAACAGATGAATGGATAAAGAAGATGTGGTCCATATATACAATGGAATATTACTCAGCCATCAGAAAAGATGAATACCCAACTTTTACATCAACATGGATGGGACTGGAGGAGATTATGCTAAGTGAAATAAGTCAAGCAGAGAAAGTCAATTATCATATGGTTTCACTTATTTGTGGAACATAAGGAATAGCATGGAGGACATTAAGAGAAGGAAGGGAAAAATGGGTGGGGGGAATTGGAGGGAGAGATGAACCATGAGAGACTATGGACCTGAGAAACAAACAGGGTTTTAGAGGGGAGGGGGGAGGGGGGATTGGTTAGCCCGGTGATGGGTATTAAGGAGGGCACGTACTGCATGGAGCACTGGGTGTTATACGAAAACAATGGATCGTGGATCATTACATCAAAAACTAATGATGTATTGTACGGTGACTAACATAACATAATAAAATTAAAAAAAAAAAAAAGAATATGTGGTTTCTTCAATTTTTAAAACAATCTTTTTAAAGATTCATTTATTTATTTTAGAGAAAGAGAGTGCGAGGAGGGGCAGAGGGAAGAATCCTCAAGCAGACTCCCTGCTGAGTGTGGAGCCTGACACAGGGCTTGATCCCACAACCCATGAGATCATGACCTGAGCTAAAACCAAGAGTCAGATACAGATGCTCAATTGACTGAGCCACCCAGGTGCCCCCAATTTTTTTTTAATTTTTATTAAAAAAAACTATACAAAGTTTACAATGTTAAATAGTTCTAAAAAATTATAACAAAAAACAATAATCCCTTTTTCATTATCAATTTCTGCTCCCTAAAGTCAACACTCAAATCTTTTATCTATTTGGTATAAAATAGTACAGTATAGTATACAAATGCTTATTCTTCTATGTCTTGATTATTTTGCTTCTACATACTATATTCTAACTTCTTACTATAGATAACAAGGATTCAGCTCTAATACCCCCAAACCAGCATTCTTCTCACCACCTCACCTCATTCTTAAAATACAGTTACATGACAATTTTGGTTAAATGAAAACAATCTTTCTCCACTAGTACTAAGAGAGATACTGGGCAAACTAATGTAATGAGTAATAAATACTAAGAGATTTTTTTTTAAGATTATGAGAGAGAGAGAGGGAGAGCATGAGCAGGGAGAGGGGCAGAGGAAGAGGGGGAGAGAGAATCCTCAAGCAGAGGGACTGTGGAGCCTGACGCGGGGCTCAACCCCAGGACCCTAAGACTATGACCCAAGCTGAAACCAAGAGTCGGCCCCCCAACTGACTGAGCCACTCAGGTGCCCCAATAGTAAGAGATTTTTTAAAGTCTCCATTAAGAGTATTTTCTTTGAGGTACCTGGGTGGTTCAGTCAGTTAAGCCTCTGACTGAAGTGATTTCTGCTCAGGTCATGATCTCATGGGTAATGAGATCAAGCCCCACGTGGGGGCTTTGCACTCAGCAGCGAGTCTGCTTGAGATTCTCTCTCTCTCCCCCTCTGCCCCTCCCCCTGCCTGCACTCTCACTCTTTCTCTCTCTCAAATAAATCTTTTAAAAATAAGAGTATTTTTTGGGGCGCCTGGGTGGCTCAGTTGGTTAAGCAACTGCCTTCGGCTCAGGTCATGATTCTGGAGTCCCGGGATCGAGTCCCACATCGGGCTCCCTGCTCAGCAGGGGGTCTGCTTCTCCCTCTGACCCTTCCCCTCTCATGCTCTCTGTCTTCCATTCTCTCTCTCAGATAAATAAATAAAATCTTAAAAAATAAAATAAAATAAAATAAAATAAAATAAAATAAAAATAAAAATAAAAATAAGAGTATTTTTTGATTGATTCTGTTAATTCTAAACCCTTATGAAAAACAGTAAAAGTAATGACCTCCAAAAATAAGTCACTTTGGTGAATAAGATTCCTATTACAATTTTCTAACTGTAGGCTTACTCAAACCATGAAAAATAAATGTTAGAACCATTTTACATTTAAGACAGGAGGATTAAGTGATAAAGATGACGTATCTTAATCACCCTAAAGATGCAGACTACTCCACAGAAAGCTGCTGGGAAATAAAAACGGATTTGAAATGATTTAAATATCTAAGATCTGCCATATTAAAAAATAAATTCCAGGGGCGCCTGGCTGGCTCAATCAGTGGAACATGTGACTCGATTTCAGGGTTGTGAATTCGAGCCCCATATTGAGTGTAGAGATTACTTAAAAATAAAATCTTAAATAAATTCCAATGGAAAAAAAAAAAAACCCTGAATATAAAAAAGTCTAAAAGCATGAGAATAAATATTTTTATAATCTTAGGCTGAAAGAGGCCTTCCTACATAAGAAAAATAAATAAATAAAACCCAGGAAAATAAAGGGAAAGAATGGCAGAATTAACTGCACAAAAATTTAAAACATACGGGCCCTAAAACACAACATAAACAAAACTTAAAAGTCAAGAGAAAATATATGCAATATATATCAAACTATGAATCTCTGCAATATCCACAATGACTCCAAGAACGTAACAAAAAGACAAAATGAACAACATAAAAATAGCAGAATATATAATGAAATGATGAAAAACCATGAGAAGATACTCGACTTTCATCTATCATTGAAAAAACGGACAATAAAATGCGATAGTCCTCCTAATCAGATTAGTAGATGAAAAGACTGATAATATCCAATGTGAGTAAAGGTGTAGGGAAATAGGCATTTTCATACACTACCAGTGGAAGTGCAGTCTTTTCTGAGCACTTTAGCAATTTAGCAGTAGCTAACAAAATTCTAAAATGTATATATTCTTAAATCCAGCAATTCATTTTAAGGATTTTATCCTAAAGAAATGTACACAAAGAATATTTGTTACATCATCATTTATAACAATAAAACAAAAGCAATATATTTTTATGGGGAAATTTATGGTATACAGGCATACTATATAATATTACAAAGTTATTAAAAATAATGAGGTCCAAACCTACTTCAAGACATATCAGGTAAAATAAAAAATACAAGTTAGAAACAATACAGATAACATAATTCTATTTTTAAGCTTAAAAGCAACTCTGTATATGTACATCCATAGAAATGTACATAAGAAAAAGGTCTGGAAAGACACATAGAACAAGTATCCCTGAATATCAGGGTAATAAAAACATAACATACATAAGGAGGGAAACAGCACAGAATACAAACAAAAGGTGATTCTTATTTATTACTCTACATAATTCTGTGTTTTTAAATTTCATTTATTATTTTAATAAAAATTTTCCAGGAAAAATATATAATAATCCAATGTATGTCTACCTTTGTATTTTGCTCCAAATCTTTACTATTCAGAAGTGCATGATTAATCCGAAAAACTATCCAGTCAAACAGGGCACTATATAAAGACTTAGCCATGGAGTTCCTCACTGTCACAGCCTGAAAAAAAAAAAAAGAAAAGGGTTGGAGAACAAATGAAAATGGCAATAATCTAAGATACTATAACAAAGTGTATTTTGCGCTCAACTAATAAAGAAAGCTTACTATCCTGAATTAGAAATTTAATTTTCTCTCAATTTAAATAGCCTATAACTGAAGTTTTCCATATACCCATACTCATTAATCTAGTCTCAATTCTAATCTAGGCTATAAGGTAAGAAAAACAAAATGTAGGTCACTCAGTTCAAAACACTTTGACTGAAAATTGGGGTATACATTTTACCTAGTAAGGAAGGTATAATAGGAGGTTTACAAACAAATCAAACTTGCCAGCAAAAGTGGGGAAGACTATTCCAGGCAGAGGAATAAATCTGTTGGCAAACAGGCATCAGTTATCTGTGGAATCCTAGTTAGACTCTTAAAAAATAATCATAGGGGCGCCTGGGTGGCTCAGTTGGTTGGGCAACTGCCTTCGGCTCAGGTCATGATCCTGGAGTCCCGGGATCGAGTGCCGCATCGGGCTCCCTGCTCAGCAGGGAGTCTGCTTCTCCCTCTGACCCTGCCCCTCTCATGCTCTCTCTCTCTTTAAAAAAAAAAAAGAATAATAATAATAATAATCATAATACCACCACAATTACATTCCTGGTTGTCTTCAACTTGTCATCCACCATAACCTCAAGGATTTCTCCATCCCCAGATAGAGTAATAATTCTTTCATTATGGAGTAATACAATTTCTTTTTTCCCCCTCACTTCAAGCTTTTCCCAGTTTATGGAAACTCTCTGTAATAACTGCTCAAAATTTCTGTAAATCTGAAATTGTTCTAAAAAATAAAATCTATTAGTTAAAAAAACAATCAACATTTAGAAAGTACTACAACCTAAAAAAGAAGGGGTACATATTTTAGATAATTGAGTCCTAGCACTTAGAGAATATAAGTCCTAATTACTTAAGCTTTATATTCAGGTACATACTTATGTATCTGTCCTACAGTTTAGAGGAAATAGAGAATAATGATTAAAAGCTAGGCTCTCCTCCAATCCCAGTTCCTCTACTTATTCTAGGTATGTAACCTTGGCCCAAGATACTTTAACTCTTAAGCTACAGCTTATACATTTGTAAAATGTAGATAATACCACAATCTACCACATGAATGATGAATTTCTGAATTTCAGTGAATAAAAAAAACGAAAGCTTCAAGTTTCTAGACCAAAAAATTAACTACCTAAACCATTACCTGCACAGGAAAGAGAAGATGCTATCAAATTCTCTATCTTCAACACCAGAAACCTGAACATAATTGGAAAATGTTCACAAGTTCTGAGAAAAAAAGGAATGTGACCCTAGAATTCTATACTTAGGCAAGTTATCAACAAAGTATCTTTAAAATTCAAAAAAATCAATTAATAGAATATATAGAGAGAATAACCATTCTATTTTTCTCCAGAGGGAAGAATGAATACAATCTGATCTAGTTCAGCAAAAGTAAAAGATTTTAAAACTAAATACACAAGCATAGACAAGAAAAAAAAAAAAACACAGAAAAAGAAAACATAGTAGCATAAAAAATACAAATGGGTTGAATTTTTTAGTGAAAAGATAGATCTTCACATTAAAGTAAAAACTATAACCCACCTACTTATGGTTTAAACCAGTCAGACAGAATCTAGATATACAAAATATACCAAAATAATACTTATTTACTCCATAACTTCCAATATTATATTTTTGGCCTCTTTTCTCTGAAATGTGGTCCTATCACAGCTTAATCTCAATAAACCCAAATACCAATTAACATTTTCCCACCCAAACAAGATCTCACTGTTTCCTATCTCAATGAATGGTACTAATACTCTTACAGTTGTATGAGCCAGAAAATTAGGATTTATCCTTAGTATTTCCTTCTTTCTCCTTGCTTCCCAGTAAGCAAATCATTGCCAGATCCTTTTGATTTTACCATCTAAATTTCTTTCATACCCATTTCTCCCTATCAATATGTCACTATCCTAGACAAAGCAGCCAACCTCTTTCTCTTCAGGAGTACTACTACAGCCTCCAAATTCACTCTTGCCCTCTATATTAGAACCCTAAGATGGTCGCCAAGATTCCCATTCCCTTGTATACATGTTCTGTATAACCCCCTCCTGTTAAGTGTGAGCAGGACTGTAAATATGATGAATTTCACTCCAGTAACTATCTTACATTATATGACAAAGGATTTTAAAGATATAATTATGGCCCAAAATCAGCTGATTTTTTTAATTAACCAAAGGAAGATTATATGGGTAGAGCTGACTTAATCAGAGAAATCTCTTAAGAGACTAAGCCTTTCCATTAGAGAGTCCCCTGCTGGCCTTTGAAGAAACAAACTGCCATGTTGTGTACAGGACCACAAGCAAAATCTGCTGAGCATGGCCCCTGACAGCTAACAAGAAATTAGTGCTCTCCAGAAATGGACCCTCAACTCTATGGTCAACTAATCTTCGACAAAGCAGGAAAGAATGTCCAATGGAAAAAAGTCTCTTCAACAAATGGTGTTGGGAAAATTGGACAGCCACATGCAGAAGAATGAAACTGGACCATTTCCTTACACCACACACAAAAATAAACTCAAAATGGATGAAAGACCTAAATGTGAGACAGGAGTCCATCAAAATCCTAGAGGAGAACACAGGTAGCAACCTCTTCGACCTCAGCCGCAGCAACTTCTTCCTAGAAACATCGCCAAAGGCAAGGGAAGCAAAGGCAAAAATGAACTATCGGGACTTCATCAAGATAAAAAGCTTTTGCACAGCAAAGGAAACAGTCAACAAAACCCAAAGACAACCGACAGAATGGGAGAAGATATTTGCAAATGACATATCAGATAAAGGGCTAGTATCCAAAATCTATAAAGAACTTATCAAACTCAAACCCAAAGAACAAATAATCTAATCAAGAAACAGGCAGAAGACATGAACAGACATTTTTCCAAAGAAGACATCCAAATGGCCAACAGACACATGAAAAAGTGCTCAACATCACTCAGCATCAGGGAAATCCAAATCAAAACCTCAATGAGATACCACCTCACACCAGTCAGAATGGCTAAAATTAACAAGTCAGGAAACAACAGATGTTGGCGGGGATGTGGAGAAAGGGGAACCCTCCTACACTGTTGGTGGGAATGCAAGCTGGTGCAGCCACTCTGGAAAACAGTATGGACGTTCCTCAAAAAGTTGAAAATAGAGCTACCGTATGACCCAGCAATTGCATTACTGGGTATTTACCCCAAAGATACAAATGCAGTGATCCGAAGGGATACATGCACCCCGATGTTTATAGCAGCAATGTCCACAATAGCCAAACTATGGAAAGAGCCAAGATGTCCATCGACAGATGAATGGATAAAGAAGATGTGGTGTATATATATATATGTGTGTATATATACACACACACACACACACACACACACAGGAATATTATGCAGCCATCAAAAAAAAAAAGAAATCTTGCCATTTGTAATGATGTGGATGGAACTAGAGGGTATTATGCTGAGCGAAATAAGTCAATCAGAGAAAGACATGTATCATATGATCTCACTGATATGAGGAATTCTTAATCTCAGGAAACAAACTGAGGGTTGCTGGAGCGGTGGGGGTGGGAGGGATGGGGTGGCTGGGTGATAGACATTGGGGAGGGTATGTGCTATGGTGAGTGCTGTGAATTGTGTAAGACTGATGAATCACAGACCTGTACCTCTGAAACAAATAATACGTTACATGTTAAAAAAAAAAAAAGAGAAGAGAGTAGGAAGGGAAAAATGAAGGGGGGGAAATTGGAGGGGGAGACGAACCATGAGAGACTATGGACTCTGAGAAACAAACTGAGGGTTCTAGAGGGGAGGGGGTGGGGCGATGGGTTAGCCTGGTGATGGGTATTAAAGACGGCATGTATTGAATGGAGCACTGGGTGTTATAAGCAAACAATGAATCATGGAACACTACATCAAAAACTAATGATGTAATGTATGGTGATTAACATAACATACTAAAATAAAATTGAAAAAAAAAAGAAATTAGGGCTCTCAATCCTATAACTGCAAGCAACTGAATCCTATCAACAACCTGTGAACTAGAAAGAGGATGCGAGTCTCAGATGAGATCACAGACTTTTCAGACATCTTGACTTCAGCCTGGCGAAACCCTGAGCAGAGGACCCAACAAACCTGTGCCCAGACTGATCCATGGAAAGTGTCAGAAAATATTAAGTCACTATGTTTGTTACACATTTATAGAAAACCAATACACTCTCCTCTAATTGATTCTTGTACACTGTTGTGAGAGTGATCCTTTAAAAAAAAAAAATCTAAGACACCATTTTTGCTTAAAACATTTTAAGGCTCTTCCATTGCTCATCAGATAAAATATTAAAATCCCTAAGGGCTGCTCGTTATTTTACCCCAATGCCTAGTACATTTCTGGACACAAAAAAGGTTTTCAAATATTTACTACACAAATAAATAAATACACCAAACAGATATAAACAAAAATAAATCAGGATCTACAAAAATCATCTCAGAAAGTTGAATTTAAAGTTAAAAATATAAATAGGGCACCTGGGTGGCTCAGTTGGTTAAGCAACTGCCTTCGGCTCAGGTCACGATCCCAGAGTCCCGGGATTGAGTCCCACACATCGGGCTCCCTGCTCAGCAGGGAGTCTGCTCCTCCCTCTGACCCTACCCCATCTTGCGCTCTCTCTCTCTCACTCTCTCTCTCTCAAATAAAATAAAATAATATAAATAAACATAAGGAAATTTTTTTTTTAAGAGAGAGTGGGAGAGGGGAGGGGCAAAGGGAGAGAATCTCAAGCAGGTTGCACGCTGCCCAGCGCAGAGCCTGACAAGGGCTTGATCTCACAACTCTGAGATCATGACCTGAGCTGAAACCAAAGAGTCAGACACTTAACCGACTAAGCCACCTAGGTGCCCCGGGAAATATTTTATATTGAAAAAAGTTATAAAAGAAAATATAAAAGTACTGAAACTTTATGTATAAGAAGGGCAAAACTTTTAAAAATGTTTGGCTTTTCTGTTTAGAAAGGAGTTCTCAAATTTGGAGATTATGACATAAGACACATGACATAAGAAATGTAGACTTGATGGCAGTTAGGAAGAACCCCCAAAAATAGGAAAAATGCATCAGTGGTCAGCCTAAAAAGCATTCTCTACAGTTCTATCACTATTTCCCCACCTCTGTGTCTTCTAATCTCACATTCCTGTCCTATTTTTATAATAACTGTCATAGTTTGATTTATCATCACTGTCATTACACTACAGAACAGTAGGCTTTTCAATAATTTTCCCATTCATATACACCTGAGTGGTATATTATAATAATAATAATGGCAATGCCATCTCATCTGGATGCCTCAGTATACAAATGATACTTAAAGCAATGAACTGTGTGAGGTAATCTAGATAAGGAATATAGAGAAGAAAATACAAAGACTATGTACTGGAGAACTACATTTTTTAGAGGTCAGGTGGAAAAGAAAGAGCAAACAAAAAGAATTACAAATGAGTGGCCAACAATGAGAAAGTGAACCAGAAGAGTATGACGTTCTGGAAGATAAGAAACTGCCTGAAGAAGAAATAATCAACTGGATCAAACACTGCTCATTTGTAAATCCATCTACTACCTGTTCACCCCATATCAATAATATAAAACTTAAGAATGGTGAACAGATTAAGATCTCAGAAGAAAAATGTATGCCTATTGCTTAAAATCACATTCGACTTTAAATTTTCAGGTTGATGAAAAGTTCACAGTTGAATTTCAAGGGTCCAGAAAATATTTCAATCAACACTCTTTTTGATGTTATTTTCATTCTGTTAAAAGAAAGAACACAAATTCAAACTTATAAAACTGTTTGGAGTACTTTGGTCTCAAGAAAATCTATTCATACCTCTGCCAGCTTGTATGGCAAAATAAGCTTTTCTCCCACTGTCACAGTCTTCCTTGTAACTAACGCTTCAAATAGCATTTCTTCTTTAACCTATACAACAGAAAAGTAAATTCAGTGTATAAGATTTATGACAACGAGCTGAATTATTTATTGAAAATCCAAATAAAGAAAAAAATGTTTAATGAGATTAGCAAATATACAATAGAAAAAAGCAAAGACAGTACATTTAGCCATTTAAATATTGGCCAAGGTGAAAGTTAAATGTTCCACTCACCCTACTTCCCACCCCCCCCCAAAAAAAGAGAGGGTAAGTAAGACAGATGGGTCTTTTTAGTTAAAAGTTTTCTTTCTGATCATAATGGAGAAACATGTTTCTTTGTGCAAAATATGGAAAATATAGAATAGTGCAAAAAACATTTTAAGATCAACCATAATCCCACAACTAGCAGACAAGGACTAAAAAGTGACAATACTTCTTGAATTCCAGGAACATTACAATGAGTACTAATTTTTGTTTCAGATGGTTTATATTTATTTGCATATGTTAATTTTAAAATAAAGTTGATGTTTCCTTTGTTCTCATTCTCTCTAAAGGTAAATACTATCATGAATTTGACATGTTATCATCTCAGTTTGGGTTTTTCTACATATATAATATATATATTTGATGTATTTGTAAACACTACATTACACTTCCAAGTGTATTTAACTCTTATCTGTATGGAATCATATTGCCCGTATGTTTTTGAGATTTAACTATGTTGATCATCAAGCTTATTCATTTTAACTACTATATAGCTTCCCAGTATATAAATTACTGCAGTGTGTAATCCATTCTCCTATGTGTAGGCATTTATACTATTAGGAAGTAAACTGAATATTCTTACATATGAGTTCAAGAATTTCTCTGAAGTACAAATCTAAAAGTGGAATTACTAGGTTATAGCATACACATTTTCATCTTTAAAGGATACTGCCAAACTACTGTACATAGTTCTCACCAATCTGCTCTCTCATCAGCCCTGAGCATTCCTATTTCTTCAAACCTTGACTACTTACTATTTACCTAAGTAGACTACTACTACTTATCAGACTACTGACTTTTGCCACACCGAGGGGCATGAAATGGTAAAACAAGGGCATTTTATAAAAGCATCCATACAAATAAAGATATAACACTCAAAATTTTAAGTACATAATATGATATGAAGTATAGCAAGCAAAAAAGATTCAATTATAAGGAGAAATTGAGTTACAAAACAACAGAGTGAAGCATTACCTTGCCACCAGCAATTCATGACAGATCAATCATTTTTTAAAATATGGTACCATAAAGGAAATATACCTTCTTTTGGAGCATTCACTGCTCAATCTTCAAATTCAAAACAAATTGGAAAAAATTTCAACTTCAGTAAAACTAAAAATAAATAGCCAAAGTTTAAATATAAGACCTCAAGCTTTCACATATGTTTAAAATATTTTGAAAAACAAAAATTAAATAATACCAGATTACAGAAATATGACAAAACTAATAAAACTAAGAAAAAACTTAAGTGATAAAAACCACTGTTATATTGTGAGATTAAGCAATTATTATTAAAAGTGAATATTTAAAAATAAATGATCTAGGGTGCTTGGGTGGCTCAGTTGGTTAAGCGACTATCTTCGGCTTGGGTCATGATCCCAGGGTCCTAGGATCAGAGCCCTGCATCGGGCTCCTTGCTCAGTGGGAAGCCTGCTTCTCCCTCTTCCGCTCCCCCTGCTTGTGCGCTCCCTCTCTCTCTCTCTCTCTCTCTGCCCCCCTCTCTCTGTCAAATAAATGAAATTTTTAAAAAATAAAATATCTAGGCAGTAGACTCAAGAAATTTTTTTAAAGGAACAAACAAATATAAGCTGGCAACAATGTGGAGAAAAAGTCACTTCCATACACTTGTATAGACTGGTACAACCACTATAGACAGTAATCTGTCAGTATCAGTAAACTATTTATACTCTAGAATAATTCTCACACATGTCAGCAGAGAGACATGTACAAAAAATGCCTATCCGAGTACTACCAATAAATGAGAAATTACAAATGACCTCAAACCCCCCTAAAAAAAATGTTTTATTCATATAATGAAATTTTATAAAGCAACTAAAAAGAATCATGTAAATGTTTAAATAAAAGTATTGAAAAATCTCAAAAACATAGTATGGAATGAAAAATTCAAGTTTTAGAATGATACAGTAAAACATTTACATAAAGTAGGAAAATATATAGAAACCGATATATTCTTATGTAAACATCTACCTATTCTGAAAATAGAAAAACAAGAATGAAAATGATAAACACCAAACTCATAATAGTGTTTACTTCTGCTGTAGCAGAGTAAAAAGTGAGCTACAATTATATGCAATATTTTATTACATGAGTGGGGTTGTGAGTACACAGGTGTTTATTATATTGTTTTCTATATATATTGTGTACTGAGAACAATTCATAATTTAACAAAGAGAAAAATGAAGAAAATATGTTAAAACAGAAATTAAAACATATTAAGTAAAATGGTAGAAATGATAAATCTAAAGGCCACTTACTTGAAAACAAGAAATGAAACACGACTCTCACCAAATCAAAAAAATTAAGAAATACAAACAGAAAGCTAACACCATAAGAAAAAGGTTTTAAACATTAACAGAATATTTACAAAGAATGCCAAATAATAAATTTTGAACATTTAATCAACACATGATTTCCTAGATAAACAAAAATCATCAAAATGAACTCAAGGGGCGCCTAGGTGGCTCAGTCCTTAAGCATCTGCCTTCGGCTCAGGTCATGATCCCAGGGTCCTGGGATCGAGCCCCGCATCGGGCTCCCTGCTCAGCGGGAAGCCTGCTTCTCCCTCTCCCACTCCCCCTGTTTGCGTTCCCTCTCTTGCTGTCGTTCTCTCTGTGTCAAGTAAATAAACAAAATCTTTAAAAAAAAAAGAAAAATGAACTCAAGCCAGACTTGAAAATCCTAAAAAATTAGTTAATACAAAACAAACTGGAAGGACATCAAATAAAGTTGAACATAAGGTTGATATCTCCCAAATCTTTAAGGAACATGTTTTTCTTTGCTAATGATTCTTCTCTTAAACGGAGAAAAAATTTTGAAAAGATAAAAAACTACCCAACTCATTTTGAGTTGGCTTAATGCTGGCACTAAAACCTAATAATGATCACACAAAGATCTATATACAAAACAAACTAATCTTGCTTATCTTTGATAAACATCCTGAAGAAAATATTAGTAAATTCATATTTTAATCAACTACCTCTATAATTTCCCAAATGTCCTTAGTTGTACATATATGACTTTTAAAATTAAAAAAATAAATTTTATTAACACAAAATAACTAAGAATGATTCAATATCCAAGTCTACAATGTTTCTCATATTTACTTGAGAAACTGATATGTGTGTTAAAAACCCATTCTTTATATTGTTTCAACAGATGTTAAAATATATTCAAAATACATAAATCTGCTAAAAACTGAACAGTTTTTGATAATGATGATGGTTCTAATATGCTCCAAAATATGCAAGAAAAATACGTTCCACAATTACCCACAATTAAGTCTACTGGAGCTTGTTCATCTTTCAATAATTTCACAAGTATATATCTCAAATAGAATTCAGTGAACAGAATACTCAAAATATTCACTAATGCCTGAGGTAACTACAAAATTATAAAAATAATTGAAAAAATAAAATAAAATTATTTCAGAAACATTTGTTCTTAAAAACTAAATCTATATTTATCATTGAACTGAATCACTTTAAGAAGGAGAGGAATTAAATTAAATCTTAAGTAAAGAGTTTACATTTTGGGGCACCAGGGTGGCTCAGTCATTAAGCGTCTGCCTTTGGCTCAGGTCATGATCCCAGGGTCCTGGGATGGAGCCCCACATCGGGCTCCCTGCTTGGAGGGAAAGCCTGCTTCTCCCTCTCCCACTCCCCCTGCTTGTGTTCCTGCTCTCACTGTCTCTCTCTCTGTCAAATAAATAAAATCTTAAAAAAATAATAATAAAGAGTTTACATTTTAATTAAACCAGTTATTGCTCCTATCTTTGAATTCTATCTCAACAAAAGCCTTAAGGTTGCAATTATTATTATTAATTTTAACCAATTACAGGAAATCATTTTATTTTTTAATTTTTTAATTTTATTTTTTATTTAAATTCAATTAACATAAAATGTATTATTAGTTTCAGAGATAGAGGTCAGTGATTCATCAATCTTATATAACACCCAGTGCTCATTACATCAGGTGCCCTCCTTAATGTCCATCATCCAGTTACCCCATCCCCCCCCCCAACAACCCTGTTTAGGAATCATTTTTAAAAATAATTTCTAAGAACTAAATACAAGCAGGATACTATTCGATAGGTCCTGTCAGTACTTGTCTAGCTCCTCAACTTTGAAGATAACTTCTTCCTACTTATTACCAAACCTCCATTCCTAGAACCAGTCCAGACTAAACACAACAAGAAGGAAGTTAACGGGTGCCTGGCTGGCTCAGTCAGTTAAGCATCTGACTCTTGATTTCAGCTCAGGTCATGATCTCAGGGTTGGTGGGATCAAGCCCCACAACGGGCTCCTTGCTCAGCAGGGAGTCTGCTTGGGATTCTCTCTCTCCCTCTGCCCCACCCCCCACTCACATGTTCTGTCTCTCTCTCTCTCTCAAATAAATAAAATGCTTAAAATAAAAAAGAAAGAAGTTAAGAAGCTTGGGTTCAAAAGTGAGATTTGGTAACCAATCACATTTGCAGTTAGTCTAACTATGACACTGGTAAGCCCAATTCTCAGAACAAGATTTCTCCTTTTTCACCAATACTTGGTTCCTTTTAGAATTACCTGAATTGCTCTTACCAGTCTCTAACCAAAGAAACAATACTGCACTAGGACCAGAATCCTTGGAATTTGCTGAATGCCTGAACTTATAAATAAAACCACTAGCTACAATGCACTATTATTACCACAATACCAAGTGTTTCTGTTGACTAAAATATCACCTAAAATGCCTGACTGAAATACCATCTGTTCCCTGATCCTCATGACCTTGAAAATTACCACCTTCAGATACCACATTCCATCCACCTCCTGGTAGAACTTCTTTCCAATGAGTGAGTCTAGTTTCAATTTAATGTATCCCCTTCTCCTGCCCCGTCTGCCAGACTAACTCATTTCATTAAAGTTAATAAGCAACACCCAGGCATGTGCAAAATAATAAGCACTGTAAGGTTAGATAAATAAGAAAGAGGCATCTATTGCTCTCAAAGAGCATTGCTGCCTTATAATGGACACAAACTAGTAAACAATTAACTTTCTGCTACAAAATCAAAATTAAATTACGCTAAGTAGACGCAAATGTTCTACCTAATGGAGTCAGTTTAGATCCTTTAATAAGGTTAAACCCTATTAAAGTGGCAAATGAACCAAGATTTGAAAGATGAGTAATATTTTAACAGAAAAAAGGTAGGCTACTCCTAACTGCAAAAAAAAATGGAAACAACCAAGATGTCTGTCAATAGGTGAATGAATAAACAATGGTACATCCATACAATGGCATATTACCCAGCAATAAAGAGAAATGAGCTATCAAGCCACAAAAAGACATGAATGAATCTCAAACGCATGTCGCTAAATGAAACAAGTCAGTCTGAAAAAAGGCTGTATACTATATAATTTCAATTATGCTACATTCTGAAAAAGGCAAATCTACAGAGGTAGTAAAAGATCAGTGGTTGCCAAGGGTATGAGGATAGGGATTGAAGAGGTGAAGCACAGGGGATTTTTAGGACTGAACTATTCTATATGATACTGTAATGGAGGAACATGACATTATTCATTTGTCATAAACCATACAGCACAAAGAACGGATCTTTTAGAAAATTATTTCAGACATTGGGGGATCCTAGGAAAGAATGCAGACCATGACAAGAGAATCTAACTGTATGACAAATATATGAAACAACCTCAGTGAAGGGAGTGGAAGGAAAAGGTGCTAACCTAAGTAATTCTGAAAATTAATGGAGTCTGAAAAACTAAAGACAAAAGGAACATTATACTCTATACTCTAGTTGATAAAGTCATTTCCCATAGCAGTGCACACATACATCAATACATGTACATTCCCATACATGAACAGTTGATCCTTGAACAACACGGGTTTTAACTACACAGGTCCACTTACCTGTGGGGTTTTTTGATAAATACAGTTCTGTAAATGTATTTTCTCCTTATGATTTTCTTTTTTTTTTTAAGATTTTATTTATTTATTTGACAAAGAGACAGTGACAGAGGGAACACAAGCAGGGGGAGTGGGAGAG
Organism: Halichoerus grypus; assembly: GCF_964656455.1. Lineage (NCBI taxonomy): Eukaryota > Metazoa > Chordata > Mammalia > Carnivora > Phocidae > Halichoerus > Halichoerus grypus. Next base: position 43,120,010 of record NC_135719.1, on the reverse strand, counting down.
GGAGAAGCAGGCTTCCCGCTGAGCAGGGAACCTGATGTGGGGCTCTACCCCAGGACCCTGGGATCATGACCTGAGCCGAAGGCAGACGCTTAACAACTGAGCCACCCAGGTGCCCCTCTTCCTTATGATTTTCTTAACATTTTCTTTTCCTAGCTTACTTTATTGTAAGAACACAGTATACAATGCATCTAACATACAAAATATGTTTCCATCAACTGTTTATGTTATCAGTAAGGCTGCTGGTCAACATTAGGCTATTAAGTTTCAGGGGGGTCAAAAGTTATACACAGATTTTTGACTGCCAGAGGGGTTGGTACCCCTAGCCCCTGCATTGTTCAAGGGTCAACTGAACACTAAAATTGAATAATTAAGTAAATGAACGGCAGAAGGTAGGAGATACTTTCCTCACTGTTAAAATGGGAGTTTACAGATAAGGAGAGAAGCCTAGAATGATACATGTGATAATGCATTAGTTAGGAACATCATTAGTACCTCAAGTTTATCTTTATATAGCTATAGATGGATATATAAAAACATCTGTAGTATGTGAATACACACAGGTTAGTAAACACACATATATTTCCTTGCTCTGTGAGAGGAGAAGGCCTATAAAAAATGATGCCCCTTTCGAGATGAATCTAGCAAGGTGAGAAGTGAGCTGGGAAAACATGAGAAATCATCACTCCAGGAAGAAAGAATGAGGTAATAAAGACCTTGATAGGAAGAAGCATGGTAGATGAAGACCTCTGGCTCTTATTTAGACATGAAGATAAAAAGTTAGTACCTTTTTCTCTCCACTCATCCAGATACCCCATCTTCAGATAAATAATCCAATCAAAATCTTAGTATGAGAAGAAATCTCAAATACAGAAGGAGAAAAACTATTAACGGCTTAGAATATGGTACAGTCTAGAATGAAATACTGCTCCTATCCAGCAAATTGAGGGATTATGGATATCGAGGCCAAAGGGAGGCAGACAAGAAAACCCAAGCCTTCCAAAGATTCAGGTACGATCAACAGCAAAAATTCCATCTTTTGGAGAAACACTATTAATAAAAAGCATTAACCCATTTACACCTAACCAAATAATTACACAAAATTAAAAGTGAGAAGTTACCCAGTATTTGAGAAATGATAACTGAAAATATAATCACTCACTTCTAATAATTCTGAGACAATAGGCAGAACTTCAGGATTACAGATATCTATGGAGTCATCCCGATATGTCTTCTTTTTATAACAGATATTACCCAAATGTAGTATCGCTGAGAGAAGAGAGAAAATCCTGTGAAAATAAAACCATAAATTATAGCTTGCTTATGTGCAGTCTCCAAACTTATTTCACTGCAAAATTCTAACCAAGCAAATAAACCAGTACAAATGATGTATTCAGTCTTCATAAGAATAAAAAATATGGGAATAATAACTATAATAACTAAAATTTATGTGTACTATGTCAGACACTATGCAAAGTGCTTTACATAACCTTACTTTCAGTACTGTACCACTGGACAGAGTTGTTTGAAGAGGATTTGCCATTGCCTGAATCTGTACAGTGTTTCAAAGTCTTTCCAAATGCTTTTCATCCTGCCTGGAATGCCCTTTCCCTACATTGTCTATTTCAGATCTACTTAATCAGAATCTTTAAAGGCAAGGCCTTGGTATCTGTATTTTCTTAACCAAATAGCCTAGGTGATTTTTTATGATTAGTTATATTTAAGAAATGGTTTCCTACAAAAGCCCTGATAAATGCTTTTAAAATAAACAGTATGAGGCCATTGGGATGTATTACCTAATATCAGGCCCCACCTATAAAACATCTACAACTGGACCCTCCCTTCCATTCTTCCCTTCTGTCTTAGAGGAAAACATGACCTTCCTTTAGTCAAACTAGACCCCTACTTGTGCTCTACAACATCCCATGAACTCCAGTTTACTCAGGAACTTTATTATACATATTTCCTATCTCTTACCTGAATCTACAAGAACTTTCTATCAAAATAATATTATCTTCACTTTTCTCTTACTTTAAACAACCCATCCTAGATCCCATATCTTCTCCTTACCTTCACAAACAAGCTTATTAAACTGTTAATTTATACTCCTTTTCTTCACTTTGTCATTCCTTATTTACTATCATATCCTGACATCTGACCCCATTAAAATATCTCAGAGAAGTTACCAAGGACCACCACATAACTAAGAAAAGTATGTTACACCCTAGCTTATCTGACTTCTCAAAGGCATTTAACACAGCATCTAAAAGCCCTTCCTGGAAACCTATATATATATATATATATACACGTACACACACACACATCTTTGTGTCTTTTCCGATTATTTCCTTATGATAAACCTGTTCTACCTATAAAATTTTAACTATGTGTTTTCTGACAATTAGGAAGTATTCTAAATAAAATAAAGACACTGCTTTAGGAACCAAACAGCCACACTTTCAAAGGTCTTGAATCAACATCTAATTGATAGATCTAATTTTTCAAATAATTTAAAATTGTAAATGTTTGAATCATTGACATGACTCAAACAAAATACAAGTCAATCATAAAGGAATAATTCATAAAAGTACTCTGGGTAAATGAGAGGAAATGCAGTATCAACTGAATCATTATAAAGACTAATGGAAGCCAAAAGATATAAAAACGCAAATTCATGGGCCACTTATTAAAAACTATTTTTAGTAGTAGTTATACGGTTGTTAATTATATCATTTCAGAATCTGGGGTTCAACAATCAGTACACACAAATATGTGATACATATTCTCCAACAATAAATGTTATATAAACAATCTAATATACTATAATAACTCAATATAAAAAAGATTTACAAATATGAATAAAAAATCCCTATTCTCAAAAAGCTTAAAATCTTGCATTAGGAGATAAAAACAACAACAACAAAAAAACCCTATACTATAAGGTAGGGTATCTCAAAATACTAAAGATAGAAACAATGCACAGTTAAGAAAAATTTCATTAAAAAGATAGGACATGGGGCGCATGGTTGGCTCAGTAGGAAGAGTGAAACTCTTGATTTCGGAGTCATGAGTTCAAGCCCCACATTAGGTGTAGAAATTACTTAAATAAATAAAGAGCTTAAAAAATAAAAAGGGAGGACATGAACAGTACTCTAAAGCAAACATGTTTCCATTGACATACCAAATTTTGGGATGCCTGCAAGGTTGTGTTAGGAGGAATTCTGGGTTAAATCTGAGTGCAGTTGAAAAGAATGCTGTGATTTATTAGCACAGTCAATCATGGTCAAAGAAGAGGGGAATAGCAGTATATATGATATGTTATAAAAAAAAACAAACCTGGAAGTATTTCAATGAGTAAAAAAGAGATAAAGATGGGTCCTTCAAGAAATGGGGAAAATACTGGACATGCAGAATACAACATGTTTTAGAGGATACTATCAGTCTAGTTAAAATGCAAAACTTGTGTTAGGGAATATCTGATGATAATATCTAAAATAGAGAAAGGTCAAATTATAGGCCAAGCTATTAAATATATTACCTATATTTTCCAGTGGCTTCCAATATGGGATACAGTGATATCAGAAAGTATGAAAGACACATAACCCCTTGGTGTATGAGAAGTACATATTTTATTTCCAACTTATGTTATCTAAAAAAATGAAATTATGTTTCACTATCATTTAATATATAGATTGACACTTTGATCCATGTATGTCAATTAGTCAGGTGTGTCACATGAGGTAAAGGAGGTATGTTGAAGAAAGAATATAAATAATATAGCATGGAGGAACTATAGGGTTACTCTAATTTACTTAGTAACTTTCAGTGAATTGCAGTTTATGCAACCAATTAAATGGACTTGCATATTTACATTTGGTTTTATCTTTCTTTTTTTTTTAAGATTTTATTTGTCAGAGAGAGAGAGAGAGCACAAGCAGGGGAAGCTACAGGCAGAGGGAGAAGTAGGCTCCCCACTGAGCAAGGAGCCCGATGTGGAACTCAATCCCAGGACTATGGGATCATGACCTGAGTGGAAAGCAGCCGCTTAACCAACTGAGCCACCCAGGCGTCCCTTAATTTATCTTTCAAAAAAAAGAGTGGCAAATAATCTGCTAACTCAAGATTCCATAGTAATCACAAGCAAACAAGAAAACAGCAGAGCTGTTATTCTTCTACTTTTAGTATGACATTAAAAGTTGACAATATAATCAGGGCGCCTGGGTGGCTCAGTTGGTTAAGCGACTGCCTTCAGCTCAGGTCATGATCCTGGAGTCCCCGGATCGAGTCCCGCATCGGGCTCCCTGCTCAGCAGGGAGTCTGCTTCTCCCTCTGACCCTCCCCCCTCTCATGTGCTCTCTCTCGCTCTCTCTCTCTCTCTCTCTCTAATAAATAAATAAAATCTTTAAAAAAAAAAAAAAAAAAAAAAAAAGTTGACAATATAATCAGATCTGACATAACTAATTCCCTTCCCAAAAAAATAGTTGTTACTATTTTTTTCTGGTGAGAGTCAAGGTTATTTGTGTTATTTTTTTTTTTTTTTATTATGTATGTTAGTCACCACACAGTACTTCATTAGTTTTTGATGTAGTGTTCCATGAATCATTGTTTGCGCGTTAACACCCAGTGCTCATTGTGATACCTGGCCTCCTTAATACCCATCATTGGGCTTTAATTTTAAATAGTTTTATTTTAAATATAAGTTCCTTCATCTTCATCCCTCAACCTTTTTACATTTCTATTTTGTTTATAATAAACAAAATATGTTTAGTACAATAGTACAGACATAAATTTACAGAGGAAATACAGGGAAAATTATGTTTTACTGATAGGTATGCATGACTTAATAAGATTAGAGATCAATGATACAGAAAATAAAGCTATAAAAATAGTGTTATAAAGCAAGTTTCTAAGAAAGGTCTATGGACAGGCTTCAGGAGCAAAATGAACTCCTGCAACTATATGCAAATATTTATGCATGCACAGTTTACAGGAAGAAGAGTTCCAACTTTCAAGAGATTCTCAAAGAATTTATAATAAAAAAAGCAATTCAAAGCAAGTCTTCTAGAAAAATAAATTTTCAAAGCAATGCTTAACAAGGAAGGAGGAGGCACTAGATCCGGAATATCTGTTAGAAAATTCTTTCAAAGGACCAAGGAAGAGGAACTTGTGAAACACACATTGTGATTTGTTCTCTACCAAAGGTGTAAGAATACAATAAACAAACTCACTGTCTTCGTGTCTTGGGAAGAAATCCTACCATTTCCATGGCCAGTTGTAAGCGTTCAAAGTCATGCCTCAAATCTTCCCCCTCCACCGAGAAGCAATCCTGCTTATTTAAGAAAAAGGGAGAAGAAATCAAGATTATCTATTGAAAAGTAAGGTAAGCCACTCAGAAATAGAGTAATTCTACATAAGTATACCTGTGTATAAAAATTAGAGCTGGTGAAATATTTAGAGAATTCTTATTACAGGTATGCATACTAAACACATACCTACCAAAATACCAGTAAGTTACCTTTTTATTCTCCCTTTCACAATCACCAAGGCAAGGATCTCAAAGTAACTTAAGATAAAGAGCTAACAATATTATAAAATGTTCTGATACAAAGTTTGATTCTGAGTGGTGCTGAAGAGTTCTGAAGATCCAAAGCATTAAAGAGAGCTGAATTCCACAAACAAATGTTATTTATTCAACAAATATTTAATAAATGCCTACGCTTATGCAAGGCGCTGAACTAGATCCTGAGACACAAAAATAAATTTTAGAAGAGGCAGTAATTTAGTTGAGAAATGGAGCCTAGATTTATATAATATAAAGATGTTTATATCAATATTAGATATAATATAGTTCCTAATGAAATTATATAAACAACATGATTATCAATCAGCAAAAGAAAGTATACGTGAAAATTAAAAATCTGCAAAATACACACATTAGTTAGTAAAGATAGCTGTGAACTACCAAATAAAAAAAATATTTTTAGAGTAACGCTTGTATTGGGGCGCCTGGGTGGCTCAGATGGTTAAGCATCTGCCTTCGGCTCAGGTCATGATCCCAGGGTCCTGGGATCGAGTACCGCATTGGGCTCCCTTCTCCTTGGGAGCCTGCTTCTCCCTCTGCCCCTCTCTCTCTCTCTCTCTCATGAATAAATAAATAAAATCTTTAAAAAATTAAAAAAATAAAAAATAGAGTAACCCTTGTATTCCAGCTCCCAAAAAAGTCAAACATATATATAATCTTTATCTTTAAAATAACAAGTAAGTTTTTAAAGCCCTTTACTATTTGTTCTCACAGTCCCTTACACCTACATTTTCAAAAACCTCCTCACATGTATATACTTTTTTAATGTCTATCTCTTACTGTGGAATGTTGCACCAAGTACTCAATAAATGCCTTAACTGTTATCTGTTTTATTCACTGCTGATCTCCAGCATCAAATCAGTGCCAAGAAGAGAGTAATTACTAAAGTAAATATGTAATAAATGAATTACTGAATAAGTACTGAATTAAATGAAACATTCCTTTTTGAGAAAGTACTCATTTATCTTTTTTAAACTACTAATGTAGATATAAAGTTTAAAATTCGATATAAACACAAGGGGATAATTATGTGTACATATATATAATTATATATACATTCAATAGGAAAGAAAACAGGCTCAGAGGTTAAATAATTCACCTAAATGGCAGGGGTGGCAAAACGAAAATCTACCCAGTTCTGAATCCTCTGCACTCTCCCAGGCAATACCAGTTGCTTAAGCTTATTTATTTAATAGGATAACCCTTAATAGGAATTAAATCAACATACAATGGGCAACAAGAGGTCCCTTGTTAAAAGCAATTTTCTCACCACAGTTCCCCTTGGGATCATCTATACAATTCCATTATATGTATGATAATATAGGTCAAATTACAAAACAGTACCTAACAATCCTCTCTTCTTATAATGCTAAGTCACATGAGTTCTCATAATTCAGAGGGAAACAAAGTTTAGTTTGCCCCCAAATATACTCTGAGGACCTAAGAGGAAAAAACAAACCAAAAGATCCTCAGATTAACTGCTTGCTTTCATTAATTAACTTGTGAGAAAAAGCAACAGAAATTATTCAAAGTTCAAACAATAATAGATTGAAAACACAGTAAGTGAGAGGCTAGTGATGAAAGACATAAAGGGAGGAGAGGAGTATGGGTACAAAATTCTATAAGGAAAAGATGGATAATGATGATTTTGATGGTGGCAGCAGATCTGGGAACATGTACTGTATACTTACTAAATATTAAACACTCTATCAAGCTATTTAGATGCATTGTCTAATTTAATTCTCACAAAAGTTAAAGACCATTTTTATCCCATTAAATATAAGATGGTGGAAACAAAAGAATTACGTGACCTGCTCAGGTTCTCAAAAACTAGTAAGTGGATAAGCCAGTATTCAAGTCAGGTCTGTCTGCTTCAGAGCCCAAATTCTGAAGCATAACTTAGACTGTCTAAATAACAGCAGATCAGTTCATAAAGTCATGATAAGCTCTGTACAGGCAATCAATTCTTACACTTGCCATGTGAGTTTTACCAGTCTCCTACCTACTTCCCAATGAGACTCAGTCACTTGATGTTAATAGGTGAAAGATGGAAGCTTCTCAAGAGTGGCAAAACAGTGTAAATTTTTTCTACTAAAATGTATCAGAATCTATAAACTTAAATGTCTAAAATTTTCCAAAATGTTAAATCTGAAACCATAAATTACTTGATATATTATAAAAAGGTAATGCAATTAACTTTTATATGAAGGAAAAAATTAATGACCATAATTCCTGATCCTCCTCAACTCTGAAACAGTCTAGTTTTGTAATTAGTGGAGTATGTAATCACACACAGTCAAAATTAAAGTCATAGTTATTTAAAGCTAGAACTAAGACATGTTATGTTTCCAGAAGGAATAATTAATAAATTAGTTCATTAGTTAATTAATAGATATAGATGAGTGCATGTTTTCAGCCTTTACATATGACCTCATTAAAAGGAAAGGAAAAAGATTTTTTGTGTTCTTTTTTGATCACAAACTTGTCCTTATAAAATATAAAAATAAAGCTAAATTTACCTACTCATTTTATATTACATTATATATGCCCTTAAATCACTCAATTAAAAACAAAATAATCTTATTTATACGAATTTCAATTCTTTTTAGAAAATTATATAAAGATCAAAGAAAAAATGTACATGCATTCATCATGTGAAAAGACTGTTAAATGACACATAAAACAGTAAGGCTATACCTTTTTAAGATAAACATTACAAAAAAAAAAAAAAGATAAACATTACATACTACTCATAGCATGTGAGTAATGAAACCACCAAAAAAATAATTGAAAAAAAATACACCTCAAGAAAAAAACCTGTAGTTCATAAGAATCCATATCAATGCTGAAGACAGGAATACAATCAATTTATTGTCAAAATAAATATAGACTAAACATGAGCAACAAAAAAATAAATTTTTTAAAAAGTAAATTGACTGGTTTTTGATCCACAGACCATACACATACAAAATCAATTCAAAGAAATTAAACATTAATTTAACTTCTTTCCTAGGTTCTTTGTATTTCAGCTGATTTTCTTTCTAAGTCATGAGATAGGTACAAATGAGCAAGGTGAGTAAGGGTCCTTTAACAGGAACACAGAGTATTTAGGTACTTGTACTGACCGGCTCAGAGTCATAGCAATAATCATCCCAGCTCTGTCTGAGAGGTTTCTTTGTTATCTGAAAGTAAGGCAGATTAGTTAGGTAGAAGTAATGGTTATCACTCTTCTCTAATCATCTCTTAGATGTAGTATTCAGTTAGCACTGCTGCTACGCAAAGAAAGTTATTTTATGTAGCAGCATAAAACAAGAAACAACTAGGTAAACATTCAGATTCTGGGAGATCATATATTATTACAACCAATCCATACCTGCTGTTTTCCAGTGACTCTGAGATTTGTATTAACTGCTCAGTCTCATATTCTATGAATAATGACCACTTTATAACAAGAATATGTATGGTATGGCCACTGATAACAAAAAAGTATCTGGAAGAAGAGTAAAAAGCTCGGGACTATCAGCTCATTTATGAGCAATTATTAGTTTTTAAAAAGGATATATTTAATCACCCAAATATCTGCAAAGAGTTTAACAGGGAAAAGAAAAAGCTCAGAAGCTAAATCAATGATTTTTTTTAAATCTACTTAATTTTATACAGTACAAATGCCTAGTATTATATCAAGAAGTGATATTTTAAATAATTTTGAAATCAATATATTAATACAAAGTTTTATTAGTTTATATAAATATGTAGTTTCAAAATTAAGAAATATCAGTTACATAGCATCATGTGTATCTTGGGAAAAGTCTAAGATCTTACTTCCATAACCTTAAATACATACTACAACCTTTGAACCATCATCAAAATGTCAATTTCCTTACAAAACCCTCACAAGGATTTTTTAAATTACCATAAAGGCATTTATGTCCATGTATATTACATCTCGCCTCAATCAAAAAAAAAACAAGAAAAGACAATCTGTTATTTAAGTGATCTACTGTCATACCAATTCCATTAATATTGATTCTAGAATTTTTATTAATATGAGAAATAGTAAAATTGGAGAAACCATTGTAATGAAAAACTACAAGAAATTATCCCTTAATTATGGAAATTTAGGAGTGAATTTTTAGTTTCACGAAAGATACGATGAATTTCATACTGAATAGGATCATTTGCTAAATTATAAAAATAATCATACTCTGTTAGTATCATAATATCATGCAAAGAGGTATAAGTATTAGACTTCAAAACATACAAAAAAGGTTTCAAGTAATCCCATGCAAAGGGTAAACATTATTAGTAACACTGAACATGCTCTTGTCTTTAAAAGGTAAATCACTTTGAAAAGACCAATCCATTTTTCTAACATGTAGGTACATGTATAAATTGTTGTTCTCTGAAAGAGTTTCACAAAAAGCAAAGGGCACACATATAACTAACCTCTCCCAACCATATGAGTAATAATAATTTTCAAATTTGAGAAGCACATCACATAAATTTTTAGACTGCATGTATGAAAAGTCTAGTTAATATCCATTACTAGGTTTGGGGAAAAAATTTTTCTCAAGAAGTAAAATTTAATAATGCCCTACATTTCAAAATACATTTCATGAACTCTCACCTGATTGAGATAATGATATTCTTCCGGTTGTTTAAGATGGAATGCTAATCTTTCTTCTTCACTTGCTCCTGCCAGGAGGTAATAAAATACATGATAGTTCCTGTTGAAAACAAAGAGTATGGCTTTATAATGAACATGATCTATGGTTATCATTTAACAGAAAAATGAGCAAACATTAATTAGTAAAATGTTTCAACTTTGTTTCATTTTTTAATACAAAAGTGGTAAGTTCAATATTTTAGGTACTATAAAATAAAATGATGTTTTGGATGCTAAATTCAAAAGAGAGGCATGAAGGCAGCTATGGCAAAGGTTAAGACCTCTGAAAATTCTCTCCTCCATAAAAACAATTAGAAAACTGGCAAATTTGTCAGAATCAACCTTTTCAGAACTCTGAAAATTAACCAAAAGCTTAGAGCAACCCAAGGAGTGTTTACATAACAAAAACAGCTCAAACTCAGTAAAAAATGCAAACTTTGTAGCCTTTTAACTTGCCCTATTCCATCTCCTGTTCACCAAATCCAGGTTAGCCATCAAAACCAATAGGTTACAATCATGATGGACACCAGAAGCGTGGCAGTCATCACAAGAAGGCAGAAGAGGGTTGGAGCTTGTTCAGAACCTCATTCCCTGAGAAATATCATTACCTGAACTATCTGGTGGGTCCCTGGAAGACGCTATGCTCAAAACTGTCTTTATTGACCTGACTCAGAGTTAGCCCAGTGTGAAAACCTTTTCCCCAGGCGCAGGTATGAAAAACTACAGGCAATTTTTTAACATGTCAGCTACGTGAAGCAATGGATAAATGTTAGGGCAAACAACAGGCTAACCAAAAAATTTAAAGGGAAATGTGATCGCCACACAGGGTTTTAAAAGCTCCAATATATTCCTGGGAATCTAGAAGGCCATGCGCATGCATAAGATTGTGCAGGCACCCAGGGCTTCACGCCTTCTCAGCAGAGACCAGAGAAGGTACTAAACTCTCACCCCTGGCTGACCTTGAAGGAATGCAGGAGCAGGAAGTTGAGGTGAAGGCAGAATTATAAAATGCCTACCTGAGTGTTAAAGGCATGGCCCAATACACACAGAAAGCCCTGAGGCTAAGACTAGGAGATTTACTGTTTCCAAGCATTTAAGCAAATCCCTGTTCAATCATTAGCTGACAACTAAGCTAACCAAGCAGATACGAGAATGGCCACACTTGAAACAGAACACAGATCTAACAAAATTAGTTCCAAAAAGTCATGATATAACAGAAACACAAACAACCACAAACCCTGGGAAAGGGAGAATCTCATTTCCAGAGCAGCCACATGATTATTTTAAATGTCCAATTATTATTTAAAATGTCCAATTTTCAACAAAAATTTATGAGGCATTAAAGAAACAAAGTATAGTACATACAAAGGAAAAGGCACAATCAGTAGTAACCATCCTTGAGGAAGCCCAGGCATTACTTAGTACACAAGATTTTTAAATATGTTCAAAGAACTAAATGAAACCATGTTTAAACAACTAAAGTATGAATGAGAATGATGTCTTATCAAATAGAGACTATCAATAAACATATAGAACTTATTAAAAAATAATCAAAAAGGAATTCTAGAGTTGAAAAATATAATAACTAAAATGAAAAACTATCTAGAGGCACTCAACAACAGATCCGAGTGGGTAGAAGAAGGCATCAGTGAACCTTAAGACAGGTCTTGAAACTAGTCTGAAGACAAAGAAAAATGAATGAAGACAATTGAACAGATCTCAGATATCTGTGGCACAATAGGAGTCCCAAAAGGAGAGGAAAGGAGCAAAAAGAATATTTGAAAAAAATAATGACCAAAAACTCCTTAAATTTGATGAAAAAACAATCTGCACATTCAAGAAACTCAACAAACTCTAAGGGAGAAAAACTTAAAGAGATCCACACTTAGATAAATCAAAACTACTGAAAAACAAAGACAAATTTTCAAAGCACCATGAGAAGATATGCCTCATCGAGGATTCCTAATAAAAGATTACCAGCTGACCCTATGACCCAGCAATTGCACTACTGGGTAGTGAAAAGAAGGGCCATATGCACCCCAATGTTCATAGCAGCAATGTCTGCAATAGCCAAACTGTGGAAAGAGCTGAGATACTCTTCAACAGATGAATGGATAAAGAAGATGTGGTCCATATATACATCAGAAAGGATGAATACCCAACTTTTACATCAACACGGATGGGACTGAAGGAGATTATGCTAAGTGCAATAAGTCAAGCAGAGTCAATTACCACATGGTTTCACTTATTTGTGGAACATAAGGAATAGCATGGAGGACATTAGGAGAAGGAAGGGAAAAATGAAGGGGGGGGAAATCGGAGGGAGAGATGAACCATTAGAGACTATGGACTCTGAGAAACAAACAGGGCTTGGGGGGCGGGGTTAGCCAGGTGATGGGTATTAAGGAGGGCACGTACTGCATGGAGCACTGGGCATTATAAGAAAACAATGAATCATGGATCACTACATCAAAAACTAATGATGTATTGTATGGTGACTAACATAACATAATAAAATGAAATTTAAAAAAAACACAAAAACAAACAAAATAAAAGATTACCAGCTGATTTCTCATTAGGAGCCATGGCAGAAGGATAACATACTCAAAGTACTGAGAGGAAAAAAAACTATCAATCAAAAATTATACACCCAGCAAAGCTACCCTTCAAAAATCAAGGAGAAATTAGGATAGTCCCAGATAAACAAAAATTAAGAGACTTCATAGCTAGCAGATGGGCCCTACAAGGAAAGATAAAGGGACTTTTTCTAGCTGAAAAGAAAGGAAACTAGACAAGTTTCAATAAAACATATAATAAACAGCACTAGTAAAAATAACTATGTAGCTATAAAAGATAGTATAAACTCATTTTTTTAAAAGATTTTATTTATTTATTTGACAGAGAGAGACAGCCAGACAGGAAACACAAGCAGGGGGATGGGAGAGGGAGAAGGAGGCTTCCCCCCGAGCCGGGAGACCAATGCAGGGCTCGATCCCAGGACCCGGGATCGTGACCTGAGCTGAAGGCCAGCCGCTTAACCGACTGAGCCACTCAGGCGCCCCTAAAGTCACTTTTTTATCTGTAACTTTTTTCCCTCCTATTGTATTTCAAAGACACCAGCAAAAAACAATAATGACTAATCTGTATTGATGGGTCTACTATTATAAAGATGTAATTTATATGATTTTAATAGCACAAAAGAAGGGGAAAGGAACAGAGCTACATAGGAGCAAAGTTATTTGTACGTTATCAAAATTAAGTTGTTATTAATCCAAACAAGATTGCTAAAATGTTAACTGTAATTGCCAGGGCAACAATTAAGGAAATAACTCAAGAAATATGTAATAAAAGAATTGCCAGTGGTACACCAGAAAACATCTACTTATACAAAACAAGGCAGTAATAGAATAGAGGGACTAAACCATCATAAAAAATACATAAAACAAAGAGCAAAATAACATTCATAAATCCTATCTTAGCAATTATATTGAGTATAAATGAGTCCGAAGGTGAGTAACTGGCAGAATGAATTAAAAAAAAATCCAACTACATGCTATTTACAATAGACACACTATAGACTCAAAGATACAAATAGGTCAAAAGTAAAAGGACAGAAAAAATATCATGCAAACAATAACCAAAAGAAAGCTGAAGTGTCTATACTAACATCAAATAAAATAGACTTTAAGACAAAAATTATTGCTAGATGCAAAGGACATTTTATAATGACAAAAGGGCCAATTCATCAGAAAGATATAACAATTTTAAATGTAAATGCATATAAAAACAGAGTCCCAAAATACATAAACCAAAAACTGAAGGAATTGAAGAAAAAAAACAATTCAACAATAGTACTGAGATATTTCAACACCCTACTTTCAATAATGAACAGAACATGATCAACATGATCAACAAGGAAAAAGAGGACTTGAAAACTATTAAAAACCAACTACACCTAAGAGACATCTATAGAATACTCCATCCAACAACAGTAGGATACACATTTTCTTAAATACCCATGGAACATTCTCCAGATGAAAAAATGTTAAACTCTAAGACAAGTCTCAATGTAAGGGGACTGAAATCATACAAACTATATTCTCTGATGATCTTACAATGAAATCAGAAATCAATAACAGAATTTTATATATTATAACAGAATTATTTCCAATAACAGAAATTTCCAAAATGCGTAAATACATGGAAATTCAAAAACACACTCCTAAATAAAAATGGGTTCTAAGAAGAAATCACATAGGAAATCAGAAAATACACTGAGGTACATAAAAACCAAAACACAACATGCCAAAATATGGGAACTATTGAAACAGTGTTCAATGGGTCTTTATAGCTGTAAACCATGGTAAAACAGAAGAAAGATCTCAAATCTAACCATTCACCTTAAGAAACTACAAAAATTTGAAAAATTTAAAAGAAGAGCAAACTAAACCCAAAGCAAACAGAAGTGATAAGCATAAGAGAAATAAAACAGGAACAGTAGACAAATAGAGAAAAATCAACCAAAACTTGGTCCTTTTAAAAGATCAACAAAATTAACACATTCTTATCTAAACTGACACAAAAGGTGGGTGAGATTGCTATGGTCTGAATGTGTGCCCCTCAAAGTCCTATGTTGAAATCCTAACCCCAAAAGGTAATGGTATTAGGAGGTGGGGCCTTTGGGGTTGATTAGAGCATGAGAGTAGAGCCCTCATGAATGGGATTAGTGATCTAATAAAAGAGATCCCACAGAGTTCCTTATCCCATTCCACCATATGAGGACCAAGCAAGACGGTACGAGTTATGAACCAGGAAGAGCTCTAACCAGAATGCAACCATGCTGGCACCTTGATCTTGGACTTCCCAACCTCCAGAACTCTGAGAAATAAATTTCTGTTGTTTGTCAGTTACCCAGACTGAGTTATTTTGTTATAGCAGCCCAAAGATAGGAGAAGACCTCAAATTCAGGAAAGAAGAGGGGACATTATTATCAACCTGTCAGAAATAAAAATTGTTATAAGGGAATACTATAAACAATTTTTTTTTTCCAACAAATTAGATGACCTAGATGAAACAGAAAAATTCCTAGACTGATAAAAACTACCAAACCTGGCTAAAGAAGAAACAGAAAATCTACAGAGACTTATAATAACTAAAGTCTTTGGATTAGTAATCAAAATTCCCCACAAATAATAACCTAGAACCAGTCGGCTTCACTAGTGAATTCTAGCAAACATTTAAAAAAGAATTAACCCAATCCTTCCCAAACTTTTCCATCTCATTCTATAAACCAGTATTATCCTAATAGCAAGACCAGACAAAGACATAAGGAGGAAAAAAAAACAAAACAAAACCTTACAGCAATATCCCTTATGAATACAGACACAAAAAATCCTCAACAAAATACTAGCAACCCACATTTAGCAACATACCAATAAATATTATACATCCATTCACAAACAGAATCCAGCAAGATAATAGAGAATCAGTTTTTAAGTTCTGGATCTTCACCTCCCATTGATTCTTCGAAATCATGCTATATCCCTAACACTCCATTAAAATGTGTTGGAAAAAGTTACTAATAACCTTCTAATAGCAGTATCTGTTAACTCTACAAAACTTTAACGAAGTTATTCTCTTCCTAAAATTCTCTACCTTCATTTCAAAAAAAACCTCTAATTTAGATTTCCTTATCTACTAGCCACAAAAAAAAAAAAAAAAAAAAAAATGAACAGGAAAGTCTTGAGTTCTAGTCCTAACCTGGCAGGTATTCATTAGATAATGTTAGCTACTAATTACTGAATATAATCATGTATAAGGACCACACTAAGCACTTTATAAATGTTATTTCATTTATTCTTCTAAACAACTCTAAGACAGTTATCTATCTATAAAATGGGAATAAATATCAAAGAAGCAGAAAAGTTAAATGAGATGCCAAAGCCATATTCAATATCTGAATATAAGTCTCTTTAACTTCAAACTCTGGCTCTTTATTTTGTCTCATTGCACCATGAAGCAAATCATTTACCTCTCTGACATTTGGTTTCTTTTTTTCCCCCTGACATTTGGTTTCTTCATCTATAGGAAGTTACATATATAATCTCTGAAGTCCTGTATACCTCATTATAACATAATGAAATTAAGTGCTTTATTAAAAATTTTCTCAAATTAGAAACAAAATACTAAGACACGTAAAGCAGTAAGAGAAACACCTGAGCTACCACTGTTTTTCTTTTTTTTTTTTTTTAAGATTTTATTTATTTATTTGACAGAGAGAGAGAGATAGTGAGAGCAGGAACACAAGCCGGGGGAGTGGGAGAAGGAGAAGCAGGCTTCCCACTGAGCAGGGAGCCCAATATGGGCTCGATCCCAGGACCCTGGGATCATGACCTGAGCCGAAGGTAGACGCTTAACGACTGAGCTACCCAGGCACCCCTACCACTGTTTTTCTGTTTGGACAGTTTGCCTAGAATTTATAAAGGGTTAACAGTTCCACATGCAGGCATACCTCAGAGATAGCGTGGGTTCAGTTCCGGACCACTACAATAAAGCAAATCTCAAAATAACATGAGGCAAATTATTTTTTTGGTTTCCCAGTGCAGGTAACAGTTACGTCTACACTACACTGTAGTCTCTTAAGTGTGCAATAGCATTATGTCTAAAATACAATGTACAGTGGCGCCTGGGTGGCTCAGTCATTAAACGTCTGCCTTCAGCTCAGGTCATGATCCCAGGGTCCTGGGATCGAGCCCCACATCAGGCTCCCTGCTCCGCAGGAAGCCTGCTTCTCCCTCTCCCACTCCCCCTGCTTGTGTTCCCTCTCTCACTGAGTCTCTCTCTGTCAAATAAATAAAATCTTTAAAAAAATAAGTAAATAAATAAAATTAAATAAAATACAATGTACATACCTTAATTTAAAAGCACTGTATTGCTAAAAAATGCTAACCATCATCTGAGCTTTCAGCTAGTTGTAATCACAGATCACAGATAACCATAACAAATATAATAATAATATAAAAGTTTGAAATATTGCAAGAATTTCCAAAATATGAGACAGACACAAAGTGATCAAAGGCTGTTGGAAAAATGCCAAAAGACTTACTCAACACAAACCAATGTGTAAAAAAACAGTATCTGTGCAGTGCAATAAAACAAGGTATGTTTGTACTTATTAAAAAATCTAGCAGCCTCTGAAAAAGTATAATGTTCTGCCCATGACAGAAATAGCAATTATATGGAATGCGATGCACAGTGTAAGCTAAATTAAAGGTCGTAATATGCAAACATCCTAAAAGTCAATCGCATAATACAAATGTTAACTTGATCTAATTATACTAATAAAAATATGTACCGTTCATTATGCTCTTGATAAACGAGTCTGGACTTCTCCAGTAGATATTTTTCAACATAGGCACTAGAAGAAAAATAAAATTGGTTGATATAAATAATAAAGCTTAAGGTAGATAAGTATTTTTTCAGACAAGATGCAAAAGTATAAAGAATACTATCCAGATCATTTTAGTACACTTACCATTACAATTGTGTTATAAATGCTGTTAGCGTTATCTGTGTTAAATTCATAAACTCGTAAGTCTTTTTTTTTTTTTTGGCTTTCAACAAAGCAAAATAAAGTCAGAAGTTCGAAACATGGCACACAAGACCCACCCATGGCATAGGCTTTACTTTCTTTCCAGACTAATATGCCACTACACATTCTTTCAGATATTATACTTTGGCCAGGTGACTAAATAAGACTCAAAGACATACTTTCTTAACATATTCATGCTACTGCCACATTCTGGAATCCATTTATTATTTACTGATTTATTCAACAACTTCATTAATTGGGCACTGTGCTAAGCACTGTTCAAATATGGAAATAAGTGATACACTATCTATTCTCAAGGGGCTTACAGACTAGTAGAGGGAAATGTAAACAAGGGGCTATCATACTGAGTTGATATAGGATTTATTATAGAGCAATGACCAGAATATTATGGCTGTACCAAGAGAGACAGGTAAGATTCAATCCAAGAAGAAAACAATTATATAGGGAACAATTCCCAGAGAGGTACTCACCTCTATGTACATAGCACATAGTAAACATTCACAAAATCTATTTGGTGACTGACTGAATAAATGACTCTGAAATCTGAAAGACTGACCAGAAGGCCAGGAGAACTGCTTTATGCAAAGGCATAAAAAGAGGGTACTTAACCTCAGGGAAGATAATTCCTCAACATGGCTAGAGAATGAGATAGACAAGTGGACTAGATGAAGAAGGACCAATATACTATGTGCCAGAAGAATGGAATTTATCCTGAAAGTAATGAGGAACTAAAACATAAATTGTATTTCTGATATGTCATTCTCTTTATCCAGTCTGTACCTCTTCAAGTCTTCAATACCTCTTGCCCAAACTGAAGCAATCAGTTAAGCTCCCTCTGGAAAAGGGGATCCTACAGTCTGAAATTTAAAGGTTTTCGACTATTGAATCCAAATTACATAGCACAAACCTCTGTGGAGTCAAAAATCTGACTTTTGAGCTGTATTCCCATCAGTTCCCTCCTATTGCATGCTCAGTATTTCAGTCACTCCCAAATACAGGTCATTCCCTCAAGCATGCCATTCACTCCTGGTTGCATTGTCCGTGCTCTTCCTTCCACTTCTAATTCTACAGTCTCTACCCATTCTCTATCCAACAGGCTCCATTCATTCATAAAATGAACCTCAAATGTGCCTTTTTTGCAAACCTGTTACTACTACCACTACCAGTAATTAAAATGTGATCACTTCCTCTGAGTAACCATCATCACCTCTAATCAAAATACTGAAACAGGTTCTTATCTAAAATGGGAGAAAGGGAACATAAACTAATATGTTAAATTCTTTTGAGTATAGTTGACACACGTTACATTAGTTTCAGGTGTTCAGGTATGTAACATAGTGATTCAGTAAGTTTACACATTATACGATGCTCATCACAAATGTAGCTACCATCCTTCACCATACCTTTGTAAAATACCCTTGCCTATATTCCTTATGTGGTACCTTTTATTCCCATGACTTATTCCATAACGGGAAGCCTGTATATCACACTCCCCTTCACTCATTTTGCCCATTCCACCACCTTCCTTCCCTGTGGCAACAACCAATTTGTTCTCTTTATTTATAGGTCTAATTCTGCTTTTTGTTTATTCATTCGTGTTTTAGATTCCACATAGTACATTAAATTCTTAAACCCACCCTGCATAGCAAATATTACTGCCTATTTCACAAGTGGAGAAACTGATGCTCAAAGATATTAAGATCATGCAGCCACTAAACAGCAGAACTATGATTTGAAGCCAGGTCTATTTTAACTACAAAGGCTCCCTCTTTCTACTAACATACTCCTAAACATCTCACCTTCCTCCTCTCCACTCCATGAGTTATACTGCTATGAGAGTTAGTTACCCATAAAATAAGATCTACTCATGTTATTCCTCTACTTTCACTTGCTACTCATACTAAAGTACATAAGGGTGAACAGATGTTACATCTACTTGGGATTGTTTTATTTCAATGCATCAGCATACAAAAAGAAAAAATAGACAAAGCAAATATGGCAAAATGTGATAATTCTTGAACCTAAATAGGCATTCTTTCTATTACTCTCTTTACTTCTGGGTACATTTCAAATTTTTTATAATAAAATCTTTAAAATCTGCTTCCCAGTCAAGAGGATAAATTAGATACATTAGAGCTTTATTCACAATCTGAAATCAACTGAACACTATGTCCATAATCTGAAGCCCTTGAACTTACCTCCTCAAGTACACCAAGCTCTTGTTATGATTCCATTCATCTGTTAATGCCAATTCCTCAAATGATAATGTGATTTCCCACTTTTTCTGCTTAGCAATTTTTCAAGACCCAAAATAAAAATCACCTTTTTTTTGTGAACTTCTCCAGACACATGCTTCAATCACTGTACTTATCTCATTTACTGTAATCCTCTTATGTAAACCTATCTCTCCCAAAAGACTATGAGAACTTTTTTTTTTTTTTTTTTTTAAAGATTTTATTTATTTATCTGAGAGAGAGAATGGGAGACAGAGAGCATGAGAGGGGGAGGATCAGAGGGAGAAGCAGACTTCCCGCTGAGCGGGGAGCCCGATGTGGGACTCGATCCCGGGACTCCAGGATCATGACCTGAGCCGAAGGCAGTTGCTTAACCAACTGAGCCACCCAGGCGCCCAGACTATGAGAACTTTAATGGCAGAGAACATGTGTACTTTTTTTGTCCTCAACACTTAGCACGGTGCCTGGTACTCCATAAATGTTTGCCTAATGAATGATAAAATGAAAGATGAAAATGTTTAATATATATTTGCCAAGAGCTAAAAATTTTCAATATGAAAAAGAATTTTCAATATGTATGTGTTGACTTACTAATCAAGATGAAGATTTCTGCTCATCACTGTTGTAAGAGAACATTTCACCTTTTCAGATAATTGCTTAACATACAAGAGCCAGAATTTCATTCATAAAATGGGAAAATAAATATCTGCCATTCCTAACTCATGAAACTGTCTTAACAATCAATGAATATATACAATAATACTTTGTAAGTTACAAAGCAACATATACAACTGTACCTATTATCAACATCTTTTGTATCACAATCATAAATACTAGAAAAGTGCAACTTGACAACCTGACTGCATCCCATTTTTTTAGTAAAAGTACCAACTATACTTTTGGAAACATGGTTTTCAAATCAGAAAGGAAATGAGTTATGAAACTCACCACTGAAGGACTTATTCTTCTTGTTTTGTTTTTCTTGGGGGGGTGGGTAGAATACATATAGTTTTGGTCAAATTTTTTAAATTAAAAGCAGAAGTGAAAAGCATAACTAAAATAGCATAAAAAGAAAAATACTAACCAATCTCACTATTAATATAGATGCAAAAATCATTAATAAAAACTAGGAAACAATAGAACAACCAATTTATATGCGCGTGTATAAATATGTGTACTTATGTATGCGTGTGTGTGAGTGTATCTTAGTACGACCAAGTGGGATTGTTTTCCCAGGAACACAAAATGATTCAATATTAGGAAAATAATGGTAACACTGACAGATCTCAGAATGAAGATCATGCTAATCTTCACAGATGCCCAAAATGCATTTGGTAAAATGCAGTATCATTTTGTTACTCAAAAAAACACTAACAGAAAATTTAAATTGATGCCTAATTCATTAATGTGGTAAAATGGCCTAAAATCAGTATTTCACTTAGTGGAGAAAAGTAAAGTCATTCACATAAAGGTCTGAAACAATATTATTTGGAATCAGATGAGAGAGAAAATAATTAAAGATATAAGAACAGAAAAACAGGTAAGAATATCTATTTTTGCAGATATACCAAGAAAAGGTAAAAGAAACAATAGTAAAACTAATGCAAACAATAAAATAATTCAATAAGATAACAAGATACAACTTAATATAAAAATTAATAAATTTCATATATATGAACATATATGCATGAATATATATCATATATACAAACAACTAGAAGATATAATGTAAGAGAAAATCACACTTTCAATAACAACAAAACATTAAAATAAGATACTTAGGAAAACACTCAATAAGAAATACAAAAAAATTTAAAGCATTTCTAAATAGCACAAAAATGTCAATTATCCCCAAATTAATATATACATTTAACATTAGTCCAATAAAATCAAGCCATGAAAGGCATGGAGGAAACTTTAATATACAGTGCTAAGGCAAAGAATCCAAATTGTAAAGACTATAAGACTATAAGGTTCCAACTATAGGACATTATGGAAAAGGCAAAACTAGGGGTACTATAAAAAGGTAAGTGGTTGCCAAGGGTTATTGGGTAAGAAGGGATGAACAGGCAAACCATAGAGGATGTTAGAGCAGTAAAACTATTCCACATGATACTGTAATGGTGAATAAATGTCTTTATACAATTGTCAAAGCCCAAAGAACATACCACACAAATGGAACACAACAATGCAAGATGTTATTAATAGGGGAAACTGGTCAATAGGGTGAAGAGGTATTTGGGAACTCTTTGTACTTTCTACTCATTTTTGTTGTGACCCTAAAACTCCTCTAAAAATAAAGTCTATTAGATGTTTTAAAGTTAGGAAGAATATTGCTAGAACAACCAGAAGTACTCTATTTACAAACTGTATAAGAAATGTTATTGTAACAAAATTAAATTTCTTGAATATAACAGCATTATGTTGGAAAATGCAGCTGTGATTCCTGTGGGGAGTCAAATTATATGCCCAACTTACTCAAAAACAAATTTAAAAAAATGAATGTATGCATAATGCAGAGAAATAAAGTAAATGCAGCGAATTGTTAACAATTAGCAAATCTAAGTTACAGATGTATGCCTTACACTATTCTTTGAACTTTTCTCAGGCTTCAACTTTAAAAAAAAAAAAAAAGTTAGAGGAAAATAATTGAATGCAGACACCAAAGTCACTATTCTCATTAAAAAACAAATGAACAGTCTATGGATTAAGAAGAGACAATGGTGAAAATATAAACATACTCCAAAACCTGCTACTGCTACTTACCCAAGTACAGTGCCAGTTTCTTGGTAATTTACTTGAATAAATTTGCCAAAACGACTTGAATTGTTATTATGAGCTGTCTTTGCATTTCCAAAGGCCTGTCGAAATAAACAGTTATTAATTTCATTTTAAAAAATGGAAAATCTTGCTTAGGTTGGCTCAAAGAGACAAAATGCAATTCTCCTTAACTTCAGACTCATATGGTTCAGGTAAAGTAAAAGAGAGCAGGGCGCCTGGGTGGCTCAGTTGTTAAGTGTCTGCCTTTGGCTCAGGCCATGATCCCAGGGCCCTGGGATCTAGTCCCACATCGGGCTCTCTGCTCAGCAAGGAGCCTGCTTCTCCGTCCCCCTCTTCCTCTGCCTGTTGCTCCCCCTGCTTGTGCTCTCTCTGTCAAATAAATAAACTCTTTAAAAAAAAAAAAAAGAGAGCAACTAATAGTTGAAATAAAACCAAGTAGAAAGTACTTCATGCTTTTCAGTAAAATAAATCTTAATTTTAAAAACTTAACACTCCTTAAAATAATTTAACTTTTACATTCGAGAGCCAGCAAGCTTCCTTAATATATTTCTATATTTTTTTAAATCTTGCTAAATTAAATAGGAGCTAGAAACAGAATAATTACATCAAAATAATTGCAATTTTAGAATAGTATAAATGAAATAAAATTTCACTATGTAATGTATTACACTTTATTACATCAACCTAAAACAAAGCTACAGTACTATTTTAAAAAGAATTAAAAATATATGTTGCCTAAATTGTTACCAAAGTATACACAATGCAATAAATACTACCCAGCATAAAGATAAACTAGTACATACATCAACACTGATAAATATGAAAACATTGTGACATGTGGAAAAAACCAGACTCAAGAGTACATACTGTACTATGAAATTTTAGAAAAGGCTAAGCAACAGTAACAAGAAGAAGATCCGAGTTGTCTGGGAATTGAGAAATGTGTAAAAGGGGCACAAGGAGTAATAAAAATATTCTATAGCTTCATTGTATGATAGTGGCTATATAAGTGTATATACATTTATCAAAAGTCATTGAACTATAAATTTTAAATGGCTTTACTGTACTGTAAGTTATATATCCCGATAACACTTCTTAAAATTGAAATTTAGAAGAATAATCCCTGGTTGAACTTACATATTCAACAACTTGAACGAATTTCCAAGACATAATGCTAAATGAGAGAAGCTAGTCTCAAAACTTTACTTACTGTATGATTCCATTTCTGTGACATTTTGAAAAAAACAGCAATGGAAATCAGACAAGGAGTTCCCATGAATTAGTATGGGAGGGAAGTAAGAGGATATGAAGATAAAGAATAGTGTGAAGGAGTTTCAAGAAGTAGTGGAACTTTTCTGTATTCAGATTGTATAGAGACAGTTACCCAAATTAATGTTTCAAAATTCATAAATTTTACTGAAATTTTAATTCTTTTTATAATTTAAATATCTCCTAAAAAAAAGTAAATAAAAAAATTAAGGCCCCAAAAAAGACCATTTCTAATATGTCAATCTGAAAATCTTCATCATAAGCCAGCCCACACTAAAAGGAACATTAAAGGAAGTCCTTCATGTAGAAGGAAAATATCATACTCAAATATGGATCAAGTACAGAATGGAGAACAGCAAAAATGGTAACTACAAAGGTAAATATATAAAGTATTTATTACTTAAATCTCTTGAAAAGATCACTGAAACTGAGGTCAGAGAAAATGATAAAGATCTCTGAAAATCCCCTCTTCTTCCTAAGAGAAATAAAACTAAAAAAAGTATCCAAATCGGGGCGCCTGGGTGGCTAAGTCGTTAAGCGTCTGCCTTCGGCTCAGGTCATGATCCCAGGGTCCTGGGATCAAGCCCCGCATCGGGCTCCCTGCTCCTCGGGAAGCCTGCTTCTCCCTCTCCCACTCCCCCTGCTTGTGTTCTCTCTCTCGCTGTGTCTCTCTCTGTCAAATAAATAAATAAAATCTTTAAAAAAAAAAAAAGTATCCAAATCAACTTTATGACAATTCTAGAAATTAACTAAAAGCTTACAATAATCCTTTGTAGGGGAACACTTAATCAAGGAAAACAGCTGAATCTCAGTAAGAAAAACAGACATTGTGGCATTTTAACTTACCCAATTGCCATCTCCCTCTCCCTAGCTCCATGCTGAAGAGAAATGCAACACTCTATAATTAGTCTGTTTCAAAGGCAGCCTAGAAGCCACTGAAGGATCAAAACAGGATTACAGCGAAAGCCCCATCCCACAGGTAACTGTCAGAATTTGAGCTATATGGCAATTCCCTGGAAAACCTCATTCAAAGGATTATCTTTACCTGACCTGACTTGGAGCTCACTCACAAGAGACAGCCTTTTCACCCATGTATGTTTGTTAAAAACAATCAGAGGCAACTGTTTAAACACTGCAACTGCCTAAGTTAGCAATAGGAGAATGAGGCAAAAAATGAGGTAACCAAACAACTTAAAAGGAAAACATAGGAATGACTTATACAAAAGGGGCATTTAAAGATCTGAAGCAGGGGCGCTTGGGTGGCTCAGTTGGTTAAGTATCTGCCTTCGCCTCAGGTCATGATCCCAGGGTCCTGGGATCCAGCCCCGAGTCAGGCTCCCTGCTCAGCAAGGAATCTGCTTCTCCCTCTGGCTTGTGCTCTCTCTCTCTCTCAAGTAAATAAATAAAATCTTAAAAAAAAAAATAAAGATCTGAAATATTCCAGGGAATGTAAAAGGTGTTTTACCTGTGCAGGACTGTGCACATGCCCAGAAATATACACATGCTCAGTAAAGAGTGGACATCTCTGGTTGATATTTAAGCTCTATGTAAATAGGAAATAAAAGGTAAGGCAGATTTGACAATTGCCTGGTTAAATGTTGACAAGTATCCAAGAAGCACACAGAACTTCACAGAAAAAAACTGGGAGCCTTATTGCTTCAGGACATTTAAAAAAAATCCTTGTCCAATTATTATCTGACCACTAAGCTAAATGAAGAAAGAATGTAAAGGCCTCACAGGAAAAAGAACAGACTTCACACACTTATTCCAAAGAAGTCATGGAACAACCAAACAGCAATAACAAAACCACCACCACAAACCCTGGGAGGAGGGAAAAATCTCATTTCCAGAACTATCACACTGTATTAATAAAATGGCCCACTTTTCACCAAAACATTATAAGACATGCAAAGAGGAAAGAAAGTATGGACCAGGAAAATTTTATAAAAGCAATAAACAGAAACTGTCCCTGACAAAGCCCAGATGTTGGACCTCCAAAGCCAAAACTCTGTATCAGCTATTTTAAATACTTTCAAACTAAAGGAAAGTATGAAAAAGATGCCTTAACAATAGAGAATATCAGTAAAGGGCTAGAAATTATAAAAATTCCATTATTGAAAAGTAGATTAACTAAAATGAAAAATTCATTGGAAGGGCTCCAGTAGAGACATAAACAAGTAGATAGAGTGGAAAACACAAAATGAGTATTTCAACAATGAAAGGCCCAATACTTCCCAAATTTCATGAAAAACACTAATCTACATATCCAACAACTTTCACAAACTCCAAGCATGAAAAACTAAAAAAGATCTGCACCTAGACAAATAATGATCAAATTGCTGAAAGACAAAGAGTAGTTCTTATATGGTCCTAGGGTCCTGGGATAGAGCCCCGCATCGGGATCCCTCCTCAACAGAGAGTCTACCTCTCCCTCTCCATCTGCCTCTCCCCCACTTGTGCTCTCTCTCTCTCAGATAAATAAAATTGTAAAAAAAAAAAAGAATAGTTCTTATAAGCAGCGAAAAGAGATGAAACACATACCATATAAAGGTTCCTCAATAAGCATAACACATAATTTCTCCAAATAAAACATTAAAAATTAAAGACAGTGGAGTTATATATTCAAATCACTGAGAAAAGCCTGTCAACCAAGAAATCTGTGTCCAGTAAAACTATCTTTCAAAATTAAAGGAGAAATTAAAACATTTAAATAAACAAAAATTGAAAGAATACATTCAGCAGATGGGCCTTACAAAAAATACTAAATGAAGTAATTCAAGCTGAAATGAAAAGACACTTGATAATAAAGCAAATCTATATGAAGAAATAAAGACCACAAGTAAAGGTAAATGTAAATACAAAACAGAGTATAAATATTTTGTTTGTAACTTTTTTTCTCCTACCTTGACCTGAAAGACAATTCCATAAAACAATAAATATAAATCTGCGTGTATGGATATACAATGTAGAAAAATATAATCTATATGAAAATAAAAGCATAAAGGAGGGAGAAAGGAACAGAGCTATACAGAAGAAAATTTTTGCATATTATTGAAATTAAGTTGGTGTTAAAGATACAAAAGTAGGGACCCGAAAGGCTACGTGCACCCCGATGTTTACAGCAGCAATGTCCACAATAGCCAAACTGTGGAAAGAGCCAAGATGTCCATCAACAGATGAATGGATAAAGAAGATGTGGTATATATATACAATGGAATATTATGCAGCCATCAAAAGGAATAAGATCTTGCCATTTGCAACGACGTGGATGGAACTGGAGGGTATTATGCTGAGCGAAATAAGTCAAACAGAGAAAGACATGTATCATATGACCTCACTGATATGAGGAATTCTTAATCTCAGGAAACAAACTGAGGGTTGCTGGAGTGGGGGGTGGGGTGGGAGGGATGGGGTGACTGGGTGATGGACACTGGGGAGGGTATGTGTTCTGGTAAGCGCTGTGAATTGTGCAAGACTGTTGAATCTCAGATCTGTACCTCTGAAACAAATAATGCAATATATGTTAAGAAAGAAAAAAAGAAGAAGAAGAATGTAGCAGCAGGGGAAGAATGAAGGGGGGGAAATCGGAGGGGGAGAAGAACCATGAGAGACGATGGACTCTGAAAAACAAACTGAGGGTTCTAGAGGGGAGGGGGTTGGGAGGATGGGTTAGCCTGGTGATGGGTATTGAGGAGGGCACGTTCTGCATGGAGCACTGGGTGTTATGCACAAACAATAAATCATGGAACACTAAAAAAAAAAAAAAAAGAAATTAAGTTGGTGTTAATCCAAACCCAATTGTTATGTTAATCGAAATGCTCAGGAATACCACTAAAAAAATAACCAAAAAACCCAAAAAGAGAGACAACAACAAAATTAAAATGATATGCTAGAAAACATCTCTTTAACATAACAGAAAGTAGTAATGGAAGAATACAAGACATAAAAAAAGCATATAAAAAAAAAAAAAACAAATGGCAGGTGAGCCTGGGCGGCCCAGTTGGTTGAGCATCTGACTCTTGATTTTGGCTCAGGTCATAACCTCAGGGTTGTGAGATCAAGCCCCACATCAGGCTCCATGCTGGGGGGAAGGCTGCACAAGATTCCCTCTCTCCCTCCCCCTCTGCCCCTTCCCCACCTCATGCACTCACTCTCTCTCAGAAAAGGAAAAAAAATAAAATAATAAAATTAAAAAATGGCAGACATTATGAGTAAATCCTACATTATGAGTAATTACATTAACTGTAAATGGATCAAACATTCCAGTCAAAAGATAGATAAATGGCAGAATAGATTTTTTTTTTTTAAGGATCCAACTCTATGCTTTCCCCAAGAGACATACTTCAGAGGTTCAAAGTCACAGACAAGTTCATAGTAGTTCTATATCTACTTTACCTACTTAAAAAATTGAAACTTTGTTTAAAACTTTCCTGCAAACTTATCAGATAAAGGGCTAGTATCCAAAAATCTATGAAGAACTCATCAAACTCAACATCCAAAAACCAAAAAATCCAGTCAAGAAATGGAAAGAAGACATGAACAGATATTTCTCCAAAGAAGATATACAAATGGCCAACAGACACATGAAAAAATGCTCAACATCACTTGACATCAGGGAAATACAAATCAAAACCACAATGAGATGCCACCTCACACCAGTTAGAATGGTTAAAATTAACAACTCAGGAAACAACAGATGTTGGTGAGTATGCAGAGAAAGCAGAAACCTCTTACACTGTTGGTGGGAATGCAAACTGGTGTAGCCACTCTGGAAAACAGTATGCAGGTTCCTCAAGAAGTTAAAAATAGAGCTACCCTACAACCCAGCAATGGCACTACTAGGTATTTACCCGAAGGATACAGTGATTCAAAGGGGCACATGCACCCCAATGTTTATAGCAGCAATGTCCACAACAGCCAAAATATGGAAAGAGCCCAGATGTCCATCAACAAATGAATGGATAAAGAAAATGTGGTATATGGGGCTCTGGGTGGCTCAGTTGCTTAAGCATCTGCCTGTGGCTCCGGTCATGATCCCAGTGTCCTGGGATTGAGCCCTGCATTGTCTGGGTCTCCCTCCCCCTGCTCTTGTTCTCTCTCTCTCTCTCTCCCTCCCTCTCAAATAAAAAATGTTACACACCCACACATATACACACACAGGAGTATTACTCAGCCATCAAAAAGAATGAAATCTTGTCATCTACAACGATGTGGATGGAACTATAGGGTATCATGCTAAGTGAAATAAGTCAGTCAGAGAAAGACAAATACCATATGATTTCACTCATATGTGGAATTTAAAAAACAAAACAGATGAACATAGGGGAAGGGAAGGAAAGATAAAATAAGATGAGAGTTGAGAGAGGCAAACCATAAGGGATGCTGAACTCTAGGAACAAACTGAAGGTTGCTGGAGGGGAGGTAGGTGGGGAGAAGGGCTAACTGGGTTATGGGCATTAAGGAGGGCACTTGATGTAATAAGCACTGGGTGGTATATGCAACTGATGAAGCACTAAACTATCTCTGAGCTAATAACTTAAAAAAAATTTTTAATAAAATAATAAAATTTTTTTAAAAACACCTTCCTGCAAAGAAAAACACAGGCCTAGACTGTTTCATATCAATTCTAACACAGATAGTCGGGGGAAAAAAGTTCTACACAAACTCCTCCAAAAATATAAGACATCCCAACTCATTCCCATGAGGCCAGAATTATCCTGAGACGGAAGGAAGAAAGGGAGGGAGGGAGGGAGGGAGGGAGGAAGGAAAAGAAAACTTATCAAAAATTCTAAACAAAATTTTAGCAAACCAAATCCAGTAATATATTAAAGGATAATACATCATGAAAAGTGGTGTTTACCCCAGGAATGCTGAAATGGTTTACCAATCAAAAATCCAGTGATATAACTCACCGTATTAACAAATTATTCTTTGTAAACCATATGACCATCTCAAATAGACACAGAAAAAGCATTTGACAGAATTCAACAACCATTCCTGATAAAAATTCTAAACAAAGTAGGAATAAAAGGGAATGGTCCTCAATCTAATAAAGAGCATCGACACAAAACCAATAGCTATTATCATACTTAATGTTTAAAGCTGAATGCTTTCCCCCTAAGACAAGAATGTTACTTTCACCACTTACATTCATATTGGCATAATCAGTGAAATCTGCAAGCAAAAAATATCCAGATTGGAAAAAAAGAAACAAAACTGCCTTTTTATTCATAAATATGATTTCTTATGTGGAAAATCCAATGAAAACTTTAAAAAAGCCAGAATATTTGTATCTAGCCAGTTTGTAGAATACAAGTCAAAGTGCCAATATCAACTATATCTCTATATATTAGGAACTAACAATTGAAAACTTAAATAACATTTATAAAAGCATCAAAAAATACTGACAAGTATAACTTACTATATATGTTAAAGTCCTCTACATTAAAAACAACAAAATACTACTGAGAGAAATTAGAGACGATCTTCATAAATGGGAAAATAAACTTGTTCATAAGTCAGATGACTTACTATTGTTAGCATATATCAGTTCTCTCCAAATTAAACTACAGATTTAACACTATCCCAATCAAAGTCCCAAAAAAACTTTTATAGGAAACTCACAATTTAGTTCTAAAATTCATATGGAAATGCAAAGGATAGAATATCCAAACTAAGCAAAAGAAGGATTAATACAACTAATTTCAAAAATTATTATAAAGTTACATAACAAAAGTAGCAAAACGCTATCATAAAGACGAATCAACAGAACAGAAGAGAGAATTCAGAAATAAACCCACATATATATGGACAATTTTTTGACAAAGACACAAAGGCACTAAGGTAAAGAAAAAAGTCTTTCAACAAAAAAGTCTTGAAACAAGTAGATATTCATAGGAAAACACTGGATCTGCGTGGCTTAGTCGTTAAGTGTCTGCCTTCAGCTCAGGTCATGATCCCGGAGTCCTGGGATCAAGCCCCACATCAGGCTCCCTGCTCAGCGAGAAGCCTGCTTCTCCCTCTCCCACTCCCCCTGCTCATGTTCCTGCTCTCGCGGTCTTTCTCTCTGTCAAATAAATAAATAAAAAATCTTTAAATAAAAACAAAAAACACTGGATCTATACCTTATACCATATATAAAATAAACTCAAAATGGATCACAGACCTGAATGCAAAACCTGAAACTATAAAACTAATGAAGAAAAAAAAAAAAACACAGAACATCTTTGCAACCATGGGTTAGTCAAACTTTTCTTAAATATGATACCAAAAGCACAATGCATAAGAGAAGGAAAAATGGCTAAATTGGACTTCATCAAAATTTAAAATTCTGCTCTTCAAAAGGTACTATTAAGAGCAAAACTGAGTGAATCTGAGCAAAGTTTCACCAAAGAGGTGAAAGATTTGTACAACGAAAACTGTAAGACACTCATGACAAAAACTAAAGAAGACACAAATAAATGGAAAGATATTCTGTGCTCATGGATTGGAAGAATTCACATTGTTAAAATGTCCACACTACCCAAAGCAATCTACAGATTCACTGCAATTCCTATCAAAATTCCAGTGGCATTGTTCACAGAAGCAGAAAAGACAATCCTAAAATCTGTAGAGAACCACAGAAGACCCCAAATAACCAAGGCAATCCTGAGAAAGAACCAAGCTAGAGGCATTACACTTTCTGATTTCAAATTTTATTAAAAGCTATAATAATCAAAACAGTAGAGTACTGCAAAAAATATATATATACAGATTAAAAAAAAAAAAAAAAACAGAATAGAGAGCCCAGAAATAAACCCACACATATATGGTCAATTAATTTGGGACAAAGGAGCCAAGAATATCCAATGGAGAAAGGATAGTCTCTTCAATAAATGGTGCTGAAAAAACTGGACAGCCACACGCAAAAGATTGAAACTGTATCCTTATCTTATACCATACACAAAAATCAAGTCAAAATGGATTAAAGACTTAAACATAAGACCTGAAACCATAATACCCCTAGACGGAAAGATACCAGCATTAGAGATGATTCTGGGGGAATGACACCAAAAGCAAAGTAAACAAAAGCAAATATAAACAAGTGGAACTACACCAAACCAAAAAATTTCTGTAGAGCAAAGGTAACCAACAACAAAATAAAAAGGCAACATATCAAATGGGAGAAAATACTGGCAAATCATATACCTGATAAGAGGTTATATCCAAAATATATTGGGAACTCAACTCAACAGCAAAAAAAACAAAAACAAAAAAACAAAGAACCCAAATAAAAAATGCGCATTCCTCATGTTTAAAAAAAAAAAAAAAAGGTATTTTTTTTCCTATAAAGATCTACAAATGGCCAAGAGGTATGAAAAGGAGCTCAACATCACTCATCGTTGTGGAAATGCAAATCAAAACCACTATGAAATAACACCTAATACCTGTTAGAATGGTTACTTTCCAAGAAAGAGATAACAACTGTTGGCAAGGATGTGGAGAAAAAGTAACCCGTGCACACTGCTCATGGAAATGTAAATTGGTGCAGTCACTCAAAAAAAAAAAAAAAAAAAAAACAGTATGCTGGTTCCTCAAAAAATTAAAAATAGAAATACCAGGGACGTCTGGGTGGCTCTACCAAACATTTTAAAAAGAATTAATACCTATTCTCATCAAACTATCCCAAAAAATACAAGAGGAAGGAAAGCTTCTAAATACATTCATGAGGCCAGCATTACCCTGATGCCCAAACCAAAAAAAGACAACACCCACACACAAAAAAACTACAGGCCAATATCCCTGATGAACATAGATGCAAACACCCTCTACAAAATATTACCAAACCACAACCACATACCACAATACATTAAAAAGATCATTCACCACGATCAAGTGAGACTTACTCCAAGGATGTAAGAATGGTTCAGTATTCACAAATCGATGTGATACACCACATCAACAAAACAAAGTATAAAAATCATATGATCATCTCAGTAGGTGCAGAAAAACCATTTGACAAAATTCAAATTCCACTGACAATACAAACTCTCAAAAAAGTGGGGTTAGAGGGCACATACCTCAACATAATAAAGACTATATATGAAAAACCTACAGCTAACATCATACTCAATGGTGAAAAACTGAGGGTTTTTCTTCTAAGATCAGGAACAAGACAAATATGTGCACTCTTGCTACTTTTATTCAACACAGTGTCAGAAGTCCCAGCCACAGCAATCAGACAAGAAAAAGAAATAAGAGGCATCCACATTGGTAAAGAAGTTAAACGATCACTATTTGCAGATGACATGATACTATACGTAGAAAATCTTAAAGACTCCACCAAAAAGCAACTAGAAGTAATAAACGAATTCAGTAAAGATGAAGGATACAAAATTAACACCCAGAAATCGGTAGCATTTCTATACCCTAATAACAAAGCAGCAGATGGAGAAATAAGAAAACAATACCATTTACTACTACCAAAAAGAAGAAAGGACCTAAGAATAAACTTAACCAAAAAAGTCAAAGATCTGTACTCCAAAATCATAAAATACTGATGAAAGAAATTGAAGATGACACAAACAAATGGAAAGATATTCCAGGCTCACGGACTGGAAGAATTAATATTGTTAAAATGTCTATATTATCCAAAGCAATCTACAGATTCAATGCAATACCTATCAAAATACCAAAAGCATTTTTTTAAAAACTAGAACAAATAACAGTAAAATTTCTATGGAACCAAAAAAGACCTGGAATAACCAAAACAATCTTTTTTTTTTTTTTTAAAGATTTTATTTATTTTTTGACAGAGAGAGAGACAGTGAGAGAGGGAACATAAGCAGGGGGAGTGGGAGAGGGAGAAGCAAGCTTCCCCCGGAGCAAGGAGCCCAATGTGGGACTCGATCCCAGGACCCTGGGATCATGACCTGAGCCGAAGGCAGATGCTTACCGACTGAGCCATCCAGGCACCCTAACCAAAACAATCTTGACAAAGAAAAACAAAGCTGGAGGTACCACAATTTCACATTTCAACATATACTACAAAGCTGTAGTAATCAAAACAGTATGGTACTGGCACAAAAAGAGACACAAAGATCAATGGCACAGAATCTCTTAGAGAGCCCAGAAATAAACCCACACTTATACAGTCAATTAATCAATGACAAAGGAAGCAAGAATATATAAGGGGAGACAATCTCTTCAATAAATGGTGCTGGGGAAACTGGACAGCTACACGCAAAAGAATGAAACTGACCACCTTGTAACACAAAAATAAACTCAAATTGGATTAAAACCTAAATATGAGACCTGAAACCATAAAAATCCTAGAATAGAACACAAGTAGTAATTTCTCTGACATTGGCCAAAGCAACATTTTTCTAGATATGTCTCATAAGGCAAGGGAAACAAAAACAAAACAAGCTATTGGGACCACACCAAAAAGAAAACAACAACAACTACTACAACAAAAACTTTCACACAGTGAAGGAAACCATCAACAAACAAAAAAACAACCTACTGAGAGGGAAAAATATTTGCAAATGATATATCTAATAAGGAGTTATCTAAAATATATTAAAAAAAACTTCTAGGGGCATCTGGGTGACTCAGTCGTTAAGCGTCTGCCTTCGGTTCAAGTCATGATCCCGGAGTCCTGGGATCGAGCCCCGCATCGGGCTCCCTGCTCGGCGGGAAGCCTGCTTCTCCCTCTCCCACTCCCCCTGCTTGTGTTCCCTCTCTCGCTGTGTCTCTCTCTGTCAAATAAATAAAAAATCTTTAAAAAAGCAAACTCTACAACACCAAAAAAATAAATAATCCAATTAAATTGGGCAGAGGACCTGAATACATACCGATGGCCAACAGACACATGAAAAGATGATCTATATCACTCATTATCAGGGAAATGCAAATCAAAACCATAATGAGGTATTACCTTACACCTGCTAGAATGGCTATAATCAAAAACACAAGAAATAACAAGTGTTGGCGAGGATGTGGAAAAAAAGGAACCCTTGTACACTCTTGGTGGAAATTTAAATTGGTACAGCCAATATGGAAAATAGTATGGAGGTTCCTCAAAAAATTAAAAATAGAAATACCATATGATCCAATAATTCCACTACTGGGTATTTACCCAAAGAAAACGAAAACACTAATTCAAAGAGATATAGAGATATATGCACTCCTATGTTTACTGCAGCATTATTTACAATAGCCAAGATATGAAACAACCTAAGTGTTCATCAACAGATGAATGGATAAGGAAGATGTGGTGTGTATATACAAAGGGATATTACACAGCCATAAAAAAGGATGAGATCATGTCATTTGAGACAACATGGATGGACCTAGAGGATAGTATGCTAGGTGAAATAAGTCAGCCTGAGAAAGAAAAATACCATATGATTTCACTCGTAAGAATCTAGGGGGAAAAAATAAATAAATAAATAAATAAAAAGCAGAATCAAACCTATAAATAGAGAACAAACTGATAGTTCCCAGAGAGGTACGGGTGGGAGGTTGGGCCTAATGGGTGAAGGGGAGTGAGAGATACAGGCTTCCACTTATGGAATGAATAAACCATGGGAATAAAAGGCACAGCATAAGGAATATAGTTAATGATATTGTAACAGCATGTATCAGGATAGATGGTAGGTAACTTGTGGTAAACACAGCACAGTATTATAAACGTGTGGAATCACTAAGTTGTACACCTGAAACTAATATAGCATGTCAATTATACTTAAAAAAAAAAAAAAGAGGTGGTTAAATCTGGGAGAAAATGTGTGCAAACACATATGTGATAAAGGACTTACCCACTACACAAAAAACTTTCAAAACACAGTAAGAAAACACAGTAAAAAGTTGGACAATAAATTTTGACAAACATTTCACCAAAGAAGATATGTAAAAGGCAAATAAACACATGAAAATGTGCTCACAGCGTTAATCATTATAGAATGCAAATTAAAACCTCAATGAGATACCACTATATATATATATGTGAATGGCTAAAATTTAAAGGAATGACTCTATCAAGGATTAGCAAGGATGTGGAGTAACTGGAACTGACACACACTGCTGGGTGAGAATATAAAATGGTGGGTACAATCACTTTGGAAAAATTTGGCAGTTTCTTAAAAAGTTAAGCATATACCCTATCATATGACCTAGTCATTCCACTCCTAGGTATTTACCCAAAAAGAAACGTATGTCCACACAAAGACTTACAGAGTTTTATATGTAATAGCCAAAAACTAGCAACAACCTAGATATCCATTAACAGGTGAATGGATAAACAAAGTGTGGTACACCCAGACAGTGGAATTCTACCTAAGCAAAAGGAATGAATTACTGACACATACAACAACATGGATGAATCCTGAAATAATTATACCAAGAGAAGTCAAACATAAAAGAGTACATAATAAATGATTCCATTTATATAAAAATTAGTTTGTAGAAAATACAAACTAATCTATAGTGACAAAGTAAGTGGTTTCTTGTAGATGACTGAGCTGGAAAGGGTTAAGAGAGGAATTACAAAGAGATATGAGGAAACTTTAGCGATAATGGATATATTCAGTATCTTGACTGTGGTGGTGGTTTAACTATTATGTATACATGTCAAATTTTATCAAATTGTACATTTTCAATATGTACAGTTTAATATATCTCAATTATACCTCACAAAATCCCTTTTAAGAAATAAGTAATATGAGGCACCTGGGTGGCTCAGTTGGATAAGCATCTGACTTCAGCTCAGGTCATGATCTCAGGGTCCTGGGATTGAGCCCCACCTTGGGTTCCCTGCTTAGTGGGGAGTCTGCTTGCCCCTCTCCCTCTGCCCCTCCTCCCATTCATACGTGCACACTCTCTCTCTCTCAAATAAATAAAATCTTTAAAAAAAAAAAAAGTAACATTACCTTTTCCTTTCATCTCTAAAACAAAAATGGTGTATTCTCTATCCTTTCCACCTTTGGTAAATTACTTCTAAAACATTATAGAACTAAATTTTTTCCCCATATTCTTTACATTTTCAAACTTAACTCTTAGAATTCAATACTAGGCACAGATGCTAAAGTTACAAGGATATAAATATATTGATAAGAGTATTTTCCCCAAGAATGAAGGGAGGGAAATCGGAAGGGGAGACGAACCATGAGAGACGATGGACTCTGAAAAACAAACTGAGGGTTCTAGAGGGGAGGGGGGTGGGAGGATGGGTTAGCCTGGTGATGGGCATTAAAGAGGGCACGTTCTGCATGGAGCACTGGGTGTTATACACAAACAATGAATCATGGAACACTACATCAAAAACTAATGATGTAATGTATGGTGATTAACATAACAATAAAAAATTAAAAAAAAAAAAAGAGTATTTTCCCCAAACACCTAATTCCACAACCCAATTACAGACAGGAGTCCTGCCCCTGCTATTTCCCTTTACAGGGGGATACATATGACCCCAATCATCTCC
Source organism: Halichoerus grypus (assembly GCF_964656455.1). Classification (NCBI taxonomy): domain Eukaryota; kingdom Metazoa; phylum Chordata; class Mammalia; order Carnivora; family Phocidae; genus Halichoerus; species Halichoerus grypus. Next base: position 43,082,405 of record NC_135719.1, on the reverse strand, counting down.
TTCTTTATCACTATTACCCAAAAACACCTTTGAAAAAACAATGCCACTGTCACACTTTTAAACTTCCACACTGCCTTTTTTGCTTTCCATCTTCCATTTTTCCTTGGTAACTAAAAATGATGTCTATACTTCTAGTTTCATTTTCTCACATCTACCAAATTTTTACTTTTTATTTTTCAAAGATAAACATGTCAGAGTGTATCAGTTTATACCTTATAAACATACAAGAGTAAGAAAAGTATTTCTACGCACTTACCTCAAGTACTGGTCCAGCTCCAAGAATAATTTGTTCCACTCCACTGGCAAATCCCTTCTGACTGAGAGCAGTAAGGTGGTGAATAAGAAAGTTTGTGCTTTGAGTCTTCCCAGAACCACTCTCTCCTGAAATCACGATGCACTGATTCTTTTTGCGCTGAAGCATGGCATGATAAGCTACATCAGCCACAGCGTAAATGTGGGGCTCCAGTTTTCCCAATTGGTGGTTATCATACATTTTGACATATTTGGGATTATAAATAGGAAGAAACTTGAATGGGTTAATAACTATTAGAATACTGCCAACATAGGTATAAATTTTTTCATGCTTAAAGCGATTTCTTAGGTTTTCTAAAAGCGTTTTCTCATTCAAATCAGGTAAGCTACATAAATCATCAAAGTCTTTCTGTTGAGGCTGTGGAAGAAAACCCCGTTCCATCATCCTGCGGCGTTCTTCTGTTACCCGTAGCCATGACTGCAGACTACCATAATGGATTGATCCATCAAGGTTTTTTTCTCTCAGAAGAAAGCGATAGTCTTCTCCACTCAGGCGATTTTCCAGAGCCATCCGGGGCCACAACATCATTCGCTGAACTGGACAATCTGTTGGATTGAGTATCCATTCTTCTCCACCAAATTCCTTTACTTCTGCAAGAACATAACATTTCGTTTTGTCAAGATGAAGTCTGTTTATAAGAGCGTCAATCACCTCAGCAGCTGTGGAGTTTTTTCTGGCAGGAATTGGACAGTAGATAGTCCCTTCTGAAATTGTCCCAGGATATATATGTAATGTATGTTCATTATCCTCAAAGCGTCGTCTTCCTCCATCATTTATATTCATATTGGACCCTGTCCCATCAGCATGGATAGTATGTGTTCAAGACCGTGCAAACCATTTTCGTGGCAAAAGAACTGTAACATAAAAAGTGTGAAACATTTAGAAATCATATTACACAATCTTCACTTTCTGATGCTCAAGAAAGAAAGACTTAAATCATTTCATTACATCTTTTAGAACATAAAATCCTAACTCTTAATCTAGAAACAGTCCTGAAAACAGTCTCCTCAAGACCACATATTACATTTTATTGTCCAAATCTGGACACTTTCTAAAACAGCAACCTGCCAAAGATTTTTTCCATGTTTTATTATACTAATAATTTAAAATCCAGAGTGCAAATAAAAATTATTTTGTCCTCCACTATCTCAAATGTTTCTGAAGTACCTGAGATTGTGGAGTCAAGTTCTTTCTTTATATATGAAGAGCCTCAGCAAAGCGGAATTAAAATGGGCAGAATAATCATGCAAATCTAATCACTCTGCATCCAAAAGCTCTTATGAATAAAGAAACAAGAAAGAATGCCATCAATGAAGCCAAATTTTGTGAAATTAAAAACAGTAAGAAGATGAAATTAACAACACAGGAAACAACAGGTGTTGACGAGGATGCAGAAAAAGAGGAACCCTGTTACATTACTAGTGGGAATGAAAACTGGAGCAGCCACTCTGGAAAACAGTATGGAAGTTCCTCAAAAAGTTAAAAATAGAACTACCTTATGATCCAGCACTACTAGCTATTTACCCAAAGGATACAAAAATACTAATCAAAGGGATACATGCACCCCAATTTTATAGCAGCATTATTAACAATAGCCAAATTATGGAAAGAGCCCAAATGTCCATTGACTGATGAATGGATAAAAACAGGTGGTATGTATGTGTGTGTGTATAATGGAATATTATATATATATATATATATATATATAAAATATATATATATTACATATAATAATATATATATATTACATATATATATTACATATGTTATATTATATATATATAATTATATATATATCACATATTCCTATATATATATTCCATATATATCTATAATGGAATATTAGCCATAAAAAAGAATGAAATCTTGGGGCATCTCGGTGGCTCAGTCGGTTAAGTGTCCAACTCCTCATTTCGGCTCAGGTCATGATCTCAGGGTCCTGAGATCCAGCCCCGAGTCTGGCTCCCCACTCAGCAGGAAGTCTGCATGAGATTCCCTCCATGTCCCTCTTCCCCTCCCCCCACTCATGCACATTCTCTAAAATAAATAAATAAATCTTTAAAAAAAAAAAGGAATGAAATCTTGCCATTTACAACAACATGGATAGAGCTAGAGAGTATTATGCTAAGTGAAATAAGTGAGCCAGAGAAAAAAAAATACCACATGATTTCACTCATGTGGAATTTAAGAAACAAAACAAATAAACATGGAGGGGGGAAAGAGAGGCAAACCAAGAAATAGACTCTTAACTATAGAGAACTTATGGTTACCAGAGGCAGGGGGGCGGGGGTTACTTAGGTGATGGGAATTAAGGAGGGCACTTGTGATGAACACTGGGTGTTGTATGTAAGTGTTGAACCACTAAAATCTACAACTGAAATGAAAGTTACACTGTATGTTAACTGAAATTTAAATAAAAACTTGAGGAAAAAAAACAGAAGATGAGATCAAATAAACAGAAAAACTAAACTAGATGAAATTATAACTAAAAGAATAATAAGAGAAAACTGCTATAGAATAGAATTTCAAGGACTTTTGCGCTCTGACTCTCCACCTCCCCTAAGTGGTGAGTTAAGGCAGTCAACAATAAGATCCTGCCACTGGCTTGCTGAACAAAGCTGATAAAATTATACAGCAAAATACTATTATAAATTTTACTCAACCTTCCCTTTTCCTTCAAGGCTACTTTTTTATCTAACTTTATTTCAGTCCTTTCAAATGTTCTGCATATCCTTCTCAAACCCCACATACATAACACCTCGAGACTGATTTCAACTTTGGTAACTCACTGAGAAAATAGTGCCTTTTCCAACTCAAAATGTATTTCTATTTTCATCTCATCTCTGCTTTTCCATTCCAGTTTACACAGAAAATAATATTCCACATCCTTTCCAGGGCTAATAAAACCTATTTCTTATCATCTCCATCAGTAACTTACCCATCAAAAAAACCATTCTCATGTGTCATCACTCTTTCCCTTTTTAGTTTATTTCACCCTTTAACATATAAAGATGCCATGTTATTTTTATATTTTTTTATTATTTTTAAAGATTTTATTTATTTATTTGAGAGAGAGTGAGAGAGAGCATGAGCAGAGTGAAGGGCAGAGGGAGAAGCAGGCTCCCTGCTGAGCAGGGAGCCCAATGTGGGACTCGATCCCAGGACTCCAGGATCATGACTTGAGCCGAAGGCAGAAACTTAACCAACTGAGTCAACCAGGTGCCCCGCCATGTTATTTTTTAAAAATACTTTCAGTTACTTCTTTCTCATACTACTGCATATTTGTCCAAGTCCTCAAATGAAGAAACTTTGTTTCTTGCCTTTTTCCTAGATTATCTTTCAAACACAGAGAATATTATGGAACATATAAAAAGCAGTCATATACATGAAAAAATGCTCAACATCACTTGACATCAGGGAAATACAAATCAAAACCACATGAGATACCACCTCACACCAGTCAGAATGGCTAAAATTAACAACTCAGGAAACAACAGCTGTTGGCGAGGATGTGGAGAAAGCAGAACCCTCTTATACTATTGGTGGGAATGCAAACTGGTGTAGCCACTCTGGGTAACAGTATGCAGGTTCCTCAAGAAGTTAAAAATAGAGCTACCCTACAACCCAGCAATGGCACTACTAGGTATTTATCCAAAGGATACAAACAGTGATTCGAAGGCGCACATGCACCCCAATGTTTATAGCAGCAATGTCCACAATAGCCAAAATACGGAAAGAGCCCAGATGTCCATCAACAGATGGAACGGATAAAGAAGATGTGGTGTGTGTATATATATACACACAATGGAATGTGGTATACAAACACACACACACACAGACACACACTGGAATATTACTCAGACATCAAAAAGAATGAAATCATGGGCACCTGGGTGTCTCAGTTGGGTAAGTGTCTGCCTTCGGCTCAGGTCATGATCCCAGAGCCCTGGGATCTGGCCAAGTCAGGCTCCCTGCTCAGTGAGGAGTTTGCTTGTCCCTCTCCCTCTGCCCCTCCTCCTGCTCATGCTCTCTCTCTCAAATAAACAAAATCTTTTTAAAAAATATTTAAAAAAAAAATTTTACTTACTTATTTGACAGAGAGAGAGAGCACAAGCAGGGGAGCAGCAGGCAGAAGGAGAGGCAGGCTCACCGCTGAGCATGGAGCCTGATGTGGGACTCGAGATCCCAGGACCCTGAGATCATGACCTGAGCTGAAGGCAGCCACTTAACCAACTGAGCCACCCAGGCATCCCTCAGATAAGTAAGATCTTAAAAAAAAAAAAAGATGAAATCTTGCCATTTGCAATGACATGGATGGAACTGGAGGGTATTATGCTAAGTGAAATAAGTCAGTCAGAGAAAAACAAATACCATATGATTTCACTCATAGTGGAATTTTAAGAAAAGAAGAGATGAACAAAGGGGAAGGGAAGGAAAAATAAGATGAAAATTTAGAGAGAGGCAAACCATAAGAGATGCTGAACTCTAGGAAACAAACTGAGGGTTGCTGGAGGGGAGATGGGTGGAGGGGATGGGGTAACTGGGTGATGGGCATTAAGGAAAGCATTTGATGTAATGAGCACTGGGTGTTCTATGAAGCTAATGAATCATTAAAGTCTACCTCTGAAACTAATTAAAAAAAAAAAGCAGTCATATATCTACCACCCAATTCAACAAGTTTGAAAACTGCTGCTATAACTCCAGATCAGTTTATAAACAAAATATTGAAGATATAAAGCTCTTTCCTTTGCTCTGCAGAGATAACCACTATCCTAAGCTTGATATTCCCATACACATTTCTATATTTTTATTACATATGTGGGTCTCCATAAATTATAGATAGTACTGTTTCACTTTTTTTTTTAAAGATTTTATTTATTTGAGAGAGAGAGAGCACAAGCAGGGGGAGTGGCAGAGGGAGAAGCAGGCTCCCCGCTGAGCAGGGAGCCCGATATGGGACTCTGTCCCAGGACCCTGGGATCATGACCTGAGCCGAAGGTGGACGCTTAACCAACTGAGCCACCCAGGCATCCCACTGTTTCACTTTTTTAAGTTTTAAAATATGGTGTCATATCATATTTAATAGTCTGCATCTCACATTATTTTTTGTTTATAAATGCTGATGCATGTAAAAGTTCATTAACTGCCAAAAAATATGCCATTGGATGTAGGTTCATTAATTGTAACAAAGGTACCACAGAGTGGGGGTGGTGGGATGTTGATAATGGAGGAGGCTTTGCATATGTGGGGGCAAACATAGGGTCTGGATCTTCTGTTCAAATTTGCTGTGAACCTAAAACTGCTCTAAAAAATTAAGTATTTTTTTAAATACCACAATTTATCAATCTACTGTCCTTCTAGCAAACACTTGGAATGTTTCCAGTATTACACTATTAAAGCAATGCTGCAGTTCACATATATGTCTCTTCTTGTGCCTTTGCTGGGCTTTACACCTAGGAGTGGAATTGTATTAACAAAATACTCTCCAAAGTAGTTGTGCCAACTGTGTCACAGCCTGTGTCGAAAGTGCTCATGTTTCTCTGCCTCCTTACCAATAAAAGTTAGTATCGTCAGACTTGAGTTTCTGCCAGCGTTAAGTGCCAAAAAGTATCTCATTACTTTAATTTGCATTTCCCTGATTACTAGTGTGACAAGTGCAACACTTATCCTATCATCTGTCATTTCGACTATGTTGCTTACTCATTTCTGGTCTTTGAGTTACCTTTTATTGGTTTGAATGAGTTTTTCATATATCCTGGATATTAATTTTCAGTTAAATGTGTGACGAATATCTCCTACCAATCAGTGCCTTAGCTTTCTATTTTGTTTACCTTTTGTTGCAGAGAAGTTTTTATTTTTAATAACCAAATTTATCAATCCTTTACAGGTTATGATTTCTTTTTTAGTAAATTACAGTAACAATAACTACAGTTAGCTCTGTGTGTTTATTTGTACTAGTCATTTTTCTAAGCATTTCACATGTTTTATTTCTTACAATTCCTCTCTGAGGGCTGTTTTGTTGTTGTTTTGAGAGAGCACATGCATGTGAGAGAGAGAGCGTGCAAGCGAGTGGGGGGGCAGGGGGAGAGGGAGAGAGAGAGTCCCAAGCAGACTCCATGCCCAGCACAGAGCCCGACTTGGGGATCAATTCCACTACCCTAAGATCATGACCTGAGCCGAAATCAGGAGTTGGACGCCTAACCAACTGAGCCACCCAGGCATTCCTCTGAGGGTTTTTCATCATCATCATCATCATTTTACAAATGAGAAAACATAGAAAAATTACGTAACTTGCCCAAAGTCATAACCAGAATATGATAAAGTTGCGATCTGAAGCAGGCAGTCTGGCTCCAACGCCTACATAGCATTATCTCCTGGTATAGTTTTTTAAAATCCCTCTTCATCCTGAGGACGTGAAGTTATCTTTCTGTATTTTCTTCTAGAAGGCCTAAATTGTTCTTTTCTCATTTACATATTTAATCCATATAGAATTTATTTTCATAGGGCTCTTAACCAACTGAGCCACCCAGGCGCCCTTCATAGGGCTCTTAATTGTTTTCATGCCAATTCAGATTAACAATTTTAGTGGCACCACAATCAAGAGTCCAATCTTTCCCCTCTGATTTATAATGCCACCTTTGTCATGTAGCAAATTCCATATAAGTATCAATGTGTTCTGGGTTCTGTATTCTCTTCCACTAGTCTATCTGCCCATCCCTGAACCTATCTTAGTTACTACAGCTCCATAGTAAGTTTTGATATCTGGAGGGCATATCACTTCAATTTGTTCTTCTTTAATGTTACTTTGACTTTTTACCATAAGAATTTTAAGATCAGGATGTCCACTACCATGCAAAAACCTTCTGACATTTTGATCAACACTACACTGATTTCATAGATTGATACTGGAAAACAGACATCCGATTTATCAACTTCCCATTTATCAACATCATGCTGTTGTTTTAAATTACACTAGCTTTCACTTATAAAATTTCTGTCATTTTCATATCCACCTGATCTTTTTCTACCTTAATGCCATAACTGTTTTAATTTAAGGGATATTACTCATCTCCTTGAAAATACTAAATATAAAATTTGATATTTTCAGACTAGTATTTTAATGTCATCCAGAATAAACTACTCTTAGGATTTTATTTCATATTTTCAGCATTAGATGGCCTAATTTGTTTGAAAATTTAGATTTACAGGTATACTTTCTGATGGAAATTTGGTTTTTCATACATTTACTGAGAACCTACTACTTATTTTTTTTTTTTAAAGATTTTATTTATTTATATGACAGAGAGAGAGACAGCGAAAGAAGGAACACAAGCAGGGGGAGTGGAAGAGGGAGAAGCAGGCTTCCCGCCGAGCAGGGAGCCCGACGCGGGGCTCGATCCCAGGACCCCGGGTTCATGACCTGAGCCAAAGGCAGACGCTTAATGACTGAGCCACCCAGGCGCCCCTACTATTTACTTTTTTTAACATAACCACAATACCATTAATCACACCATCAAAAATTAACAATATTTAGTATTACTGGTCAGGATTCAATTTCACCAGTTATCTCATAAATATTTTTCTTACAGTTGGTCTGCTCAAATGAGGAGATCTGTCCTGCACTAACATTAAGGATATGCTTTGAGATGGCAGGTTCCTAGTTGAAAAGCTGTTTGTATTCCCCTGAATCCCTAGGTATAAGAAGGCTTCATATAAACTGTGGTTTCTGGCAGCAGTCAGCAGCAAAGCTACTCCTTACAGCCAAGCAGGATAGGCCCTGCATTACTCCAGTAGATGCACTGCATAACTATAGTCTGATTCCTAAGGTGTACAATAGGGCAGGCCCTAGAACTAAACTCAGAAGTATCTTTTTTAACAGAAGAGCCCTTATCCATCCTGGCCCATGATTTCCAACGATGAGCCCAATTCCAACACCACCTCCCTGTTACGTCAAAGAAACCCAACCTCAGCTGCTTTACCTTCAGGGTCCCAGCCACAACCCTACTCACTAGTTTGTGTTCTACTGCTTTTCTGAAACACTGAAATGCTTATCGTTTTTGCGCCCCATTTATGTCAATTTGGTTTTCTCTTTTTACCTTATCAATCATTGCTTTGTGTTTGGGAAAGAGGGGTTGCCTCACGATATCACTCATAAATAATCTTGATGGCAAGCCATTAGTGTTTATCAAAATCATCTGGGCAATGTTTTAAAAATATACATTTCTAAGCCCAATAATGGCTCTGAGGTTGGGAAATCTATGCAGTTCTGTTGTTGCTTGTCCAAAAAATAGTATTTGAGAATCAATGGTTTATATTTCCATTCTTCTACCACTCTTCCCACATAGCAAGCTCTGCCAATATTATTTGAAAATGTCACCAATTATCATAAACTTGCCAAATCCAAAGGCCTCTTCTGAATCCTCATCTTAACATGCCACACTATAGCATTTAACCTAGAAAGCCATCTTCTCATTCTTGAAACTGTCCTCACATGGCAATTATTTTTCTTGTAATCTTCCTGATAGGCTCACTCCTTTTCTGACTCACTCTTAGAGCTCCTTTTCCATGACCTCACTTTCCAAAAAAAAAAAAATCTCCCAGTTTCTGGTCTCATCCCAGTGTTCTTCTACCTGGATGACTTTACCTAATCCTCTATCTGTAATTTATATCATTACCTGTTATCTATGGAAGTTTCTGTACTACAATGACAGACCATATGGTTCACAAAGCCAAAAATGTTTACTAGGTTGCCCTTAAAGAAAAAGGTTGCTGACCCCTATTCTAGGGTAACCACTAAAAAAAAATAGAAAAAAAGTATAACTTCTCAATTAACAGTGTGAAAAAGAAGGAATGATTAAAAAATAATCAATTCAAAAGAAGGCAAGAAAGGAGGGGGGTCCTAGAGTTAGAACAGATGGAACAAATACAAAGCATATATCAGTAACTATACTAAATGTAAATGCTCCAGTTAAAAGACAAAGATTGCCAACAGATTTTTAAAATCCAACTATATGCAGTATTCAATAGACACACATCTATGAGGATACAAGATCTGAGAGTTAAAAAAAAAAAACACTTATGTATACCATGTAAATTCTAGACAAAAAAGTTGGTATAATCAAAATCGCATCAAGCAAAATTAAAAAAAGAAGTTTAGGGGCGCCTGGGGGGCTCAGTCATTAAGCGTCTGCCTTCGGCTCAGGTCATGATCCTAGGGGCCTGGGATCGAGCCCCGCATCGGGCTCCCTGCTCAGCAGGAAGCCTGCTTCTCCCTCTCCCCCTGCTTGTGTTCCTTCTCTCGCTGTCTCTCTCTGTCAAAATAGATAAACGGAATCTTTAAAAAAAAAAAAACAGAAGTTTAGTTAAATATCTCTTAGGTCCCTTTTAACCCTTTAACACTGTAATTCTAGGTTTAAGCCTGAGACAAAAGTCTCTGGATATTATTGGTGACTCTGAAAAGTAGGAAGTAAGAGGTTAAGGAAGGAGTGGCAGAAGATAGATTGGCAAGTAAGTAAACTAGTGGAGAATGGTCAAATCTGCTACAAAGAAAAAAAAAAAGAAGTATGAGTGAGAGGCACCTGGGTGGCTCAGTTGGTTAAGCAACTGACTCTTGATTTTGGCTCAGGTCATAATCTCAGGGTCATGAGATAGAGCCCAACATCAGGCTTAGCACAGAGTCTGCGTGTCCCTCTCCAGAGCTCTGTTCTTTCCCCTACTTGCTCTCCCTCCTCCCTATCGCTCTCTCTCTCTCTCTCAAATAAATAAATAAAATCTTTAAAGAAAAAAAAAGTATGAGTGAATCATTTATAAGTTAGAGGGCTTGGGAGCACGTCTTTATGGCTATCAATAGAATCAAGTAGAGAAGCAGAAACTGAAAACTTAAGAAAATGCTAATGATAAGCCAAGGTTCTTTGTAAGCAAGACTAAATGAGATTTAGGTCAAAGGTGGACAGGTGCCTCTCTCAGAAACTATAAAACACACTATTTCTTTCTCTTCAAGAATTTAAAAAAAAAAAAAAAAGAAGTTGAGAAGCGGCTTTTTAGGTAAGATGTGACATAAGTGCACGTTAGCTGATCTTCATCATTAGATATTATATAGAGGCCCAGTTTTACCTATAGTAGGTCAATGCCAAGTAAAAGTCCAATTGGGTGCTGAGAGAAAATACATTTTCTGGTATTTCAACTAAGAAAAGGCGATGAAAGAAATTATAACACACTATAACACAGGTACATGGACAGCTAACCAGTTTAGCCTAGCCCTTTTTCTAGTGAAAGTACAATACTGTGTTTGCCTTTGAAGAACTACCTCCCTTGTCATTTGACACAGTTTGAATGGACTGACCTCATCCCCCAGTTAGGGGGGAAGGGTAGTATTAGTCGTGACCCAGGCCCAGCCCATCAGTTTATTCATTCCCCCTAGCAACAGTAGTTGCTCACTGAAATTCCATACTGGAACTTTGCTGCAACTCTTAGGAAAGAAGCATTTTCTTTTCTACTGGGCTGGTTATCTGGAAAGATGTAAATCTAGAACTGTTCACAGCCATCTTTCCTGAATGCACAGAAGCCTCTACGCAGCAAAAGAAAATTAACAAATACGTATAGCAAAGCCTTATCAACATTGTTTGGGCCCCTGAATCTAGCTGTGCCTCAAACTCCGCCACTGAACTTTCTCATTAAGTATGACAAGCAATTCTTTTTATCCTGAGCCACTCTGAGTTGGATTTCTGTTCTCTACAATCAAAGGAACCCACTACAATAGGTAGCATTTCAGTGCAATACCCTTTGACAATATAGTTATCCCTTGTTATTCAAATTCCTGATATCTAAAAATTTCACAGTCTAAACTCAGGAAAATATATTTAAGTAAACTTTTAGATACTTTCTTCACAACCATGCTATTTGCTTTCCAAACTTGGGGAACCAAACAGATTCAAACAGAGCAGTACCCCCTGACATCCAAATTCACTATCGAAACTGAAGACTGGATAAAACGGATTTGGATGGGGAAGGATACTTGTAATGCCAGGCATGCAGAAATATGGCAAGGGATGTACAATATATTGTCAAATGAAAAAACTTTAAATATAAAATTATATATAAAGGCATACATATATAAAAAAGGACAAAAATATTAGACTTCTGAGTAATCTTCAAAATTTCTATTTATAGTTTTCATCAAAAATAAGTCTGATGTGCATTACCTCATTTGAGCTGAAGAGGAAATCTGAGACAGGGAACAAACTAATACCTTCCAAATTAGCAAATTAAGGCTTAAAGAGCAAAAAAAAGTCTATGAAAATTTACCTTATGATAAAGATGGCATCCAGCAGATAAAAAGATTATGGATAAATGACTGATTGGGAGAATAAAATAATTTAAACAATCCAAATAAAGAATTAAGCACATTACTGGCACTTACATAGCAATTACACATTGCTATATGTTATAAAGAAAATTATTTAATACTTTTTTTTCCTATCCCAAAATAGTTATTTCAAAAGTATATGCTAACAGAGGGAAACAATGCGGTGAGACAGTTGCTGTGGTCGGTTAGGGTGTGGTTCAAAATAGGCCAGCTTATGCTGTTATTCACTGGACTGAGTTAGAAGAGACTAATTATAGAGGAAAACTGTGGTGAAGAAATAAAACAGAGTTAGGGAATACTGAGTTTCCTTTAAATTAGAAGTTCAGTTAAAAAGATAAAAAGAAATAACTAAAGATTTTTAATGCCGTATTTTGCATCTGTGTGCTAGTAAAATTTAATTTTCAAATAATGTTTATGGTTGCTTTTACTTCTTTACCAAGTTCTCAAGGTTATTTCCAAAAAAGAAAAAAAGTAGTGACAATCTATTTCTCTTTACACTCACTTTATCATAGGGATCTACTGATGAATGTTAGTAAGATCATATTATTACCATTCAGTAACAAGAGAGTAGAAGAATAAAAAAGGCATACTCATGTCTAAAAAATAAAAATCTAGTTTCACTATAAAGAAAATAACTCAAAGCAAAAATCTCACCAGTACATATGAAAGGAAAACATTCTACTATCAAGGCAGGGTCCATTTGAGAAAACAACACTGATTTGGATACAGCTGTAAATTTCATGAGAGCTATTAAACGTTCTGAACTTATTTTACAAAAATAACTGAGAAAGTGGTGTTCAAGAGCTAATATTCATATTTCTTCATTTTTTAGTACTTACAATTAAATTTACAAATAAATATGTAACATTTAGATATGTAAATATTTTTATTTTTAAACTTTTGCAAACTATGTATTTTATAATAACATTTTTTTTTTCAAAAGTCTCCAAATACTCTTTTTACAAACCCATTTCCTCCTCTTCCTGGGCACACCACCAGACTATATTTCCCGACCTTCCTTGCAGTTAATTATTTGGTACCATGCAACTGAATCCTTGGCCAATGGTATATGGGCAGGGGTGATGTACACCCCTTCAGGGGAACCAATAAGAGCCCCTTAAAAGGAGGGGGAAGCTGCCTTTCCTTGTCTGCTGGAAAATGGAGAGGATCCAGGGTAAAGCTCTAAGGTCCTCTGGGATACAGAGCCACTAGATGGAAGAACCCTGAGTCCCAAGCAACCACATTGAGAAAAGCGCCCACCATCACCCATCCCCATCCACCTACATTGGGCTTTGATGTAAATAAGAAATAAAATTTTATTGTGTAGAGTCACTGATATTTGGGGGTCATTTAGTAATAGCTGTTAGTCTACCCTAATACATTATTAAAAAAATTTTCCAACCTCCCCCATAAGGAAATTCCTCAATATCCAATCCAACAAAAAGTACTATTGGTCTGTCTTTAAAATATATCCTGAATCAGGGTGCCTGCGTGGCTTAGATGGTTAAGCGTCTGCCTTCGGCTCAGGTCATGATCCCAGGGTCCTGGGATTGAGCCCCGCGTCAGGCTCTCTGCTCAGCAGGGAGCCTGCTTCTCCCCCTCCCTCTGCCTGACTCTAATACATAAATAAAATCTTAAAAAATAAATAAAAATAAAATAAAATATACCCTGAATCTAACCATTTTTTGCCATTCCCATCTCTACCACCTAGCTCAAGCCCAATATCATTCTCTCATCTAAATTAGTGAAAGAGTACGATATGCCTGTATCTATCATTGCTTCACTACAGTCTATTTTACACCCAACAGGGGGAGTCAACCCTTAAGATAGATCATGTCACTCTCTTATCAAAACCTTTAATGGCTCTCCATAACACAATTAAATAAACTGCAACCTCTTACTGTGGTCTAACTTCATCTTTCCCTCACTCCACTCCACTGCAGCCTCACTGGTCTTTTTCTGAATTTAAGCTTATTCCTGCTTTAGGACCTTTACACTTCCTGCGCCCTCTCCCTGGCCCTTCTTTCCATTCACTGAGGTCTCTGCTCAAATGCCAACTCCTCAGAGAGGATTTTCTTTACTACCCTATCTATAACCCTCTTTCCCTGCTCTATTCTCCTTATCCTGATTTATTTTTAATCACAGAACCTGATACACTACATAGAATTATATTACTATTTATTTGGTTTTTTGTCTATTGGAAGACTTCCCCACTAAAAGGTAAAAGATTTGTCTTTTCCATCATAGGTATCCACAGCTCAAAAATATATGTGAAGAAATAACAAATTCACATATGCATTAATTCATGTATTTTAGAAATCATTTTTATTGCTTAGTCATTTTATTAATAGCTTTTTTTCTCCTTTTTCCTACTTTCTCATCTATTTTCATCTGTACACATCACTTTATCTGACTTCCTGTAAGAGCTGTTTTTAACAGTAATTTGACAATGTCTGGCTTTAAAAATGACCAAGTAGGGACACCTGGCTGGCTCAGTTGAAAGAGCATGTGATTCTTGACCTTGGGGTGTAAGTTCAAGCCCCATGTTGGGTGTAGAGATTACTTAAAAACATAATTTTTTAAAGAATAAATTAATTAAAATGATCAAGTAATCAAATTTCTTTTCTAAGCAGTTAATCAATTTTGCTGATATAGTAAGTGTGCCTAGCAATATATATGGAAGATGGGTCTTAAGAGGATCTCCAAATGGCCAATAAGGATATGAAAAATAACAACATCTGTGGTGGATTAGACTATTGTTCAAAAATATTCACTACCTATCCTCAAGTCCAGCGGAGTATACCTCCTCATCCCTTGAACTGGGCTATAAGCGCATGACTTAATTTGGAGAGTGGGAGGTCAACAGACATGATGTAAACAAGGTCTCAAAGTATGCTTGCCCAGTTAGCTAGGCTTTCTTGCATTTGTGCCACCACTATGAGAACATGCATTATCTAGCCTACTAGTCCCAGTAGGAAGATGAGATACACAAAGCAGAGCTTTGCCAGCAGACCCACAAAATCATGACCAACAAATAAATACTTATTGTTGTACACCACTGGCAATTTTCAAGCTGTTTAGTAGCAGTATTAGTTGACAAATACAATTTCATTATTCATCTGAGAAATGTGAATCAAAATCACAATGGGAAACTACCAAACCTCCACCAAAATGCCCTGTGTCCACTAAAAGATATGTACAAGAATGTTCATTGCCACTTCATTCACAAAATAGCCAAAAAACAAAAACAATTAAAATTGCATCAACAATAAAATTAATAAATGGAATACAATACAGCATTAAAAAAGAACAAATTGCTGATGCACACAACATAAATCTCACAGACATAATGCTGAGTGAAAAAAGCCAAATACAGAGAGATATAAACTAAGCTATCCAATTTACATGAAGTTTACAAACAAAATAAATCTATGTTTATAAACTTCAGAAGCATGGTTCCCTTTAGGAGAGGGAGGCAGGGCACAAAAGGAAGCCTTATGGAGTTTTACAAACAGTCTTTATCTTGATCTGAGTGGTGGATAAGCAGATACACACATAATTTTTAAACTGTGAAAACTGAAGACTTGTGCACTTCACTGTATCCTTAATAAAAAAAAAGAAAGGAAAAACTTTTGCATAATTAATAAGATTGGTTATTTGAAGCTAAAGTGGTATTCCAAGTAATAAATATTGATTATCAGTCCAGTATTGCAATTATTACTGTATAACTTAAGAATGTCTCAAAATGGGGCACCTGGGTGGCTCAGTCGTTAAGCGTCTGCCTTCGGCTCAGGTCATGATCCCAGGGGCCTGGGATCGAGCCCCACATCGGGCTCCCTGCTCGGCGGGAAGCCCGCTTCTCCCTCTCCCACTCCCCCTGCTTGTGTACCCTCTCCTGCTGTGTGTCTGTCAAATAAATAAAAATCTTAAAAAAAAAAAAAAAGAATGTCTCAAAATTACACTTTACTATTATCACTAAATACCTGGGTAAAGTATAAAAATTAGTATCTAGTTTAAATATTAATCCAAAGATTTATTTTTTAATTACATTATTTTAACATACAAAATACACTGACCTTTTGCCATTCTACTGGGACACCATGTGGAGACTATACTATGACCAAAACATGAATCTTAATTTAAAATCTCTCCCTCGTGCTGTGAATTGTGTAAGACTGTTGAATCACAGACCTGTACCTCTGAAACAAATAATACATTATACGTTAAAAAAAAAAAAAAGAAGAAGAAGAAGATAGCAGGAGGAGAAGAATGAAGGGGGGGAAATCGGAAGGGGAGACGAACCATGAGAGACTATGGACTCTGAGAAACAAACTGAGGGTTCTAGAGGGGAGGGGGGTGGGGGGATGGGCTAGCCTGGTGATGGGTATTAAAGAGGGCACGTTCTGCATGGAGCACTAGGTGTTATACGCAAACAATGAATCATGGAACACTACATCAAAAACTAATGTATGGTGATTAACATAATAAAAATAAAATCTCTCCCTCTACAAGACAGATCTCTAGTGTTTGTAAATAAGATTTTTTCTTAATACACCAACATAATATGGATGGTGTAATTATGATGTTTCTGAGCTTTTATCCACTTAATAAAATTCCAGAAGCTTCAAAATGTTTACTCATTCTAATAAAAATCTTTTAAGGCTACAAAAAAAATGTTTATATTGTTTTACTCAGTAAATTTTCTACTCTCTAGAAAACCTCACAAGTTTATTTGTAATTACTATACAATGCAAAGTTTGACAGAATATGAATCCTACAATTCTTTAGAATTCTTAATGAAAATACAAAAATTTTATTTGTAATTAGAAAAAAAGTTCTACATGATTTTTTCTAGGTCATTTATTCTAAGATTTCATTTTATTAGCTCAATGATATTTCTCTACAAGACTATCAAATTACTCTTCCACAGTCCTTTACAGGAAGAAAACTGTACCTCAAACAGCTTTCTCCCTAGGCTCCCAATCTCTAAATAATTAATATATTAAGTGAACATGCATTTAATGGCTCCTATAAGCTCCAGAATGTGCTACATCTCAGCAGCATTTCACTTCTTTGGAAATCTGTAACAATTTCATTCACAGCTTTAAGAAAAATAACTCCTCTTTATTGAGAACATATAGACACTGTGTTGTATGTGTGGTATGCATTACCTCATTTAATAAGAAATGTATTCTATTATTGTCTTTTACAGATGAAGAAACAAACTAGTGATATAACTAGTATGGGAATGATATGGGGTTAGAAACCAGGTCCCAATTTCTTAACCAATATGCTACACTTGGCACAAATAAGAAACATGATGATGTCAATAACAATAGCAACACACTCATTTAACACTTACTATGTGTTTAAATCATTTAATCCTCATAACAATCCTAATCAAATGTGTATTATTATCATCCTCATTTTACAAATCAAGAAACTGAAGCACATGGAGATTGCCACTCGCGTCAGGTTACAGGCCAATTAAATGGCAGAGCCAAGTTTTGGACCTCAGTGGTCTACCCCAGGATTTGGGTTCCTAAACATTATGCCTCTTTGCCTTTCATAAACTGCTTCATGTTACAGTTGATAGGTACATGTCATATTTCCTCTATGAAATCATAAGCTTTTATAGAGCAGAGATCAAATCTTCTGACCCCACTACAGCTCAACATTAGGTTTTCTTTAGCATAGGGACTGGTAAATAACAAAGGGAAACTAGGAGGCATACTGGGGTCCGAAGGAAGGCTTCTCTGCAATAGTGATGTCTAAGCTCAGCCTTGCCAATGAATTCTAAAACTGTACATCAATTGCTTAGTCCATATTTGCCAGTCTCCCCTACTTGTCTATATGCTTGTTGAAGCACAGTGTTTTTGTTTTTGTTTTTGTTTCAAGGTCGGGGAGGGGCAGAGGGAGAGGGAGAGAGAATTTCAAGCAGGCTCCCCGCCCAGTGTGGAGTCTGATGTGGGGCTCTATCTCACAACCCTAAGACATGACCTGAGCCAAAATCCAGACTCAGACACTTAACTGACTGAGCCACCCAGGCGCCCCTGAAGCAGAGTATTTCTTTGTCTTTATGTTTGCTACACAATGTTTGGTACCTAGTAGAAACTCAAAAAATATTGAATAAATATGTGAAACTCTATTATGAAGGGCTTTACCTCACGATAGCCACTATCAATAGAATCAGTAATATAAAAGAGATCCATAAGCAATTATATAATTTGTGATAAACCACTTATCAGGCTTTTGAAGTAGAAAAGAGATCAGGGAAGAATAGTGATAAGACAGTAGAAACATAGGAACGCCTGGGTGGCTCAGTCGGTTAAGTGTCTGCCTTCAGCTCAGGTCATGATCTCAGGGTCCTGGGATTGAGTCCCACATCAGGCTCTTTGCTCAGCGGGGAGTCTGCTTCTTCCTCTGCCCCTCCCCCTACTCGTGCTCTCTCTCTCTCTGACAAATAAATAAAATCTTTAAAAAAAAAAAAAAGATAGTAGAAACATATATTATTTACACCCAGCAGTAAATATAAGAACAAAGCAGAGAGACTTTCTTAATTTACACATTCATAAATTTTTACTCCTTCAATTCTTTCAAGATAACCTTCTTTTGAGCACTTCTTCCTTTAACTTTCAGTAAGAATCAGAGACTTGGGGAGTTCATCTATGGGTTGATCCACTTACAAACTTCATAAATGTCCACATATTTTCAAGTCTTGTTGACAAGGCAGATATGCTCAGTGACTATAAAATATAAAATGTACATCAAAATGCTAAGACTCAGCATCACTTTCCACATTCTTAAGCCTGAGCAACAAGAATTCAGCACTTATTTAGAAGCATGGCCTAGGAGTATCTTTCAACTCTACTACTTTGTTTATGGAACACATTTCCATAATATGACATCTTTCCGGTACTTAATGGCTTTTCAGATATGCACACTTTTTTTTTTTTTAAGATTTTATTTATTCATTTGAGACAAAGAGACACAGAGAGAGAGACAGAGCGAGAGAGAGAGAGACAGAGAGAGAACATGAGCAGGGAGAAAGGCAGAGGGAGAGGGAGAAGCAAGCTCCCCGCTGAGCCAGGAGCCTGATGTGGGGCTCGATCCCAGGACCCTGGGATCATGACCTGAGCCGAAGCTTAACCATCTGAGCCACCCAGGCGCCCCCAGATATGCACACTCTTAATCACTTGAATAGTTTTACAGGTATATTTTAAACTCAGATTTGAATCCTCCATATGAAGGATTCTGAGGAACTTTCATAGTCATGTAGGCAGGAGATTCTTCTAATAGATCATCTCTTCTTGTCCACTTTGGGAGATGTCCCACAGACTCTTTAGTCTTTATCCCTACTTCATTTTTTATTTGTCCTGTTTTTATACTCTTTAACAATAATCCTAATGTTCCCTTTATTAACTACTGCTCAATATCTCCATTCCAGATAATTTAACCAATGTTCCAAAACTCTTAAAATTAAGCATTCTGAGGACAAAACAAAACAAAACACCAAGGAAACAAATGAACGAAGTAATTTTGGATAGCCATAGGTCTTTTTCTAGAAAGAGCCAGATAATTATTTTAGGCTTTGTGGGTCACATAAAGCCTCTATCACATATTCGGGGTTTCTGTTTGTTTTGTTTTACTCTTTTAAATGTTTAAAAATGTAAAAACCATTTTTAGCTCTCAGACAGAACAAAAACAGGCCACCTGCCGGATTTGGCCTGTGGACAGCAGTTTGTCTATCATTATACTAGAGGACTTACATATGCTATTTTAGTTATCAGTAGTACACAGTAAAGCCTCAGGGAGGTGGTGAGAAACCTGTATGAAATGAAGGAGACAACTGTGATAACGTATGTGAGAAATACTCCAGGCTAAGAGGAATAGATAATGCAAAATGCTTAAATCAGAAACAAATTTGGCATGGCTGAGGAACAGAAAGGAGGTTAGAGTGGCTGAAACAAAGTATTCTGAGCGGAAAATGGTGAGAGATGAGGTTAGAGGTAGAAAGAGGTTGGATGTTGGATGGTACCGGGGATTTTATTCTAAATGTAATAGAAAGTCTCTGGGTATTGTTTTATTTTGTTGTTTATATACAAGGAATAATATTACTGATTTGTTTTTAAAAGGTTACTCCAATTGCTTTAAAGAGAATGGATTAGAGGTGGGAGGGAAGAAGGAGTAGAAGCAGGGAGACCAGTCAGAAGATTGTTACAGCAGTCCGGGCAAAAGATAATGGTTGTTGAATAGAGTAGTAGCAGTGGGGAAAGAAAGAAGTGGACAGACTGGGTATGTATTTTGCACTCACTGATGGATTAGACGTGGGAACAAACACAACACTTAGGTTTATTTGAAAGCAACTAGGTAAATAGTGGTTCTATTTACTAAAATGAGAAAGCTGGAGAAGAACAGGTTTCTTCATGTTCATTTGTTGGTGTTGTTTTTGTTGTTGTTTAGGGGGGAATATGGCTTAGTAAGCCTTTGGCCATGTTAAGTCTAGAACATTTAAAAGATATGCAAGTGCAAATACAGTGTAAGCAACTGGATATACAAGTCGGAAAAACAAATGAGGAAAGGGCTAGAGATAAGGCACATCTGGTAACCATCAGCATATAGATGGCATTTTAGGTAAACAGACTAGATGAACTCACATACAAAGAGACTGTAGGTAGAGAAAAAGTACTTTGATCTAGCTGTATGGGTCACCATGTTTAGTGGTCCAGCAGATAAAGAATGGGAGTCAAAAGTAGAGCAGTTAATGACTTTAAAACACAGAGTAATAATAGCAATAGTATTAGTAATAATAGTAATAATGGTTAACCCTTAGAATACTTAACATGTGCCAAACTATTCATTTGAGTCATTCAATCTTAGAACAATTTTGTGGAGCTAAGCAGCACTATTATCACTATTTTCAAATAGAGAAACTGAAGAACAGAGGATAAACACCCTGCTTTAGATAACACATCTTAGCAGAGGAAAACAACCAGACAAGTGAAGGCTCATGAAAGAAAAGTATTTCAAGAGGTGGCAAATGAAGTCAGACAAGGATAGAGAAATTTCCCACGGATTTGAAACCATGGAAATCATTTGTGACCATTTCTGTATTTGATTTTTCTTTATAGCTAGTTAAGTCTGGGCATGTACCCCAATCTCCTCACGGGGTTAGTATGAGAGATAAATAAGTTATTATTGAGTATTCCATTACCTACCTATAAACAGACATCTCATCTTTCCTATTATAAATCATTCATGGTTAGTAATCTATTTTTATAGTATCATTCTCTAGTAATATGAATATTTAAGACATTGTGGAGATACAGCAAACCATCTGTTCCCAGAAGTTAAAGCTAAGCCACTACTAACCACCCAATAAGAGTGACCTTCCACTGAATTTGTATTTACCTCTAAAGAGGTAAATATGTCAAGATCAACAACTTGCAACATTTGCCTCAGATACTTAAAAATTACTGCAAGTGGCTCTTGTAACTAGGATGAATCAGAAAGTGTACCTAACTCAACCAACTACCACTACAACAAGGGTCCATGGAACATGAAAAAATCATAGCCAAGTAATGCATTTAGCTACAACCATTAGATTTAAGTGTACCCCCACCCTAGTAAATTTATTCCAGAGAGCCAACATATCACTTTTTTTCATACCTTAAGGGAATCTAAATTAAAACATCAATGACAGTCTCGTAATGATATAAAAAAGAAATTTAGATTAGGAAGAGCCACAGAAACCATGTGTTTGATTGAGACAAACAAATATATAAACTAGAGTTGGGATTAGCTATTTAGCAACAGTTCACCAAGGCATTGATTTTATAGCAAAAGCTCCCTAGGGAACTAAAAAAAAAACAACAACAACAACAAAAAACCAGCACTGATATACAATATTCTTCCTCAATTTGGAGAACTTTTATAGATGGAATTGAGTGCCTACTAACAGAAAGCAACCAATAGGAAATGACAAGTAATATGTAAATTTGGTACCACAGTCTGTTGAAATTAAAAGGCTCTCCAAAAAGTTACGAAAAACGATAGCCAAAAGCAAAGTAGCTGTGTGACCCAGAACAAGTTATTTAACTTGCATTACTATTCACTGGCATTTAATTATGGTCTGTGCAGGGGTCTGCAAATTTTATCTGTAAAAGGCCACACAATAAATATGTTAAACTTTGCAGATCGTATGGTTTCTTTGCCAACTACTCAACTCTGCCCTTATAGCACAAGAACAACTATAAACAAAAACTTACCTTTACATCACCTGGCCTTTACTCATAAAAGCTGAAATCCAAAATTAACTAATGAAAATTTAGATATGACCTGACATTCCTGTGCTATAATAAAAAATAGAGCATGCTCCATATAGTTTATATCATCTTCACTAGAAATGAGAAGGAAAGCAAAGCATAAGGCACATAGACATACCAACAAACTTGTTAATGCTATTAAGTAATTAATAGAACACTACCTTTTCAATCTGTACCAATGAAGAAAACAAATATAATTTTTAACTAATTTTTTAACTCAAATTTCAAAACATCTTTTTTTTTTTTTTTTTTTTTAGAGAGAGAATACAAGCAGGGGGAGCGGCAGGCAGAGGGAGAGGGAAAAGCAGGCTCCCCACTCAGCAGGGAGCCCGATGTGGGGCCTGATCCCAGGACCCTGGGATCATGACCTGAGCCAAAGGCAGACGCTTAACCATCTGAGCCACCCAGGTGCCCCCAAAACATCTTCTAAACCTTTAAGAATAAACAGCCTTGGGGCGCCTGGGTGGCTCAGATGGTTAAGCGTCTGCCTTCGGCTCAGGTCATGATCCCAGGGTCCTGGGATCGAGCCCCACGTCGGGCTCCTGGCTCAGCAGGGAGCCTGCTTCTCCCTCTCCCTCTGTCTCCCCCCTTGCTCATGCTCTCTCTCTGTATCTCTGTGTCTCAAATGAATTAAAAAAAAAAAAAAAATCTTATAAAAAAAATTAAATAAATAAATAAATAAAATTAAAAAAAAAAAAAAAAGAATAAACAGCCTTGGCATAAATTAACATTGGACATAGATCTTTATAAATATTTCTATACCTATGAGAAATTTTAAATCGCTCAACTGTGATTGGGAAAGGAACAAGCACTATTTGCTGATTTCTGTTTATCAATAACTCTATCCCTACAATGATTACGGTGTTTCCATTGCACCCTCCTCTTTCTCTACTTAGCTGACTCCTAGATACCCCCTCCAAAAAAACGCCACAAAAAACCTAGTACAGGGTCTGACATCCTGATAGATACTATAATAGTGAAGTTATAATACAACATTCAACAGCATCCATTATTTCAGAATATGCCAAGAACTGATCTGAGATATGCTACCACGACATGAATAAACAATGTACCAATCCATCAAAACTATCCTATGCTTGTCTTTTCTCTTATACTCTTCCACTATGACTTTCTCTAGACAAGATTTAGCTTCTATTCTTTTCTCTGTTTGGATTTACACTACTATTATGGACTGAACTGTATTCCCCCAAAATTCGTATGTTGAAGCCGTAACCCCCAATGTGGCTATATTTGGAGACAGGATGTTTAAAGAAGTAATTACGGTTAAATGAGATCATCAGGCCCTAATCCAGTCAAACTGGTGTCCTTATTAAAAAAAAAAAAAGAGAGAGAGAGATACCAGAGATGCACATGCACAGAGAAAAGACCATGTGAGGAAAAGGTGGCCATCTGCAAGCCTAGGAGAGACCTCAGGAGAAACCAAACCTGCCAACACCTTGACCTTGGACTTTCAGCCTCCAAAGCTATGAGAAAATAAATTTCTGTTATTTAAGCCACTCAGTCTATGGTATTTTGTTATGACAGCCCTATCAAACTAACACAACTATATAGCAGTCTTTGGTACACAATTACTAATACACCTTAATTTGACACTATATTATAATGAACTCTACAGGATACGAACTCTAGTTTTCTGCCATTGCCTGAGAAATACAATGCCCTCCCTCTGTGCCTCGTATATGTATGGTTTTCTTTTCCCATCAGAGCTTGAAATATTATACTCAAGTTCCTTTCTCTTCTACCCCCTCAACTGTGATCATTTCTGATTTCTACTCTTAGTTATTTACGATAGTCAGACATCTGCTTTCCAACACACTATCAAATATGTAATCTGACATATTTGCCACTTGCCACTCTTACACCTTCCCCTCCCCACCCCCAATCAGCCCTTTACCATCTGCTTCACATATACTTCTCAGCCTTGGCATTCAGAAGTATCACCAACCAATGAAAGCACTTCTGGTCCATGAACAGAACAATAACACACTGCTTTCTATTATTTATCTTATTGCTCACACCAATAGGCTATCTTTTGCAGCTGTTCCCTGAGTTGGGAAAATTCAATGTTTAACTCTATGTAGCTTATTAAAGTGAAAAACTCTGCTCTTCAAATACTATCTAAAAAGATTCCAGCTTTGTGGATTTCCATCAATAAAACATGTGCTAAGAGTTGACTTAATGTAAGTAGAAACTTACATTAATAGGTCTGTGCTCATTTATCCAGTTACCCAGTCTCCCTTCTCTGACCAATGATGGGCATTTCTACAAAGCAACAGCATTCCAAAAACAGGAGTATGTTCAGAGAAGAGAGTATCCCTTACCAACTTACTGGAGAATAAAGGCTAAAGTTTTGTTCTCATTAGACTAGTACACTGAACAACTAAGTTAATGCTTCAAAATACACATCAAATATTGCCTTACTGTCTCAGTAAGAAGCAATACATTATGGAAAAATGTATCATCAAGATCTTGATTTTTATCAACACAATATTGCCAGACCACTTAAAGTAAAGTTTAATCTTGGGACGCCTGGGTGGCTCAGTTGGTTAAGCGTCTGCCTTCGGCTCAGGTCATGATCCCAGGGTCCTGGGATCAAGTCCCGCATCGGGCTCCCTGCTCCGTGGGGAGCCTGCTTCTCCCTCTGCCTCTGTCTCTCTCTGTCTCTCATGAATAAATAAATAAATAAATCTTTAAAAAAAAAAAAAAAAAAAGAAAAGTTTAATCTTAAAAGTTTTCTTGGGTTTTGATCCTTTTAAAAAGGTGTCTTCATTCACTATGTGCCAAAAACTATATTGTGCCAATGACTTTAAGTGGGATTCTAAACAATCTTATCTCTACTTTGTTACGTTGTGAGGTAACAATGCTAAATTAATAACTAAATATAATAAATAAAATAACTAAATAATAAGTATTCATGATAAGAAGGTAACAGTTTATGTAAAATAAAAGTGCAAGTTAACCATTATTTTACTGCATATCAATTAGATATATAGCAAGTCATAAATTACTTATCGGTACATCGGTAAAATCTCAGCTACTCTGAATTTTTGAGAAGTCATTCTAGAAATCCAACTCTTCCAAAGCATTGGAATTTCAGCTCTTTAAGGATTAGAAGTTGTTTTCAAATACTCTGGGTGAAATTATTTCCACAACATATTTCTAACTTTCTTTTTAAGCAGAGTATACCGAATATAATTTATGTATTTCTGAAGAATCTGGAAATCTTGTAGTGAATGTCAATTTTTATAGCATAGTGGTATTCATAGAAACTACTGATATACATAAGCATGGTTCTCTGTCCCTATCTCAGTATCACCAGATTGGCTTACTTTTAGTTTATAGAAAAGCTTTTCATGCTGTCAGCCTAACAACCTACAAATGCCCCTCTGTTCTCATTGCTGCTTCTAATCCATGTGACCTTAGAAACCAAAAACTTATTTGAATTGTCTAAAATAAGACTAACCTCTAAAGGAAAGCCTAAGGGATTCTCATACAAGTACAGAAATGTTAACCATACATTTTCATAAAATCTCCATTAACTATTTAGAGACTTTTTTCCTTTTTTGCAACATAATTTTATGGAGAAAATATGGGCTTTATAGTCACACAGGGGTTCAGATCCTACTTTTAGCATTTATTAACTGTATAGTCCTGGGTAAATAATAAACCATCTTCCCTAAAAGTCTGCATACTTGTTAAAAGTAATCACTATCATCACCTCACAGTTGCTATGAAGTTAAATGTGATACTGAATATTAAAAAACAATGACTCTCACAAAGTCAGTGCACAATTAAAAGGTCTACTACTTTCATCTTTGATTCACTTAACGTGGCAAATATGCTCAATTTTATCACCTTTTATACAGTCAACAAAATTTTCCATTTCTTTTTCAACATTTTTAAGTTCTCTAGTATCTATATATGGTGTTATAGTTTCTCCCACCAAATAGCTTTTGAGTAATTTTATGCCTTTCTTGTCCTCTGTAACTGAGACTTCTCCTGCATGGCCCAGGCAGCTGAAATCCTTAGGACTATACTGGGAACAACGGAGGGGTGGGGGTCTGTATTGGGAACATAGGAAGGAATGTGCAATCCTAAGTGCTCACACTCTAGATCATGAATAAATTTTCTAAAGTCAAAGTCTCTGTCTGCTACTTACTAGTAATGTAACTTTGAGGCAAGCTAGTCTATCTCTCTGAGACTTAATTTCTTCATATTTAAAAAATAATATCAATATCAATCTCTAATAATATGGCCAATTATTTGAAACAAAACAGAGATTTTAAAAACTAAATAAAATAAAAAATATATATATTCTTAAAAGTATCAAAAAGCTGACAAGATAGTAGGGAATCATAAAGCCAAAACATAAGAAAGGGCAGGAATTCAGAGAGGAAAACAGAGTGCTGAAGCCAAGTTAGTCCCTAACCAAAGCCAAACTTGGGCTTTGATTATCACAATCTCATAAAGATAGAAGCCAAGCCCAGGGCCCACCCTAGGTAGTAAGTCTGATAGGAGACCCTATACTGTACAACTGGAACCCATAAAATCAACCAAAAAAACCTGTTCCATTCTAACCCATCCCCTAAGAACTGTAAGTAAAGTTGCTTTGGCAGTGAACTGTAAAGAAAAAGGGGAAAGGAGAGTTCCTGTCAAATTATAACTTCTTCAGTAAAGGGACAGATTTAAGTACTTTATGCTCTGGAGGCCAGAGATCTCTGCTGCAACTACTCAACTCTTTTGTTGTAGCTTGGAAACAGCCACAGACAATAAAGAAACAAATGAGCATGCTGAGCTCCAATAAAACTTTATTTATGGACACTGAAATTTGAGTTTCATATAATTTTCACATGTCACAAAATATTTTTTTCCTATCATTTAAAATCTAAAAACCATTCTTAGCTTGCAACCTTACAAAAACAGGTGGCACAGAGCAGTTTGCCTTAAGTTGTAATCACAAGACACACCACCACCTAAGCTACCACTATCCTACATACACAGATTTGTGGCCCTAATTCACATCACCTAGACGACAACACAAAACAAAACAAAACAGGTCAGGCACCTGGGCAGCTCAGTCGGTTAAGCGTCTGCCTTTGGCTCAGGTCATGATTTCAGGGTCCTGGGATCGAGTCCCACATCAGGCTCTCCACTCGGTGGGGAATCTGCTTCTCCCTCCCACTCTCCCTCTGCCTCAAAAAAGTAAATAAAATCTTTACCAAAAAAAAAAAAAAAAAACAGGTTACAGGCATTTACTGTGCAAATGTCACAAATAATGACCCAAGAAAAGGCATTACTTTGACCAAGCACAAAGAAAACAAAACACCATGAATGAGAGCAAGCAAACAAAGGTTAGAAACAGATCTACAAAAATGTCAGATATTGGAAATGATCATACACAAAACATAAAATAGCTGCTTACTGATGTTTAAAGCAATAAACAAGACTGAAAATATTTGAATGGAACAAGAACCATAAAAAATGCCTTGGAAGATGTGGGAAACAACTTCTAAAATTGTAAAACACACCAATTAAAACTAAAAATAAAATGGAACAGTGAAGAAGAAATTACCCATAATGAAAGAAGAAAAATATAAGAAAACAAGATGAAGAAACATTTAAGAAAAAGAGAAAAATTAATAGATATGTAAATTGGAGATTCGGAAAAGAAAAAGTACTGAAATCATAACATCATGTTCTTTGAAAAAAACAAAAATCAGTAATGATGACTAGGAGCAACAAATGGTATCTGTAATGCCAACATACATCCCATCCCACATACCTTTTACAATGTAATGTTCACACTCTTCCCTATGTTCTCTCCCCCATTGAACTTGGATGGACCTTTTTAACTGTCTCCACCAACAAAATACAGTAAAGTGAGGCTGTATGACTTCTGAGGTTAGGTCATAAACAGTAACATGGCCCCTACCTAGCACTTTCTTCCTCAGGAATTCCAATGTTCATACAGAACAACACTTTAAAAGCTCCATGGAGCGCGCCTGGGTGGCTCAGTCAGTTAAGCATCTGCCTTCAGCTCAGGTCATGATCCCGGGGTCCTAGGATGGAGCCCCGCATCGCACTCCCTGCTCAGCAGGGGGTTTTGCTTCTCCCTCTCCCTCTGCTGTTCCTCCTGCTCATGCTCGCATGCATGCTCTCTCTCTCTCTCTCACTAAATAAATAAAATCTTAAAAAAAATAAAAAACTCCATGGAAAAATCCACATGGAAAGGAACTGAAGCAGAACTGCCAAGCTGAACTGCTCCTGAATTCCAGACCCACAAAAACTGTAAATGATAATATGCCACTACGTTTTGGGCTTAATTTGTTATGCCACAATAGATACTTAACATACAAGGAAATCCTCTGAGTTGTAAATATAGTCCGTCCTAGGGTGCCTGGGGGGCTCAGCTGGTTAATGCGGCTGCCTTCAGCTCAAATCATGATCCCAGGGTCCTGGGATCAAGCCCCACATCCGGCTCCCCGCTCGGCAGGGAGTCTGCTTCTCCCACTCTCTCTGCCTCTCCCCCTGCTTGTGCGTACTCTCTCTCTCTCACTCTCTCTCAAATAAATAAAATCTTTTAAAAATATAAAAATAAAAATAAATAAAACATAGTCCTAAATAATCCATGTGACAAATAAGTAAATAGAAAATATTTTGAACTAAACTATAACAAAAATACTTATAAGATGCAGCTAAAACAATACCTGACAGGGAAATTTATAACTCTAAATAGGTATAACAGAAAAAAACAAAAATTAGGGAACCGTCTATTCAAGAAGATAGGAAAAGAAGAGCAAAATAAACCCAGGACAAGCAAATGGAAATAACAGAAATGAGAAATAAAAGAAAATATATATTAGAAAGGTCCAGGGGCACCTGGCTCAGTTGATTAAGTGTCTACCTTTGGCTCAGGTCATGATCTCAGGCTCCTGGAATGGAGCCCCACATTGGGCTCCCTGCTTAGGTGGGTCTACTTCTCTCTCTCCCTCTGCCCCTGCCCCTCCACCCCCTGTCCCACTCAATGCTCTCTCAAATAAGTAAAATCTTTTAAAAAAAGAAAGAGAGAGAGAGAAAGGTCCAACAAAGCCAGAAGTTGGGTCCCTGAAAAAATTATAAACTGGCAAACTTCTGGCAAGAATGGTGAGGGAAAAAAAGAGAAAGGGATCAGGAATGACAAAGGGGGCAAAAACTACAAACATTACAACAGTAAGAGGATTTTTTAATATAAATGAAACTGAAAAAAATCCTAAAAATATATATAACTTAGCAAAACTTACTCAAGAAGATACAGAAAACTTAAGTGGTCCCATTAAAACAAAACACAATGACTAATACAAAAAAAATCTTCCCACAAAGAAAAGTCCAGAGCCATACTGCTTTATAAGTTCTCCCAAGGAATAAATAACCCAATCTTAAATGAATTCTTCCCAATTCTTTTTATGAAGCTGGCATAACTCTCAAATCAAAATTTCTGGCAAGGACCAGACTAGAAAGAGATATCATAAGCCAGCCAATCTTACCCCTGAACTGGTATGCAAAAATTCCAAACAAATATTAGCAAACAAAAACCAGCATTGTAAGCATAATATACTATAACCAAGTTAGGCATATCCCAGAAAAGCAAAGATAAATCCGATATTACTATCAGATGGCCAATTAATATAATCAACCATATTTTAAGAAATCCCTAAAAATTCAGTATTTATTCATGTCTCAAAAGGAGTCTTCACAAACTAGGAATTGAAGAAAACATCCTTAATTTGATAAAAGGTACCACCTATAAAAACCTATAGCATAGTTAATGGGGAAAGCCTAAACATTTTTCCTTTGGTACCAGGAACAAGATAAAGATGACCCCTATATACTTCTATCAACATTATACTGGTGATCCTAAGCAGCATAGGAAGCCAAGAAAAAATAATAAAAGGCATAAGGATTAGAAACAAGAAATAAAACTGTTTTTATTTGCATATGACGTAATTGTGTATATGGAAAATTTGAAAGAATCTATAAGCTCTTGTTAATTTTATAATTTAACAACAAGGACCTAAGCAGACATTTTTCCAAAGAAGACACACAGATGGCCAACAGACACATGAAGAGGTGCTCAAATCACTAATCATCAGGGAAATGCAAATTAAAACTACAATGAGGTACCACATTATACTTGTCAGAATGGCTAGAATCAAAAAGACAAGAAATAAGTGTTGGAGAGGATGTATAGAAAAAGGAATCCTTGTACACTGCTGATGGGAATGCAAACTGGTTCAGCCATTGTGGAAAACAGTATGGAGGTTCCTCAAAAAATTAAAAATAGAAATACCATATGATCCAATAATTCTACTACTGAGTATTTACCAGAAAGAAAGAAAACAAAACACTAATCTGAAAAGATATATGCACCCCTATGTTTTGTGCAGCACTGTTTACGAGTGGCCAGGATATGGAAACAACCTACGTGTCCATCAATAGATGAATGAACAAAGAAGATGTGTGTGTGTGTGTGTGTGTGTGTGTGTGTGTGTGTGTGTGTGTAATGGAATATTACTCGGCCATAAAAAAGAATGAGAGCTTGCCATTTGCAACAATAGGGATGGGCTTAGAGAGTATTATGTAAGTGGAATAAATCAGATAGAGAAAGACATATATCATATGATATCACTTCTATGTGGAATCTAAAAAAATGAACAAACAAAAAAAAGCAGAAACAGACCCATAAATACAGAGAACTGGTGGTTGCCAGAGGGAGGGGGTTTGGGGGTTAGGCAAAATGGGTGAAGGAGAGTGGGAGGTACAGTCTTCTAGTTATGTAATGAATAAGTCACTGGGATGAAAGGTATGGCAAGGAAATAAAAAGAAAAAAAAGAAACAGATATAAATTGATATTAGTTTCATATTTCTATATGCCAGCAACAATTAGAAAGTAATCTTTTAAAGATATCACTACTTAAAATTGCATCAGATAATATGAGTGCTGAGGAATCTAGCAAATAAGGGACAAAGCATCTACTGAAAAAATGAGACTTAATTATGAATCATTACAGAAATGGAAAGATATCCATGTTCATAGACTATAAGACTCAATGTTGGAAAAATGTCAGTTCTCCCCAAATTAATCTATAGAATCAATTAAGTCTCAATAAAAATCCCAAATGTTGTTTTTACACTGGATTATTTAGTGTGTGTATCTGTGTGTGGAATTTGACACAGTGATTCTAAAATATATATGAAAGTACAATGGGCCAAAAACAGCCAAGACTCTCCTGATGAACAAGCGCTATGTGGGAAGACTTGCCTCACCAGATACCAAAACCTATAAAGCTAGAAGTAGTTAAGAGTGTGTTACAAGTACAGGAATAGACAGACCAATACAGCAGAGGACCAAGTCCAGAAACACACCTACACAAAGACAGATACTTAATATATGTCAGATGTGGCACTGAGATCAGTGTAGAAAAGATAAACTTTTCAAAACCAATGCTAGGACAATCAAGTACCCATTTGGGATGCGAATAAATGAAACTAGACCTCACATTATACACAAAATCTATTCCACGTAAAGAGCAAATTTTTGAAAAGTTAAAACTTAGAACATCTTCTGTAATGTAGCCTAGGAAACGGTTTCTTTAAAAGGGTTCAAAAAGCACTAGCCAAAGTTGATAAATTCAACTATATTAAAACTGAGAAATTCTGTGGATCAACAGGCACCACAGAGAGTAAAATAACAAGCCAAAAACGTAAGATACTTGTAACCGATATAACTGAAGGGCCAGCATCCAAAACACATACAGAATTCCTAAAAATCAGTAAGAAAGGCAGAGACCATCTAAAAGAAAAATATTGGACAAACAACCTGAATAGGCACATCATATGAAGAAAACTCAGATGACTATGAGAGATGTACAACTATATTAATCATGGAAATGCAAATTAAAATCATGAGATACCATCACACCCTTCAGACTGGCAATACTAAGCATTAAGAATGTAGAGCAATGGAGGGGCACCTGGCTGGCTCAGTCAGTGGAGCCTGCAACTCTTGATCTTGGGGTTGTGGATTCAAGCCCCATGCTGGGTACAGAGATTACTTAAAAATAAAAATAAAATAAAATAAAATAAAAAGAATGTAGAGCAATGGGAACTCAAATACTGTGTTGAAGTATAAATTAAAATAATAATTCTGAAAAACACTTTACCATTATCAAAGTTGAATATGTGCATACCTTACAACCTGGCAATTCCATTTCTACAAATTCTAGAGAAACACTTGCACACTTGCAAACATGAAACAGTAGAAGAGCACTCACCACCAAACTGTGTGTATAATAGCAAGAAAATGAAATAAACTTCAATGTCCATTAAAACTAGAATGAATAAATTGTAGTGTAATCATAAAACAAAATACTTGACCACAGTGAAATCTAATGAACTATGGCTAATTACAACAATCTAAAACAAATTTCACAAATGCTGAACTAAACTTTTTATTTTATTTTATTTTTTTTATTTATTTACTGAGAGAGCAGGGGTAGGGAGCAGAGGGAAAGGGAGAGAGAGAATCTTAAGCAGGTTCCACGGCCAGCACAGAGCCCGACAAGGGCTCGATCTCACGACTCTGAGATCATGACCTGAGCAGAAATCAAGAGTCAGATGCTTAACCAACTGAGCCACTCAGGCCCCCGTGAACTCACATAAATCACATAAAATACTACATGAAGTTCAAAAACAAGGAAAACTAAACTATATTGTTTATGAATATGTAACCTGAGATTCAAAATTATGAAGCAAAGCAAGAAAATGATTAATAAAAAAATTAGGGTTTAAGGGCACCTGGGTGGCTCAGTCAGTTAAGCGTCTGCCTTCAGCTCAGGTCATGATCCCGGGGTCCTGGGATCCAGCCGTGGATCCCAGGGATCCCTGCCTAGCAGGGAGTCTGCTTCTCCCTCTCCCTCAGCCCCTCCCCCACTCATTCTCTCTGGTTCTCTCTCTCTCTCTCTCCAAAAAATAAAATCTTTTTTAAAAAAAGTTAGGGTATTAACTACTTCCACAAAGGGGGATGTACATCAACAAGGGCAAGGGAAGGGAAAGGTATGGGGGAGGCAATCCTGGTTTGTTGGCCTGAGTGATAACAACACAATTCACTTCACAATTTTCTTTAAACTGCAAGTTTTATTCACTCTCCTGTATATATGAATAAAGAGGAAAAGTAACAACTGCATACAACTGCTATGGTAATTTAATACAATAAAGCAACCTATGTAAGTATGGTAC
The DNA here is from genome assembly GCF_964656455.1 of Halichoerus grypus. Taxonomy (NCBI): domain Eukaryota; kingdom Metazoa; phylum Chordata; class Mammalia; order Carnivora; family Phocidae; genus Halichoerus; species Halichoerus grypus. Next base: position 43,049,107 of record NC_135719.1, on the reverse strand, counting down.
CTAGTGTGCCTTAAAAAAAAACCAGTATAAGTATATAATTTTTGTATCCTCCAAAGTTGCTTATGGTAGATACTCAAATATACTGTTCACTAAATGAAACAAATTCAGATGGTAAATACACTTACCATGGTGAAAACTGCCTAATGGGTCATATATAGAAAGAACTGTGAATTCCCAATGTTGTACACCTGAAACTAATACAACATTGTATGTCAACTACACTTCAATTAAAAAAACCCAATAAATGAAACAAACTACTTTCAATCACTGGAGTAAAAGACAATTTAAATCTGAATGGCTAGGTTCCCTAACTTCCAATTTCTATTTCACAAGCCCCAGAGTTTGAATTCATTCTATCCTAACAGGTACTCTTCCCTCTCCCTTTAATATTCCCGGTCTCTTACTCTTTATACTCATAGTATACATCTTACTATACATCAAACTGTTAGCAGCTGTCACTGAATGCTTGGAATCTAAAATCTGAGAGATCTGGGCGCCTGGGTGGCTCAGTCGTTAAGCGTCTGCCTTCGGCTCAGGTCATGATCCCAGGGTCCTGGGATCGAGTCCCACATCGGGCTCCCTGCTCAGCGGGAAGCCTGCTTCTCCCTCTCCCACTCCCCCTGCTTGTGTTCCTGCTCTCGCTATCTCTCTCTCTGTCAAATAAATAAATAAAATCTTTAAAAAAAATAAAATAAAATAAAATAAAATAAAATCTGAGAGATTTAAGGCAGAAAAGAGGAAAAAGAAAAGCTAAAGTTAGGGAGAGGGAAGTTGTGGGGAAAAAAACAGTGGGGACAGAACTTGAGTTATCCTTACATGAAAACACCCACGACATCAGATCTTTAGTTCTAATGCTTTAAGAAGCCAACAAGCAGAGGGAGAAAAAACAAGTAAACCATCTATCGTCTGACCCAGGTTTCATACAACAATTAAAGCAGAGTAACACTGATACCAATTACTTAATATTTAGGGGCAAGAAAGTGTACCTATGTCGCAAGATATATCTACTTCTGAAATTCTCTTAACAAAAAAAACCAGTAAAACAAACAAACACAATAAAGCCCCCTCAAAAGATAGGCTCTGTGGAAGAAATCAACCCCTTCTCAATTACTTGGGGGAAGAAACTTTATTTTTTAATTAATTTATTCCATATGTATTACTTATTAATCCAAAAGATTAAACACAAATATCAGATCCAGACTCATTCATAAAATAATGGTATATCAGCACAGCAGAGTATTATGCCTCCATGAGAAAGATCTGAAATGTACCAATATGGAGTGCTCTCCAGAATATATTAAGTGGAGAAAAAAAAAAGAGGTACAGAACAGCATATAGAGATACACACACACATACACACACACCTACCTTTGGGATATGAAGGGAGAATACACACATACATCTTATTTTTGAAAGAAAAAAAAATACCGGAATGACTGATCAAACACTCACAAAAATGGTTACCTTTATAGGAGAGCAAGGAGGAAATAGAGTAGAAGAGATAGAGGGAGATAGAGAAAATGAGATTTCTATATATACCTTTTCATCTGGTGTCACCTTTTGAACTATATAAGTGTTTCATATATTCAAAGGGTAACATTAAACCAAAAAACTAAGGGAAACAAACCCTAAAATGAAAAACAAATGGACCTAACTACATACATATTAAATTGATAACAATCACACTGAGAAAATAATGATTTCAAGCGACTTTTAAATATAGTACTAACAAAAAGTATATCCTTAGTGAGATACATTCTAAGGGCAAAATGAAATGCAAAGAAATCTTAAGCTCCACTGAGTAGGTTTATTTATTTTAAACTACTTTAGGTGTACTTTAAATAAATATATATAAGTATATATCAATGTTAATAAAAACTAGGATTTTCTATGTAAAAGAGATTAAAACTGAACTTTAAAAAAAAAGACTGAAAAGGGACGCCTGGGTGGCTCAGTTGATTAACGTCTGCCTTCGGCTCAGGTCATGATCCCAAGGTCCTGGGATTGAGTCCCACATCGGGTTCCTTGCTCAGCAGGGAGCCTGCTTCTCCCCCTGCCTACTGCTCCCCCTGCTTGTGCTCTCTCTGACAAATAAATAAATAAAATCTTTAAAAAAAAAAAAAAAAAAGCCTGAAGAAAGAAACCACACAATATTAAATCTGAATTAAAATTATCAATATGACCTCATGTTTTTTTTTCTCTCCAGACAAGACCTGGAAGCAATGACAGCCCCATAACAAGATGCATACTTAGCATCCAGATATTGGTTTCTAAATATCATCCTCCACTCTAAGAAGACAGAGCTCCTTAGAGAAATTGCTGATTGTGGTCTAAAACAGGAAAAGTCTATGGTGAGCCAAGATATCTTATACCCAAAAGTAAGGACTCACTCAAAGACTAATAATGCATTTATGCAAAAAGAACTGGGGAGGGGCACCTGGGTGACTCAGTAGGTTAAGCATCTGATTCTTGATTGCGGTTCAGGTCATGATCTCAGGGTTGTGAGATCAAGCCCTGAGTGAGTCAGGCTCCACACTCAGCATGGAGTCTGCTTGAGATTCTCTCTTTCCCTCTCCCTCTGCCCCTCCCCCTGCTCATGCTCTCTTGCACGAGCGCACTCTCTCTCTCTCTCTCTCTCTAAAATAAATAAACAAGTAAAATCTTAAAAAAAAAAAAAAAAAGAACTGAGGAGTATGCTTGGAGGGGCTCCCAATGTCCTTACTTGAGACAATTTCAGCATCAAAAAAACAATGTAACTCACTATAATACAACACATAAAAATCCAAGAGAACATAAAACCATTCATTGTCACCACTGTAGATAACCATTAGACCAACTGCTCACCTCTGAAAATTAGATGAGAAAGAATTAAGCATTTATTTACTCTGCCCTTTAGGAGGAACTATATAGTTCACTCCCAGCTGATGGAAGGTTATAAAGCTCTTGTTAACTGAAGAATGATAGCTAATAAGTGTAAAAGAATTACAGAATTAGAAAAATTACCAATTTTCAACCTTCAATTAAATAACTGATTTGCCTAAGGTTCAATAAAGGATAAAATTATTAGGTAAAGCATACGTTAAGAATGGAATTTTATATGGTACCAAAGTATCACCCCCACAGATTATTGTACTTGATGATCATAGCAGGAAAAATATACTTCTACAGGGGCGCCTGGGTGGCTCAGTCGTTAAGCGTCTGCCTTCGGCTCAGGTCATGATCCCAGCGTCCTGGGATCGAGCCCCACATCGGGCTCTCTGCTCCGCGGGAAGCCTGCTTCTCCCTCTCCCACTCCCCCTGCTTGTGTTCCCTCTCTCGCTGTGTCTCTCTCTGTCAAATAAATAAATAAAATCTTTAAAAAAAAAAAAAAAAAAAATATACTTCTACAATGGAGAGACAGCAAACACCAACCTTAAACTTCATAAAACTTATATCACTAACAGTGATAGTATGTACCTCCCATAATATGTAACATGAAACATAACATCACCTATGATGTATTCTTGCCAAAACATTTTTTTTAAAGATTTTATTTATTCATTTGAGACACAGAGATACAGAGAGAGAGCAAGCATGAGCAGGGGGAGAGGCAGAGGGAGAGGGAGAAGCAGCCTCCCTAGTTAGCAGGAAGCCCGATGTGGGGCTCGATCCCAGGACCCTGGGATCATGACCTGAGCTGAAGGCAGACGCTTAACCATCTGAGCCACCCAGGCGCCCCTTGCCGAAACTTTTTTAACATGCATCTAATCAAGCCTTTAAAATATAACTTCCAGTTTATAAGATATACAGTGAACAAAGGAACAGGTAAAACAAAAGCACAAAGAAACAATGAGATAACTCTAGAAAACAGGCCATTCTACAAGGAAATGACCTGATCTTCTCAAAGAAATGTCAGTATCATAAGAAAGAGGAGTGGAGGAAGGAGCTTTTCTAGATTAAAAGAGACTAAAAAGAATCAACTGCAATGCAAAAATCTTGACTGAATTCTCGTTTGAAAAAAATCATTTTATGGAACAAATGGAAAATTTTAAACATAGACTGAGTATTAAATGCTATTAGGAAATTACTGTGATTTTTCTTAGGTGTTAGTAATGGCACAGTGGTGACTGTGGAGATATCTATTTTCTTTTTAAGTTTTATTTATTTAAGTAATCTCTACACCCAACGTTGGGCTCATGACCCCTAGGATCGAGAATCACAAGCTCTTCTGACTGAACCAGCCAGGTGCCCCAAGAATATCTATGTTCTTAGGAGATACATACTGAAGTATTCTGAGGTAAACATCATAATATTCACAGCTATCAAAAGGTTCAGTAAAAGTATACAAGTGCACATATATATAGAAAACAATAAAGCAAATATGGATGGCTATTGGTAACCTGAATCTAGGTGGCAGACATATCAATGACCTTTGTTCTGATTGTTCAACTTTTCAATATTTTCTAAGTTTTTTATTCCAAAAAAAAAAAAAGGAGGGGAGAGGCAGGAAGAGAACTAAAAGAAGATAGAGTTGCAAAAGCAAATAAGGAAAAAATATGATCTAAAAGTCGTTTATAAACACATATCTACGTGGTCACCTGAAGAACTTTCTCCCTTACAGTTAAGAAAAAAATCCAGAGATTACTCAGCCCACTATCATCTGATCAATGTAAGTAAACAGATTTCAAACACATACTTACACACTACAAACAGCAATAGTACTACAATCTGTCAATGATTTAAGGAATGTTTGTCACTGGCAAACAGAACATTTTCTTATGATACCTCATAGTGAATCAAAATACATTCTAACACATCTATTAAACTATTAGTAAGAAATCAAGAAAAGCATTTCTTTGAAATTTCTTTACTTCAAAAATGTCTTTACTTCAATCACACTTGAGACAGCTAGCCAACTATCTAAGATTTACTTTTATTAGCAACAAACTTTGATTAGCCATTTATTCTAAATGCCACACAATGGGGGCGCCTGGGTGGCTCAGCTGTTAAGCGTCTGCCTTCAGCTGAGGTCATGATCCCAAGGTCCTGGGATTGAGCCCCGCATCGGGCTCCCTGCTCGGCAGGAAGCCTGCTTCTCCCTCTCTCGCTCCCCCTGCTTGTGTTCCCTCTCTCGCTGTGTCTCTCTCTGTCAAATAAATAAAATCTTTAAAAAATAAATAAATAAATAAAAATAAAATAAAATAAATGCCACACAATGAAATTCTTTAAATTTCTGATCTCCTATTTAAATATAACAAGAAATAGACACATTTGCGGGGGGAATGGGGGACTTGTTGAGTATCAACTACGTGCCTACTGTTTTACATAAAGTGTTTAATGATAATCTTGTCTCAGGTAAATATTTCCAATTTGAGAAATGAACATTGTTGAAGCTCAGAAATGTTAAAGTGACTTGCCTATAAATGACAGCTTGTAAGTGATGAGGCTGGAAATTGAACTGAGGTCATTGGAAACCCAGGTTTGAAAGTCCCTATTCTTTCCACTTAACTGGCCTTAATGGATTTAACATTTAGACAGAAAAGTCCATCTAAGGAAAAAGTGTGTTTAAGAAAATACCTTCATATTCAAAGAGCTACATAATGTTAAAGAAAAATCAAAACTGAGAAAAAGAAAAAATACACTCTAAAATTATTGCTGGTTGTAAAAAAGAACCAATTCTTAGCAAGCCAGCTGTCTATGACATAGGACAGCTAGTACTTTCCTCACTGTACATGTAAAATTACACTCCAGTTGCCCGTTGGATGACCCCACTGCCAAAATATGCTAGCAACATAATTCACATTAAAACTCAGAGGCCAAACACCATTTGGAAAGAGCTTTACATGTTTACTATACACATCTCCAGCAAGTTCACCATTCAAAATTAATAGGCGATTTTCAACAAATATTCTTTGATCTATGATATTCTTTTTTGCCACTCTAAAATATTAAACTTATAAATGAGAAAATCTACCTAAATACAAACATCCCACAACTGAATATGAGAATATTAGTACAATGCGATTTTAAATGTCTGTTGTATATAGGTATGCAAAAATTGCACTTCTACAACATAACTTATGTTTATTCTTTCTATAGGATCAAAATCCCAATATCTTTGTCTCTTTTATGTTTAAAGATACATACAAAATATGTAGAAAAATCTGTACGTTAAAGAGTTTTTCCCATTTTAAAATTAAATCCTCTTTGAACTGGATTAGTGACTAGAAGAGGGCATGAGGTGGCTTATGGAGTTGTAATATTCTGCATCTTAATATGGGTGTTGATTACATTGGTGTGCTTACTTGGTGAAAATTCATTTAGGATGTGTGTACTTTTTTGTATACTTTATAATTTATAAAAAGCTAATGTATATATTTTAAATCCCTAATCTAAAAACCTTCCTTCCTATATTATAGGGATATCAAAGAAATTAAAGCCCAGTGAAGAAAACAGACAAGTAATCAGGAATTTCATTAGGGAGCTATAACAAAAGCAAGCACTATGTAGGAGCACACAGGAGTGGCATCTAACTCAACCTAGAGGAGGTAAAAAAAAAAAAAAAAAAAAGCTTCCTGAAGATTGAACTGAATCCTGAATGGGAGAAGGGAAATACAGGAAAGGAACAGAGATGCAAAGACAAGAGAAAAAGTACTTTATCTGAGCAGAAACCTCAGTTCCATAAGGGTGGATCAAAGAATTTAAGGAAGAGAGCAAAGAAGGAAAGCCTAGAGAAGTAACAGGTCATGAAAAATCTCACATACATGACATGCTACACTTAAGCTTTATCCTGAAAGCAATGAGAAAACACTAAAGATCTGGGGCGCCTGGGTGGCTCAGTCGTTAAGCGTCTGCTCAGGTAATGATCCCAGGATCCTGGGATCGAGCCCTGCATCGGGCTCCCTGCTCAGCAGGAAGCCTGCTTCTCTCCCTCCCACTTACCCTGCTTGTGTTCTCTCTCTGGCTGTCTCTCTCTGTCAAATAAATAAATAAAATCTTTAAAAAAAAAAAAAAAAAACACTAAAGATCTTTCAAAAGGAAAGGACATGATCAGATTTGTATTTGTACTACAAATGTCAATTATAGTATGTTCCATGCTTGCAATCCCATTTTGTGAGAAATTAGCCTGCACACTGCCCCTATGCTTTTCACCGTTATGATCCTGCCCCACACCCACAAGCACAAATAAACACACGGCCAACACTAAATGGCCAGGAGTGATCACATGACCCAAGTATACAGACTTGCTAGCAGTCCATGAGAAAAAGAACTGAGCCAAAGAGATTGTTTCTTAGGAATTCAAACCAGAAAATCCCTGGGAGAAGGAAGAAGTTAGTAAACAGGAGCTCAAGTTAAAACAAGAGCAACCAGGAGGCAAAATGTTGGCACAGTAGTGACAGTAGTTGTAAGGAGGCAGAAATTAGGAATAAATGGAAGCTGGGAGATAAGAGGAGGAAAAACTGGAGTAGAGAGAAAAAGTAAGCCAAAGAGAAATAGTAAGAGTAGCTAAGACAAGTTAACCGTGGAGCACTAGAGTGAAATCTGTCTTTTCCTGCTTCTAGTTTTATTTATTAAACTCCTGTTCTTCTTGAGATCAAGTTGTGTAACTTTTCCTAGGTTCCCTTGTGCATGTTTCCTTTCAAAAAGCACTCTAATACTTACTGTAACTTGAGTCTCTTTTGCAAATGAAACAGCCTAACAAAAAGAGCATTTTAGAACACCTAATCTGGCAGCAGTGCAGAGAATGAACGGGAGGGTAGGGCAAAACAAGAGGCAGAAAAGAAAGAGCAACAAGACCACTTAGAAAGCATTAGAGGAGGGGCACCTGGGTGGCTCAGTCGTTAAGCGTCTGCCTTCGGCTCAGGTCATGATCCCAGGGTCCTGGGATCGAGCCCCGCATCTGCCTCCCCGCTCAGCGGGAAGCCTGTTTCTCCCCCTCCCACGCCCCCTGCTTGTGTTCCCTCTCTCGCTGTGTCTCTCTGTCAAATAAATAAATAAAATCTTAAAAAAAAAAAGAGGCATTAGAGAAGGACAATAGACATCTGGGGTTAAAATAAAGTAGAAACAGGGCACCTGAGTGGCTCAGCCGGTTAAACGTCTGCCTTCAGCTCAGGTCACGATCCCAAAGTCCTGGGATAGAGCCCCACTTAGCACTCTCAGCGGGGTGTCTGCTTCTCTTTCTGACCCTCCCCCCTCTTTTGCACTCTCTCTCTCTCACTTGCTTTCTCTCAAATAAATAAGATCTTTTAAAAAATAAAGTAGAAACAATAAAAATAGAAATAAGAAATTATCTGAAATATCATGAGGGAAAATGTGCAGGACTTAATGACATTGGTAGTAAGGTACAGAGTGGAGGATGATTCACAGGTTCCTGCAGACTTCTGGAGAGGAGAGTGGTACAATTCATCAAGATAGGAAATCAAAAACAAAATTCGTTGCAGTTTGCCTCCTTCTACCCCCTCCTTTTTGGAAGGAAGAGAAGCAGAGAAAGAGTTTTATTTTGTAAAAGGCTGAAGTGTTTGTGAAATGTGAATCCAAGTGGAGACGTCCATTAGCAGTGATTCACAGGGATCTAGAGTTGACAGAGATCTATGCAGCAGCTCTAGACTTAGGAATAAAGTTGATGTTAGATTTTAAAACATGACCCAAAATTCTTTGACTAATATATATTTAAAACTAAGTTAATATAACTTAAAAAATCATGCAAACTAAGAAACTTAATATTTTTGGCAACCATATTTTCAAACATCCTGCACTTCTCCACAAACGAAGACTGAACCAACTTCTAAAACAGCAAAATCCAAATGATTAGAAAAGATGGACTTATAGTACTAATTTCTACTGAGGTTTTACTTAAAAAAAAAAATCGAAGTTTATTCCATTTCCCTCATAAACTACCTACCACTAATGTTAACTAAGGGAAAAACTTAATCACATGTTAGACAGTGAACCTCATTACTGATACTTAAACTACAATAAGATTTTTTAAAGAATTTAATCACTTAGGGGAGCCTGGGTGGCTCAGCCGTTAAGCGTCTGCCTTCGGCTCAGGTCATGATCCCAGGATCCCGGGATCGAGCCCTGCATCGGGCTCCCTGCTCTGCGGGAAGCCTGCTTCTCCCTCTCCCACTCCCCCTGCTTGTGTTCCCCCTCTCACTGTCTCTCTCTGTCAAATAAATAAATAAAATCTTTAAAAAAAAAAGAGAGAATTTAATCACTTAATTTACTATCTTTAGACATTCAACTCTACCTACACTGTAAATGTTGGATTTCTGTCCTAAAATCTTTTCTCCTCTCATTTACACATTTTGCCCCCAAAATCTATTACTACCATCCCAGAAGTTGATAATGAACTTAAGGCACAAATCCAGCTGCCTCTTGGCCATCAAGATCTGACAGAAGTATAATCACCCAAATCCAACTTGTCACAAATTAAATTCTTCTTTCTTGACAAAAATAAAAATAAAAATCCCATTCCTCTCTCATATCGATTCCCACTTCAGTAAAAGGTACAAGCTAGAAACCTAAATCTTCTATGAACCTTCTCCCTAATCCCAAATCCAATGAAATCACCAAGTCCTGTCTACTCCCAATACCCAAATCCAGACCCACTATCATCATTTGCCTGATATTCCTGCCTTCAGTCTTAGACTACTCTTTAATCCACTCTACTCACTGCAGCCACAGTGACCTTTTAAAAATGCCAATCTGATCATTTCAGTACCCTACTTTATATCCTTCAATAACTTATTTGATAAATATTATAATCAGCATCAAAGCTAGTCACTCCATGGAAGCTCAGAAGTTCAATGAGAACTTGAGTTATATCCTTTTTTGTAAATTCAATACAAAAGAGTCACCAGGAAATTTGAAATCCTGATAATTACTTGGGACATACATATAACAGCTAATACATTTCAAAGAAAAGCATGTAGCATTGTCTGTAAAAGCAAAGACTAAAAAGAATCTCAAGATCATAAAAACAATAGTGTCCAGCCCATAAATGAGGCATTTCCATATGTACTGTTGTTGTATGATTTCTAGGATCTGTTATTAAGTAGGGGGGAAGAGGAGGGGGAAAGCTCTAGAGTGTATAGGAAGCTATAGAATGTAAAGTATTTGTGGTGATTTTTAAGAATATAAATATATTTAAGAATATAAATTTGAGAATGTATAGGTTTGTATATGCTAGAAATATCACAGGAAAGACCCACATGAAGATGGAAATAGAGGTTGCCTCTAAAGAGTGAAAACGGGTGGTTGGAGGATATAGGGGGAAGAAAAACTTTTTACTGCACACTCTTTTGAATCTCTTGACTTTTATACTATGTCGAGTTATTACCTATAATTTTAATATGATGTTCTCCCTCCTCAGCTTCACACACACAAAATAAAAATTTTAAAAGTACTAACTACAAAAACCTCACTATACTTCATCTCTATACTAACGTTAAAATTAGGTACTGATCATTTAGTGTAACACTGCATTTTTTTCTTGACAACTCAGAAGTTCAACTTCCACAAAATTTTATTCACTATTATCACTACTGCTGAGAAGGCTGTTGGTAATGACATCAGTCAACACTGCATGGTAACTGTACTTGCTCCTTAGAAAAGCAAGACAGCAGCATCAGGGAGCAGAAATTTATTATTAGATTGACATTAAAATCTTCAGGGATTAAGGAAAGCTACAAAACGTATTTTTCCAGCAAATTCAAAACAACACATTAAAAAAACAATCCCCCGGTATCATTCAAAAACAAAAAAATGCGTAAAAATCTACAGGAAGGTGAACCAAATGATATTACATGGAGACACTGTCACACCCCTTAGTGTAATGTGATTTAATCCTTAAAGAGGTCCCTAAATGTCACACGTTCTACAGAAGAGACAAGATGAGAAGCAGGCTGTGTGACGTTCTATTAGCACACACACCCTCTGCCCTGGGCTTCCACACTCTTCCCTGTCCCTCCCTCCTCAGCCACCAGATTAAACCCTCCAAACACGGGTGTCAGGTGGTCCCCTTAAGCCCCACGGGGGGTGGGGGGGCACTAAGTTAAGCAAACATCCCTTCAGGATTTAATAGCAAACCCTTTCAACCAAAGAAAAGAGAAAGATAACAGGTCTGCCCGAGAGAAAGGCTGGGGGAGAGGCTGCTGTCTGATGGTGTCTACAGAGGTGCTGACCACATCTCCTGGGAGGTGAAAGCATCACCAAACAGACTACCCCAAAGCCGAGGTGGTGGGTAGGGCTGCCCGGGAGCGAGCTGGGAGGGAAGGGGTCTGCAGGGAGGGAGTGGGCTGCGATGGATCTGCCGTGGAGCTGGGGGTCGCTATGGGTTAGGGGGCGGCCGTGACTGGGTCTCGGAGGAACTGTGATCAGGTCAGCTTATGGGAGGCCGTAACGGAGTCTGGAGGCTCCATTAAGAGTCCTGAGAGAGTCCGAGGGGGTTTCTAATGGGCTGTGCTGGAGTGGGGGCCCGTGACAGAACCGCCGGGGGGCTGGCGGGCCGGAATGGTATCTGGCCAATGGAAGATACGATGGGTGGGGTCTACCAGGGACCCCGCGCAGTGATCGGGTGTCCGGGAGGCTCCCGGGCAGACTCGCTCGCGGGGCGTCTCCGCTGGGGCGGGGCGGAGGGGCCCCGCAGAAGCCAAAGAGCGAGACCGAGACGTGGGCCGGGCCGGGCAGCAGGGCCGCGGGGCGGCTTGGGCGGGTCTTACCTCGGGCTCCGCCGCGGTGGCCACCACAGCCCCCTCCTCTTCGCCAGAAGCCACCTCCCACGCGGCTCCAGGGTCAGGCCGCCGGAGACAGCATAGGCTGAGGCCACCGAGGGTCGGACGGTTCCAGGAGGGTGGGCCCAGCAGCCTCAGGGTCCGGGAGAGCGGCCGCCGCGCATCCCCCGCCCTGTCAGAGAGACTCCGCCCGGCCCGGGCAGGCACATCCCCCGCCGCACCCCGCCCAGAGAGCACGCGTCGGACCGCCGCCTCAGCCGCTGTCGCTGTCTCTGCCGGGGCAGCGGTTGCCTCCGCCGCCGCCTCTCACAGTCCTTGCGGTACTCTCAGCAGCCACCGCCAACCGCCGCCTCGTCCCTCGTCCGCTCAGGCCCGCGCGCCCCCGACCCCGCGCACGCGGCCCCGCCCCGCGCGATTCCCCGGCTGCAGACGAGCAGGCGCGCGCGCACTTACCTCCCACGCCCCCTACCGCCTGCCCGGGCCGGCCAGCCTGCCGGCCCGGCCCCCGCACGTGACGCCGCCAGAGAGTACCTCAGGCGCTTGCGCGGGCACGCCCCATTCGTCCGCCCCAGGCGGCCCCGCCCAAACTTTTCTTCCTCACCTTACGGCAGAGCTCGGAACCGTGCCTCAGATTCTCACTCCCACTGGAGAGGAATGTCGCAAGGTTGGGGTAGAAAACTCTGGGTTTGCGACTGTAGCTCTCGCTTTCCGGCCAATACAGAGGTGCCTGAAGGCTGGTTGGGGTGGTGAGGCCCGAGGCAGGTAAGAAGCCGCCTCCCTACTTCGGTTGGTCGGGCGGTCTGTCCCGTCAGGGAGCCGCTTTTTAGCCCTCTCAAACTTAGCATATCCTTGCCCCCTCCCCAGTTCTGGTGCAGGGTTCTCAGCGCCGCCCCTCTTAGCCCCCGCCCCTTCCCACACACACGCCCTCTCTCCCCGCGTTTCCCCGCCCCCGACCTCCGTTTCCTAGTCTGACTTTCCATTCATTCCTCAGACTTTTCACAGAGTGCTTTCTCGTGCTTTAGACTCTAGGAAGTCAAAAGCAAATGAAGCAATTTCAGTCTTCTGAAGTGCGGTGTTATGTGGGAGACGTTGAGAGAATCCGCAGTAGTAATAAAGTAAAAGTATGACAGAAAAAAAGCACAGGACCCTCTGAGCATAGAAGAGGGGCCCCTGATTGTGTGGAGGGACTGGGGGAAACCCTTTCCAAGGTGACCTTTGAGTCACTCCTAACTTGTGTTAAAAGGCTAGTGAGCAGTAGCTGGTCGGGAAATATGAGAGGAGATAGAAGCAGAGGGAATGACGGGTGCAAAAGCATATGACAGTATTGACTGTAAGAGTAAAAAGTTAGAGGAGTAGAGTTGGTGGAGCCCATAGGTGTAGATTACCCTTTAAAGAAGCATCGTTGTAAAGGGTGAGAGAGATGAGGGGCGAGAATGTGGGCCGAAAGAATGTTTTCTTTAAAGATGGGAGACTTAGGCATAAAAGTGTACCATGGAACCCAGGAGTGGACAATTCATGGATGAAGGTGGCTAATTTATAGCGTCTAGAGCACTAGTGGAACTCAACCTTGTGTGCACGTTAGAATAACCTGAGAAGTTGTTTTTTGTTTTGTTATTGTTGTTTTTTAATAAAACCAATGTTGTTCCAATTAAACTCTGGAGTTAAGGGCTCAGGCATCAGTATTTTTTAAAGATCCTGAGGTGCGCTGAGGGTTGAGAACCACTAGAGGAAAGGAAAGGATCGAAGTAAGGAAGGGCAGGAAGTTGATGGCGTTGGCTCTGTAACATTAAGATGGAAGTCACTTGATGAGAGAGTTGGGGATGGAATGAGAAGCTTGAGCAGAGTGATGGAAGTTTTGGATAACTACTCCGGGCAATGGGAAAGGTGTCATTTCTGCCTTTCTCTTCAGCACACTTCCATCCTTCAATCTTAAGTCCATCTCAGGGCTCTCTTTCCCTTTCCCTACCATCCAGCATCTATCAGCTGGGGATCTAGCCTTAGGGCTCAATCAAGGGCATCTTCATTTCTGTCCCCAAAAAGAGCTAAGTCAATTTGAGATGCAAAGACTAACTTTACTCCCCTAGAGATTACTGCATACAGTGCCTTGCCAATTTAGAATCTGTCTTCTGTTATTCAGCAATCATTTAAGTTAGGAAAGAGATATATAAAGACAGTTAAGATATGGCCCTATTAAGATCTCATACTATTAGGGAAAACAAACCTTTTAAAAGAACAATTCACTTGGCAGGCAGAGAGGTCTCTGTAAGGCAAAGGCAAAGCCAGTGCATGGCTACCGTTTATTAACTAGGGCTAATCCAAAAACTTGTCTATCAGCCTCCAGATAAGAGTGAGTTACTGTTGTCTGTTATGACTAGGGCTTAATATGGAGAGTAGGGGTGGGGCAGAGATAAAGATGATAAAGTGGGTGTGAACAGATTATGAGGAGCCTTGAATTCCATGCTGAAGTGTTTAGATTATCTACTATAAGCAATTAATAGGTATAAAAAACAAAGATAAAAATAAAATAACCTTTTTTTACACCATGGACTTCTTTGGCAGCCTGTCCTGTGGGCCCTATCTCAGAATGTTTTTAAATGTGAAAATAAAATACATAGAAACAATATCAATTTTATTGAAAGTTTTAAAAATATTAAAAAACAGGCGCATGATGTAGTTATGTATGTGCCTCTTTATGCGTTAAATAACACCTGGCAGCAAGTAATTTCAAAATAGTGATGAGTAGAAATTATATTTTGAGATACCTGTACAACTTCAGTGTGATATGAAAATATATTTCTATTGGTGGACAAAGGTATAGGGACTGCTAATACTACTATGGATCATTGCCTATATTTACTGAAGAAAATGCTAAATTTCAGTTAGATATTATCAAAAATCAAGGTGCAATTTTTTCCCAGTCCAAGTTCATGGAACCTTTAATTCTAACTACATCCTGGCCCATGGACTGTAGATTTATAAAAAGCTGACTATAATGGTTTTAAGCAAGGGCATGACAGATCAGATCTGTGTTTCAGAAGGTACTGCCGTAGTGTTCACCTCCCAGCCTCTCTGTGGGAGTAGGGAACTGGCTATTCTCCTTTTGTACCTAAGGGCAGCAACCAGTACTAATCCATTGTTGCCTAGTAATTTGGGCCTACAGGAGTATTGGGCTTGTGGCTATATATGCAGGAGCAGTACTAGGAAATAAATTGGGAAAGATATGTTGGGGCTCTTTTTGTGGAAATCATTGAATGCCAGGGTATAATTTATACTTAATTTGGTAGATAATGAAGATGTTAAAATTTTTGGAGTAGAATAATGTAATTAGAGTTCGTTTGAAAAATTAATCTAGCAGTAATGTGTAGATTGGATTGTGAAAAGAGAAGATAGGAATGAAGAGTCTGGACCAATAAATAATTAAAATTTTTTTAACTAAATTTTACTATAAAGTGATCTCTAAAGGGTCTGCTAAGTTACTTTGTTTCCCCAGTGTGACTGACTAGTCTAAAGAAACATAAATTGGTCTAAATCACATACCTTTCAATAGAGATGTACACACTAGTGTGGAGGTCAATTAGCATTTTACACGGGCAATGGCTTTACCATAGATATAGGTTCCCAGGTGTTGCTAAAGCCTTTCTTGGTTAAATTCCATCTACACCTGTAAGTCCTATATTTCTGACTTTTTAAGGTCAAGTTTGCTGTCTCTTTGTCAATTCCTTAAACCTCTTGGATGAGTAAAATGCATTAGCAAACAAAAAAGAAGTCCTCAAAGCCCAGATAACCCATCTCTTTAGAAACTGATTAATACCAGACTATGCAAAACTTACTGCCCAAATTCCAGCTAGTGCCCAACTTGTATGCTTTAAACATATTCAAAACATTAATTATGGGGTCCAGGTATTACTAATCCAAATAAGTAATGTCAAGTTAACTTTCTGAATCAGTTTCTCTGAGAGACTACCTTCTTCAGCATGACTAGCCTATACTGATTTTGTCCATCTAACTATTGGAGACCATTTGGGTAGTGCTGTGGTTCAATACAGACTGAGAATCAAGTTTATATAGAGATTGGGGTTCGTCTATCTCCTTTTTAGGGGAATGGGGAAACAGGTCTGTCTGCAGCAAGAATACTTGAAACTTACGAAGCTTTTTAAGAATATTACTTACAAAAGATCTCTGAAATTTCCTTTCTCTGGCTTCCAATTAAATGGCTACCCCTTCCACACCTTCATCTGTTAGAAAAGCACTAGAACACAGTCCTGAAACTGAAAAAAAAAAAATTGTCCCAATTACAATTATTATTTTTGAGCATCTAAATTATAGGTTTAAAAACTTGAGGCCTTCTGGGGCGCCTGGGTGGCTCAGTCGGTTAAGCGTCTGCCTTCGGCTCAGGTCATGACCTGGGATTGAGCCCCACATTGGGCTCCCTACTCATGGGGGAGCCTACTTCTCCCTCTCCTCCCCGCTTGTGCTCTCTCTCACTATCTCTGTCCTATCTCTGTCTCTCAAATAAATAAACAGAATCTTAAAAAAAAAAACTTGAGGCCTTCCTTCCCTATGGCCAATGAATAAATACATAAGTACTCTGTCCGAGTACTGTGGTAGGTTCAATTCCTTCAAAACAATAGCTTGGGGATTTGGGGCCTTAGTTGGCTCTAATATTCTCACTACTATTTGTTGTAGCAACTTGGCAGTTTACATTAGCAGCTAAAATAAATAGTTGCTAGAAATGTTTAGCCCTGCTGAATAATATATAATTCAAGCTTGGTCAGATAACTCACAAATATTTGTGTTAGTTAACATTTAAAGACAAATTGCTACAACAGAAAATTCCTTATGTATAATTGGGCCACTTCAGATCTCGTTTTCCTGTGACCACAATACGGTAAACATAAATTCATTCTTTCATTCATTCGTTAAATATTTATTGAACCCCTACTATGTGCCAACCATGTTTTTGAAACCCAATAATTAGGAGTTTGTAATAACAGTTTACCTCTTAACTATTTATGAAAAAATGATTTACCAGGCTTTGAAATCTACAGGACAAATAAGATTAAAAGATGATGGATTTTTCATACTCTTTCAAACTATGTTTGCATACAGCTACTGTGTGCTGAATACAGTGGTTATTTATGAAATCAGGCAGATTATAACTTTAGCTTGATCACACCTTATTAGCTTTAATTTGATAATGCATATGATAAAAATCTGTCCACTCCTTTTAAAATATAGTCTTACTGAGACCTCTCATTGAACCTATTGGCCTCCCCACACACTGTCCTAACAACCCCAGGTATTTTAAATTTTGCAATTGTATAAAGTCATTTCTCAGAAGATTATCAGCAAAGCACAGTTTAAGAAAAGGCTGGTGTTTACATCAGGTATATATGAAGGAAAAAAAAATGTACAATTATAGATGGAAACTTTGAGTTAGAAATGATAGACTGAGAATAAAATTCTTTTCATGGTCAATGACACCTTAGCCCTTGATAGTCATACCTAATAACAGAGCAGTAAATAGAGAACCTTGATTCTAGAAGAAATCCTAAAAAGCCACCTGTTTTATCTCCCTGGCCCAAGGCAGGACCAAATGGAATTTATGGTAGTAAGAGTTAACAGGCATCATCATCATACCAAGTAGTTTTTCTACTTTGAGAGCTGAATTCCTCTACTTGTAAAATATTGATGTCAGAGGACTGTTGTTCAAATTTATAAATAATCTATGAAATTGAGAGATCTTCCTATGTTTATAACAATTTTGTGTTTTTAAGAGTTTTTCAAAATGTATTTTACTTCTGTATTTTGTTCAGGAAAAACATTTATTAAAATTTCTCCAGTTTGTCAAGCACTAAAGAAAACAGGGATGAGTAAAATCTAATAATCTCTGCCCTCAAGAGGGATATATAAATCTTAATGGTAATTTTTACATTCCACTTTATACAAATCTTTGGATGGTTTAAGCTAGCATTAAAAGGAAATGTTTAATAGGAGGAAATTGAAACCAAAAAAAAAAAAAAAAGTTTGAACTTCCTTCCTGAAAATATTTCTGCTTATGCTGCCATGAAAAGCACATTTGGTCTTGGATTTTATTCTTTTTGTGAAATCGCAAATGGAGTCATACATTAGAAGTTGGACATAATCTAATTTTAGTAAAAAGATTAATTTTACATCTTTGTGTTTGAAGGGTTATAGAAGAGAAATTAGACTTTCTCTGTTTTTTTCCAGAGGACAGAAGTGAGACCAGTGAATTGAAGAAACAGACATATTTTAGGTCAGTGTAAGAGTGGGAGGTGGTATATCTTTTTTTTTCCTGAATGGAAATAGCTGTATTTACTGGTTATGTGCTCATTATAAAAAGAAGGGGTGAAAAAATAAAGCAGACGGTATCAAAAGGTAGAAGGAAAAAAGTTAAGAAGTACTAATAATTCTCTTTTTAAAATTATATTTAAACTTTGAATGGCTATCATTCTTGATTATTTTTGTGTCTGTTATTCTTGTACAAATTTTTATATAAACTTTCTTTTCATAGCCTATTATGAATATCTATGTCAATAAATTTGTATCTACAACTTTATTTTTTAATGGCTGAAAACATTTCATTGTGTGAAAGCCTGTTATTTAAATTTACCAGTCCTCTTTTGAACTTTCAGATTCTTTCAGTTTTTCTTTTATAAACACTGCTGTGATGAACATTCTTGTTAAATTTTTGCACACATCCTTAATGTTTCCCTTAAAATAAATTTCTGAAAGTTTAATACCTACATGTAGACATTTCTTAAGAATTAAAATATAATGGCAAATTACCCTTCAAAAAGCT
The DNA here is from genome assembly GCF_964656455.1 of Halichoerus grypus. Lineage (NCBI taxonomy): Eukaryota > Metazoa > Chordata > Mammalia > Carnivora > Phocidae > Halichoerus > Halichoerus grypus. The sequence goes on along the minus strand of NC_135719.1, from coordinate 43,030,570 downwards.
TGCATTTGTTTATATTCCTATAAAGAATGAGAATGCCTGTTTTCCATGGTCTCTCAGCAATGCTGGTTATTATCAGTTTTCCTCATCTTTGCTGATTTGATAGATAAAAAATGAAATCTTGCTTCAACTTGATTTCTTTTGATTACTAGTGAGGTGTTGAGTTTCTTTACATGTGTTTATTGGCCAGTCACATAAATGTATTAAGCTCCATTTTCTTCTAATATTTTTGTTTCCTTTCTTAACATTTAAATTTTATTCCACCTAAAATATAATTTGATATAAGGTATGAGTTAGAGATCTAACTTCTTTTTTTATCAAATGTTTAACAGTTCGTCTCAATGCCATTTATTAAATAACTCAGCAAGCATATTCCAAACTTCACTACAGACAGTTAGGTGTCAATAGAATTCTGTTAAAAAAAAAAAAAAGGTGTCTCATGGTCAAATGAGTTTGGGAAAAAAATAAGACCAAGAAAAGTTACCTTTCTTTATTGCAGAACTTCTAGCCTCTAATATGCTTGTGTGCGTTATGAATCTCCAATAAGGAGTTTTAGGATGCAGCATTTCCCTAACTTATTTAACCATATAATTTTATTTTTTTTCTTTCAAGAAATACCTATGAAATCTGTGGAACTGTACTGTCCAAAATAATAGCCAATAGCCACATGTAGATATTTAAATTTAAGTTAATTAAAATTTAATATTCAGTTCACACTAGCCACATTTCAAGTGCTTGATAGCCACAGGTGGCAAGTGACTACTGTTTTGGACATTGCCAATAAGGAACATTTCCATAATCGCCAAAAATACTATTGGACAGCACTCCTTCAGAACATAGTTCATTGAAACTGACTCCCAACCTAGTGTTTTTTTCTACTGAACCAGCAGCTTCTTTCCTTACTTATATCAGCAGGTAATCAGGTTGGCTCCTATTGAATTATAAATTTTCCCTTTAAGGTAGTTTTTATTACCTTTTATGTAATTACCTTATTTTTTATAACAAATATTCAAACAATATGCTTGGGTTTAAGGATTTTAAGATTAATATGAAAAAGTAGTCCCTTTTTAAAAAAATTAAGCCTTTGTTTAGGAAATATTCTATGTTATGGTTTCAATATTAGCTTCATTTAGCTACAGAAGTTGGAAGATAAACTGTAATTGCAGGGCTTGTGTATACTGACAACACATTAACATCATTGCTTCACTCAGTGGAGAGAACAATTTTCTCTGGAGTTAGCATTCACTCTTCTTATGCCAAAGGTAAAGGACAGAGCAGAGTCATGCCCTAGCTAGGTCTATCCTTTATGACTTTGTGGCTTTATAAAAAAAACGAACATGCTTTATTTTCAAGAAATTTCTGGGGTGTCTGGGTGGCTCAGTCGGTTAAGCGTCTGCCTTCAGCTCAGGTCATGATCCCAGGGTCCTGGGATCGAGCCCCGTGTCAAGTTCCCTGCTCCACAGGGACCCTGCTTCTCCCTCTCCCTCTGCCTGCCACTCCCCCTGCTTGTTCTCTCTCTCTCTCTCTCAAATAAATAAAATCTTTAAAAAAAAAAAAAAAGAGGGGCTCCTGGGTGGCTCAGCCATTAAGCGTCTGCCTTCTGCTCAGGTCATGATCACAGGGTCCTGGGATCGAGCCCCACATCGGGCTCCCTGCTCTGCGGGAAGCCTGCTTCTCCCTCTCACACTCCCCTTGTTTGTGTTCCCTCTCTCTCTCAAATAAATAAATTATAAAAAAAAAAAAAAAGAAATTTCTAAGTCCCATTATTACCACCCCAAATAATAGGGAGCAAGGAAGAAAACTCTTTTTGAGAGCCTGCTGTATGTCAGACGACATGCTGAGTGTTGTGGTTTGTTTTTATTTTTAAGATTTTATTTATTTGTCAGAGAGAGAGCACAAGCAGGGGGAGCCACAGGCAGAGGGAGAAGCAGGCTCCCCGCTGAGCAGGGAACCCAATGTGGGGCTTGATCCCAGGACCCTGGAATCATGACCTGAGCCAAAGGCAGATGCTTAACCAAATGAGCCACCCAGGTGTCCCCATGCTGAGTGTTTTTACTCATGTTTGTATTTTGTGTAACAACCCTGTGAGGCAGGTGTTTTTATTACCTCATTTTACAGATGAGGAAAATGAGGCTCAGAAAGAGAATAAATAACTTGCCCAGAGTCACATAGATAGGCAAGTGGCAAAGTCAGAGCCTGGACCCAAAGTCTCCTAACCCCAAAATATAGAACTATAATATAATTTGTAGGACTTTACAAATAGAATTAGGAGGTTATTGTCTCCCCAGTTCACCCCCCAGTATTCCTTACCATCCACCAAGACCAAGTACATAGGTCTTATTTACTATTAACAGAGGAGAACAGAAAAAACACAAAACCAAAGCAAAAATGGGGATGTGAAAGACAATACAAACATCTTAAGAGGCCTTATTTATCTTATTTTCCCTATTCTATGTTCTGACTCCTTTTTTGAAATGTTTCAGTCATCTGGCAGACATTTATTGTACCTCAGATACGCCAAGCACAGTGCTCACTATATAGAAAGGAAATATCCCTAGGATGGTTCTAGATGGTTCTTGGTTCTTTTGCTAGGTCCCTTTCTGTCTCCCTTTTCCCTACCCCATTAATAATGGGATCATCATCCTTTCAGTCACCCCAACTAAAACCCACAGACCATTTCCTAATTCTCTCTTATCTACTATTCTCTGATCACTTCCTGAGTCTCTGTCTACAGTACCTTTTCCTCCTTGCCTCCCCATTTCTACTACCATTTCCCCTGATTTAGGTCATTTCCTCCTATACCTTCACTTTTTTTTTTTTTTTAAGATTTTATTTATCTATTTGACAGAGACACAGCGAGAGAGGTAACACAAGCAGGGGGAGTAGGAGAGGGAGAAGCAGGCTTCCTGCTGAGCAGGGAGCCCGATGTGGGACTCCATCCCAGGACCCCAGGATCAGGACCTGAGCCGAAAGCAGACGCTTAACGATTGAACCACCCAGGCACCCCTATACCTTTACTTTCAATAAAAATCTACTTGATCTCTTCCTCCAAATTCTCTCCCTACCAATTAATCCTATATACCATGGCTGAATTAGTAAACTTCCTAAAGCACCAGCCTTGCCATAATGGCTTCCCATTTCCTCCAATATAAATTCCAAACTCTTTCACCTGGACTTCAGTCTGTTACCATTTAGTTTCTAATAATCTTCCTCTACCCTCACATGTACCCTTACTCTTACTTCATTCCAGCCAGACTGGACCACCCTTCTAAAGGCACTTCCCTTGCCTCTCTCACCTTCTTAATGCCCTTCTCCATGCATCCAACTCTACCTGCCTTTCAAGAGCCCACTCATGTCACTTTCTCCTTGAAGTCATTCCTGATCTCAGCTCTCTTTCCCTTTCACCCTCTTAGCCAGGAGTGATTGTTCCCTATTCTGAATTCCCATACATTTTATTTCTGCCCCTTGTGGGTTTCTTATCTCATTGACTATAAGCCACCTTGTACATCTTGGTATCTCCCACAATAGCTAATATTAGGTACTCAGGGGTGCCTGGGTGGCTCAGTAGGTTAAGCGTCTGCCTTCGGCTCAGGTCATGATCCCAGGGTCCTGGGATCAAGTCCCACATCAGGCTCCCGGCTCAGCGGGGGTCTGCTTCTCCCTCTGCCACTCCCCCCCACTCATGATCTCTGTCTCTGTGTGTCTCTCTCTCTCTCAATAAAATCTTTTAAAAAAAATATTAGGTTCTTGGTAGGTGTTTATTGACTAAAAGAACTGTATATTTACAATGTCTTCATTGTAACATAATAGGCTTAAGCTCAATGAGAGTAGGAACTATGACTATTTCATTCCCATTCTGTATTTCCAACCCCTAGCACTGAGGAAACACTCAATAAACATTTGTTTTTGTTTTTGTTTTTTGTGGGTTTTTTTTAAAGATTTTATTTATTTATTTGACAGGGAGAGACACAGCGAGAGCGAGCGAGCACAAGTAGGGGGAGTGGGAGAGGGAGAAGCAGGCTCCCTGCTGAGCAGGGAGCCCAATGTGGGGCTCGACCCCAGGACCCCGGGACTATGACCTGAGCTGAAGCAGACGCTTAACGACTGAGCCACCCAGGCACCCTCAATAAACATTTGTTAAATGAAATACATTACAGTTACCAGTTATTGGGATATAAATTTCTTCATGACACAATGGATGTCTGGAAATACTACTTTATGTTATATTTTGAAAAATCTTCATTATCAATGTTTCTTCATTTTATATTCACAAATACTCTGTGATAAAGGTCATGTATTAATATTGTCACTTTACAGAAGAGGATACTGAGGCTTAAAGAAATTAAGTAGTTTATTTATGATCATATGGCCAATGAGTAACAGAACTGAGTCTAAAATTCAAGTCTTCAGATGTGAAGTTTAGAGTTTTTCTTGGCTAATGATGGTTTGGCCAAAGGCTAGTTTGGTTCCATTTGCTTTAGGATTGTTGGGGTTAAACTATTGCAGTCGTGTAATCATTCCATCCAGTGGAGTAGAGCCAGATCCTTGATTGACCCATTGTCTGTATTTTGGGTATTTTCAAAGTCAAACAAAACACTACAGCTTTTCTGAAGGAAATCTTGGCCACTTCGGTCACTCCCTCCAAGATGAGATGCCTGTCTCTTCAGGCACTCTTCTCCTTGTAGACTTCTATCCCTAGTTGGTTTGGCTGTTAAGATGTGGGTCTGATTTCAGCTGACAGCATAGAGAGTAAGTAGGTCTCCAAGTATTTGCCAGGCAGTACAATCTGGCACTTACCACTACATAGTATTCATTGAAAGCATGGGGGAGAGATTGAGGGAGACTTGCTTGATGCACAAGCAGTCATTACCTTTTCATATTCATTTACTCTTAAGTCAGATCAGCAGCAAGCTGAGTACCTAGCCTCCATAGACTTGCTTTTACTAGATTGCTGTTTATTCATTTGCCATCAGGCTGGATATGAAGGATCATTATAAGAAACAATCCTCTGAAACTACTTCATCTATTATAAAAATATTGTGGGACATTATTCATTATGAGACACTGTGTCTTTTATGAAAATTTCTTGAAAGAGAACTGTCGAAGCTTAATACAAAGAATGCTTTTATCTCTTCTGAGCAATTGCTTTGTTTTTACCTTATGGACATTGTGAATGTTTAACTTAACGCTCTCTGGTTAGCTGCCAAAAAGCTTACAGCCAGATTTGTGGCCCACCCATAGCAAATGTGCTCTATGCCTCGTTAACTTTGTTCCTGGCTCTAGTTTATGTCTCTGCTGAAGTTATTCTCTCTTAAGAAAATCTTAATTCATGCCATCTAATTTTGTATATCTATATTAATATGTATATATATATTTTCTCGTAAACAGCCTTCTATTGTTTCTGAAATAGTTCAGATTATGATATACTGTATGCACATAAAACCATTTTTGGTGCTTCTTAGTTACCTCATTTACTTTAGGCTTTTTCTCTTGAGGGGTATATTTATTTTTCTGTATAGTTTTCACAGGGTTTTAATCACAGGAAAATGGTTGTGCCACAAAATTTTATTATTTTAGTAGTGTAATCAAGTAGTAGAAACCTGGTCTAATGGGGAGAATTGATTAAATTGATTATTCTAGCCCAGTCTTTCACAGAAATGGTTACATTTTCTTACAATATGCTTTGTTTTGTACTGTATCTGCATGTGACTGTTTATTGCTTTGTGATCTGTAGTGATGTTGTAATGCTGCCAGGTCATGAATAGCAGTTAACTCTCTTTTGCTCAAATATTGTTACCTTCCACACTGATCAGACTTCTTGTCTTTGTTAGCACCTTACCTTGGGTGATCATAAGTGTATTAATCTTACCATATAATTTGTCTTGCTCTACTCTAAATTAGTCATTTTGTTTGGACAAGATAATAGGAATAGATGTTTGTTTCCAAACCTCATTTCCTTCCATTGGTGTGGAGTGCTATCTAGATTTTCTGATCACCTTACTAATTCAATTAATAATATAAATACTATTAGTACAACATTTTATATTTTAATACCTTCAAGTAAAACTATTTGGCCTTTTCTACAATTCACTAAGGCATGTAAAGCAAATGTATACCCTTTTTACAGACAACAAAAGCAAGGACAAAATCATTTAAATTTTGTGGTAGGACTGGGGCTAGATCCAGGTCTCTTGATTCCTGTGCCTAACTACCTTTCAATTTACAAAAAAAAATCTAACTTATATATATTTTTTAAAGATTTACTTATTATTTGAGAGGGAGAGAGCACAAGCAAGGGGAAGGGGAGAGGGTGAAGCAGGCTCCCTGTTGAGCTGGCACCCTGATGCGGGGCTCTGTCCCAGGACCTGGAGATCATGACCTGAGCCGACGGCAGATGCTTAACCACCTGAGCCACCCAGGTGCCCCCTAACTTATAAACATTACATAGTCTTTATCTTATCACTTGAGGTTAAAGATGGGAAGTGGACTAGGACATATTATATCACTCATGCTCACAACTCAGGCGGAACCAGGAATGTTTTTTATTTGTGTTACTCTCACAATTTTCTGTTCTTGAAATTGTGGTTCCTTTTAACTACAACTGTAATCACTGTCACTTTCCATTATGGAATGAGGAAGCAGTATTTTTATCTTATCTCTTGAAAATTAATGTTGAAATGGAAACTATTTCCTTTGTTAATGAGCAGCATTTTTCTTTAGACTCTTTGAAAATTCACTTTAATGTAAAAATAATTTGCCGTTATTATCATGCATAAAGGGCCAAATAAGTATATGGTTAATGCTAGGAAGTTTCATAAATGTTTGTTATAATTTTAACGAAACTGTGCATCTAAAGAGGAAATTAAAAATTCATGCTTATTGTTTCAGCATGAAATGTTTCCAAAGTTTTCATTCTAACTGTTAACATATAGCACATAAGTTAGGGTCTCTTGAATGTTTACTCTTAGCCAGGTATTGTTGCTGAACATTTTACAATTATATTTAATATTTACCAAAACCCTGTAAGAGTAGCTCCTATTTATGACCCTCATTTTATACCCAGGTATCATATTCAACAGTATATATTATCTTCTGCCTCTCCTTCAGCTTCTGGAATTTCTAATCAACCCTGGTCAGTACAAGATGGACCCCGTAGTCTTGAGTTATATGGACAGTCTACTGCGGCAATCAGATGTCTCACTGTTGGATCCTCCAAGCTGGCTCAATGACCATATCATTGGATTTGCCTTTGAGTACTTTGCCAACAGTCAGTTTCATGACTGTTCTGACCATGTCTGCTTCATCAGCCCCGAAGTTACCCAGTTCATCAAGTGCACTAGCAACCGAGCAGAGATTGCCATGTTCCTTGAACCCCTGGACCTCCCCAACAAGAGAGTTGTATTTTTAGCCATCAATGATAATTCCAACGAGGCAGCTGGGGGAACCCATTGGAGTTTGTTGGTTTATGTCCAAGATAAAAATAGCTTTTTTCACTATGATTCCCATAGCAGAAGCAACTCAGTCCATGCAAAGCAGGTAGCGGAGAAACTGGAAGCTTTCTTAGGCAGAAAAGGAGACAAACTGGCCTTTGTGGAAGAGAAAGCCCCTGCTCAACAAAACAGCTATGACTGTGGGATGTATGTGATTTGTAACACTGAGGCCTTGTGTCAGAACTTCTTTAGGCAACAGCCAGAATCACTATTGCAGCTACTCACTCCTACATACATCACAAAGAAAAGAGGAGAATGGAAAGCTCTCATTGCCAGACTTGCCAAAAATTAGCTATCAAACTGTATCTGTGACTTTTGAAGTCTCTTCTTTCTGCCCATCCCCATTTATTGGATGGCTGCAGTCTCAGTGCCTGAAGGAAGCTGCCTAGTAGAGGGAAGCTTAGTGTTCTTATTTTTCCCTGGAAGAATGTCATCCTCTGCATTATCCAAATGGAAAGTTTCACTTTAACCCTAACTTGAGAGCAGTGTGCAATGTGACAATTTCTTCAAGTTATGTATCAAAACCTTAAAACCACGCTATCTTAACATTTATTAATTCCCTTTTTGTCTCCCTTATCCACATTGGCTTATTCCAGAGGAAAAGCAATGATCTTTAAAGAAATCAAGTATACGTGAAATCTAGAGGAATGCACGAAGAACGTTATAGAAGAATCAACGTATTGCACAGAGATCAACTGGCTAGAAGCAGGTCAAGATCTAACCTAATTCAAGATCTAAATATTAGAATCAAATACTCGTTTCTGTGGGATCTCTTCCATTCACCATGCAGAGGCTTTCCTGGCTATCTTTGTAACCTTTGCAGATATTTGATAAAGATGATGTTAGCCCATCTTCCCCCATCTGATTCCTGGACTGCTTTAAGAAAGGGGGGATCTTGAATAACTTCATTAAAATATATGGCTGTTAGACCTTTTAGTTCACTCAGTGAATGGGTCGACTTGCTGCTCTGCATTGGTAGCGGCTTTTCTTCACTTTGTCTGTTAGCCGTGCATACACTCCTTCCTTATATCCAAAGTTCTGTGGTTTTAAAACTCGTAGCTGATAACTTCCCAAAGTTACCTGTTAATTTCTAATATTGCTGCTTTCTGATAGTCATAGTTTTTCCTTTCCTCTCTATCTGTAATCTGGCAGAATTGTTTTCAGTTATGTCATGGTGATATCAGGGCTATTTTTGTATCTAAAACTTGCAGACTAAAAGTTGGTTTGTTTTTGCGATTATAAAGCAGAAAAAGTGACCTTTCTCAACCCTTCCACTTAATTCAAAATGCAGACGATGTTATTTTTTAAATATGGAACCAAGAATAAAAAGAAATGCCATCCCTCCTAAATCATTTATGTGTTTTTTTCTGAGTTTCAGATAGTTAACAACTAGATGATATGTTGGGTACACACATTAATTAATTCTACTCCTAACAAGAATTAGATGGCAATGCACATGAGGCTTGAAAACCAAAGATTAGTTTCAGCTGTGAAATTTATTTCACCTCCCTCCCCAGCCTACCTTTGCCCCCAGCCCTCATGGCCCAAAATAACCTCACCACTCAGTAACCGCAAAGGCAGTAACTCAGTTCCTTTTAGGCAGGGAGGGAAAACACAGTGTAAGTAATATAGGTTACATAGCAAGCTGAGTGAACATGAGTTGAAACTGAAAGTCTGAGAAAGCTACAAAAAAGTTTCCATTTCAAGTCAGTATGTTTTGGATAAAAAAGAGACCTAATAAAAATGGGAGCAGGAAAATAAAATATTAGGAACTAGCAATCAGCCATAGAGGTGAAATGGGGGAGAGAAGGACAGCAAGAGGAGTGACAACTGAGGCCATTAACTGTAGATAAAGATAAGAAGGCAATATCATTTCAGTAACTGTTAACTTAGGTATCTGGATTATGAAAGACTCAAAGGCTCTCTGGGAAAATTTGTTCTGATAAAGCAAAGTATATCTGTTTAAATGTCAGATCATCTCCCTCTTACAAGTCAATCCATATGAGAGCAATTTTCCTGACTCCCTAAAAGTCGTTATTTTTTTTAACTAAACTAGCAAAGTCTTTAAAAAAGAAAAAAAGATAAAATCTAAGGTTTCCTTTTCCAAATACATAACATGGTTGGACTGTACCACAGATTAGTCTTCTATACAATTTTTGAGTATGCCATTTGTAAGTGTTAGCATTGTAAATGACAGGAGACTTTAAGAGTTTACTTGTAATATTTCTTTTTTTTTTTTTTTAAAGATTTTATTTATTTATTTGACAGAGAGACACAGCGAGAGAGGGAACACGAGCAGGGGGAGTGGGAGAGGAAGAAGCAGGCTCCCCGCGGAGCAGGGAGCCCGATGCGGGGCTCAATCCCAGGACCCTGGGATCATGACCTGAGCCGAAGGCAGACGCTTAACGACTGAGCCACCCAGGCGCCCCATACTTGTAATATTTCCCTAGGTACTATAATGGCCATAGGTTATGCACTTGCTTGACCATACACTTTTGATGCTATGCGATACAAAATTGGGAAAAGCTCTTCTGTGGTACTGTGTTTCCTCTTCTCTTAGAGTCAGAAGAATCCAGTCTGCAAAACTCAGCTTCAGAATATTCAAAAGGAAAGCAGGTTTTTCAGAATTGGATTGAGCAATTATACTGAACTTCCCTGCTTTCAAATACCCGGAAGTATTGCTCCATACTATATTCAGACTTATCCAACCTGTGTCTCATGGAATTTGGAAAAGTCGCCATTTGTAAGCCCAGCTATAAATGGTGGTCAAAAATAAAAATAAGTATCAGTGGGCTTTCTTTTTTTTTTTATTTGAGTATAACTAACAATGTTATATTAGTTTTAGGTATACTGTGGGCTTTCTATTTAATACTGTTCAAATCAAAAATATTTCTCCCCTTTGGCTAGATAGCTATTTAAGTTTATATTCACCAGTCCTAATTGGATCAGAATCATTCAAAAATCACAAGTGGATTATATTTCTGATACATACCTTATTATTTTTACTATTTCCGTATTGACCATATGTTTTAATACATATTTCATTTAAATGACAAAATAGAATTTCTCAGTCATGTGGTTATTTAAATTTTTTCTTCCATCACTTAAAATAGAAAAAGGGAAAATACAGAAATTTACATGTTGTGGTTGTGGGAAAGAGCATGAATGTGTTAATCAAATTCAGGCCCTATCTGTTATAAATGTATAGCCTCAGGCAGGTTTAAGATTTCATAGCCTCATCTGCAAAATCAAAGTAGTAGCCTGTTTAAGCGGGTACTATGAGGATTAAATATTATATGTAAAGCATACACTAAAACCTATTCCCATTCTGTCTCACTACCCAGTTCCATTTTAAATCTAGCAACAAGTTTGAAAACTTAGTTTTATATTGCAACTAAATAGCTATGTAAAAAATGGCCTGATAAATACTATTATGTACAAAAGAGAAAACTATTCAAGGATTGTAAATGGCAACAGCTAATCTTTGTATCACTTTATAATGTGTAAGTTACTTTATATATGTTACTACATCTTATAATTATATAATCTCATTTAATTGTCATGTTTTGCCAGCTATCATTATTCTCTGCATAGATAAGAAACCCAACTCAGAAGCTTAGTCACATGATTGAGAGTGACAGGGCCAAGACTCATATGCAGGGCCTCCATCTCCCTCCTCACATTTTCCACCTGTTCCTTTCTCCATCTCCCAGAAATGGTGGCCAGAACTCCTTGCTTGAATATTTTAAATAATCTCACTTCACTTTATAAATTTCATAAATTCAGCCAGCTTATCACAGAAAGCAATAGTGAGAAATTGTCATCTCAATTAACTGCTAGGTAGCAGAACCTCTATAATAACTGGCTTTGTTTTACATATTAGGTCATATTTCGATCAGCTCCTGACATTGATCTACTGATCTAACATATTTTAAAAGCCCTACATTGTACTTCCTTTCAGATTCCTTGTATATAAAAGATGGGAGGTAGAACGAGAGCAGTAGCCTGGGGAATCTCATAAAAAAGAGAGGACTTAAAGGAATTTCATTTCGTATAAATGAAACTAAGCACAGATGGAGCACTCTGTATAAAAGCAGGGAAAACGAGACAAAATCCTCTAAGGAAAGATCAGGTGCTAAATGCATGTAAACGAAGTTTTCTTAGGCAGGGAGAAACTAATGTGTCAGATTGTCAGAGGAAATGGTAGCCAACTTCAGTGTCAATAGTAGGGAGGAGTTACCAGTGATCGGGACAAAATTAATCTTAGATCCTGCAGTTTGTGTTAAAAGACAGGAGAAGAATTACTTCATGGCTCTTTTCCCTCTGTACCCAAATGAAGCATCCTGTATTTGGAAGAAAACCCTTTCCCCATGACACAAGCTGGATCAAGGTTTTCTGCAGGGGGTTGTGCTTTGCTAGCTGGCTCATACGCCAGCTCTCCACTGCTGCTACCTCAGTCTTCGTTCCTCAAACCGGCAAAGCCCTTACTTCCTCCTGCACTCTGCGACTTCAGAGAGAAAACAGGAACTATCGTGAACTTTTTCAACTTTCCTGACACCAAATCTACAAACCTACCTGTACCTGTACCCATTTTTGAGCATTCTTCACTCCTATTGCAATGACCCTCATAGCAAAAGGCTAATCCCTTAACCTATGCACTGGACCTTGTGCAAACAACACACACACACGTCATCATCATCATCATCATCATCATCATCATCATCATCATCCACTTCTCTGCTGGCTCCTTTCCATCAGCATCTAGATGCACAGATGTATTAAATCTCTCCATCTTTAAATAGAAGCATGATCTCATGTCTTCCTCTAGATACTGACCTTTTGCTTTCCTCCTCTTTAATAGCCAAATCTAAAGTGTCACAATTTCTCACCTCCCTCTCACTTCTCAACCCACTTTAATCTAGATTCTGCTCCCACCACTGTACAAAAATGCTCAATAAGATCATTTATGGTTCTTATTTTTACTAGTCTTCCTAGCAACGTTAAAGCTTCCTTTTCAAACCACTCTTTAACTGATGTGATACCTAGTTTTCCTAGTACTTCTCTGACCACTCTTTCTTATTTTCAAGTTTATTCTCAACTTGATAGAGATTCTCAGGATTTTGTCCCAAAAGCCCTCTTCTCCTCATTCTGTCCACACTTCCTAGGTTCTCCCAGCCATTTCCCAGGCCAATGATAAATTTGGGCACTTCTGACCTGTACTTCTCTCCTGAACTCTTCCAAAATTCTACCTGTATATCCTTTTACTGGACATCTTCCCTTAGGATATTTCATAAGCAACTCAAACCCAACAAATCCTAAAGCTCAACTCCTCTTCCCCCATCATCAAACCTGCTTTATCAGTATTCCCTACCTCAAGAAATGACACCACTGCCCACCAAGTTCTAGCCAGAAATCTAGGAGCCATCCTTGACTTGTCTCTTTCTCACACATTCCACATCTATCAATCTCCTAATCATGTTTGTTGCACATCTTAAATATCCTTTAAATTTGTGTATCTCTATCATCAGTGCCACCACTGTAGTCCAAACAACCATCAGCTTTCATCTGGACTGCCCCAGTAGCTTCTAGGGTAGTCTTCCAGTATTCATGCATACTCTCCATCCCTCAGTCCATTTTATATTCTGCCAATATCTTAAAGCTCAGCATAATCTGGCTCCTTCCTGCTTTTCTTACATCTTTATGAGCTAAACCACCCTTGCCCTGGTTTACTGTGCTCCAGCTCTGCAGACTTTCTTTTAGTTCCTCCAACACAACCCATTCTTTTCTTCCCTTAAAGCCTTCCCACCTAATGATCTCTCTCCTTCTAATTCCCCCACACTCTTCATCAGGGTAACTCCTATGTAATCTCTTCCTCAGGGAAATCCTCCCTGATGCACCAGACTAATTTGCTTTCAGTGTACCCAAATCATGTATAATTTTTGGTGTTAAATCGCTTCCCACTAAACTGTAAATGCCCTGGAGGCTAGGGACCGTGTCTGATTTGTTCATCATTGAATCCCTGCTGCTTAATATAGTGCCTGGCACATAGACACTGGTTGTTATTTGTTGAATGAAAAGGTACAAATACAGAAGTAATTTATCAGAAAGAGCCCATCATCCGTCCATGGCATTGCAATAGGAATCAAAATGCCATGTTATCAGCATAACATTTCATGCTTGCATAAGAGCAAGCTATCATGGGGGAAGGGAGGTTGATGAACTTAAGCAACCTGACAGAAAACAAGAAACTCACGGAACATGTAACTCTAATGTGGACATCTCTTCAATTTATCTGCTGATTTGAGATTTTCACATTTTACAAAGCTGTAATCCCTGTGTAAGCATTTCTTTCCCCGCCCCCCTTTCTTTTTCCTAAGTAAACTCAACATCCAACATTGGGCTTGAACTCACAACCCCGAGAACAAAAGTTGCATGCTCTGCCGGCTGAGCCAGCCAGGCGCCCCATGTGTAAGCAGTTTTAATTCTGCTTTTTTACAAATTTCCACCCTAAATCGTTGTCTACTTGTTATGTTTAAAGGCAACATGGGATTACCTCAAGTTAATAGGTCATGATTTTCTTAGCCATTTCCCCACTGCTAGGCTTTTTGGTTAGTTCTTCCATTGCTATGAATAGCAGTGCTACAGACACTATTCATAAATAACTTTTTCATTTCAAATTATCTCCTTGAGGAATATAAGAGTGGAATTAGGACATCAAAGCATATGAGCAATTTCTATCCCTTCATATAGATAGAGAGTTCTCAAAAGAAAAGAATCAGTGTATAGTACCATTAAAAATATATAATACAGAAGCACCTGTGTGGCTGAGTCGGTAAAGCATCTGACTTGGTTTCGGCCCAGGTCATGATCTTAGGGTCATTGTGAGATTGGGCCCCGCGTGATTTCCTCCCTCGAGATTCTCTCCCTCTCCCCCTGCCGCTCCCCCTGCTTGTGCACTCTCTCTTTCTAAAATAAATAAAATCCTTCAATATATATATATATATGCTATGTATTATATGCAATATATAATACAAAACCTAAATCTGATTCCATGTAGTCCTACCAACATTGGGTTTTATACTTGTTTAAATTTATTTCGTGAAGTTTAAAAGATAATAACTTTTATTGAGCTCTTTCTATGTGCCAGGGACTTCAAAGGATTTGATATGAATTTTCCCATTTAATAATCACCATAAAACTGTAGGGTAGATGCTATCTCCTCCCTTTTAGTAATGAGAAAACTAAGGCTTAGCATCGCTCAAGTAATTTGATAAGGTTTAAATGTAGATGTACTGATTCCAGAACTGTACTCTTAACCAACATAATGTTTGTTAGTGATAGTGTTTTTTTCTGTTTTATTTTCTCAAAAGGAATAACCTCTCTGATTTCAGGAGTATAGTATAATGTGCTTCTAGAAAGCTTGTTGTTTGTTGAGGTAAATATCTAGATGGACCTTTTGGTTGAGAAAAGTCAACTCCCTGGGTTGGTTTAAGTGGGTTGGGGGGATACAAAGAAAGATCAGTTACTCCAAACAATAAAATGAAAGAAATTTGAATTTTCATTGGATGCCCTAGGAAAAGAGAATGAGGCCTAGGTAAGAAAGAAGCGGAGGGAGATTGATGAGAAGAACTGAGATGGGACGCCCACCAGAAACACAGCAGGAGGCAGGGTCCTGCTGGAGATGGCCAGTGAGAAGTTTCCCAAGATAGTGGAGAATGGCTTTCCGTTTCTGTGAGCAGTCATGTATACACTGACTTTGAAGTTGTTTTCTGTTTTGTGCTGTAGCCTTCCATTAACTCTAAACCTTGTGTGCAATTTGGATACACCCAACCATCTTGGTGGTGGGTCATTTGGAGGAATGAAGGAAGAGAACAGGCACATCACAGGCAATAGCCAAAGGACAAACAGGCTGCATCATGGTCTGCCCCAGGAGATAGAGAAGCAACTTGGAAACACTTGGGGAAATTGAAGTCTCAGGACTTCCCACAGTGGGTGGAAATGGGGCTGTGGCCATTTTTTTATTGAGAGAATGACCCTTAAACATTAAATTGTTTGGGGTTGCCAGATCAGAAACTTTGGAGTTGCATTCAAGTGAAAAAGTACTTTTGTTGAGACACAGTGAAAGAAATATGATTTATTAGCAGCATTTGTCAGTCCTTGATATATAGTAATTAAAAACTTCCTGATCTCCCACTGAAGGTGTGCCACGGGGCTCAGACCTCCATCCTCTCCTCTGTGGACAGATTCAGTCCCTTGGTGATATCTCATCCAGTTTCATGCTTCTAGATACCATCCCTATGTTGACAGTTCCCAAATTTATATCTCCCAGACTTCTTTCCAGTATTGCCCACTTGACATTCCCAACTTGGATGTTTAAAACTCATCTCAAATTTAGCATGTCCAATATTACATTTCTGATATCCCTTCTTCAAACCACATCACTCATGGTTTTCTCCATCTCAGTCATTGGCAACTCTATCCATCCTTTCAAGCTAAAACACAGAGTCATCCTTTATCACTCTTTTTCTGTCATACCCCATCTCTAGTTTGACAGGAAAGTCTGATATTTTTACCTTCGGAATATATCCAGAATGCCCATTCCCACCATCTCTACTTCTACCACTCTGGTCAGAGCCACCATCATCTCTCACCTGTATTGCCACAAAAGTCTCAGATTGACCCCCTGCTTCCACCTCCCCCACCCCCCCAGCAGCCAAGGGTGATCCTTTTAAAACCTGTATAGGAAAAGCTTGTTACTCCTCTGCTTCCCATTTCATTCACAGTAAAAGCCTAAGTTCTTCCAGTGGTCTTCTGTGATCTCCGCATCCCCTGCCACCCTGCCCTGCCCCACTATTACCTCTTTGACCTCACTTCCTTGCCCTGCCCCCTTGTTGTCTCTCTTCAGCTCCACCTGCATCCTTGATGTTACTGAACAAAGCCAGGCACCTTAGAACTTTGGCTATTCTGCCTGGAATGCCCCACAAAGTGTATTCTCTCACTTCTTTTACATCTTTGCTTAAATATCAACTTTTCAGTCAGATCTTCCCTTAACCATCATCCTCTTTTATTTTTTTTTTATTTTAATTCCAGTATACTTAATGTATAGTGTTGTAGGTTTCAGGTACAATATAGGGCTTCAATAATTCTATACATTACTCAGTGTTCATGATAAGTGTACTCTTAATCCCAACACCTATTTCACCCATCCCCCCCACCCACTTCCCCTCTGGTGACCATCTGTTTGTTCTCTATATAAAGAATCTGTTTTTTAGTTTGTCTCTTTTTTTCTTTGTTCATTTGTTTCTTAAATTCCACATATGAGTGAAACCATATGGTATTTGTCTTTCTCTGACTTATTTCACTTAGCATTATACCCTCTAGATTTATCCATGTTGTTGCAAATGGTAAGATTTCATTCTTTTTTATGGCTGAGTAATATTCCATATTATATATATAATATATTTATATATTATTGGATTTTATATCCAATTTATATATTATTATATATATAATATAATATGGAATATTATATATAAGGGTGTATATATATATACATATATATACACACACCATCTCTTCTTTATCCTATTCATCTATTGATGGACACTTGGGCTGCTTCCACAACTTTGCTATTGTAAATAGTGCTGCTATAAACATAGGGGTGCATGTATCTTTTCAAATTAGTGTTTTCAGATTCTTTGGGTAAATACCCAGGAGTGGAATTACTGGATCATATGTATGGTAATTCTTTTTAATTTTTTGAGGCACCTCTATACTGTTTTCTGCAGTGGCTGTACCAGTCTGCATTCCCACCAGCAGTGCATGACCATTATCCTCTTTTAATTGCAGTATCTCATCAGCATTTCCAATCCCAGTTCTCTCGCTTTACACTCTTTCCTTTAGCACTTAATCACCTTCTAGCATACTATATAATTTATTGTTATAATTAACTGTTATAATTTATTATCTTTGTTGCTTATTGTCTTATCTTCCTCCACTCACCACTACAATATATAAGCTCCATGAAGCTAAAGATCTCTTTGTACCTTGTTCACTAATATATCCCAAGCACTCAGCATCATGCCTAAGTCATTCAATGCCTAACTCACTCAATGATAATTATCTGAGTGAAAAAAAAAAATGAAAATCTGTCATCCCCAGCAACAGAATGAGAATCTTAAGTCCACAATTTCATACAAGAATACACATTTTCCTTTAGACCAGGGATCAGCAAGCTTTTTCTTAAATATTAATAAATATTATAGGCTTACAGTTCATATGGTCTCTGTTGTAACTACACAGCCTCCGCCTTGGGAGCTCTAGGGTGGCCAGAGACTGTATATAAACAAATGGGCATGACTGTGTTCCAATAAAACTATTTACAAAAATAAGCAGCCAACTAGTGGGCTGTACTTCACTGATTCCTCCTTTAGACAAAGACATATCTCAGTAAATCATAACTCTTCATTGGCAGGCTAAGCTCTACCCATCGACTTTACTAATTGCCAAAA
Source organism: Halichoerus grypus (assembly GCF_964656455.1). Taxonomy (NCBI): domain Eukaryota; kingdom Metazoa; phylum Chordata; class Mammalia; order Carnivora; family Phocidae; genus Halichoerus; species Halichoerus grypus. Next base: position 43,012,572 of record NC_135719.1, on the reverse strand, counting down.
ACAAAAGTCTGGAAAAGTGAATGCAAACCTAGCAAAATTACAGATGAGTAGCTTCTCTGCCTGCAGACAGATTGGGCATTCCTTACTCAAAGTGGCTGTTGAGCAATATAGGATTTGGGGGTGGGAGATAGGGAGAAAAACCCTGGGATCAGCCACTTTCTGACTAATGAGTGTAGAACACATTATCTGTAGCTTTGGAGTATCCTCTAGAGGTTTCTAATATGCAGAATGATCTACTTCTGAGACCTCTTTTCTCTAGGCCATTAAGTTCTTTGGCATTGATGATGAATTTCCTGTGGAAAAGAAACCACTTTTATTTTTGTCAGCTATTCTAAAAGTCAGTAGATTGACACAGTGGTTGTGAAAATACCTGCCAATATCCTGAGGCCCGAGCCCTAATCTCCTGCCATCTAGACCAGTGATTCCCAATCAGGGGCAGTTTTGCCCCACAGGGGACCTTTGGCAACATCTGAAGATGTCTTTGGTTATCACAACAAGGGGCGGGGGGGGGGGGTGGGTGCTACTGGCGTGAGGTAGACAGAGGCCAAGGATGCAGCTAAGCATCCTACAATGCACAGAAAACCCCTATAACAAAGAACTCGGCAGCCCAAAATATCAGTAGTGCTGAAGTTGAGAAACCATGATCTCTACTATTCTGCTGGACTTTTTATTTTATTTTATTTTATTATGTTATGTTAATCACCATACATTACATCATTAGTTTTTGATGTAGAGTTTCATGATTCATTGTTTGCGTATAACACCCAGTGCTCCATTCAGTATGTGCCCTCTTTAATACCCATCACCAGGCTAACCCATCCCCCCACCCCCTCCCCTCTAGAACCCTCAGTTTGTTTCTCAGAGTCCATAGTCTCTCATGGTTCGTCTCCCCCTCCAATTTCCCCCCCTTCATTTTTCCCTTCCTACTATCTTCTTCTTTTTTTTAACATATAATGTATTATTTGTTTCAGAGGTACAGGTCTATGATTCAACAGTCTTACACAATTCACAGTGCTCACCACAGCACATACCCTCCCCAATGTCCATCACCCAGCCACCCCATCCCTCCCACCCCCCACCACTCCAGCAACCCTCAGTTTGTTTCCTGAGATTAAGAATTCCTCATATCAGTGAGATCATATGATACATGTCTTTCTCTGATTGACTTATTTCACTTGGACTTTTAATCTGCTTTGTACTCCACTGCCAGACCAGCATTCCTAAACCACCAAATTTATCTAAACATCACTCCTAAGCTTCAGTAGCTCCAGTAGCTCCTCGTTGCCTGAAAGTTCAAATCTTTCCTTCTCATCCTGGCATTTAAATCCCTCAGGATTTTGCCCACTTGTGTTTTCATTCCCCAGCAGGAACTCTGCTTCTCACAAGTTTTCATCTGCATCATCCTCCACACGGTCATCCTTTTACCGATGTTATCCCTCACACACGTACCTTGTAGGCTCCTCCCCACATCTCTTCTCTGATCCAGCTCTTACTCATTCTTTGAAGCCCACACACGCTGCACACCCCTCTGCCAATGAGTTGGTCCCTTTTTGTACCACTCCTTTCTGTACTTACCATGGGCTCACATGTTTTACACTGTTAGAATAGCTCTTCCCTCTGTCTTGTTTCCTCAATGAACTCCCTGAAGGGTTCCACATTGTATTTCTGGCCTTTCAGTCTCAGTTTGCACAGCATAAGGTGTGAAAACTGTATAGTTGTATTGAGAGATTCTTGTATTGAGAGTCAAATGAGATGAGTATAAAAAGCACCTTGTACAGGGCCTGGTACCCAGTTAAGTGCTCAGAAAATTATAGTATCATAGTATCTATAGGAGCATACAATCGGGAGCCCACAGAATGTGCTTAATAAATCTTTTAATAGTAGTTACGTACTGGAGAGAGCATGCATTCAGACTAGCCTGGTATTTGGAAGTAACAGCAAAGAAAAACTTGCATCAGAAATTCTACACCAATTAACACTCCTTCATGCTAGAGCGAATCCAGGAGAAGTGGGTGTCACATTTTCTCAAAGTGGTGCCTAAGCCAACCTTTCTGCCTTTAACAAGTTAATGAATAGCTTATGAGTAAGCTTTGCCCACTCTGGCCCAATTTAGAAGGCTGCCAATAGGATAGGATGTCGATATGCCACACTCAGCTTTGCTGGGGTCCCAGCTGCATCCTCCCTAAGTGATTCTGCTCTCAGCAGCTGGAGGCTCTGATATCCCTAGAGAAGTGGGCACCAGTGGGATGAGGCTGCAAAGAGGTCCTGGCCTTTCCCCAAGAGAGCCTTGTCTCAGATCTTGTGTGGGGCCTGGTATTCCGAGCAGCCCAGGTTTGGCTTTGGGCCAGGCACTGAGTGGCAAACAAGAAGGAACACATTCCGGGAAGGCAAGGAGCCCTGCCAACACAACGGGGGCCGGGCAAGCTGGGCCTGCTGGGCGCCAGGTGCTCCTTGGCTCTGTGGAGGTCAGGCACTCAGGGAAATGCACTAGGGTTTCTCTGGATTATCATTTCAGGGGCTTAAACACCTCCCTCCCTCTCACTTCAGGTGGACAAAACAGTGCTAAACCTCTAAACCTGTATCTTCTGCCTTCTGGGTTCTAGCCCCTCATCCCTGAATAAAGGTAGGAGAGGAAGGAGTGCTGTGGCCTCCTGAGATCACACTTTGGGGGAGCCAGGTTTCTGTAATTCTGTGCCCTGAGTAAGAGAAGATGCTACCGACAGCAAGGACAGGTCAAGGGGAAACCTGGGATTTCTATGCCCTTGTTGGAAGAGAAGCCGAGCTCCCCACCCTCCCCCTCCTACATCCACCCGTCCCCTCACCCCACACCCCCAAACAACACATGCTGGTTCTTCACGCCTGCCAGTTCTGCCTCCCTACTGGCCTGACCTTCAGGTCTGGAGAGCCCTTGGGAAGGCATTCCATTCTGCCCCCCACCAACACCCCTCCCCCCCATGAAAGAAGAGGAAAAGGAGAAGAGAAACAACCAAAGGAGACCATGGAGAAATGGCCACGGGAGCTTGCCAGAGCTCCCCTTCTGCCGCTGGATAGGCAATGCACTGGACTCGGACCAGACCTGGCCCGGTTTCACCCCACAAGGGGACAGCAGCGGGGGCCTTTGACAAAGGAGAATGAAGTCTGGTCCTCTCTGCGGCTCCAGCTCCTGCTGGGCTTTGCTGCCACCTAGTGGCCTAGATGGCATCTCTTCCCCCTCAAGGAGACCAGCCTGGAAATCGGCTTCAGTCCCCGCCTGAGGCAAACCTGAGAGCCTTCTCTGAGAAGCTTCTCTACCCTAGGATGCCCTGCTTCTGCAGCCCAGCAGCTGGGAGAGAGGGGCAGCCCAGGTTCATGACCTCACCCAGCTCGACAGGTGTCCTAATGCCATCGCCACCAGGTAGGCGGGCCAAGGCTGGCTGGCTGGGGGCCGGGGGTAGGGGTGGGGGCAGTCTCTTACTCGCAGGAGACCCCTGTGGGTTACGATTCTGCCAGAGCTCCCCTCATTCCTGAATGCCCTTTTCACTAGAGCTCCTGCTCCTCCAACGACCCTGCCTTGTCTGGCTACACCTGTGTTGTAAAACCCAGGCTCCTGCATTTTATATATATATATATATATATAATTCTCCAATCTCTCCAAATTTAAGGCAGTTGTTTCTTCCTTATAAAGTTAGCTCATTTCAACTTTAAAATTATAAAGATTATATGCCCTCTCTGTGATGCTGCTGCTATGAACCAGTCCCTGAGAATAATGGAAAGGGGGTATATTATGTAGATTATCAGCCATATTTTCCTGCATATTACATTCACGTGTTTATTTCATCTAGCAAAAGAAAGCACTTGGTTTCAGCAACCACTGATCCTACAGACTCCAAACTTCCTGATCTGAGCAGCAGTACCCAGGGATTGTATAAAGTCCAAACTCCCTTTTCCTGTCTACCTCTCCAGCCTCTTTGTCTGTGTGCGTGTATGTGTGTGTGTGGTAAAATACACATAAAATTTACCGTCTTCATCATTTTTAAGTGTGTAGTTCCATAGTGTCAAGTATATTCCCATTGTTGTGCAACCATCATCACCGTCTCCAGAACTCTGTTCGTCTTGTAAAACTGAAACTCTATGCCCATTAAACAATAACTCTCACTTCCCTTCCCCCCAGCCCCTGGCAAACACCACTCTACTTTCTGTCTCTATGAATGTGACCACTCTAGGTACCTCGTATAAGTGGAATCATACAGTGTTTGTCTTTTTTTTTCTAAAGATTTATTTATTTATTTGAGAGAGAGAGTGTGTGTGAGCAGGGGGAGGAGCAGAGGGAGAGGGAGAAGCAGACTCCCCGCTGAGCACAGAGCCCAATGCAGGGGTTCGATCCCAAGACCCTGCGATCATGACCTGAGTTGAAATCAAGAGACAGTGGTTCAGCTGACTGAGCCACCCAGGTGCCCCAATGTTTGTTTTTTTGTGGCTGGCTTATTTCACTTGACAGAATGTCCTCAAAGTTCATCCGTGTTATAGCATGTGTCAGAATTTTCCTCCTTTTTAAGGATGAGTAACATTCCATTGTATGCATATACCACATTTTGTTTATCCATTCATTGGCTAATAGACACCTGACCTGGGTTGCTTCCACCTTTCGGCTATTATGAGTAATGCTGCTCTGAACGTGGGTGTGCAGATAGACAACTCTTCAAACCCTGCTTTCAGTTCTTTTGGGTATACAGCCAGGAGTGGTATTACTGGATCATATGGTAATTGCCTTTAATTTTTTGAAAAACTGCCGTACTATTTTGCACAGCAGTGGCGGCACCATTTTACATTCCCACCTGCAGTGCATAAGGGCTCCAATTTCCCCACATCCTCACCAACACTTGTTTTCTGTTTGAGAGTAGCCATCCTAATGTGTGTGAAGTGGTGCCTGATTGTGGTTCTGATTTCCCTAATGACTAGTGATGTTGAGCATTTTTTCATGTGCCTGTCGGCCATTTGTATCTCTTCTTCGGAGAAATGTCCATTCAAGTTCCTTACCCATTTTTTAATTGGTTGTATATGTTGTTGGTGTTGACCTCTCCAACCTCTTTCCACATCACTCTCCCACCTCATCAGTATCCTAGCGTCATGCAGAGTCTCTCTGTGCAGAAGAGACATATGCGTTCTCTCCTACGTTTTGCAGTTACTGATCCATTTGCCACGAAATGCTGCTCCCGTGGCTGGTTCCTCATCCTTTAACGTCAATCTAAAAGTCACTTCAGAGAACCTTTCCTGACTGACCACCCATCTACAGCCAACTCCCCATTTACTCTCATATCACCGTTTCTCCCCTTCATGGAATCTAATCACAATCTGCACTTACCTTGCTTGTTTACATATTTACTTGGAACTTCTGTGTACGTGGTGTGTAAGTGCCATGGGGACCCAGAGATGCTGCCTGTCATGTTCACTGCTGTATCCCCAGTGCCCCGCAGAGTACCTGGCTCGTGCTCTGGGCTCAGGATTTGCTGAATGAATGAATCACTACTAGAAGGGGCATCCTAGGGAAAAAGAAAGGTAACGTGACGCAAACTGGAACTTCACCTCCCTAATCTAGGCTCGATGTCATAGAAAAGGACACAGGGATTTTCTGGCTCGGAGTTCTGGACTTGAATTCCTGAGTCAGAAGCACAGTACCATTTGAACCCGGGACGTTGCTTTGGAGCTGCCCAAGAGAAATAGGGAAGCCTTCTCGGTGTCCCCCCAGCAGAGGCAGGAGGCTGCGGAAGTTTCCTGTGGCCGCTCTTCGCCTTCCCAGTATGCCTGAAGTATGAGGCGGCTCGGCTACAGCCCTGTGAGATTTGCAGAGTACTCGAGATTCTGGGGATGACTTGGGCCCCGTCAGTCTCCTTAGTGCCAAATATGTTAACACGAAGACCTTTTGTGAGTCGTCAAAAGATAAAAATGAACTTTCCATACCACAGGACACTAGAAAAAAATTGAATGTTTATATTTTAAAATATTTTCAAAGGCTACTGCCATGCCAGAACAACCCAAGGATAGTTGAACCAATCTCTCAGGGACTCAAAGGGACTCAGCCAGTGCAAGCAGGTCTGTATAAATACACACAGTTTACAAATGAGCACAAGGGAAAGGACAGTGGCCCCACAGGACCAGGCTGAGGAACAAAAGGGAGAAATGGACAGGGGGCCCTCCAGAGTGACAGGCACACTCATACCCAAGAGGACCTCCAGAGCTACCTCCCCTATAGCATGCCTCTTGCCTTTTCTGAGCCCGGGGCATGGCTGGAGACCAGATTCACCAGCATGTTGGCACAGCTACCCATGACTTGGCACCTCTGGTGGCCTCTCATGAGCCTCTGGCTCAACCTAGCAGGACTCAGAGAATGGACCTATTCTCCCTGCCCTTCAGCAAGGACCAAGGCGGGGAGACACTGGGGCAAGTGGGACTATTTCCCTGAAAACGTGATATAAAGGAGTGATGAAGGGGGCTGGTTCCAAAAAAAGGATGGGTTTTTATCCAGTGTGGTGCTGTGGGGAGAACGGAATATGAGTTCACCTGACACCCCCAGAGGTGGTCCCAGCAACCCCCCAGGCAGGCTCTAAGCTTAATCCTAGAACCTGCAGCGGGGGGAGGATAAGGAGACCGCTCGTCTGAGCTTAGGGACTTCTCACCTACAGATCCGTCCCCCACATCCTCATTTGGGTTTGTCATAAACAGGACAATCATGGCTCCACAATAACTAATTTCCACTTGGATTTCTCCCTGATTAACCTCTCAGGTGTTTGAAGAAGGAAAAGCAATGACTGTTTCTGACACACTCACCCCATCACCATGACTTTGCCTGATACATCTGACCTCCTCACGAAGGCCCTTCTAGAACCCCCAAAGGCACTGTCTTGGCATATTGGAGTCCCAGGGAGAGCAGGCAGAGTTCTGAGGCACAGAGGAGCTGTTTAGAATAGAGAAGGCCTTGGAGAGATGGAGAACTCTCTAAGGCAAAGCTACCACTGTGTCCACTCTTCCCATCCCCCATCTCTCTTGTCCCCAGAGGAATCAGACAAAACCCCTTGACCTGGTCCCTGCACTGTACCAGGCCCACCTTGGACACCCCCACCTTATTCATGGAGTGGAGGACCCTCCCCCATGGCCTGCAACTCACTGATTCCAAGTGACACGAGTGAGCTCTGCCCTGCAGTGGCCCAGCACCCTCATGCCCAGCTGCCCAGCTGCCCAGCCACGCCTCCCCAACAGGCTACTATTGGTCATGGCCTCTCAGGCAGTCAGGCAGGGAGTACAAAGCCAGCTCAAATCAAAGCCACCGACCTTCCCCTCGCCCTCCATCCTCTACTTCCCGCCTAGGGCACCTTAGAACTGTTTGAGCACACCAGGGGAAGATGCAGTACCAGGTCTGTGACCACAGTGATCACAGGCCCTGTTCCACCTGTCTCACCAGGAAGTGGCAGCTAAGGACACAGAACACTGGACCTCGGCCCTCCTTCGCAGCCCCTGCCACCGTCCTCTGCTACAAGTACTGTCCTCCAGATTCAGCCAGCCTCCTCGTGAGGGGCATGAACCTTCCCCTCTGGCTGGAATCCTAGCTACACACCCTCCTCTCGTTGTTCCTAGCTCCCCCCGACCCCACTTCCCCTGTCTGCCCTGGGCCTGACAGGTGCCCCCAGGACAGGGACTCTCGGGGGCCCCAGTGAGAGCACAGTATGTTGGGAGAGAGCAGAGGCCCACTGGTGGTTTTTGTCCGGGCCTCTGTCCCACTACTGCCGCGAGCCGCGTGGCCGTGGAGAGCTGCATTCCAGGTACCAAATCGTGGCCTTTGTCCCTTGGTTGGTTCCTAGTGCTCTGCCTCTGTGCCAGACCGTTTCCAAGGAACAAGCTAACTTTCTTTTTCCAAGGGCTTGCTGAAGCTTAGTATACAGAATTTCTCGGCTGGTTCCAAGAATCTGGCTTCGTGTCTGAGTCCCCAAATTGTAGGAGCTTTGTCAACAGCAGGGATAAGAGTTGAGGGGAGGAGGAAGGATCTGGAGTATTTTCCTTCATACTCAGTCTCAGCACAGCAACAGCATAAACCACGGGGGTCACTGGTGGAAGCTTAGCACCCAGAGCATTCTTGGAGAAGCCAAGGTGGTTGTTACCTGCACACAGGAGATCCCCAGATCAGAGAAGGGGCCTTACCCTGCACACTGTGTCCAACCTTGCTTGCCAGATTGAGCTGTCAAGCCAGCCCAAGGGCAGGGCCAAGTCCAACCAGGACAACAAGCTGCCTGGCCATAGGTATTGGCTCCTGTCCTTTACCTTCAATCCCCGAGGCATTGGGAAGAGACAGGACATCACCTGTGCCCAGGGACTGGGCCATCCCAATTCAGGGAGCATAACTGCTGTTCTAGCCGGGAGATGCGGAACGCCAGATAGGATGAGGACATGACCAAGAAGCAGATCCTGGAGAAAGAGAGATAAGAAGGATATCTTATCTGGAAAAAGGACATTTTTGGAGGCTCACCAAAAATAGGAGTGGGGACAAAGCTACTTCCTGCAACTGGAGGAATTAAAGAACTCTTTGCCTCTTGGCTACATTCAGGCCTGGACATCTTTGTTCCCAGAGGCCATGTGAGGGTCCTGAGACTCGTCCCCATGGAGGTGTCTTCGAAGCCCAGCAGGAATTCTGGGTCCTTAAACTGAGCCCACCTTCCCTCTGACCAGCCACCTTGGTCCTGTGCCTCCTCTTCAAGGCCGTTAAGATTATCCCCCAAGGTGGTACGTCCCTTCTCCCAGCAAGTGCTGAGGCTGACAGTTGGAACTCAGCCAGCAGAACCAGAGGAAGATCATGAGGTAAGGTGAGGGGAAGCCAGGGGCCCCACCATGCTCACCACTCGGCTGGTCCTTAGGCAGAATTACAGACAAGTCTGGGGTGCCAAAAACTACTCTAAAGGTGGGTGGCAGGAAGGCCACGGCTCTCCCCTAGTCTATCTGATGGCCCTCTCCAATTTTGTCAGCTGTCCCCCTCCCCAATCCCGTGCAACTTTCCCTTTTTTCAATAGCTTCACATCCTGCCCCCCCCTACTGCACACCCTAAATTACAGGGGTGCATGGATAAAGACTGGAGGCGCTTTGTCGCTGCAGAAGGGCCTGCCAGGTAGCCTCCAGACACCACTCAGGAGCCTTCAGTTGACTTAGGACCTTGCCCTCACTCTGGACAGTGACCGCCCCACACACACAGGCCCCTGCGCCAAACAGCCAGACGCCCAGGTGAGCTTGATCCCCCCCCATGTCCAATATAGTCACCTACAGCACAAAGATGACCTTGAGGAGCTGGTAATCCCAGAGCCTCAGCTCCCCGTCGCTCCTGGGCTCTTCCTCCAGCTTCTCCTCCTCACAGACGGCCTTCTCTGTGATAGGAGAGCAGTTAGGCATCGTCCTGCAGCAGGAGCCCAGCCCAGCAAGGAGCAAGCCCACCTCCCCCCATTCTCAAGCTGCTTAGGCTCTGGGCTTGGCTTTCCCTTATAGATTTGGATAAAGTACGAAACAGCTCTCAGAAGCCTTGCTGGCTGTGATTTTTCCATTTTGCAGAAGTGGGGGCAGGGAAAGCCTGGTCTTTGCAAGCAGTTGTCACAGACGAGCACCCTGAGCTCACCAGACCCGGGAGGCTTCCTGGAGGGAAAGAAGCTGTCTGTGGAGTCCATGGATGCCCGAGGTATACAAGGGATGTTGTCTGGGAGGGACAGGGACCTGGAGGCAGGGCACACTTTTCTCCACTTCATCTCAGGGATGAGGAATTCCTGCAGAGAAGGCAGGAAAAACTGTCTCTCTATGACCCTGGGATGTCACTTGTCCTAAGGGGCCCACAGTAGGTTTATCAAAGCCTTTCCAGGTACTACCAGTACGGATACCCAGTGAGCATGTTGGCAGGTACCCAGGAGGAGGGGAGCCACTGCCTTAGCAACCACGTGTCTCTCTTACCTGCTCCCTTGCTGGGACCAGTTCTTCCAGGGAACAATGTCTTTGAAGACTGCTACTATAGAACCACAGTGGGATCCAAGACGTGAGCTAACCCAGGTACGTGCTCAGATCCGCTGAGCCCAAGAAAGCTTGGCACAATGTATCTTAGATGGGATAAGTCCTCCTAATCTGGACTCTGACCCTAAGTACACCACTGACCTTAGCAGGGGGTACTTAGGGTCCCCATCAACAAAAATGGGAACAGCACCTTCTATCCCCTGCATAGTACTGTGCATATTATATGCTTGGCTAAACGCTTAGTGATTAGTGAAGGAGACTTCAAACACCCTGGGGTCATTTCCATCCCCATCACTGTTCTAGCACTCAGCTCTGCCTACCCAGAACCCCCGCAGCAGAGGAAACTGCTGGGACCTCGGCATCTCAAATGAGTCTGTCTGAGTTCTACAGTGATAGCCTTTGGAGTTCTTCCCCGAAGACATCTCTATCCCCTGGAAGGCCCTGCTGACCCTGCTAAGGAAAAGAGGAGGGTCACTGGCTCTGTGGCTGTACGGATGTGGGATCCAGCCCGGGCAGCGTTCTGGGGGCTGGACAACTGTTCTGCTCAGAAAGTCAGCAGATCTGCCCAGGACATAGTGGCTCCACATGGCACGGAGCGTGTCAGGTCTAGGGGACCCCTTGGCATAGCACGGCCACTGGCTCTTGAGCCTGGAAGGGGACAAGGGGACATTGTGGGCTGCTGCCTGGGAGGCCCTGAAGCCTCAGAGCCAGAGGCTCCCTCACACCGGCAGCTTTTGCTTCCAACCTCAGTTCTCACCAGGGACTCGCACTCAGGTTCCTCTGGAAATTCTCTTACACTCAGGCTCTTCTTGCTGGAAGGCTAAGGAAGAAAGGGAACTGGGGTCACTTGTCCATCAGGAACAGCCAAGGTCAGGAGTGAGGAGGTGTTGGCACTCTCCAAGAGAGCTTTACCTCCAAATAAGCCACCTTGGGTCAGGGGAAGCCTAGCTCCCAGAGTTTGCCGGAGTCCCCTAGTCAGTGCTGGAGCAGAGGGTAAATCCAAGGCAATGTACTTCCCCACGCTGCCGCCCCTCCCCACTTCCTCGGCGTGGGCCAAAGAGAGCTGTAGGCATACTGGGAAGCAGCCACATGCTTCTGTCTGCACACTGAAGAAGCATGATGAGGGCATACACATGGGGACACACAGCGGACACAGGCCTCAAAGAGACACACTCATAAGGATAGACACCCCGCCCAAGGACTAAGCTCAGATACAGTGAGCCTGAGCGCATTACTCGCCTCTCCCTGCTCTTGGTCCCTGTGCTGGAGAGACGGGCCAACCTCTCCCAACAGCCTGGTCCCAAGACCTCAGTCTAGGCCTGAGCAACTGCCCTGGCCCAACTCCTGCCCCGGAGCTCCATACCTGGAGGTGTGTGCAGACCCTCCTCAGCATGTCATATACACTGTCCCGGGAAAGCAGTGACACAAAGACGTACTGGGATAGAGAAAGAAAACAGAAAAGGGTGGTGTAAATACAGACTGGGGAGAGTACCAGAGTCAGGATCCTGGGGCTGGGACAGGAGACTTACAGGGATGGCCGGTCCAGAGACTCACTGACCTTCTGGCTGGTGTTGGTGGTGATGGCCAGGCCATTGGGAAGAAGCCGCGCCATCTTGTGTTTTTTGATCATTTGGACAGACACCACGGGAATGACCACCTGAGGGAGGAGAGGCATGCTTCTCTCAGGACTCACCCCCAAGGACACAGTCCCTTTGCTTCCTGCGTAGTGCCCCCTGACTGGCAGTCAGCCCAGCATGGACACCATGGAGAAGCCTGGCCCTAGGTGGGAGAATACATGAGCGTTCCACCCTCTGATGCCCTCTCCCCTTCCAGGTGTCCCACCGCCCTGCCCCTGCCCTCTGGGCTCTCACCCTATTATCCAGGAGGCCAAGGATGGTTGCCCTGGTGAATCCCATACTCCAGTAATGGAGTTCCCTGAGCCACCACCTGGCCACAATTATGGCTCCCCCAATGTGTGACATGCCACTCTGATTCTGAAGGCATTTCAGAGGCACCCATAGGCAGAATAAACTGGCTATGAACTGTTGTAGACTCTGTGGAGTCTAGATCGGGGCCCTACTTTGGAAGGGGTGAAGCTACTTCCCTGGAGACCAGGCGGGATGCCTCACAGTGAGAGGCTTCACCAGGTGCCCGATGCCCGCAGGGTAGGGGCCCTGTCTCTTTCCCGGCTGGGGCCTCATGGGCCCATTGCAGCCCTTCCCACTTATTACTACCTTTATATCCTTGCCAAAGAGGCTGGCATGGAAGCAGAGCCAGTTGGGGGAGATGTAGAGCCGGCCCTGGAGAAGGAGGTCTCTCTGGAGGGCGCAGGAACACACTGGGAATTCACAGGAAAGAAGACTGCCATGAGCAACCCCGAAGGCCTAGGGCCTGCGTCCTCACACTCAGGAGTCCAGAGCCCAGCCTCAGGGACTGCCTTGTTCAGAATCCCCCTTCCCAACCCCAGGCCCCAAACCACCCATTCCACCAGCACCCTGAGTCCTTCTCAAGAATCCTGACTGCCCCACCTGAGCCCACCAAACTGCTAGAGCTTTCCTCTTCCTCTACTCATGCTTCAAAGGGTTCCCTAAGCCTGGATTCTCGCTCCCTCAGGCAGAACGCCTTGCCCTGCTCTGGAGAGAGGGCCTCGATTGTGCAAATGCTCCCACATGCTCACTGAGAAGCCTGAGCAGGAAAGAACAGTCATGGATAAGAACAGAACAGAAAATTTTGAAGCCCTGACAGTGCCCCAAGAATACTTTCATAAATCCCATTTCAGATCCCCCATCTGCCCGGTCTTCTCAGACTTCTAAAGAAAACAGGCCCAACCACATGCAAAGGGCAGCCAGTTCCCATATCAAAATTGTGCCTTGGAGGCTCCAGAGGAGAAGACCTGGGCCTCAGGCACTCTAGGCACCTGTCCAGGCACACCTGGGAGATAGCTCACCTTTGAGAACTACCTCCTCCAAGGGGATGTCCTTAAACAGCTTGTGGTATTGTTGGTTGTATTTACTCAGTAGCGTCTGCAAACACACAAGCTGGGGCTGAGAAGTCCTGGGGGATTAGATCCCCAAAGGGGCCCTGCACCAGCCACCAGGAAATAATGCCATGGGGGCAGGGGCTCCGGGGACTTAGCACCAAGCAGTCGGCAAAGAGCCAGCGTGGGTGAAAGGCTGAGTCCCAAGCGCAGCTTGTCTCTCAGTGACATGACGACAGGAGGTCCTGACGGGCAGCCTATGATGGGAGGGGGACGCACCACCCCCACCCAGGAGGGGACACTCACTCAGGTTTCCCTTGGTGACAGGCCTTGGCGGCCAAGGAGCCAACAGTCCCTGGATTCGGGCAGCCCAGAGCCCCTCCCTTGGTGGGCAGTGAAAAGGCGGCCTCCACACACTTACCCCTTCTCGGCCACACTTCTTTATCTCTTCACCCTTCAAGCCTTCTGGCCAGTGCAGACTGCAAAAGAGACATTCCATTCCAGGGACAAGGAACCCTTGAGTCCTGCCCATACATCCTTAGTGCCAGGTCTGCCCTGGCTTTAAGCCAGAAGCTTGGGGGAGAGATTGAAGACTGAGGCCCTTCTCTAGGAGCCACAGCAAGGTGATAAGCAACAGGGAGGACGGAGCCTAGCCCTGGGGAAGGGCACTCCTGCACGCTGGGAGCCTTCCTCCCAGACAGCAGTGGGCAGCAGGCCCCCCAGGAGGTATGATCCGCCTGAGCCTCCATCTCCCATCTCCCAGAGATGCTTAGGAGCTGCCCACCCCTGGGTATCAAAAACCCTCTCCCACTTCTCTGGCCAAAGGATAAGCAGAGGAGCAGACCCAAGGATAGGTGAGCAGGAGACACAGGGATGGGGACCAGTTTGGGGAGTGGGTGAGGTGGAGATGTCAGACTCACGGCTCCGGGGCCTGGCCGTGGGCCATGATCCGGGCAGGACTGCCCTCCTTGCAGCCTCCTCCCTCACGGCAGCCTGGAGCTCAGCAGACTCACCTGACCTGAGGGAGGCTACCAAGGCTGAGGGAGAGGGGGTGGTGCTGGAACGCAAAGCTTCGCCCTGGCCAGGTTGGCCTGAGGACAGGTGGGCAGGGAGGAGGCTGGTAATCTGAGAAGCCTAGACTCTGCTAGGTCCCCGTGTGCTGGGACAGGCCCCGGACTGGGAAGAAGAGGCACGGGGCAGCCTATGCTCAGCCTAACACCAGACACAAGGTCCCCTTTCTGCCCCTTCTTTAACCCCTTTGCCCCTTTCTTTTTTTATTTTTTATTTAAACGCCAGCCAGTTAACATACAGTGCAATATTAATTTCAGGTGTACAATAAAGTGATTCAATACTTCCATACATCACCCTCATCACAAGTGCAGTCCTTCATCCCCATCACCCATGTCACCCATCCCCCCACCCACCTCCCCGCTAGTGCCCATCAGTGTGTTCTCTAGAGTTCAGAGTCTGTTTCTTGGTTTGTCCCTCTCTATCTCCTCTTCTCCCCTCTGCTCGTTTGATTTGTCTCTTAAATTCCACATATGAGTGAAGTCATACGGTATTTGTCTTTCTCGGACTTAATTTCACTTAGCATAATACTCTCTAGCTCCAACCATGTCGTTGCAAATGGCAAGATTTCATTCTTTTTTATTTGCCCCTTTCTTTAAGGTCCTCCTGAGGGCTTCCCATCCCTAATCCGTAGGTATCTCTGACCGGGAGGGGCCTCACCTGGAGTCCAGGGGTGCCTGAACCCTGGCTAGTTTCTCTGAGCAGGACACGGGGCTCTTCAGAGAAGCCGTCTTTCCATGCATCTGTTGGTTGCTGCGCAGAAACAGGCCCACATCAGGAAGGGTGGCTCTGTGGGAGCACCTTTCCCTAGCAGCTTCACACGCCCAGGCCGGCTCCTCTGCCTGCACCCCAGACGGGCCCTGCTATTCAGGCGGAGGCTGAAGATGTGACCGGTCAGAGGCAGCAGCTCAGGCAGGAGTGCTCTGGTTCCTGACAGAGGGGGCAATCTCATGCCGCCTTTTCTGGAAGCCTGCAGGTCAGTTTATGCCCAGACCGGAAGGAAAATCAGCCTACCTTAGTGGGGCATGCCCAGCCCACCCTTGAGAAAGCACAGTCTTAGAAAGGACTCTAAGACTTGCTCACGGCTGACAGTAGAAGTTCCTGAGGTGCCTGGGCGGCATTCCCATAAGCCATCGGGATCTGAGGAAGGATGCTGAGCACAGGAGGCCGAAGCAGAGCTGAGGAACTGGTGCAGTGATGGTGTGTGTTGGTTGGGGGGGGGCTCCAGTCAGCCCACAGGTAAACATGGGCTGGGAGGGGAGGAGCAGCCCCGCACCAGGAGGTGGCCTGGTGGCCTTCGGACAGTCAGGGCACCTTGGCCCTGAGAGCCAAGCCATCTCAAAAATGTCACAGAAAGGGAGCCCTGGAGGGAGGAGCTGCCATCTCCCTGGGCAGGTGGGGCTCCCCAGTGGCTTTTCAGTTCATGCCTCCCCTAAACAGCTCCAAAGCATAGGGTCCCCCCTTCCTGCCCCTCCAGGAGACAGGCTAGGAATCAATAAAACCTGAGCAGCCCGACTCACCCCCAAAAGAGTGGGCCCAGAAGCTGACAGGAAGAGAGGGTGGCCAAGAAGCAGGGCCAAGGCAGGGCGCTGCAGTGGTTGCAAACAGGCTACAAGGTCCCGGGCAGATAAGGAGCTGGAACCTGAGGCCTGCAAATACCAGCCCGCAGTCCCTCTCAGCTCTCACTGGGGCGAGTCAAAGTTCTCTTCTTCAAGAACAGAGTTGCCCACTCAGCTGAGATCTGCCAAGATCAGAGATGATTTAGTCTGACCCCCTACCATGCTGTGTACACAGTAGGAAACAGACCAGGCAAGGGACCGGCTGGACCCAGTATCACACAGTGAAGAGCCAGGTGACCTCACCCCACAAAATCAGCCCATCCACAGCCCTGTGGCCTGGTGACCTCTGTCCTTGCCCTTATGGAGAATTTTGGTGCACACATCAACATAGGTTTCCTGAATCTCGCAAAGCAACAAGTTTTGCTAGTGATTTGACCCTTTTGACCCCCAAAGGTAATTTCTAGATTTATTTGGTTCCATCATTTCACATTTCAAGAGGGTTTCCCTCCCCATCTTGATTTTTATTATGCTCATTATAGAAAATATGAAAAAGACAAAACCTATAAATATGATGATCAAAATACCCCAGAAGGAAAAAAAATTCTTCAAAAATCACCCAAAGAAAAGGTTTATGCATAAATATAGAATTTATGGGAGTGGAATTATGCATTATAATACGTAGGTCTTACTTTTGTTGCTTAACATGATCTCATGAGGAATTCCCGGTGTCCCTGTCAGATTCTCAGAAGTGTGATTCGTGGGTGGAGAATGCATATTTCTCAGGCTCTTTAGACCCACTCCAAACTGCTTCCAGATGCTCTGCTGATGACCACGAGCATCAGCGCTACGTGAAGGCGCCCGTTTCTTGACACCGAGGCCTTACCCTGGCTATTCAAATTTGGTATGTGAAAACATGCTATTTTCATTTCTATTTCTGCTTACGGAGGGGTTGAACGAGTTTTCCCATGTAGGCATATGAACCCCTGGAACTTCCACCTGTGAATTGTCTATGAGGATCTCCACGTTTGCTTATTGATTTGTATTAAATGCTTTTTCAAGAACATTAATTCTTAGTTTATCATGTTTGCAAACATCTCCCCCAGTGTGTCATTTGCCTTTAGTTTTGCCTGTGGTTTTGTTCCATTTTTGTGTGGTAGATTCCTTCCACGTCTTCCATCTCTTGGTTCCTCACTTGGCTTGCATGCTTTGGTTGGAGAGGCCCCCAATGCAGAGCGTGCACAAGTCAAACCACTGAGCTTGGACCCTGCAGCCTGTGAGCTTTCCTGGGCCACCAGGAAAGAGAAGGGTGTGGGGCCCGCTCGAAGGAACACACTCTAACCTGGAGGACCAGGGATAGAGTGAGACCTCCAAGCAGGACCTTGGCCATGGTCTCAGCGGCAGGGAGCCTGTCACTCAGGCACTGGAAAGGGTGATTGGAGGTGTCAGGGCCGTAGGAGCTCAGAGAGCAGACAGAGCGAGAGTCACAGAAGGGCTCCCAGAGAAAAGGAAGCCAAACCTTACTAGCTGGGTAGGACTATCGCCCTGCATAGGTTCCCATAATCTAACTTTGCGTTCATAATCATGCCTGTGCGGGGATCCTAGACCGAACTCATCCTTGGGTCTGGCGTGACTTTCTCCAGGAGAGGGGAGCCTGCCCTCCACCCTCCCCCGGCCTAGTGAGGAGCCCCCGTGGCAGACACTCACAGCACCCCAATCCCTGCCTCCCTCTGGGCACTTGTCACACCGGGTCGGTGCCTGAACTGCTCACCTCCGGGGGCTCCAGCATGGCAGGGACCCCGCCTCCTCCCTCACCGAAGGCCCTGAGCTGGGAGCAGAGCCAGCGTGCAGCAGGCACACACGACCCGTTTGAGGAATGACCCTGTGGGGACAGGAAGCGAGGCTGGAGGAGGGACAGACCGTGAGAAAAACAAAAGAAGGCTCTGTACATTCCCCACAGCATCTCCAGGAAGATTAGAACGGGGGTAAAACGCAGTGACTGGGAGCAAATGGCTTTCAAATATCCTTAAACTTAAAAGCAAGCCCTTTACGCATGATGAACAGGATGGTTACAAGCCATTCCGACCTGTCCATCTGTGAAGGCCAGTCCCTCCTGGCCGGCTCCTAATGTTCCTGATACAGAGACCCCGCCTGGGGCCCCAAGGTACTGCTTTCAAAATGATCAAGTCAGACTTTCCACCAGTCTTCTCCCCTACAGTGTTTAGATGAGTAAAAATAAAGACACGGGCGCGAAGTCAGATGCACAGGTAGGCCTGGGGCAGAGTGGTCACCACAGAACCAGTCAGGAGGGGAGCCCCCAAAGACCCACTGGGCCCTGCCGCAGAAGGCCAGGAAGGGGGCTTCAAGAGCAGGAAGCTGGAGAATGGGGGGGCCAGCCTGGGCCCCCCCTACTATGCTGGCGGCCTCTGTGCATTCCCACAGAGACCTCCTCAAGCCAGTTGCTCTGTGTGTTGTGAACAACACCCCCGGCCCATCCAGTCCCACCCACCTCCACACTGTGGGGTAAGATCAGAAGTCCTCAAATCTGTGTCTGTTTTTTCAATCAAAGCCCCCCACCCCAAAATATCATTATTGTAATCAAGGGGAGGCCCAATACTTTGGACATTAGAGAGGGTAGAAAAGGTTGGGGAAGGCCCCAATGGGGCCCTTTCACCCTGCTGAGCCTGGTCCCAGGGCAGGATGCCTCTCCAGAGGACGCAGCAGGAACTTGACCCGCCCGTAAGCCTGCCTTCATTCCCTCCACAAATACTGAGCTTATCGCGCCATGAGCCCAGCGTGGGGCCTGCCGCTCAGGGCAGCTGAAAGGGCAGGGATGGGCAGCTAGCAGATCCGGGGAGATGTCAGGAGAGGAGCCAGGCCAGTCAAGAAAGGGGGGGCCACAGAGAGAGTAGGGGAGGAAGAGAGAGACCACGAGGAGGGCATCCAGAGGTGCCAGAGTCGAGCTGCGTCCTGCAAACTCCAGGCTTCACAGGACACCTGCCATGTGCACTCCACTCTCGATGTTTCCCAGGCTCAAAATACTCCCACTAGGCGGGCACTCCCAAATCTAAATCTCTAACCTGACACCCCCTCTCCTCCTGAGCTTCAGCCCGCCATCAGGATGCATCCAGCAAGGCGCGCTCGGTGTCATCCCCTAGATCTGCTTCCTTCCGAGCACCCAACATCCCTGAAAGGTTCCTCCCACCACAGCGGCCCCAGCCAGAATCCGTAGCTCTCTCCTCCCCACCCCCACGACCAATCGATCCCCAAGGCCCCAAGAGCCCTACCACCGCTTAACCCACGACACCATCCACCTTCTCCACTCCTGCTGCGCGGGCCAGCCGCATCACCACCGTCGTTTCCGCGGATGCGGGCGACAAGCTTGCTCACATGCCTGGCCCTCTCCGCACCTTGCACAACCAACAGAGCCACCTGGGGCCCAGAGCCGGTGCCGCCGCTCTGCTGCTGGTGTTCCTTCTTGAGTCCCCTCTCGCCACCTCCGCAGGCCTTCCTGAGCATCCTGCTTCCCTTCCCAGGCTCCCCCACAAGGCTCCCCTGAGCCCCAGCTTCCTTGCTGCAGCCACCCTCCCCAGGGGCTCGTCCTCCGCACCTGGAATTCCTCTCCACGCGCATCCACCTGGGGAATTCCGCTCATCTTTAGAGCCCCAGTTCAAATGTCACCTCCTCTGTGAAGCCTTCCTGGTTTCCCCCCTGCAGAGCTGGTCAGTCCCTCTTCTGCGGTCCCTCGTCCCATCCGTCATGCTGTCGCCCCAGCACTTACCACACCAGACTGTGCTTGTCTGTCTACACATCCGTCTGCCCCCAGTCAACTCTGCGCTCCACCAGGGGTGTGTCTCATCCAGCCCTGTATCCCCAGCACACAGCAGGCACCCAGTGTTTGCTACCGTGAAGGAAGGAGACAGAGACAGAGAGATGGTGACACTCCCAGAACGGGGAGGGCAGGACAAAGCCAGGCAGCAGGAGGGAACGGCATGGAGGACGGAGCCCACGGGGCCCCTGCAGGCGGCTGGAGCAGGCGTCAGCACCAGCCCAGCACTGCCAGGCACCCAGTCCATCCTGGCTGACTGACCAAACGGGGAGCTCAAGTGGGAGGCAGAAGACATAAGAAAAAGGAGAAAGCGGCTCAGACGGGATGGGATGGATGTGGTATTTGGGGCCCTCCTGCCTCCCCTGCACTGTCCACTGAAGGGCATGCCCCTGGGCTGTCCTGTGCCCAGGCAACACTCCTCCAACTTACCCAGCCCCCTTGTCTACACTCAACCCTTCATAGCCCCAGGGCAAACCCCCCCCCCGGGCTCCTCCAAGCCGTACCCCAGCCACGCTGAAGCAGAAAGCCAGGCCTAGCAGCCTGAGCCAGCCAGGCCTCCAGGGTCGCAGGCAGGTCCCCTGGGGCAACTTGGGGGCCTCCCAAGTTGACTTCTTCTGGGCATTCGAGATACTAGAGCATCCTGGGGGGCCTGCCAGCCCTTCTCAAGGCCAGGCCCAGCGACAGTTTCTCCCCTTCGGCAGCCAGCTAGGACCCTGGGCCCCGGGGACCTCCAAGTAGAGCCCTCTTCCAAACAAAAAAAACCACACCTTAGCACCACGTCCCTGAAAGCACAAAACTCACAGGCCACCAAGGTGGCCCACCTCCACCTCAGCACACGGCGCACCACCTCCTTCACGGAGGAGAGAGACCGTCCCATCAACTCTTATGTGCAGCCTGCTGGCTACACGTGAGCATCACATGGAGAGCTTCTCCAAAAAGCAAACAAAAAAATGATGCCTGAGCCCTGTCTCACACCAATTAAATCAGAGCCTCTGGGGGGAGCCGCTAGGTAACTATATATTTTCAACTTCTTAGTAAAGAATAATTTGCACACAGAAAAGTGCACATAAAATAAGTGTACAATTCAGTGCATCTCACAAATAGAACACACGTGGAAACCAGCCCCCAGAAACCCCCCACCCTGCTCCTTCCAGTCTCGTCCCCTCCCCCGAAACCCACAAGGATGACCCTCATCCGGGCTTCCACGACACACGTGGTCTCTGCCTCTCCGGGCTTTCTGTGAATGGAATCGTACCACACATACTCTTTTATGTGGCTTCCTTTACTCAGCAATGCATTTGGGGGGTCCGTCCACGGTGTTGTGTGTAGCTGTAAACTGTGCATTTCCACTAGTGTTTAGTATCCCATTACACGGACATACTACAGCTGATTTATTCATTTGACTCTAGATGGGCATCTGGGCAGTTTTCCAGTTTTTGCCTGTTGCGAAGGTGTGGTCAAGAACATTCCAGTACCTGTCGTGTGGACACAAGTATTCATTTCTATGGGTAAACACTTAGGATTGGAATTGGTGGGTCAGATGTTCAGTTTCAGGCTTTTCAAGGCTCTCAGGTGATTTGAAACATGCAACCAGTGTAAAGAAAGCACTGGATGAATCTCGCCCCCACGTCTCTCCTTCCTTTGGGGCTCAGAGGGAGAAGCATACCTCCCCTGGAATCCAGGTGGAATCCCCCTCCCCGGGCTCTGGATCTAGGGCCCTGCCCCTCTAGAGTTCCAGGAACACCCTTGGCAAGACAGGAACCACATTGTTCATAGAGATTTCCTTCATCTGTTCAGGTCACAGAGCACATTTACTAGGTCACGCCAGGGAAGCAGGGGCAGCTTTCTGTGCGGCAGAGGTTGGCTCTGTGTCCTTCCTGAGAGCCTCCCTACGTCCCTCCCAGGGCCACAGTCCTGACACATAGCCCAGACACCGGCTGACAAGACCTCTGCCAAAGGGAAACTGGCATAATGTTGATAAAGTCAGGCTGATCATCAGTACTCTAAAACCTGAAGAGAAAAAGCGATCTTCTTTTGCAAAAATAATCCTAGTATTTCTTACACAGAAACTGCACCTCACTTTATTTTCGAAGCTGATGTTCCTTATCTAGGACAACTGCTTTGCTGTTTCTGCTGCCCAGAAAAGGGGAGAAAAGCCCACAGCTGAAGTGCATCCTGAGTATATGGGGGTGGGGCTCGGTGCGTTGGGGGCCACACGCTGGGTGCCCCCCATCCAGCTGTCCAGCTCAGCAGCCCCGGCAAAGGGCTCAGCAGGGGCAGGTGCTCAGCGCAGCTATGAACCCTACGTCCCAGGAGGTCTGAGAACACCTGAGCCAGGGATGTGCTTAGCTCCCTCTGACGACCTGGGGCAGCTTTGAAATGAATGGGAAGGTGGAAGGCCAGGTGCCCTGCTTCCCAAGACGTCACAGTTTGGACCAAATGACCCTGGCCGCCACTGGCAGAACCACAGGTGCTTCAGACCTGCATAGGGCCATCTGCAAGCTGACCAGCAGCCTCTCTGGAGGAAGAGATGATCTTAGCCCATTTCTAGTGGATCCTCCACTAGACTCCATTTCTAGTGGATCCTCCCCAGAGCCTACGAGACGGGAGGTGCCCAGCAGAGGCAGTGAGCAGGCAGGACGGACGTATGCTGCAGGGACACTGGAGCGGAACCTCCGGGTGCCCCCGGAGCTGGGTCTAGAACAAGTGAAGAGAGAGCAGAGAGCAGAGCGAGAAGCAGCAGGGCATGGGCCAAGGCCCCAGGCTGGGAGAGAGCAGAGGGTCTGGCCCGCTTGCAGCCCATTCACTTTCCCAGCACTTGCAGCCGGACCAGAAGCCCCACAACCAGGGCATACCTGAGACGTCATTTCAGCCACTCACGTGGGGCAGGTGGTTCTGCTGGCATTTCACGGGGGCAGAAGGGAGGCCCAGCTGGCTCCAGTGACGTGCCCACACGCAGTCGTTGGCAGGGCCAGGACCCCGTGGAGGTCTGACACCCAGGCCTGGGTTCCACCACACCCCCAACAGGCCTTCAGGGTCAGGAGGCGGAAGGACTCGGAAGGTTCAAACCAAGTCAAGCCCTATTAGCGGAGGGAGCCCCTGGGGAGAGGGGAGGGGACAGGTGTGGCTCAGGACCTCCAGCCCTGAGGCCGGCTCTGGCGTCCGGTCATACAGATGAGGAGGCAGCCCAGACAGGTAAGGCACGAGCTCCTGACCACACAAGCAGGGAGGAGTGGAGCTGAATTCAAACTCCGGTCTGGCCGAAATCCTGCACTCTGTCCCCTTCAGCATGCCACCCAGAGGGCTCCGCGCCTGGTGTTCTGCCCTCTCCCGTAGTGCTCCCAGTAGACGGGGCTTGGGGGAGACCAAAGGAGGTCTCTTGGGCTGAGACAGCCATGCAGGGGCCTGTCTGAGAGGTGGGGTTCCCTAGATCAGACCCCTTCCTATTCTCCACCCGCACCAAGCTTTTATCTTCTCCGCTCCAAGAACCAAACAAACTGGGAGAGCTAGTTGTTCAGGAGGAGATGTGAGCTGGCTAGGCCTCTGGGGGTGGCTGCATCCAGCCTGAACAAGGACCCCTTTGAGCTCTGCTGCCAACAAGAACACCTACCTACAGGGATCTCAGAGGCCCCTGGGCCTTCTACCCAATGGGAGCCGGGAGGGCCAAGAGCAAGGCTGGCCCCATCTCCCACTCTAGGCAGCCAAGACGCTGCCCACTGCCCAG
Source organism: Halichoerus grypus (assembly GCF_964656455.1). NCBI lineage: Eukaryota > Metazoa > Chordata > Mammalia > Carnivora > Phocidae > Halichoerus > Halichoerus grypus. The sequence goes on along the minus strand of NC_135719.1, from coordinate 42,989,410 downwards.
GCCTCTCTGTGGAGCCCAGAGCTGGTCAGCCAAGCCCTTAGCTGCTTGGTTGACTGGCCCCACCCCAGTTAAAGGACCCCAATTGCCCTCTTCCCTGCTCTAGGGCCTCCCACACACCCCCGCCATCCAGATCTGGGCTCTCGGGGTACACTAGAAAGGCCCAGGTCCTCACAGGGATGGAATTCAGAATCAAAGTGCTCAGGCTGACTTCTCTCAGGCATTTGGGAGCGTTGCTAGTGAGCTGTCCTCCCGGCTCTGCCTGGGTCCTGCTTAGCTCCTGCCCAAGGTGGAGACCTTCTCGCTCTTATCCCCCAACACCTCCACTCCCCGAAGCCTGGCGAGCCTCTAGCTCCGGGGAGAGCAGACCCCTGCTCAGATATCTTCATTGCTGTACCGCCCATTTAAGTGGCTGTCTCCCCACTAGACCCACTAGACGGTCTTCCTTATTCATCTCACCCCGGGGCTGCACACAGCTTCAGGCATGCAGTAAGTGCTCAATAACTGTGTACTGAATAAACAAACACTCCCTGCTGAGAAGCTCCTCTGTGTAGTTTGTTCCACCGCACTGGGACTCAAGACACAAACACAAGACCTGGAGAGAGAGCAAGTCACTCAAGTTTGCTTTTCGCTGCCCTTGACCTCCTTCTGTGTGGTCCCCAGTCACCTTCCTCAGGGTCTGCTCCCCTATAAAATGGGGGGAAATCCCCTCTCTGACCTGCAGATCTTCAGGGCTATTGGGGGGGTCTGAGAGGTCATGGCCTAGCCCTGGGGCCGACGGGGGGGGGGGGTTCTCACAGCCTCGCCCCCCACCCCCCACGCCTGCCAGCAACACTGAAAACTCTACATCCCATCATGCCCCTTGAGGGATACCTAGAAGTGCAGCCGCCCATGGGAAGCAGAGACTGAGGCCCCACCAGGCCCCAAATGGCACCCACAGAGCTCCTGCATGACTGACTCTTCCCCTGGGACTACAGCCAGCGAGCCTCTGCGGGGACGGCCCTCTCTGCACCTGGGCCCCACCCAGGGACTGCCCCCCACCCCGCCCCGCCGCGGGGGCCCAGGAGGCACTCCCACAGCTCAGCCCCCCTCCCCCAGAGGTCTGAGGCCAGCAGTTGCCGCCCCTTCCCGGCCAGAGCTCAGAGGCCCGCAGAGTGAGAACAGTCCCCAGGGAGACAGACGGACAAAGAGCTGAAACATGGAAGCTCTGCTGCCGGGCACGGCCAGGATTTCTCGCGAAGCCCAGGCCACACCGAGGAGCAGGCGGTTGGTCCTGCGGAGAGTGACCTGCCTGTCGCTGGCCTCATCCCGCATTTCCACTGCTGTGGAAGCATCTGTTTAAGCTGGCACCCCTGGACCTGGTCACAGACCACTTTTTCTTGGCCGGCCACTTCGGGCCTGGCCATTTCCAGACAAGAAGCTGGTCATTCAGGTCGAAAAACAGACTTGCATTCATTAAGAAACAGAGCACTCCTGTGCTCCTGGGGGCTACTCTCTGCCCAGCCTGCTGAGGGAGGGCCCACAGGCCACCCGGCCGCTCAGCCGCCCCCCACCCCCGCCCAAGGCTACCAGGGGGCGTGGCTACTCTCGGGACAAGCCCGCTCTGTCCATCCACGGATACCATCCAACGCACCCCAATTCAACCATCCCCTAACACCCACCTCAGATTCACGCTGGCTTTGTGGGCCCTCCAGGCTCTTCTCAGGGCACGGGGCTGGTTGGAAGGAGTCTAGGGTCCTGAAAGAGGCTGGGGGTGGGGGCCAGAAGACAGAGAGGCAGGCGTGGAAGTACCTGTCACTGCTGAGGGGGCTTGGAGAAGCCACTCCCTCTCTCTGGGCCTCAGTTACTCTCAGCGAAGGGGCGAGAAAGCCTCAGCCCAGGAAGGAAAGCAAGTGTTGTCTGAGGGAGAAACAAAGCAGAGCTAGGAACTGGGTGAACTGCAAATGACCACTGACCCTCCTGTGGTCAGAAGAACCCCCTACCCCAGGAGAGGCTAGCAGGGTCACAGTCCTCAAAGGGCTGCCAGCCTCCCTGCCTCCCGCCTACAAACACCAGCTGAACGTCTGCAGTTCGCGCAGCTCCGTGTAAGTGCTGTGTGTACTAAGAGGGATAAGGCAAGCTATTATCCCCAAAATGCCTGGTGGGAGAGGCAGACATGAAACAAATATTTATATAAATCAATACATAATTATAACTATGTCATCTATGCTACGAAAGAAGAGCCCAGCGTCCTAGTTGGACCTCTATCAGGGCGTCCTGACTCAGCCGTGGAAAGCAGGGAAGGTTTCCCTAAGTAGTGGCATTTTGAGCTGATAGCCAATGGGTGCTAATCAGATGGGGGAGGGTATTTGGAGGGAGTTAGAGAGGGGTCATTGTAGAGGGTTTATGATGGATGTGCAAAGGCCCTGAGGCCAGAGGTGTGTAGCATGTATGAGGAACATAAACAGAGCCTTTGTGTCTAGAGGGTAGAAGTAGTGAAGTGGGGAGCAACGAGGCTGGAGGGGTTGGCAGGGCTAGATCATGCAGGGCCCTGTGCACCCCAATAAGGGTTTCTTTCATTTTCTTAAAAGCAGTGGGGAATCAATAAGGGGATTTAAACAGGGAAATACACTATCAACTTTGTATCTTTTTTTTTCTTTTAAAGATTTTATTTATTTATTTGACAGAGAGAGACAGCGAGAGAGGGAACACAAGCAGGGGGAGCGGGAGAGGGAGAAGCAGGCTTCCCGCCGAGCAGGGAGCCCGATGCGGGGCTCGATCCCAGGACCCTGGGATCATGACCCCGAGCCGAAGGCAGACACCTAACAACTGAGCCACCCAGGTGCCCCTATCAACTTTGTATCTTAAAGAGATCGCTCTGACACATAGATTTGCTTGAAAGTAATCCAAAGGAGGTGGGGAAGGGGGGAGTAGAGGTAAGTATTGATGAAATAGGGACAATCTTCTGTTGATGATTATTATAGCTGGGTGATGGATACATGGGTATCCACCCTACAACTCTCTCCTTTTTTGTATATGTTTAAAATTTTTCCATGGAGACAGATGAGTTAGGAGACTGTATTCCAATGGAGAGATGATGTCTCACACTTGGTGGCAGTGGTGTTGGAAGGCCAGGGATGGATTCAGGATATATATTTCCAAATAAAATCAACCTGACTTGGTGATCCATTGGACGTGGGGTCTAAGGGCAAAAATGTCAAATATGACTCTAGATTTCTGGCTTAAGCAAGTAGGATACTGCTCTGTTTTACTGAGATGAAACAGGGAAAAATATATTGGAAAAAGAGCATATTTGAAGGAAACAATCAAGAGTTCTGTCTTGAAGTTGTGTGAGAAACATTTAAGTGGAGATGTCAAGCTATATAGGAGTAAGGAGCTCAGAAGAAAGGTCCAGGCCAAAGGGATAAATTTCTGAGTTACTGGCCCACAAATGAGTACAGGAGCTAGGAAAGTGGATACATAAAGAAGAGAAGCTATCAACAAGGGCGCCAAAACCAGTTCAATGGGAGAAAGATTAGTCTTTTCAACAAATGGTGCTGGGATTCGATATTCACAAGCAAAAGATTTAAGTTGGACCCCTATCTCACACCATATATAAAAATAAGCTCAAAAATGTCAGAGCTAACACCACAAAACTTTTAGAAGAAAACAGGTGTAAATCTTTGTGACCTTTGATTAGGCAATCGTCTCTTAAGATATGATACCGAGGGGCGCCTGGGTGGCTCAGTCGTTAAGCGTCTGCCTTCGGCTCAGGTCATGATCCCAGGGTCCTGGGATTGAGCCCCACATCAGGCTCCCTGCTCAGTGGGAAGTTTGCTTCTCCCTCTCCCACTCCCCCTGCTTGTGTTCCCTCTCTCATTGTCTCTCTCCCTGTCAAATAAATAAATAAAATCTAAAAAAAAAAAAAAGATATGATACCGAAAGCACAGGAAACAAAAGAAAAGATAAACTGAGCCTTATCAAAATTGGAAACTTTTGTGCTAATGATTCATCAAGAAAGTGAAGACAACCCACAGAATGGGAGAAAATATTTGCAAATCATATATCTGATAAGAGACTGATATCCAGAATATATAAAGAACTCCACCTTGAAAATATTATACTAAGTGAAATAAGCCAGTCCCAAAGGATAAATATTGTATCATTCCACTTATATGAAGTATCTAGAGTATCAAATTCAAAGAAACAGAAAGTGGAATGGTGGATGCCAGGGGCTGGAGGGAGGAGAAGGTGGAGAGGTATTTCGTGGGTATTTCAGTTTTGCAAGATGAAAAAGTTCTGGAGACGGTTTGCACAACAATATGAATATGCTTAACAATACCGAACTGTACAAATGCACTTAGAAATGGTTAAGATGATAAACTTTATGTTATGTGTTTTTCTTAACCACAATTAAAATAATTTTTTTAAAAAGAACTCTTTTTTTTAAAAAAAAAAAGATTATTTAGGGGCACCTGGGTGGCTCAGTCAGTTAAGCGTCTGCCTTTGGCTCAGGTTATGATCCCAGGGTCCTGGGATCAAGTTCCCCATCCGGCTCCCTGTTCAGCGGGGATGTATTTATTTATTTGAGAGAGAGAGAGCACACACACTTGCAGGAGGTGGGGAGAGGGGTACAGAGAGAGGGAGAGAGAAACCTAAGCAGACTCCATGCTGAGGGTGGAGTCGACCCAGGGCTCCATCTCACAACTCAATCTCATGACCCTGAGATCACAACCAGAGTCAAAACCAAGAGTGCACCATCCAGGCGCCCCCTAAAAAGAAATCTTTTTTTTTTTTTTTTTTTTAAGATTTCATTTATTTATTTGACAGAGAGAGACACAGCGAGAGAGGGAACACAAGCAGGGGGAGTGGGAGAGGGAGAAGCAGGCTTCCCGCAGAGCAGGGAGCCTGATGTGGGGCTCGATCGCAGGACCCTGGGATCATGACCTGAGCCGAAGGCAGACGCTTAACGACTGAGCCACCCAGGTGCCCCCCTAAAAAGAACTCTTAAAATTGAATGATAAAGTCAAGTAATCCAACTAAAACTGGGCAAATGTTTGACTAAACATTCTTCCAAAGGTGATGTCAAATGACCAATAAGTACGTGAAGAGATGCTCAACATCATTAGCCATCAAGGAAATACAAATCAAAACCACAATTAGATACCACTTCATACCCACTAGGGGACCATAATCAATATTAGGTGTTGGTGAGGATGCGGAGAAACTGAGCCCTCATGTATTGCTGGTGGGAATGTCAAATGGTACAACTGCTTTGGAAAACAGTTTGGTGGTTCCTCAAACAGTTAAACATAGAGTTACTATAGGACCCAGCAGTTGCACTCCTAGGTGTACACCCCGAGAGAACTGAAAACGTGTGCATACAAAGTCTCATACAAGAATACTCATAGCATTATGATAATTAATTCCCCAAAATGGAAACAGCCCAAATACCCATCAACTGATGAGCAGATAAACTGTGGTACATCCACACAATGGAATATTACTGAGCCATGAAAAGGAGTGAAGTATTGTTACAAGCTACAATATGAAAGAACCGTAAAAACATTATGCTAAGTGAAAGAAGCCAGTTATGAAAGACCACATACTGTATGATTCCATGTACAGGAAATGTCGAGAACTGGCAAATCCATGGAGACAGAAAGTAGATTAGTGGTTGCCAAGGTGCTGGGGAAAGGGGAAATGGGAAGTGACTAATGTGCGCAGGGTTTCTTTTTGGGGTGATGAAACCGTTCTGGAATTAGCCGGTGGGGAGAGCTGCACAACTTGGTGAATACACTAAAAGCCACTGAACCGTACACTTTAAAAGGGTGAATCTCACGGTATATGGATTATATCTCAAGGAGGCGGAGAGGGAGGACAGAAATCTGGGACCCGAAGAAGCACAACACTTAAACATTGTGTGCAGGAGAGAGTCCCCCGGAGGAGACTAGGAGAGAGAGAGCTAAGAGCTAGAAAGAAACCTAGGGGTAGGGGTTGTCATGGAAGCCCAAGGAATGTGTCAGAAGGAGGAATGGGAATCAGTGGTTGCTGAGAGGCAGGTAGGAGGAAGACTGAAGGCTGTCGCTTCATCAGCAAGGACAAGGTGGGTCACTTCGGCAATCTCGGTGGGGTAGTGGGGGTTTGAATCCAGACTCCGGTGCTAAAGGCCCGCTCCTCCTTCCTCCCTCCCAGGCTGGTGACCGCATCCCAGGGACGGACCGTGAGGACAGGTCTCTGAGTACGAGTGAGGATGCTGCTGAGCGCAAGTCAGGGGCCAGCCCGGCGCCACGCCAACCTCGAGTCCTGCTGCCTTGCTCCCAGTGAAAGCCGGCGGAGATGCTGGAGGACGGGAGAAGGTTCCCTGCGGGGAGGGGGCTACCCGCGCCCGCAGCCCCACCGCGCCCGCAGCCTCACTGCCGGGTCCGCCCCGCCCCGGCGTCCTCACCTGCCGCTCCTCCAGCCCCGGCGCGCGTCTGCCGCAGCCCGCGAGGCACCGCTCCGTTTTGGGCGCCTGCCTCCAAAGGGGCTGGGAAGCCCGGGGTCACCCGGCGCCAGAGGGCGGCCACACCCGGAATTCCAGCCCGGCACTGAGCTCAGCTCCCCGAGGCGGCGGCCGGGCGCCAGCGATCCCGCCCGGCCGGCCGGCCCAGCCTCCGAGGGGGCTGATGCGCCCTGAAGCGTTGAGGGCAAAAGCTGGTGCGGACGGGGGGTGCTGCCCGGAGTGCAGCAGCCCCGCCGCACCTCCGGGCCTCTCCGAAAAGGGATCCAGCGCCCCACCCGAGCTCCCCTTTCGGATCGGTGTCCCGCACCAAACCTGGTAGCTGGCCCGGATTTAGGACGGCCCAAAGCTGGACAACTGGGCTCCCCCAAGCTGTGCTGCGGCGAAGGGTTCAGATTCCTGAGCCATGACCTAGTCTTACGGGGCTTGCTGGGTCCTGGGACCTCTTCCTCCAGGGAGAACTCCAGATGGCCGAACTGGTGGAAACCCCCGCAATGCCTGCTCTCGCCCCTATTATTCAACAATGTTCTGGAGGTTCTAGCCATTGCACAGAAGCAAGAAAAAGAAAGAAAAGGTTTAGACACTAAGAAGAGAGAAATTCTAATATTTATTTATTTCTTTGTTTGTTTGTTTGTTTGTTTATTTTTAAGTAAGCTCTACGTCCAAAGTGGGGCTTGAACTCACGACCCCGAGAAGAGTAGCATGCTCCATCGACTCAGCCAGCCAGGCGCTCCCCCAAAAAGAGAGAATTTTTATTTGAAAGATGGTAAGATAAACTATCTAGAGAACACAATCAACTGAAAACAAACAAAAGAAAATGGCCCAGACACTCTTATATTTCGGCAGTAAGCTAGGCAGAGCTGTGGTGGGGATAGACACATAGTGAGTTCTTACGGAGTTTATTATTCTAGGGGTTATAAGATCAACATAAAAGTCAATAGATTCTCTGTAGACCCACAGTAAAATATATATATTATATATATAATTATACAATATATATAAATATATAAAAGTCATAAAATATATTTGGGAAAATGATTCTATTCACATGGAAGCAACACATATAAAATACCCAAGAATAAACTTTTAGAATGTCGAAAGTCCATGAGAAGAAAACCATAAACCTTTTTTAAAAGACATAAAAGACTTGAATAAATGTTCTTGAGTGGGAAGATTCAAAGTTTTAAAGGAGTGAATTTATCTCAAATTTAATGCAAGGGCTTGCCTTACCAGATGTCAGAACAAACTACAAAGCTAGAGCAATCAAAATACCATGGTATTTATAGGAAACAAACTGAGGGTTGCTGGAGGGGAAGTGGGTGGGGGGATGGGGTAACTGGGTGATGGGCATTAAGGAGGGCATGTGATGTAATGAACACTGGGTGTTCTATGCAACTGATGAATCACTGAACTCTACCTCAGAAACTAATAATGCACTATATGTTAATTTAATTTAAATAAAATAAAATTTAATTTTAAAAAACCAAAATACCATGGTATTTACTGGCTTAAGAAAGATGAACAGATCCTAACAGGGAGTCCAGAACATGATCTATGGCTATCTGAGAATTTAGTATATGATAAAGAAGGTGTTCCAAATAGGTAAGAGAAGAATGGATTGTCCAATAAATGGTATTGAGGCACCTGGCTAGCTCACATCATTCACAAAAATAAATTCCAAGGAGAGTAAACATCCAAATATTTTCTAAATCAATAAAGAACTAAAACAAAATGGAGGAGAGTATTAAAATATTAGGAAAGATTTTTCTAAGCAAGATATAAAACCCAGAACACATAAAAGATTTAATTGCATAAAAATTAAAAACTTTGTACATTTAAACAAAGAATTGATATTTTTATTTTTTTTTAAGAATTGATATTTTTAAACATATAATGAACTTATCCAAGTCAGCAAAAGGAAGTAAACGATCTAATAGAAAAGCGAGCAAAGAATATTGAAGAGGCAAGTCACAAAAGAATATTTCTCATAACTATATTATTGTTAAGCACTAAAAAATTTATAGTGCTCAGTACCACCAACGATTTATTACAAATCTACAGATCCTTTGATCCAACAACTCCATCTCACAGAACTTGGCATAGGGAAATAAATGGACAAGTAGGCAAAAATTTATATTCATATGGTTAACAATTATGGTGAAAAAAGTGGAAATACCTAAATAATATTTTATCAATATCATCTATGCAATTGACTAAAAGAGTGGAGTATAGCTGCATGGGCTCATAGAGAAAAAGGCCTAAAATGTGTTGTTTAGTGAAAGTAGGTACAGATTAGTAAGGAAAATCTAATTAATGCATTTATAAAATTTAACCTTCTGTACCTAAGGGTATATATCAAATTCTCTTGTGTGAGAATTATAGGGTGATTTTTACTCTTTTTTTTTTAAAGATTTTATTAATTTATCTGACAGAGAGAGAGCACACACAAGCAGGGGGAGGGGCGGAGAGAGAGGGAGAAGCAGTCTCCCTGCTGAGCAGGGAGCCCAATGTGGGGATGGATCCCAGGACCCCGGGATCATGACCTGAACCCAAAGGCAGACACTTAACCGACTGAGCCACCCAGGTGCCCCTGATTTTTACTCTCTTTAATTTCTCTTTTATTTAAACTTATTAAAACAGGCATGTAATACTTTCAAAATCAGCAAAAAGCAATAAAGATTGTTTTTAATATTTAAAGTAAAAGGAAGAAATGATATCTTCTTTTTTACTTATTAAATGTCAAAGGCTCAAAAGCTTAATAATACCTACTGTTGATCAACATGCTGATGAATGGGCAGTCTCACCCACTACTGTGTGATAAGGCAGTGTGAGAAAATGTACATATACTTCATATGTAGATACCTGCCAGGCCCATAAATTCCAACTCTAACAATTTATTCTTAGAAAATAACTGGACACAAATTTAAATGTATAAGGATGTTCACTGAACTGTAATTAGAAGAAAAAAAGAATAAGCCAGGAACAAATTGTGGTTTATTCATGGAGGAAAGGCTATGTAACAAAATGATATTTATCGGGGCACTTGGGTGGCTCAGTCGTTAAGTGTCTGCCTTGGACTCAGGTCATGATCCCAGGGTCCTGGGATTGAGCCCCGCGTCCTGTTCCCTGCTCAGCAGGGGGCCTGCTTCTGCCTCTCCCACTCCTCCTACTTCTGTTCCTGCTCTTGGTGTCTCTCTCTGTCAAATAAATAAATAAAATCTTAAAAAATAAATAAATAAAATTATATTTATCGAGTTATTTATTAAAACTAAATCTATATGAACATGAAAGGATTGCATTACATAACATTGGGGAAAGCATTATATAGAACAGCATGCATAAAAAAAATATATGTGGGAAGGATGCTCACCAAAATTCCAACAATATTTTTCTCCATGAGTTGGGATTTTAGGTGTTTTTTAAAACTTTCTTCTTTATACTTTTCTGTATACTATGCCTGAATTTTATGATCACAATACACTATTTTCATTTGGTGGAAAGAATAAAAAGGAAGAAAAAGGATACAACAAGAAAAAGACATGTTTCGAGGGCACAACAATATTAACTAATAGACACCTCTGAAATGCCCAATTTCTAAAACTTCATTCTTCTTACATGAAAACCCTTAGAATCTAACAGAAAAAGAAACCTTGATTTTAAAAACGAACTTTGCCAAATCCCCACATGTGATAAAACTGCACAAAACTACACACACACACACACACACACACACGAGTGCATATAAAACCGGTGAAATCTGAATAAGGTCAATGGGTTATATCAATGTCAATTTTCTGATTGTGCCATGGTGCTCTCCTTACGCAGGATGTTACCACTGGGAGAAACTGAGTGAAAGGTACATGAGCTCTTTGTATTATTTCATACAATTGCATGTGAATCTACAATTACCACAAAATATAAAGTTTATTTCAGAAAAATAAACTTTGCACCTTCAAATGGAAAACAGACCAAGATTTCTTCAAGCTGGGGCTGGATCATCAGAGGCCTGATCTCAGATTCTCAAAGCTGGAAGCACTGCAGGGAAACTAATTTTTGGTGAGCACCTACTGTGTCTCAGGCCATTACATGGCCTGAGAACCTTTGAAGCAGCCCGATGTGACTCTGTTTTATGGATGAAGAAAGGGAGGCTCAGAGCCAGTAGTAATTCAGTAGCGGAGAAAGGATTTGAATCCAGGTCTTTCGCTCAGCCTCTTCCTATTATTCTATCACAGTGACTACATATCTGAGAATGACTTAAAAGAAAAAAACAAAAAACAAAAAACTGGAACTCCTGGGTGGCTCAATTGGTTAAGTGTCTGCCTTCGGCTCAGGTCATGATCCCCAGGTCCTAGGATCGAGTCCTGCATCGGGCTCCTTGCTCAGCGGGGAGCCTGCTTCTCCCTCTGCCTGCTACTCCCCCTGCTTCTGCACATGCTCTCTCTCTCTCTGACAAATAAATAAAATCTTAAAAAAAGAAAGAAAGAAAGAAAGAAAGAAAGAAAGAAAGAAAGAAAGAAAGAAAGAAAGAAAGAAAGAAAAAACCTCATTCAGTATTACCCACATCAAGGAACTTGGTATAAGGAAATAAATAGTCCAGTGGGTGGGAAAAAAAAAAAGGTAAAGCTGCAATCAGGCACAAGGAATTTAAAAATGTGTACCTACATGTGAATATCATCCATCAGGTGTGTCATGCAGAAAGTTCTGTTAGTTCTTTCCAACACCTAAATGGTCCTCGTTCTAACTAGTCACCAAGGAACAAACCTTTGTCATCCTGTTCCTTCCTTGATAAAACCAGATCTCCACTGTTGCTGCTATACCTCAGTGACCAAATAGCTGAAGAAAAGACATTTCTTTATAGAAAGATTCAAGCTAAGGGCGCCTGGGTGGCTCAGTCGGTAGAGCAGGCGACTCTTGATCTCAGAGTTGTGAGTTCAAGCCCCATGCTGGGTCTAGAGATTAGTTAAAAATTGCAAGGAAGAAAAAAGAAGAAGAAGAAATGGAAGGGGAACCTAAAGATTACAAAAGATTATAGAGACATAGATATAGAGATTCAGTATGTTAACCAATTGCATAAACCTCATTCAGATTGTTATTAAACTAAACAAATGGTACAAAGACGGATATGAGACAATGGGGGAACTTTAAATGCTAACTCATTGATGATTTTAAGGAGTTACTGTTATTTTTTAGGTGTGGTAACAGTATTGTAGTTATATTTTTTAAAGGCTTGATCTTTTATAGATACACACGGAAATAGTTGTGGATAAAATAATATCTTAGATTTGCTTCAAAATAATTCAGGAGTGAGAGAGGAGGGAGGTATATACGAAACAAGGTTGGCCCATAACTTGGTAATTATTGAAGCTGGGTGATGGGCACATCCTGCTTATTATACTATTCTCTCTTTTTATATATGTTTGAATTTTTCTGCAATAAAAGGATTTAACAATGAAAACCACAAGCATTTTTCAATTTGTTTGGTAGTCAAGGAAGCCCAGTATGAATATCAATTCTGAGGTAATGTCACTGGGTTGTTTCATTTTGTTTTTAACTTTAAAAAAAAAAAGAAAAAGATTTTTTTTATTGGGCACCTGGGTGGCTCAGTCGGTTAAGTATCTGCCTTCAGCCCAGGTTGTTACACCGGGGTCCTGGGATCGAGTCCCGTATCGGGCTCCTTGCTCAGCAGGGAAGCCTGCTTCTCCCTCTCCCTCCGCCCCTGCTTGTGCTCTGTCAAATAAATAAATAAAATCTTAAAAAAAAATGATTTATTTATTTGAGAGAGAGAGCTCGTGCATGGGCAGGGGGAGGGGCAGAGGGAGAGAGAGAGGAAAAGCCGACGCCCGCTGACGAGGGAGCCCAACATGGGGCTCCATCTCAGGATCCTGTGATCATGACCTGAGCCGAAAGCAAGAGTCGGATGCTTCACCAACTGAGCCACCCAGGCGCCCCTGTCGCTGGGTTGTTTTACAATGACATTTCTGGATAGTCCTTCAAAATTCAAAAATTATTTTTAAATAGAACTTTGTGTGGCCCGGGTGAGTATAGGCAAGTTTTGAGTAATCCAGTTAATGTTAACACATATTAGAAACATTTGAAGTTTTTTCTACAGAAGAGAAAACGAAAATCCTTAAACTGGTCACAGTTGTGGCATACCACCCATGCTGCTCTGACCCTGAGTCAGAGAACAAGAGGGCTGCCAGTGGAATGAAATGCCAGTACAATTTTGACAATTACTTAATATACCATTGATGTGCCTGTTAGGAGGAAACGGAATTCATGTTCGATTTAAACTAATTCTTTTTTTTTTAAAGATTTATTTATTTATTTGAGAGAGAGAGCACGAGAGAGTGGGGATGGGGTGGGGCAGAGGGAGAGGGAGAGAGAGAGACTTAAGCAGACTCTGCGCTGAGTGTGCCGTGGGGCTCCATCCCATGACCCTGAGCTCATGACCTGAGCCGAAACCCAGAGTCAGATGCTTCACCGACTGCGCCACCCAGGTGCCGCTGATTTAAACTAATCCTTTATGTGCTTCTTATTTCAGATTAAAATAGAAATAGTGGGCTCAGTCAGTAGAGCATGCGACTCTTGATCTCAGGGTTGTAAGTTCGGGCCCCACACTGGGTGTAGAGATTACTCAAAAAGAAAAAGAAAAAAGAAAGAAATAGTACCAACCAGGGGAGCCTGGGTGGCTCAGTTGGTTAAGCGACTGCCTTCGGCTCAGGTCATGATCCTGGAGTCCCGGGATTGAGTCCCGCATCGGGCTCCCTGTTCAGCAGGGAGTCTGCTTCTCCCTCTGACCCTCCCCCCTCTCATGCTCTCTCTATCTCATTCTCTCTCTCAAATAAATAAATAAAATATTAAAAAAAAAAAAAAGAAATAGTACCAGCCAGAAACACGTCTGTTTAAAAAAACTCACCATGTGATTTTCTAGTGGATATTAAACATCAGCTGAGGAAACATGCGGTTAGAACTAGGCCTTGAAGAGTGGTTCAACCTCCACGGGTTATTAAAACTCCAGTCCTAAATTAGGACCAAGCATTTCTAAACCAGTAAAAATGTGTAGCTGTGGCAGGGAGAAGGGAGGAACCAGCTTACCCTATAGAGGCTTACATTCTTCGGAAAAAACCTTCCTTCTGGAATCTGTGCGATAGGAGGCAGGTACTCCTTGGGGTGGGGGGCAGTTACTTCTTATCACACAGGGGCCTCTGCTCTCCCCTCCTCCTTCCTTTCCTACATGAGTAAACTTCATCAAAGGGTGATTCATCAAAGCTTCAAAGTTTGGTGACAACAGACAGTGACAGATTGGTGCCCTGCAGCCCAGGTGAATAACAGCACGGTGGCCCAGACCGATTTCATGCCAAACTTACACTTGGCACCAGAGGCAGCTGCAGAAATGTAGGGGCCTATTTTCATTTTTCAGGAAAGGAGAAAGCAAGTTATTTTCTGGTGTCCAAACTCAGACACTGGACACTGTACCAAGTGGAATGCTGTACCGTTTTCCGTTTCATGGGCCTGTGTTTGTGTTTATTAAGTAAGTTCTCTGCCCAACGTGGGGCTTGAACTCATGACCCTGAGATCAAGAGTCACATGCTCCACCAACTGAGCCAGCCAGGCGCCCCTTGATTTCATGGACTTTCTATAGGGAGTCACAGCAAAGAAGAAATTATGTGAAGAAATAAAACACCTCCAGAAATTGAGGGGAAATTGAGGCAAATTAGCAGAATCACTGAACGACATCATAGAGAAGGCCCTTGGGAGCCTACAATCCAATCTCCTTGCCTTATGATAATGGCAAAGTAGACCCAGAGAGGGGACCTGACTTTTCCCAAGTCTCAGCAAAACAGGAACAGCGTGAGGCTTAGAACTCACTTCCGATTCCCAGAGCAAAGCTCTTCATGCTGGTCCAATAAATACGGTATGTGGCATTGTGGGGGGCGGGGGGTGGCCAAAACCACAGCTTAACCAGGTTAAGGACTGGGCGGAGCCACCTAAGCAGGCACTTGAAAGAGCTTCAGGGAGGCTGACTGGCATAAATCCATCCGAGTACTGCTGACCTCAACCTCAGGGGGTCATCTTAGGTGGATGAATCTGCACACAGGTCTTTCTGCTCTGCATCAAGGCTTCTGAGGACTCACCTAAGTTCAGAAATTTGAAAGCAACCTGTAACATCAAGGCATGGATCGGGCCGGGCTGTCCCCTCTAGGCTAATGCCGAAATTTCTCCCTAAGGCAAGTCAGGAAGAACTTCGACTTGGTCCCAGCTGAAACTCTCGCGGAAGCTGGGTGGCAGCCTCCACCAGCTTTGCCCTCTAGACCTGTCCGTTTGCCCCAGGGATGCTCACTGCTTACCTGGCCCTGTCAGACTGTAACCTCAAACCTGAGAGTGTCTGTAAGCATGGGCTGGACTCTGGCCAGCATCATCAGAGGACTGTGGAGGGGGTATCCTGGCCCCCTCACTACAGGACGGGAGGGACACCCTCTACGCCACCTCTCCCTGCAACCCCATAAATCTTTGAGAGGCGCTGGACTTTGGAGCCAGCTAGAGATGTACATGGGGCAAAGACATCACAGATTGTCAGGGCACTCTGTCTTATTCCCTAGGAGCTTGACCCCTGCAAGGATGGGGGCACCCTTAAACAGCCATGAGGAGGGGGGAGACAAGCAAAGCCAATAAGGGCAAATGACAGCTGGGTAGAGACCCACCAGCCTCTGAAAACAGGGCAGAGGGAGCCCCTAAGGATTCAGCCAGTTCCATAAACCTGTGTAGAGTGGGCACAGGACTCACACATTCACCCTACCTTCCCCAGTGCTAGCTGGCCAGGGGAGCCAGGCTGCCCTCCAGAGCTCAGACTGTGGGGCTTGGGACCTGGGCAAGGGCAGGAACTTGCTACAGCCTCAATCACTTCCTCTGTCTTCCCTAAATAATCCCGCCCGCAGCACCCAAGACCTCAAGGAGCGAGGCCACAGTTCTTGGTGTCACCTGAAACGCCACCTCCAGCCTGCCCAGCCTCCTTGCCCCTTGCCCAGCTGCAAGAACTTTCCTTCCTCCCAAAGCGACTTTGGATCAGGTCTCCCGGCTGAGAGACCGGCCCCAGCGCGCCCGATCGGGACGGGCCTGGCGCACGGGCGCGGCTGGGTCGTGCCGGGACAGCTCCACGCTGCCTCCTGGGCCGCCGCGGGCCACTACAACTGCAGTCCCGGCTGGGCGAGGAGAGAGGCTGACCCCTCCGAGAGCCAGCAGGGAAGCGCCAGACTTGGGGTGCGGGGCAGTCAGGACGAGGGAATCGGTTTTGCTGGTGAATGAACGAATGAGTGAATGAATGAATGAATGAGTACACGGATGAATGAATAGCTATGGTGGCGGAGACGCGGTAAGAGGCGTCCCAAGGAGGGTGCCCATCCTGATGCCGCCCGGACTTCTCTCATCCCCCAGGTACGGGGCGCCGACAGCCGGGCCATCTGCCCCCTCGCCAACACCTCGCAGCCCCCGGAGGCGCCCGGGCCCGCGCTGCGCAGCTCTGGAGCGGAGCCCAAATGCCGGTGGCCGGGAATTGCCTGCCCCGCGGCCAGAATGTGCCTAGGCGCAGGGGCGCCCCGCGGCCGCCTCGCCCGGCCAGGCAGCGCCCCTCGCGGCAGCCCCCGGGCCCCCCGCCCGTCCCCCAGCCCAGCCCGCGGGCCTCAGCCCCTTACCTGCCCGCCTCGGCCGCCTCGCCCCGGCTCAGAGCGGTCATCGCGGCGCCTCCAGCGAGCGCTGGGGACCGCGCGGCCAGACCGCGCGCCCGTCGGCCCGCCCCCGCCCCCGCCCCGAGGGCCCGCCCCAGCCCGCCCATTGGCTGCTCGCGCGGGACGGGCCCCGCCCATTGGCCGTTCCTCCTCCAGGTCCTTGCTGGAGCTCTGCGCAGATTCTACCACTCCTACTTCCAGACCAGCAAGTCCGGGTGGCCCGGGCCTGGGTCTGCACCTCCTGCCCCTCCCAGCGCAGGCCTTGGGTCCCCTCCAGGTTCTTCCTCCTCAGCCCTCCCTCTGCAGCAACCGGTTCCCGTCCTCCTCTAAACCCTCCTCTAAACCCTCCCGGCTCTGAGCTCCAGGGTAGGTTTCAACTTCTCCCCACACCAGAGAGGTGACATGAGTTAGGGAGCACAGGAGATTTTAAAACAGGATATAGCCCGGGCAGTCGGAAAGCCCGGGAGCCAGGATGCTTTCGCGCATTTCTCCAAGTTGGGTCCTGGGGAGGGACTGACACGATGGCCAGAAATCAAGTCGGGAAGCAAGACAAGTAAAGCTGAGTGGTGCCATGGGACAATGCCCTGGGCCTTGAGAATGGGGTCAAAGCCCGATTCCCCGAGCTTACCTGGCCTTCAGGACCGGTCCCTCCTGCCAGGTAGGGCTTGATTCTTGAGGGGTCCAGAAAGGGAAGGTGCAAGCCAGATTTCGTTCCATTCCTAAACCTCTACCAACCCCTTGGCCCCGTTTTGTCATGGGGGTAGGACATTGGCAGACAGGTGGGGCACAAAGGGAGCCCAGAGAGAATATTCTGGAAACTGGGAGCAGAACCTGGTGTTCTCCTACAGCGCCCTTACATTAGGGTCCTCTGCTGCGTTAGACCTACCCCACCAGCGCAGGAGGGAGGGGGCCTTGTTGCTGCCCTCTCTTTGGTCCAAATAAGCCAGTAAGATGTCCCAGCTACCACCTCCTGAGGGTGATGAAGGGATAACCTATCTCCTCAAGACAGTCAGCTCCCGTTTTCCCAGCACCTCTGCACCCCACAGAGCACCGGTTGCAGGTGGCCTGGGTCACCACACAGGCACGACCACAAGGAGGCGCAAGTGTCTTGCCACCTTCACCCTACTCAGAGGGTAGGATTCACCCATCAGAAAAGCCATCAGAAAAGCGAGGAAACGGGTGCTTCAGCTGTTTATTGACACACAGGTAGGCTCTATAGCAACAGGCCTGGGGGCGGCTGCAGCAGTGGGGAAAGTGGGGGGTGGAGGGCGGAGGGTGGAGTGTTTGCCTGCAGCGACAGCTGAGTGTAGGAACAGAAGTGCACAACGCACACAAGGTGGGAGTGGGGGAGCCTGAGGGGGGTGGAGAAGCAAGTGAGGGCCTGAGCCAGTCTCCTTAAAGTGGAACCAGTGCCCTATGCTGCTACTCTTGCTGGCGGTCTCTTGACCGCAGGCCAGGGTTGGGAGTTCTCTGGTACCCGTTTTCCATAGGTACCAAATGGAGTACGCAAAGGAGGATAAGCAGGAGCTGTTGCCCTCCATGTTAAGCTCTGGGGCTTCCAGTCCTGCAGCCTTTCTTCGTCCCTTGCTTGGGTGAGGTCACATGATGTGCAACCCAGCTCTGGGTCACCTCACCCGAACAGGGTCCTAAAAAACAGTCATGTTTTACAGAGGCATTAATCTTCCCTGGCATCCCAGCCCACCAGTGCCACGTGACAGCCCCCAAGTGAGCACTACAAGCATTGCTGGCCTAATGGATGGGTTGGGGAACGGGGATGGGACAGGGGCTGGAGGGGCTCTGGGGCCCATCACGGCACAGGCACGACACGCATGGTGTTGGTGAAGCCGGAGCCAGGGCGCCACCCAGTTAGCACAATGACCACATCGCCCTTCTTGAAGAACCCTCGGGCCTTGCCTGAAAGAAGAGAAGAAAGGCTGGTGAGTAAAAGCCGAGCCAGGCAGGTGCGCACCTAGCCGACTGCCCGCGGGAGGTAGCAAGCAGGGCTGACGGACCATTACTTCCTTACACCACAAGGTGGCGCAAGCCTCCCAACCCAGGCAACCGGGAAGGGGGAGGCCCTGCCCTGATACTTCCTGATCAATCAAATGGCAGAGTTGCCAGGGACCTTTGGACATCATTCATTTTACACTCTAGAGGGTAGAGTACTTCCTCTCATCCACTGATATCCTACTTTACCAGGGACAAAGGCCACCAGTACATAATCTGTGTGTATGGCACCCCACGGCGTAGAAGCTACGGCTAATTTTTTTTTTTTTAACCCTCAGTAATGAGCAGATGCCCAAGAATGGACACCCCTGACTATCCAGGATCCTTTGCTTTGAGCCCCAAACTGGAAGACAGAGAGAAGTGGGCAGCTCAGCCCAGAACTTCAGGGAATGGGAAGGAGGATTCAGAGAACATTCCCAGGGATGTCAGCTAGGACTCCTGCACAGCCTAAGGTCAGTGTGTTCCCCTTTCTAGAGGATCCTAGGGAGACCAGTGCTCAAGCACTGTTCCCACCCCTCCAGGCTCTAGCCCTTGCTCCCAGCCACGCACCAACATTCATGGCCAAGTTCACCCGGAGGTCCACGTCCTCAGCCCAGGCCTCCTGCACTGGGTCCTTACACACCACAGGAAAGATGCCGCGGTACAGGTGGGCCTGGCGAGCAGTCTGGTGATTCCGGGTCACAGCAATGATGGGGGCGCGGGGGCGGTATCTAGACACCTGGTGAGCAGACCTGAGATGGGATGATGGACAGGCAGAAGAGACCATTAAACAGTGTTCCAGAGCCTCCCAGGACACCCCGCAGGGCCTTCAGCACCAGCTCACCCTCTAATCCAACTCACTCTGCCAGCATGAGACCCTGGCCATTTTAGCATGTGCTCCCGATGCCGGGGCAGCCCCTCGTCCTCTACCTTCCAAGGAATAGAAGACGACTCTTTAGTGCCACACTACCCAATTGCCTTCCAGCCCTCCTCACAGCCCAGGGCCCCAGGATCATACCGACCCGGCATGGTCAGTCTCACCTATTCACCCAACATGGCCCGTAGTTGGCAGAACCCCCTCCTCTGAACTTTGCCATCCTGGCACAGACACAGCCCTGCCCAATCTCACCAGCGCCCATTCCTCTTGCTGCCAGCAGCAGTGACAAGCCAAGCAGCATGGGAATAGCACCTGACTCTTGACATCTGCGAAGAACAGGAGCACGGCCCACCAGCCCCCCCGGGAATCTACAACGCAAGCCTTCTCTCCTGCTGTGCCCTCTCCCCAGCCCACAGGGCCCCCAACGTCCCTGAAGCAGTCCCAGCAACTGGGCTCGAGAGCCAAACCTGAGTATTTCTGAGCAAGGCTTCGAAATCTGGGTGCTACCCAGGAGGAAAGACCAGGAGATGGGAAGGTTAGTGTGGGAGGCTCTGCCTGTGAAGGCCCCTCTGGAGGGTAGGGGGCCCCTTGGAGCCCCAGCGCCAGATGCTTCCTTGAACAGACACTACCTTTCTGGTTGTAGATGTGTCTGGGGAGTTGGGGAGGGGCTTGCTTGCAGGAGGCCCTGGGCCTCAGAAGGCAAGCTCTAAGGACACTCAACAGGTGTCAGGGAAACTTAAGCCACGGCACAGCAGAGAATGCCCCGTTAAAGGCCTGGCCCCATACAAGGCTTTCAGAGGGAAGCAACTGGTGAAGTCGGGACTTGCGACAGTGAAATCCCAGAAGACTGGAGCTAAAAATAGCCAAATAGCAAAGGCTGGACCTTTCCACAAAGGTCAATTCTGATGGCGGGAGCTGTTTATCCCGAGCCCTCTGCTGCAGCAATCTGCACGAATCTCATGCCCTGGTCCTACAGGCAGCCCCACCAGCCGCTCCTCGGTGCACAGGGCCGGCCGGCCTGACCCCCCTCTACCCTTCCCTTCTAGGAATCCCTTGTGGCCCTGGGGCAGGGATGAGGAGCACACTCCCAGACGGGGGCAGTGACAGAGGCTAACTCCATGGCCGGACTAGGAAGAGATCCCGAGTCTAAGGCCAAGCACAGGCCTCAGCTTGGTTGCATGGCACCAGAGTGCCCACGAGACAACATGGTGACCTTTCCTGGTCCTCAACCCACTTGCCTTTGGGGCCCAAAGACAGGCAGGGACAGGTGCACCAACCAAACAGCCTGTCGGTGGACAGCAATGATTTTCCAAACGGAACTTTTAAAGAGCACATGGTAGCTGGAATGAACAAAACTGGCCACCTTTTACTTTTTTAAAAGATTAGCTTGTCAATAATCAAATAAGCATCTGTAGTCAGTCTATCTGTAGTTCTGTAATTCTCTAGTTTATCTTGAGGATGCAAACTCGCTTTGGATGCAAATGCTCTCACACCACTGGCGGGTGCTGTCTGGGGTCCTCCGGGCCCAGGGGCAGGCAGAGGGGTCTTACCCGGGCTCAGCGCTGTCCGAGCCCCGTCCAACGCACCGCTCTCAGGATGCCCAAGGAAGGTGCCCCGGAGCAGGGCATCCCCGGGGAGCCGCCGCCACCTCCTACCTGCCAGACTTGGTGAGGACGATTATGGCCCCACTGCAGCACTTGAAGGAGGCCTCCACGGCGCCCACGGCGGCGGCTTCTGTGGGGTCGTTGGTAATGGGCGCCAGGCGGCGGAGTTCCTCAAATAATTGCAAGTGGTAGATGGCGGCCTCTGCCTCACGGGCAATCTACGGGGGGCGATATCCGTCCAGAGGGACAGGAGGGGGACAGAGCTTTGTCAGAGCCGCGTCACAGGGGAGGGGGGGAAGAGTCGCCCAGACAGCTGGTGAGGAACATGTCCCTGGATGTGAGGCCAAGAAAAGGCCAACCACCAGAGGTGCTGAGCTGAGCAAGATCCAGACTCACAGGAACAAGCCCTTCACCAGCGGCCAGGGCCATCCACTGCGCCTACCGAGCCAAAGGCCCTTTTGGTCCTGCCCTGCCCTGACCTCCCTGGCTGGCTTCCTGCAGATGAGAAGAGGATTGGAGCCCAGGCCGCAGCTCTAGGGCCCTAGCTGCCTTCTAGATCAGCTGGAGCAAGAGGCTGGTTATCCTGCGGAGTTACCTGCCCTTGGGGCCCTACCTGCCAGACTCCGTCAGAACTATCAAAGCTGCTGCTAAACACTTATAAGAAGCCTCCACGCTGCCCATGGCCATGGCTTCCATGAGGTCTGTGGAGTGGCTTGAGCCTCGCGCAAGTTCTTCAAACAGCTTGCGGTGGAACATGGCTGCCTCAGCCTCACGAGCTATCTGTAAGGTTTAGAGGGGGGAGGAGAGGCAAGGAGGAGGGAAAAAACAAGAGACAACACATGGAAAGACAGAAGGGGGAATTAATCAGAGGAAGGTAAACTTAGGTTAATTGGCTAAATCTGTCCTTCATGCAGATGCAAAGAGGCAGCGTGAGGAAAGCCCAAGGCTCAGGGATGGGAGGAGAATTTCCAGCATCGACTGCTACTGCTTCCCCTCCCACAGAGGGAAAATTGGTTCTTCCATTCTGGAAGGACTTTTTGATTGGGGGTAGGGGTGGAGGGAGACGACACGGCGGCAGGCTCTAGAACCTCGGCACAGAAACACGCCCAGGCTGGACCCACGCCACTCCCTGGCAGGACCCGACCATGCTGCCTCATTCCACAGCTCACAGGAAGGAACAGGCCCTCCCTCCTCACATGGCTGTCTGGTCACCGCAGGGCTCAGCGCCTGGCTTCCAGGCACACGCGGGACACTTGCTTGGCTGCAGGCACAGGACTGCTGCCAGCCTTTCCAGTGGCCGGCCACGGGAACGCGCTGAGCAGCGCCGGAAAGCCGGGGTCAGACGAAACCAAAGCCACACAGCTTAACCGTGGTCCAAGCACAAAGGGGGGGAAAATGGCAGATTGGTGAGGGGCACACGGAACAGCCATGTGAAGGGACAGATGCCTGTGGAAGCACACAGGTGAGTGTTAACAGGACATTTGATTAAAAATGTAAGGATTACCACAGTCATGAGAAAGCCATTCAGTTATTCACAGACCACCTGCTCAGGTAACATCAAGGATTAGAAAGAAAACGTAAGCTTCAGAACATTGTAATGCATCTTAGAGGATAAGGGGTGCGGGGAGAATCAGTAAGAACATCTCATTAACTTGACAGCAGAAGCAGGTACATGGCAGGATTTACTAGGTTAAAGGTTTTCTTTCTCTAAGGGAGGGCATGCAGTCCAAAGGACAGGAGACGTGAACAGGAAATAGAACCATACCTGATGCTGCCTAGCCCTTAGTCATGGGTGGTTAATTGCCTCAGACACAAAAGAAAGCAGTGAACGGTTAAAGGAAGCTCTTGGCCAGTGTTAACTGGGGGCGTGGAAAGGAGAGGCCTGCACCGCCTAGCCCAGAGCACATCACTTATCTTCTGAGCAGGGCCATCCAAGCCCTGTCGTTCTCTCTAAGGTGTCTGTTCAGAGGAAAGACTGGGGTATGGAAAAAACAACAGGAGTTCAGAGGCCAGAGCATGATTCTTAGTACAGACCCCTGCTGGAGACCCAGCCTCATCTCCCGCTGGACAAAGCACTTTGTTACAGGAGAACAGTGGCTCTGGAGCCAGCAGATCTGGGTTCAAACTGAGGCTTTATGACCACATAATCCTCCTCTGTAAGTTGGGGTGACATCTATCACGCAGAGGGTACAAAGATTACATCAATCTACACAGCCTAATAACTGGACACACAGAAAGGGAAGGAGGAAAGGAAGAGATCTTTGTTGGGGGGGGTGTTTACATTTGGGGGAGTGCAGGGGAGGGGGCGTCACACAAAGGGCACAGGGATCCTTTGCTTATGGGAAAAGAATTGGAGGGTCAAAGAAAAACCACTTCAGGATCCTAGGCGAGTCTGCTGAGCTCACACACGTTATAAGCACTGACACTGGACTATTGTAAGAAAGTAAATTTGCAGCACTCCGTCTCCCAGGCCTCAGGAGCCCTGGTAACTGAACCCTGGGTTAACTCTTCAGTGAGTCTAGAGCAGGACCAGACAGGGCCAAGGAGCTGAGAAGGAGCCAGGCAGTGGGACGTGGCCACGGACCCTTCTAGATGCTCTCATGCCAGGCCCAACAGGCTCACTCTCTCCACCTGTCCCGACTTGTGGACTTGCTGCCAGTCACTAAAACCCCACCTTTCAGCCTGAGGCGAGTGCAGCAGCTCAGCAAAGCAGGCCCCGCTGCCGGCGCCATGCAAGGCCAGCTAAGTCACCTCAGCGCACGCAACAGCTTCCGGAGGGGGCCTAGGTGCCCCCGGGGGAGGCAGCTGATGTGGGACAGGTGGGGAATCAAACAAAAGCCAAACAGGTTGGCTGGGAGGAGCCCAGGGCCTTTCCCAGAACAGGGCAGAGGTACTCGGGTCCTCTGGGCTGTCCGGAGGAAGGGATTCACGGCCTTGAAGCCAGAAGTGACTGTGTTATGACGGATGAAGGAGGATGCCTCCAGAACCGGAGGAAACAGGAGGGAATGTGGGCAGGGAAGGCAGAAGAGAAAAAAAACCAAGACACTCCTCTCCCCCCAGCACACACTTCCTCACTCCTGTTGTGACTCAGAGGATCATAAAAGGTTGTGGGCGCAGCAGCCCAAAAGGTGTCGCTCTGTCCAGAAGCTTGCCTCCCCCCCGGCCCGGCCCGCGGACATAGGGAGGCCCGAAAACTCACCAGGTGCTGCATGCGGACCGCCTCGAGCGGGTAGTCCCCTTTGGCCGTCTCTCCAGACAGCATGATGCAGTCGGCTCCATCCAAGACCGCATTGGCCACATCGCTGCCCTCAGCCCGGGTGGGACGGGGCTTTTTGATCATGCTCTCCAGCATCTGGGAGGGGACAGAGCACAGGGAGATGTGGCCGGGGCCATCTTCAGAGAAGAAGGACTACACCCTGACTCCCTGGGGAGCGTGTCTGTGCACAGAGTACGGCTTTGTGTACATGCATGAGGGGAAGGGAGGGTGTGCATGTTTGAGAGGTGGGGGGGGTGGGATGCTGGGAAGAGACCAGCCGCCCCCCTCCCCCCACGAGCGTGTGAGGATGGGGAGAGGCACATGCCTGCGTTGCACAGATGACAGGCTTCCCGGCTCGGTTGCACCGCCCAATCATCATCTTCTGAGCAAGGAAGACCTTCTCTGCGGGAATCTCAATGCCTAGATCACCACGAGCCACCATGATGCCATCGCTGGCTTCCAGGATCTCATCAAACCTGCCAGAGGGGGTAGAAGGAGAGGCTCTATGGAACAAGGCCGCAAGTGCAGTGATGCTCAGGAGGTTCTCCTGCATTCTCTGATTTAGCAGCCCTTCACCAGGACAGCCGTCCATGACCTCCTCCTGGGTGTGCAGGTGACGGGGTGTTCCAGCTACCTTCATCTCCCAAGGCGGGCTAACGGTTCTGCTTGCTGACCTTCTTTAGCGCTAGGATGGGGACTTCACTGAAGGGGCCGGGGAGAGGACAAGGTTTCTTCCTTCCCATCTGCAGCTCAGGAGGCCCCTCTTGAGGCATCTCTCTACCATCGGCACCCCAGCCAGCACTTCCAAGCAGACAGAGAACACAGGGCCAGCTGAGCACTCCTGACACAGAGGTCCGTGGCCTTCCAGCCAAGGACGCTTGAGGGCTGCTCCTTGAGGCAGCCCCCTCCCACCTGATGAATGCAAGAGGACATGTGGCTTTGCCTGGCCTGCGGCCAAGGTCAGCAGGTACCCCTGGTTTATCAGGACGGCAGGAGGGGGACTCCATGTTGCCTGGTACAAAGGACATCTACACAGAGCTAAGAATGGCAAGGTCAAACACTGGGCAGGGCCGCTCCTCCCGCCCTCCCCAAGTACGCGCCTAAATCACACAAGTAGGTCTAGAGTTTTAGCTGTGCTGACTTATGCTCCTAGTAGGGAGCTGAAGAGGAAGAGATGTCAGCTAGCTGGCCGTACTCATTGGCTCTACCTGGGGACACTGGGGAGGTGGTGAAGTGGAGCTGGGTGGGCCCAGGCACAGCGGAGGAGGTACATGCTTTCCTCCAGGAAGCTGGTCACATGCCAGAGCCAGCCGAGTCATCAGGCCAGCTGCTTTCTACGTGAAGACAAGGACACCAGGAGCTTCCCCAGATCTCCCAAGTGAGGGGCCAAAAGAGCCACCCCCTTCCTAAGAGCCTGCCATCTTCCTTCCATTGGGAAAAATGGTGGTGGAGGCGGGGTTTGGGGGGCAATGTCCCCTTGTTCCAACAAAGTAGCACTCCTGATCAGGAGGACAGCATGATCCTGTAAGCAGTGACCCCGTCCACTCCAACATTGGTCCCTGGGCCTATGGAACAATGTCAATCACCACTGGGGAGCATCAGCATGCCAATCACCTGGGAAGATATATATGTTGTTTTTGTTTTTTTTTTAAAATACCAATGCCTTGGGGGCCCTGGCTGGCTCAGTCGGAACAACGTGCAACTCTTGGGTCTCAGGGTCACAGGTTCGAGCCCCACATCAGGTGTAAAGATTACTTAAATAAACTTTAAAACAAAACAAAACAAAAACAAGGGGCGCCTGGGTGGCCCAGTCGTTAAGCGTCTGCCTTCGGCTCAGGTCATGATCCCAGGCTCCCTGGGATCAAGCCCCACATCGGGATCCCTGCTTGGCGGGGAGCCTGCTTCTCCCTCTCCCACTCCCCCTGCTTGTGTTCCCGCTCTCACTCTCTGTCAAATAAATAAAATCTTTAAAAAACAAAAATAAAATGAAATAAATAAATAAAAATACCAATGCCTTCCACTCCCCTTCTTCAGATATTTGGACTCAGTGGGTCTGGCCTCAACTAGGGAGTTTGTATTCGGATGGGCAGGTCGCCAGATTTGGGAACTGGGTATTCACGGGATACGGTCTGCTTTTTGGAAAGCGAGGCCGGGGCTGATGGAAGCAGGGGACAGAGAGGGGCACTCACCTCCGAACTCCCTCATGATTCTCAATTTTGCTGATTATCTTGATGTTCTTCCCTTTCTCTCCCAGGACCTTCCGGACTTCATGGACATCTGAGGCCTTGCGGATGAAAGATGCAAACACCATATCTACATCCTGTTCTACCCCAAATTTCA
The DNA here is from genome assembly GCF_964656455.1 of Halichoerus grypus. Lineage (NCBI taxonomy): Eukaryota > Metazoa > Chordata > Mammalia > Carnivora > Phocidae > Halichoerus > Halichoerus grypus. The sequence goes on along the minus strand of NC_135719.1, from coordinate 42,963,147 downwards.
GATCCTGGATGTCCTTTTCCGACACAGCAGGCAAGTCCACAGCAGCCCCGGGGAGGTTCACACCCTTCTTGCTCCCCAAGGAGCCACCGTTCTCCACCTCCGTCACCAGAAAGTCAGGACCTGTCCGAAATTGGGGGTGGGGGAGGGAGCAATGAGGGCACAATGTCCAACCGGAAGCAGGCTCCCCCGGTAGAGTGAACTGGAATGAGGCACATTGTGGGCACTGGAGTCGTACGTCCAGAATTCTGATCCCAACTCACTAACTGTATAATCTTGGGCAAGTCGACTAACCTATCTGTGCCTGTTTCCCCACCTGTTAAATCGGGATAATACCGGCTCATGAGGTTGTTTTAAAATTTAAACAAGTTACCACGTAAAATGCTTAGATATTAGCTATCATTCCCAGGTATTCCTGCACCTATCACACTGAGGGATGGAGGAAGGAAAGCAGAAAGGCAGAAACAGTGAGGATGGATAAAAAAAGAAATCTTCTCATATGCTCCCCGAGCACGCGATAAAGTTGGACTGAAGTCTGTTTTAAAGCACAAGGAATCAGGGGCGCCTGGGTGGCTCAGTCATTAAGCGTCTGCCTTCGGCTCAGGTCCTGATCCCAGGGTCCTGGGATCGAGCCCCGCATCGGGCTCCCTGCTCGGCGACAAACATGCTTCTCCCTCTCCCACTCCCCCTGCTTGTGTTCCCTCTCTCGCTGTGTCTCTCTCTGTCCAATATACAAAATCTTAAAAAAATAATAAAAAATAAAGGACAAGGAATCAGAAAAGGAATTCCTGAGAATAAACAGACTTCACCTTGCTGTCAGCCAAACAAACTTCCCATTGTCCTTGGGTCAAGGGAAATTTAGAGATGGTTCTAGAGAATGAGATGCCGCCCCCTGTACCTACCTTTCTGCTTCACCTGCAGAGAAATAAGCCCATCATCCACGTAGATCTTGCTGCCCACTTCCACCACCTTGCAGATGTTCTTGTAGTCCAGCCACAGGATATTCTCATCACATTTGTCCATGTAGGCATTGTCCAGAGTGATCTTGAGCGTGGCCCCTTTCTTCAGCTCCACCTCCGCAGTGCCGCTCTACAGACCAGAGAGTAAGCCGTGAGTCCAAAGAAAAGCTCTTCCCTCCAAGGAAAAATGCTCAGATCTCCACCAGAAGTAACAATAAAGCCTCTGGCTTTGCAAATCAATGATCATATTCTCGAACTTACCTCAAGGAAGTCACCCAAGGAAAACCTACAATGTTTTAGTCACGCTATGTAAATGATAGGGGGAATAGCGACGCAGACAGACTTGGGAAGTAGGTTTTTAGAGTAAAAAGTTCCTCACTCTATCACGTCTTAGCAAAGTACACCAAATCAACCTTTTTGACGGAACGTGATGAACAGAACTCTCACATCTAGATCTAGATCTGAACCCTGAGGAACACAGCCTCTGAGCAAGGCATGGACTGCGGAGGATGGCTCTCTGGAGCCCGCTGCCCCCTGTGCCCTCCCTCTCGCTGCTCCCCGTGATACTCACGCCCTTGATGAGCCCAGTTCGGATCTCGGGTCCTTTGGTGTCCAGGGCCACGGCAACCGGCCGGTAGAGAATGGGGTCGGAAGCAAAGCTTTCCGTGGCTGTGCGCACGTTCTTGATGGTCTCTGCATGGTACTGAGGGAAAGGAAGGAAGATGACAGGGGTGCTCCCACACAAGGATCCAGCGCCAGAGCTGAGGCGGATCCCTCAGGAAAGGCCTGTGATGTTCTAGACCACCTGCTGTGTCTAGCATCAGGGTCAGCCAGTCACCGAGCACCCTCTATCTGATCATTTCAATCTCTTTGGCTTCTGCCCCCTTCTTCTACAGCACTCACTCACTCTAGAGCCAATCTTAGTAACTTTAGAATACTGCCACCATAACCAACTACAGAGATGGCGTAAACACATCTCAACGTAAAAAGCTTGTCTCCTTTGTGTTCCCTAGGACCCATCACACTCCCTCGGCAAATACAGCAGACAACTGGAGTTAAAAGCCCTGGTCCTCAGGTGTGGGTCACACTGGTCTGGCAATCACGGTCAGATTCTGATAGATTTGGCAATTCTGAGCTTCTCCTCTATTGATCCCAACGACAATTCAAACTCCAGAGTTATTTACTTAAGCTTACAATGGCCCAAGCTAAACAAGCCATTGCTAAGGTCCCACAGACCTGGTTTTCACAATCACGTTTTGGGGTGGCCGAGGGGAGCGTGAGGATATGCCTCTCTCCAAACCAACTGCCCTGACTTCCATCTTTTTCCTAAGCCCTTGCTCTTTTCCCAGTTGCCACGACTGTCTGACTAAAAAAAGGGACTCAGAGCCAAGATGTTAAGAGTTCTTAGTGTAACCAACAGGACGCTGCTGATCACAGAGGCACCCAGCTCAGCACTTTGCGGGCCCTGTCCTTCAGCCTGTCCAGGAGAGCAGCACCGTCGAGGCAGCTGGAACCAGAGTCTACCCTCCAAGGACCGTGCTGCCTGAAGCGTGGATCTGAGAATCTTCAGCTTCTAGTTATGGTCTCTAGTGAGGACCGCTGGCTTGTTTTCTGGGGGCAGGGGTCCCTACTCTGAGTTATGACTATTTCTTTCTATTACTGGCTCGCAATAAAATAATATAAACTAGAATATAGAGATAATTTTTTTTTTGAAGGAATGGGTGTTTCACGTTGTCAAATGCCTTTTCCTCAGAGCTCATGTGAGGGGTAAAAGAATCCACGAAGTTCTTAGAGCAGAGGTGAGCAACTAATATCACCGTCATCTCCTACTGGCCACTCTATATTTCATCCCAGTGTGGACTTTGTGTTCCTAGAATAAAATTTACGTGGTCACGGGGCAGGAAATTCTTTTAGTAGACGGCTGGATGTGGACTGCTGAATTTTACCTTTCCTGTCTGCTTCTCTCTAAATGACGGCCTGTGCGCTAACCTGCCTGGTTGCGGTACTGTTCTTGTCTCATCTCACTAGCAGGGTGTGCTGGCTTCAACGAACATACTGGGAAGACTTCTGTACTTCTTTAGGCCCTGGAACAGCATGACAAAGGACGTAACCTAACCACTCCTTCAAGGGGAGGCAGAAGTAAGCAATCCAAGTTCTCCAGGCCTGGTGCTCTGAATGAAGCTAGTCACCTTTTCAATTTCTTCAGGCTGTTAATCTATTTATACTTTCTACTTCTTGGACACTACCTTTTCTTGGAAGATAATCAACTTCATCTCAACTTCTGGAAAGTAAAGTAGAAGTCTTTTTATGACTTTCAAACTCTCTTCGAACATATGGGAAATACTCCCTTTTCATAGTCTCTTTTTTTGGTGCATCCTCATTCTTGACCAGGCTTTCTGAAAGTTTCTGTTTTACAGGGATTTTTTGGTTTGTCAAATTTATTTTCTATTTCATCAAGTTATGCTTTTAAATCAATGCTTTTCCTTCATCCCTTTTAGGTTATTTGGTTCCTAGTATTTGAGTTAAGTGTTTCATTTACTTTCATTAAGACTTTTGCTTTCCGGTAAGTACATTTAAGTCTATAAGTTTTCTTTTTTCCTTTTTCTCTTTTTGGGGTGGGGGGTGGGACAGAGGGAGAGGGAGAGAGAGAGAATCCTAAGCAGGCGCCGCACTCAGCACAACCCTGAGATCATGACCTGAGCCAGAATCAAGAGTCGAATGCTTAACCCACTGAGCCACCCGGGTGCCCATGCCCCTGTAAGTTTTCTTGATTACGGTTAGACTTAAAATTTCCATTAAAAAAAAAAAGCCTGAGAATATGGTCTCTATAATTTCCATTTTATGGGACTTGAGGGTTTTTGGTAGCCTAATAAATTTTATAATCATAAGCATTTTAAATAAACACGTGTTTTTGTTCTTGGAGGACATAAAATCTACTGTACACACACCAATGAGATTATTAGGTCGTACATTATTCAAATCCTCTCTACTGGCATCTTTGGGGACATTTCTGGGAGGTGTGTGTACTACAGTCGCCCGCTATGGCTGTGGTTTTGTTGGATGCTACCAAGTGGTAAAGAATTCCATCAATCAATACTGTCCTTGTGGAAGGTTCTAAATTTAGGTCGTTTCAAAGTCAGTATCTCTGGGGCCACACGTTCAGTAAGAAAACATCTTGTGCACCTGAACTGCCCAACGGGGCAGGGGCACTGAGGCCGGCAAAGCTGGAAGAAAAGAGCAGATGCAGACAGATGTCCCTCTGTCAGAGTCAGCGAGAGAGAACAATTTCAATGCTCTGCTTAGAAGAGCATTTAAAAATTGTCAAGAGGGGCGCCTGGGTGGCTCAGCTGGTTAAGCGACTGCCTTCGGCTCAGGTCATGATCCTGGAGTCCCAGGATCAAGTCCCGCATCGGGCTCCCTGCTCGGCGGGGAGTCTGCTTCTCCCTCTGACCCTCCCCCCTCTCATGTGTTCTCTCTCATTCTCTCTCTCAAATAAATAAATAAAATCTTTTAAAAAAATTAAAAAAATTAAAAAAAGGAAAACATTTAAAAAAAAATAAAATAAAAATTGTCAAGAGCTGGGAAAGCATGTTGCAGCCACTAGTCAAAGGTGCCTACGAAGATGAGTTTCCAAACCCCTGATCCCAGAGACAACCTTATCCTGGTCAAAAACCCCAAACCCACGAGAGGGACTTGAGTGTGTGTTTGTTTTTTTAAATCCCAATTCTAATCTGGGAATAAGAATTAAAGCAGAGAGATCTCCAAACGCCTCTTGTAGTCTAAAAACACCCAAATCCTTGGGCCAGGCCGCCCCCCCCCCCGCCCCCAGGGCAGGTGCAGCAGACACCCCATGGCCTTGCCATTTTGGAGCTGTGGCGGTGTTAGTTTACTGGATTGGATGGAAAAGGCCATCAAGCCTAGTTAAAGGTCGACTTCTTCAAATCTATTTCTGCTTCTTCTGCTGCACACAGGAGACCTTGGCACGGTCCAGCAGCAGGGATCAATGGTGAACCGATCCCCACTGGTATCTTTAGCTCTCTCTTTGGGCTAAGCTAACACTTGCAAGAATTCCTGGTGACTCCCGCCAAGGCCCCCGACTTTGGAAAATTACAGAATGCCAGCACGGATGTGTCTTAAGCTGCCTGAAGTACCGCCTGAGCACAGTTCCTCTGAACCTGGTCAGGCCCCCATGACATTTGGAGGCCGGCCGCCTGCCAGGCCATAGACTGTTTATGAAACACAGGTTAGGGAACCCACGATGGAGAGTCTCACATTTCCAGAAGGAGAAATTAACTTTTTGGACTGTACTTCCTGGGGCTTTATTTTTAGTCTAAACTTAACACCAGTTTCCAAATGCCAGAGGGCAACCCCTCACCACCTGTCCTTACAGGGTAGCATTTTCTTTATTCCGAACAGGAAGTATCAGAAGTCAAGACAGGGGAAAGTCTGGCTCAGCCATTTCTTCTGTATCAATGCCAGTATGAAATCCCACGGCTTATGATGGAGCCTGATGGGTTTTAAAAGGAACCGTCCCTCAAGGAACCTCCACTCCTCCCTCTGAATGAGTTTGGGAACAGGAGCAGGGATGGAGCATGTCCCAGGAGTTGCCACCTGGTCCCTGGGTAAGGCCTCCGTCCACAGGGCAAGTCAGCTCCTACACAGCCTCAACACAAATACACTCCTACCAGGCTGCTGGGGAAGGGTGCTGACTTGGTTTTAATGTACCAGGACCCCTGGGAAGAGATAGGCCAGGAACACAATATTGATGAAGCGGGGTTGGTGCATTAGACTCAGCACTTAACTTGCAATGGTAGAAACTCCTCTCCTGGACTTGCTCAGTTATCGTGGGTCTAAACTAGGCCAGAAATCCACCTGCAGGGTGGTGACCTTTTGGTTCATCTCTGCAATAGGAACTGTTATGGAGACCCAGGGGTAGGAGGTGGCAAGCACTGTGGGTTCTCCAGTAGACCCTTCCACACTTTTTTAAGTTTACTTATTTTCCCAGCCATCTCTACACCCAACATGGACCCAAAGCCCCAACCCTGAGATTGAGAGTTGCATGCTCCTCTGCCGGAGCCAGCCAGGCATCCCCAACCCTTGCACTTTTGTCAGCACAGGTGTGTGGGAAAACCATGGCCAATAACCAAAGATCGTCTCCACGTAAGGAGACTTGGCCAGCTGGGATGGCAGGAGATGGGGGAAGGATAGTAAGGACAGGCCAGTGAAGACGACCTCCGCATTGGCTATAAACCCCAGACTCTTTCTTGCTTGATCCACTGTGGCTAAATGAACAGCACACTGCCACCCAATTTCCTGCATGCTGCCCCAGTGGCCAAACCATCCAGCTGAGGCTCACCTCGTGGGTTCCATGAGAGAAGTTCATACGAGCCACATTCATTCCAGACTTAATCATCTCCTTCAGCATCTCCACTGATCGGGAAGCTGGGCCTAGTGAAAAAAAAGTTTTAAAGCCAAAGTGTTAATTATTCAAAGGAGGAATAACACTTTCAAGTATGAAGAATCCTTGATATTCTTTTCCCCTAAATTTTCCTCCTACAAATCACTCAAGGTTCTTTCAAAAGCATATAGATGGCTGTTACTGTGTTTGCCCATTTTCTTGATTTAAGGGAACACTTTTCCTATTCCCTTCAACTCCTATAGGCTCCTACATCTAATGAGGAAAGCCTAAGTAAGACTTAACCAGCCCTCTCTGCTCTCCCCAAAGCCGGGTCGGTTTTCCAACCACAGAGTCTTGGAGCATGTCAAAAAGATCTTCCCTAGATTTCTGAGATGCTCCTAAAAGATGTGCTATTAAGGAAGACACCATCTAAATTCTGCCTTTAGCAGCCGACACAGAGCATGCAGACTCCTTATCGCCACTTCCTAGTCCCCAAAAGAACCTGTGTAGCATCTCGCTCAGCACTCAGGTTTGCTACATTTCTTTTGTCTCTTCAGGAGAGAAAAGATCACGGTCCTATGAAGCCCCTGTTTTTTTGGGGGGGAGCGGGGGGGCCACAGCCACTCACCGATGGTACAGATGATGCCCGTGTTCCGGGCCGTGATGGGTGGCGAGTCGATGTCCAGACGGCACATGTGTTCCAGGAACGTGTCGGCCATGGCTGCGTGCAGCTGCTGGGTCTGGATGAAGGCAGTGCCGACATCGCTATGGGGCTTTGACATGGCTGCTGAGGTCCTGGATCCAGGGGAGTTGAAGAGACAGTGATCAATCCGAGAAGCCCAGGTGGTTAATATACTCCTCCGCACAGGAGGCTGTTTCCTGCTTACACATTAACTCAATAAGCACACTGTGCACAAGCCACAGGGAGCCCCGCCACACTCTGGCCATGTGGGCGCTCCTCAAGTCGGGCAGAGGGTTCACGTGACCGTGAGCAAGCGGAACGGACCTCAGAGAACAATTTAAAACCTCGTACCCAATGCATGTACTTCCCAAGTATCCACTGTAAGCAGACCTCCCTTACAATGGGCTAGTATCTACCTTGACAGTTTTCCTGTTAATCCTACAAGTAACATTTCACGGGCACCGAAGGAGCTACCTCCAAAGAAAATTGTAACCAATCCTCCAGTGATATAACCAGCGATATAAAGAACTGACTCCTCGTTTATAGTACCTTGGCAAATATAGATCTTTGTACAAAAAGCTATCTCAAAGCTATAAATGTCTGCTACAGAGAGGGGCATCCACATTGTTTTTTAACAATCCCCACCCAAACTCAAAGTGATTTTCCTGGTTGTAAAGACAACCACCATCCAGGCAGTCCTTTGAGCTCGGGAATCCTAGATTTTCACTAACTCGGAGCACCACCTAAGTTCATTCCTCAACTCAGTCTGGCAGGAGAGTAGGTCCCAGTTCGCTGACAGATAGTAAAAACCAGTCCTTGGACAGGAAGCAAAGTTGATCCAAAACCCTACATGCAGAATCTTTTGCCCCAGGAGTCTGTACCTAAAAACGACAACCACTTTGGTCAGCAGGACTTTAGGATGTGCAAAGCAATTTGCAGAAAACCAGAGATAACCCCAATGGCACCGGTCTGGTTCTAAAAACATTACAGCTACTTTCACAACGCAAAGAAATCAAGATAGCTTGCCAAATCCTTTTCCCAACTGATTTTCTGATACACCATCCCAATTCCCTTTCTGACAAGTACACCGCAAAGACGATCTGTTTCAGGTAATTAACCAGGCCAGGTCACAATCCTGACAACTGGTCCCGACCTTTGCTTTCTTCATTACTGACTGACAACTAAACTCACTCAGCCGGTTAGTTAGCTGATTACAAAGACCTAAGAAGCTTCCAGGAAATGTCTGAAGAACCACCAGGTAAGGATGTGAGTGTGAAACCCAACACTCCTCATCACAAGGCCATCCCTTCCTCAAGTTCTCCAACCAAAGGCTACTCCTAAAACCCTTGAGCCTATAGGCTTCAGCCCAGGCTCTAGAACAAGCCCCTCTTCAGCCCTATCCCAGCTCCTCCTAAATCTCAGGGCTCTAAAATCAAGGCACCCCATATATATCCCTCTTACTCTTTGTCCTCCTCTGTCCTTGACTTTGTGGCCTCTTAGGGTAGCTTGGGTAGAGCAAGCATCTCAACCCATCTCTGTACCTTCAAGAATTCTGATTAGAAGCCCAAGAAGCTCTGTGACCAGCTGTGAGCAAACCTCCAGTCAGCTACTGAAAACGGGTGGCTACAAGTCTTCAGCTACAGAAGCTAAAACTTTAAAAATGGGACATAAGATACTGGCTAACTATTCCACGTGGCAAATGCACTGTTCCCTTCAGCGTGCATTTCCTAATTCCCTAATACACACCAGGCACCGAATCGAAAATGTTTGGAGGTCCTCTCCTCCATGACCTATTCGCTTTCAGATCTGTTAGCACCTAGTACTTGGAAGTATTCCAGGGTCTGTCGAATGACCTTTCAGTGTATCTTAATGCCTCGTGGTCAAAATCAAAGTTATACCTCCCTTCTCCCCTTCCCCAAATCTGAAGAACTTATGAATTCCCGGAAGGACTGCCTCGGTGGCCAGGGTTCCGGGCGGTCCGGGATCGTGTGCCGTCAGAGCCCAAGGCGGGGCTTAGGTACCGCTGGCTGTTAAGGGAACATGACTGAAGAGATGTGCACCAGGAGGCACACCCAGCCAACTGGAACACAAAGGCCTACTGTGGCCTCCAAGTGGAGTCATCATCCAGTCTGAGGACTGTTATCATCAACAAATTAAGATCTGAATGAGTGGGTTAGAGCCACTAAACCCCAATCTTCTTAAAAATCATCAGCTGCCAACAAAACAAAACAAAACAAAACAACAAAAATCATCAGCTGCCTCTTCTCTAGACCTGAGACATGAGGGTTTCCTTGCAAAGACATGGCGGGGGCCCACAGGTTATTGGGTCATACCTTGTGTTCTCGGGGCTTGGGCTTCTGGTGACATAATGATCTTTTTTTGGCTCAGGGTGGCAACTTGGCCCCACTCGCAAAGACCGCTCGGAGCTGAGTAAGGTTTGCTCTGCAGAGCTGTACAAGGATCAAGGTAGAAGCTGAGTGGAACTGAAGTTCTTTGTGGCAATGGAAAAATTACCTTAATAACCAGATAACCAGAGGTAGCTGCTCCTAGAGCTTCAGCTAGGTTACAGAGAAAAACTGGGATGGCAGGAGATGGGGAATACCAAGAAACTGGTCACAGAAAATTTGCAGGTAAGTTCTTATTGGCTCATCTATAATGCTTATCTCCTCCCAAATACCCAGATTATCTTCCCTCTAAGTTCTCTTTAAGCCTGTGGTTTACTAACATTTCACTATTCTATTTAAGAACCTGGTCGCTCCTGTTTTTTTAGAGAGAAGGGATACTAAATTAAACATAAATAAAAAGACAGGAAGCAGATCTATGCAAATAGTAACAGCATGTCATCTGGATGGTAGGATTACAGCAAAATTTGTTCTTCCCTTTACTAATAAATTTACTGATATGAAATACTTTGCATTAAGAAAAATCACAAATGTACTTCTTCTGAAAATGGTATATTTACAAGTTTCCTGGTAAAAGAGTTGGAATTAAAACAAAGGTGAAGCCTCCAGTTTCATTAATCAACCACTGCTCTACAAGCTTCAGGAATACTCTGCTTAAATGTGGCAAAGGCGGGGCGCCTGGGTGGCTCAGGTGGTTAAGCGACTGCCTTTGGCTCAGGTCATGATCCTGGAGTCCCGGGATCGAGTCCCACATCGGGCTCCCCGCTCAGCGGGGAGTCTGCTTCTCCCTCTGACCCTCCCCCCATCATGCTCTCTGTCTCATTCTTTCTCTCTCAAATAAATTTAAAAAATCTTTAAAAAAAATAAAAATAAATGTGGCAGAGGTGAGGTAACGCATGAGGGCCCTAGATCACAAATGCATTGCCAGATCGTTCCACTGGCTTAAGAAGGCCAACCTTGATCCACTCAGAACCTCAAAGAAAAAAAAAAAAGTTAATATAGTCCACAGGACAATTCTATGCCAAAAACCTGTGAGTTACACACACAAATCCAGCAAACTTCTTTTCCTGTTTTTAGTCTGGACTCAGCTTCACAGCAAAATCTTTATGACAAGGATGTTCTGGTCCAGAAGGACGGCCTCCAAAGCCAGGAGATGCCATTAGCAGATACAATTATACTGCACTCAAACAATAACCCTATTTTACTATCTCAAATGAAATCTGAGGTTTTGCAAGCTCTGATTTTTTGCTCACCCCAGCCTATGAAATGCAAAAAATAACAAATGAAAATTTATTTGGCGTTTTGAGTGGATTTCCACACCAGCAATCAAAAAAAAAAAAAAAAGCTTACTTGTCCAGACTCCCATGAGATCTCAACAGACCCCTCAAGATCTCTACCAAACCGGACAACTCAGGTCTCATCCCCAGGTCACCGACTGGTCTCCTGACTCAGGCTGTGCGCCCTGGAGCCTCCCTTGCTGAAAGGTCAGTGCTCTGCTGCCCATCTCCCAGGTCTTCTAGAAGCCTCTTCCTCCTGAGCACTAGCTGCCCATCCTGCCAACCACCTAACTCCAGTTCTTCCTCAAACATCCTGGGACTCTCCCCCGGCCCCAGGGCAGCAGCCAGAGCCGTGGCTTCTCAGGGCGGGCCTCTGGGAAGAGCTCCCCTCCCTTGTGCTTGCTGTCTGGACAGCGGCCTGCCAGGACATGCAGCCCAGCCGGTGCCAGTCTGACTCACTGCTGCATCCTCCTCCTCGGGAGGCACAGACATGCAGAGCCAACCTCCAGCCAGCAGTGGAAGCCCGGCGTATCCCCTGAGGGTGGCAAATGCTGGGCCCAGGTACAGGAACCTTATTCTTGAGCCTGAGCCCCTGCAGGAGAATCTTCCTCGGAGCCATTTCTCCTCTGTGAGAAACGAGACACCAGGAGAGGCCTTAGTGCAGACTGAGGGAATGGGGTAGGCATAGTCACACCTCTGCTCCACGTGTCCCCGATCCCACCTTTCCGTTCTTATCTGAAGCAGCTCCTGGTTCTCTAAAACGAGGGCTTCTTCTGTGCCAGACACAATCCTCTGGCCATGCTCCAGAAACCACAGTGGGCGGGATCATATAAAAAAAATACGACATGCCACTTCTTAGAGCCAGTACTGTCGTTGGCAAGTTGTGCCGGGACAGATTCACACTTCACTCCACCGATTCTTCCACAAAGGCCCAAATCATTCTGCCCTAGTAAACCAGCCTGGCCCATGAGCCTGTATGTGCATACGCCAATTTCTAACCAGCCAGGGCTCTCTGCACCAAGTCTGCTCTGATGCTGACCTCAGCACACAGAGCAACCCAATCATGATGGCACCCGATGCCCACAATTGTCTTCCCTGCTCTGTCATCAATATGCTACCTACACCTCCAAGGCTCCAAGCCAGCATGATGAAGGCCTTTCAATTCCCTCATCTTCAGAACAGATGAGGTGTTCGGGCCAGCCTGCTCTCTAGAGAGATGATGGAACAGAATTCCCAAGACTGGCCCTAATCTGACTATGACAAGAAGATCAAAATGGGTGCCGGGCCACCCACAGAACCTAGGAAGGTCTGCGCCGAACGGCTGTTGGTCCTGATCTACAGCTAGAGTAATGATATCGTGCATTTGCATACGGAACAGGGTATAGATGAGAAGCAATTTTTAGCTGAAGTCCCTTCTACCCTCAGCAGGCTCGATAACAGACAGCAAAGTCTAGCTTACCTGGTTACATAAAACAAAATGAGCCCACTCGCAGGTTCAGATAAAATTCCCTTGCTTTTATTTATTTGGGGCTAAACCTAAGGGACTTCAACTTTATAAGCAGGAACCTCAAGTTCTATTTCAAACTCGAGTGTGAACAGGGCACAAAAGCAGATACAAAATGGGCCCACTCCCCGCCCCCCACCAAGGACCACAGCTCCAGGGCAGAAGTCCCAAATCAGAGAACCTTCAGATGCCCTTGTTTGACCACAGATGCTCAGAGCAGAGAAGTGGTTTCAGCCTAAAGGAGGAAGTTTGGAAGAAGCTTTTGTTGTCCTGTGTTAGGATGCCTCCTTACTAGGCTTAACATAATGAGGCAGTGTTTTAGGGCATGATAATCATACTCTGGAAGCAGTGAGGGACTGGGGACTCTGTATGTAGTTCAAGGCCCTTCAAAGTCAGGTACATACAACCAGGACCGGTGATGGGCTCCACAACGAGGTGTTCCAGCCCAGCATTCACAGGAGCTCACCCTGCATCACGGCTGGAAGGAGGGGGGGGGGGGAGGGAGGGGGGGAGAGGAGGCGGAGGAGGGAGAGGAGGCGGGGGAGGGAGGGGCGGAGGAGGGAGGGAGGGCAGTGCCACCTCTCCAAGAACAGACCTAGTTCGAATGACTGGTCTTCCTACAGTGACCTTCACAGGTCTGCTTCTATTCTGTTTTACTTTGAAACAAAGAAAAAAAAAAAGGAATATTAACATCTGTATTTCTACCACCCAGAACTGACCACTAACCTTTAGCCAGAATTCCTTTAGACTTAAAAAAAAAAAAAAAACTGTTAGAATTTTGTAATTTTCCCTCCATCCCCAGATCCCTCCAACCCTTCCACAGCCCCTCCCGAACTTTGACACCCAACCACTGTCAGGAATTTTGTATCCTTCTAATCCATGTAAGTGTATCGATATCTATGCTGACCCCTATGATATTGTTTTTCTAAAATGCCGTAAGTAGAATACTGTACAAATAAACATCTTTCTTTTTTCAGCACATTTAAGATCTATCCAGTGGGGACGTAGATCTAGTTAATTCATATGAACTGCTATCCTGATCCATTGCACAACTAGATCATTTATTTATGTGTTACCTTACTGGCTGGCCATCCTCCCCCCATTAAATCAATTTTTCCCCTATGAATCAATGCAGTAACAACTCTCCTAGTACATGGCTCCTTGTGCAAGTGTGAGCTGCTATATATACCCAGAAATGGAATTCCTGAGTCACAGGGTATATTTATTTTCTATGTTACCAAATATCGCCAAATTGCTCTCTAAAGTGGTTATATCCATTTACAGCTAACGAGGGACGTGAGTTCTAGCCCTCTCACACCTCTGCCAACATTCAATATTGTCAGAGCTTTAATATGTTCACCCTCCTGATAGGTGGTATTTATTCATCTGCTTTCTAATGTAATAACAAAAGAGGAATACCAGATATTAAAAGTCTCTACTTCCCTACCTCTAACTAGATCAAAACTCCCAGGGCTCCTCCAAAATGCCCATGGTTTTGTCTCCTGTACCATGACCAACTCACTGACTGCGTAATTCTTTTGCACTCATCACTGCAAACAGGGAAGACACCAGTTGTCTAAAATTCAATAAATACTAGCTGTAGGTTGATTTCAAAGGCTTGGAAGGAATGGGCTCCTTTCTAGAGAATTTTTCAGACTGCGTCAGCTAAGCTGCCACTATCGTAGCTGGTCTTGGCATCTGCCCCCCATCGGGGCCCCTGCCTAACTTTCCAAACATAGCTTGCTGGCGTCAGTAAAGAGAGGCTTAGAGCTCCCCAGAAGCTTTGCCTACGGACAGAAGAGGGGAGGTAAGTCTCAGAGGCCGCAGGAGGTACTGCAGCCAGGCTCACCCTCCTACGTGCAGACAGGCACAAACCACTGCAGGGGCGGGGCACCACACCACTTGATGGCCCTGCCACCCTCCCCTCCTGAGCTGAGAGGCCCAAAGGCCCACCAGATGTTGCACACTGCCACTCGCTTGGCAGCCCCGCTCACCTTTCCCGAAACAGCTTCTTTAACGAAAGCCCCAAACAATCAGGCCATTCATTTATCTAGTCTAAGGCTGGCTCTTGGTGAAAAATCCAAGTTCCCAGAAAGTGTGCTAGTATTAAGAACAGTCTTCCTTTAGCTCTATTCCCAGCTGTCCTAGAATTGAGGTTTAAAGTGATGACTCACGGTCCTAGAGGACTTTAAAAAAATTTTTTAAGTAATCTCTGTGGGTCTCAAACTCACGACCCCAATCAAGAGTTGCATGCTCTACTGAATGAGCCAGCCAGGTGCCCCTCCTCTAAGACCTCTTCCCAAGTAAATCACTTCTGTATCTCCCAACATCCTCAACAAGGTTGCAAGAGAACTCTGCTCACATAGGTGACTCATCCTTGTGCTGTGCCAACTGAGATTTGACTGTGGACGTTTAGAATGATTCAGAAAGAAAATGTCAGATGAGTCATTTTCCCATACCCTGAGCTCAGTCTTAGCTCTTGGCAAAAATAACGCATCCTGGGGCGCCTGGGTGGCTCAGATGGTTAAGCGTCTGCCTTCGGCTCAGGTCATGATCCCAGCGTCCTGGGATCGAGTCCCGCATCGGGCTCCCTGCTCCTTGGGAGCCTGCTTCTCCCTCTGCCTCTCTCTCTCTCATGAATAAATAAAATCTTTAAAAAAAAAAATAAAATAATAACGCATCCTGACATGCCTTCATACAAGCTGAAGCAAATTAGAACCAGGGTACTGTGAGCTGATAATGCTAAGAGCTGCTTTCTAGCTCGTAAGGCATTTCCTCATTTCTTCCACTGCCTCAACATTAAGAAACACACAGCTTTAAGAAATAAAATGGCTTTTCCTGTGAACCACCCCCCCTTAATGTCACAACATTCAAGGCACAGAAGCAACTCCTATGAGGTGCTAGGTCTGTTTGGAGTCCCAGCTACCAAATTTGCCAAGTCACCGGCAAATTATTAGAGACCCAATAATGCTTGTTGTTAAACTATGAATTCAACACTAAAATTATTTACTCCTAATGCAGTGCTTAAAATGAGAGCAGCTATACTAAGACAGGAAGAGACTAATGTCCATTTATTTTGACTTAAGTCCAGTAACTCAAGAATGAGTTCAAGGACATTCTTTCAGTCATTGTTTTTCATGACCATGACAGGGCTGCCATGTCTCAGGAATGCAGGTGCACAGACTACATGACCAGGGCACGGGGTTCTGCCATGCTGTGCCTAAGCTCTTAGGGCAGTACAGACAGCTGGGGCACCTGGGCAACCATTTTTCACTTAACTGAAACCATTTTTAACTTGGGGAAAATGCAAGCTTCACTATTTGACTCACTAAATGGAGAGAAGGGACTTTTTAAACCTGCGAAGACCACAATGCAGTTTCCCACTCACCCAACGAAGAGAGTTCTCTCAAAAGCAGAGAAGTTGAAAGGTTGAGTCATCTTCCCCCTGGAGGCCCCCCCACCCTCCCACAGACCTGGTGATGGGTTACATACCCTTCCCCTCAGGACAGCCCCACTCCATTTCCCAACAGCATCGTCAGGCAACAAGAGAGTAAATTATTTGCTAACAATGCCACAGAGCAAGAGTCCTGACCTAGGATATCCTCTGTAGCCCAGGGAGTGGCCACACCCTCAGTCCTGCCAAGAGGCGGCTACTGCCCCTGCCTCCGATCCTCACACTTACCACCTGGCTGAGCAAATCCTAGAACTCCACCTGGAGCAGGTGGGGATAGCGTGCACAGATTTCAGTTTGGGGGTTACAAGTTTGTTTCTACTCTTACAGCCCAACACCAACTACTGGAATTCTGGCCCTCCTTGCCTTCCTTTGTCTACAGGTCCTGATTCTCGGGAGACCCAAAGAGCCCCTGTAGCAAGCTGAGAGCTGCAAGGTAACATTATTAGTTACTTTGTAAACACTGTGCACCAGGATCCCTTAAGTGATTGGTTTCCAGGAGATGTCTGGTACTTAGAAACCTGACTAAATAGTTAATCCCAAGATTAACTCTGAGTATGTGTTTGGGGATGGCACGGAGAAGATGAGCCCTCATCCTCCATTACAGTTTAAGTAATTGTGCTCAGTGACGAAAGAATACATCTGGAGCCATTTCTTCTGGACATCTCACTTAGAGATTAGGCAGTGCGGAGAGTATTCACCACATATACATGTAGGTATGCGTATTAAGTAAGCGATCCTTTCAACGATCCGGGGGAAATGTTACTCCCAGTTCACAAATGGGAAACAGATGTCCTGGGGCTGAATTCCCTCCATCATTCCCGTATATCCATGAGTCAAACCCGAATCTAAAAGCCTGTTAACTTCCCAATGCTTCTGTCCATCATGCCTGGACCTTAACTATCAGACTCATGTGTACAGGAGAGGATCAATGTCCTGGGTTTGAAGAACACGGATAAAAAGTCAAGGAATGCCTTTCCATGACTGGACTTTTAAACAACCTTCACATTGGAAGGTACTCCTCTGCTTCAAACCCAGTGTGTGATGCCACCTTGTGCGGCCTTTCTCCACACACACCCCCCCCCCCGCCCCAATCCCTCACCCAACAGGAAGCGGTCCCTTCCTCGCAGCACTTACACTGGTAACTTTTATGTTAGTTCCCTAATCACATCATGTTGCGGGCTGTGACCTTTCTAGCCATCCCCCCTCCCCAAAACAGCTTGGCACAGAGAGATTTTATTGAGTGAACGCGGTACGTGGCGCCAAGCTCTGGACATACTTCTACTCTGCCTATAACCTGCTCCCACCCACCCGAGACCTCCGTGTTCTGCGATCGGGGAGCCTATGTTCAGCGTGGTGAAGCAGAGGCGAGCCTGCGCTGGTCCTCCGGAGGGGCGGGGCGGGTCCCGGGCCGCTACGTGCAGCCCCGCCGCGGCGGGAGGGAGCCCGGCGACCCCTTCGGGGCCAGTGCAGCGAATCCGGGGCGGCCTCAAGCAGGAATGCGCCACAGAGGCAACCACCCTCTCCTCCCCGTGCAGCAGGAAGGCCGAGGGTTACGTAATCTTCCAACTGCGTCCCGGGCCGCCGCTGCATCCCCCGGCCGCACGGCAGCCGGCCCTGCCCATCCGCAGACCACTGCGATTCGGGCGGTGAGCGCCGGGCGCGGGCCCGGGGCTCCAGGACTCACCCGCTGCAGAGACGCGGGAGGCGGGGGATGCAGGCGGACGTGACCAGGACGGAGGGGAGGGGCGAGGACCCGGGCGGAACGAATCAGAGAGCGGAGGAGAGGGATGCGGAGGAGCGGACGTGACCAGAATGGAGGGGGGAGGGGCGGAACCAGAGCATGAATGGGGGAAGGGGTAGGCATGAGGGGGGACAAGGACGCGGGAAGAGCACACGACGCTGAATGGAGGCGGCACGGGGGAAGGGAGCTGGGGACGGGTTCCGAGGAGAGGTTTCAAGGAAAGCATCAGAATCAGGGGGACACGGCCAGGTTGAAGACGGGGAGGGGGAATGGTATAGTATTAAGGGGCCACGGGAGGAGGCGAACAGAGGAGCGGGGGCTGGAGGGAGGAGAGGAAGGCACCCGATGAGGAGGGATTACTGGAAAGAAGTGATGATGGAAGCAGATCGAGGAGGCGAGGATGGGACCAGAATGGGAGTAAGCATTGGGGCAGGAGAGCGGCGGCTTTGGAAGAAACAGGAGCTGGGCGTCTGGGGGCTCTGAAGAGCAGGCCCTAGGCGCGAGGTGCCTTTCTCCTCTCTCCCGACCCCACCGGGTGCAAGATGCCCGGGAGCCTGCGCCGGCCCGGGTGTGGGTGCCCTGAGTGCGCAGGCGGCCGGGACTCCGCACTGGCTGGGCGCACGGAGCCGGGCCCGGCCTCTGCCCCGCTCACCTCCGGCGCGGTCCCGCTCGAGCTGCACTGCCGCCGCAGAACGGTCTTGACGCTCGCGACGCGAAGCTGCTGTGCGAGAGTCGGCCGCCTGAGCCCCAAGGTTATCCCCGCTGCGGCCGCCGCAATCCCTCCGCCGCCCCGCCCCGCACCCAATCCTGGCTCCCGGCTCGCCGGGCCCCGCCCCTCCGCGTCCTCGCCGGGCACAGTCACCTTCAAGAGGAAGTGCCGCGGAGCGGAACCCTCCGTCAGGTTGCCCTTTAGGGGAGGACTATATTCCGTGGCGGAAGGACACGTTACATAAAACTCGCAGCTTTGACGCTCTGCGCGGGCCAATGGGGAAGTGGCAAGGCGGCAGGGCCCGCCCCGGGAACTCCGGAGACCTCCCTCCCAGACCCCCGGGCGCCGGGGCTATCACCTGTTGCTGCCAACTTGGGGAGTGCTGGACGAGGGCTCTTCTCTTGACCCTTGGCCCAGGCTGCCCCAACTGTCCTGACCTAACCGGGCAGTGCCCAGATTTATGTATCTCCGGGAGCATTCCTCCAGCCCCGTCCCGCGACTCCCCATACCTCCGGGTGCCCGCCCCGGCACACACCTCGGAAACTGAGTCACACAGGAAGTTAGGGAGCCCGAGTTGGGATCAGAAGGTGGGGAGAGATGGAGACTCGTGGGATGGTTGGAGGTCGCCTTCGGAAGGGCTCTAGCACTGGAGCGAGGGGAGAACTAGGGAGGGCGGAGTGTACATGGAGCGGGAGCGCGAGGTCTTTTTGTTCTTAGGGCTAGAACAAGGAAGGACAAGTTGGGGCCAGGTGAATACTTTAGTTGGGGCTGGAATCCTGCAGAGCGTGCCTGAGAGTAGAAAGCGAATAGAAGGTATTAATATTAGTGCAGAACTGACCATCAGGAAATGTCAGAACGTTACAACCAAAAAATCTGCAGGAATCAGCACTTTTGTTTTCAACCTTATGTATTTAAATCAATATCGTTAGAGCTTTCCTTACATCTTTCTCCAAAGTATTTTCCGATTCCCGGTGATTGGTCAACAACCAGTGATGACAGCAGTTATCAATGAAGCAGCTGTTAACTCTTGCCTTCATTAAGCCAAGTTTTGAGAACAGATACAATGTTGCCTCATTAAAAATCGTTAAGACTATTCTCTTGGGTCTTTCCTTTTCTCGGAACAGGAGACCAATGGGTGTGACCTGCTAGAGAGACATCTGCCTTGCAGGGGAATCACAGGTCTTTCATTCTGCTTTCCTGTTGGTTCAGATAAGATGGGACCAGAAAGTGACACCCTAAAAGTAAGTTTCTGTTTGCGATAGAATCCTTCAATTTCTTCTGGATGCTTTTTCTGGTCCCCTTAGTTGTAGATAGGAAGTTGGTTGGCCCTGAGCTAAAGATGAACTAAAAAGAGTGGTGGACAACACTGGGGCATGGGGGTGTCAGTGAAATGGCCAGTGCTGGACTATGTTGCATTTAAGTTCTAAGTCTAGATGTATTCCCAAGATTGAAATGCACATGTATTAAACTGAAGAGTCATAAAAAAATGCCATCCATGAAACTCTGGCAGAGACTAATCCAGCATATCCTTGCTCACATTTAGATGCATAGTGAAAATTTGTCACATGGAAGGTGACTGTCATTGTTTTGCTGAAAAGCAGCATAATATACAAGAAAGTTTGGATTCCATCTTAGTTCCAATTCTACTCACTAGTTCTATGACCATATCCTACTCACTAGCTCTATGACCAGTTCCTTAAAAGTAAATTGAAGACAATTCCTGCTTCATAGGATGGGGTTTGATCAGATGATGTATGTGAATGAGTACTGCACGGTGCCCAGCAGGCTTCCCCTTTTTTGGGAATTGACCTTGTGGAGGATGGTCCTCTTGACTAGTGCCAGAACATCCTTCTGAATTCAAGTAACTGTTTGCCTTCACTTGGTCATCCTGAATCTCCACTCCTTTGACCCGGCAACAAGTAACCTCGAGGCTACATGAATCTGGGGGTGGGGGAACTGAGGCAGAATACAGACCCCCCCCAGAAGCTCCTCCCCTAGAGCCAGTCCTTCCATTATGCTCTCTGACCTGGCAGGATGGGAGGGGGAGCTGCTAGATTCACTAGACTGGGTAAGAGTGAGGGTATAGATTGCTGTATTACCTGTTTGGATTCATGGCCACAGAACCACAGAATCAAATGGTCTAATTCTCGAAGGTCATTTGGAGTCCCTTGATGGGGTAAGCGTGTCAGCAAATGGTACTGGACCCAAACCCCTGGGGTCCAAAGACAAGCTTTGCCCTGGTGAAGAGGGTGAGGTTTACAGGCTTTACCATTACATGAACTCTGGGCCTGTCTGAAACGGCAGTGTTATTTCTCTTTCAGGCCAATACAGATTTCCAGGGCAGTCCATTGGCCCTGAATGTCCGATTTAAAGCAGAAGTGCTTATCACTTTGGACTTTATATGCCCTTTCCAGAGCCAGACAAGCAGACGTAATTTATTCTATGCCTTCCTTCGGACTCCCAAGAGCCCTTCAGGCTCACCAGGGTGTCACAAGATCTTAATTCCAGAGTTCCCCCACAGAAAACTCCTGGAAGAGAAAGTTGGGCTTTTCAAATTAGGGATAATGAGAGAAGAAGTTGTCTGGGAAGGGGAAGGCTTCATGTAGGAAGAGGCATGGAGGGTTGGTTAGGATAGAGATGGGTATGGGAAGGCCATTCCAGGGGATAGGAAAGGTAAAGAATGTTTTCTGAATGCAACTTTGTATCTACGTCCCCCCTCCTGAGGAAATGCCCCATCAGCACTTAGAAGCAGGAGAGAAGCTTGAGGAGTCCTTGTTCATTCCAGTAGAAGTACTGCCTCATCAAGGTGACCCTGTCAACCTACGTCACCCATTGCAAGTCTTTCTCTAGCCCGTAACTGTTAGGGCTCACAGGACAAAGTCTCCCTAAAGTACTTTAATCCTATCCACCAAGCCAGTCCCATGGAAGCCCTGCGCTCTCTCCTTTTTCCCTACAAGTGTAGCCATAGCTAGGCTAGCTAAGATGTTAGTGGGATTGTAAGCAGACCCTATCCCCCAAAGTAACCGGAGATTTGGAAGACCAAGAAAGGTAGCAGTTAACAATGGATTAAGTGACCCCTTCCCCAGAAATTCCTCCTGCTGCAATTCAGTCAAACTTTTTCCTTGGCACCATACCTCCAGTCTTCATCTCCACGCTCACTGGCTACCAGTAACCTGACCCACTTAGTCTAGAAAGGACAGCTAGAACTAAGGAGACTTTGGTCTCTCTCCTAGATA
Organism: Halichoerus grypus; assembly: GCF_964656455.1. NCBI lineage: Eukaryota > Metazoa > Chordata > Mammalia > Carnivora > Phocidae > Halichoerus > Halichoerus grypus. Next base: position 42,941,788 of record NC_135719.1, on the reverse strand, counting down.
AAATATTTTTGTAGGTAATGCTTTAACTTAAAGGATGGCATCATTGGCCCCATTGGGAGGGGGGCATGGAGGGGGGAAGTGGTTCTGAAATCTCTGTGGAAAGTCCTATACTCCAGAGAGAATGATGCCCCTTCAAATGAACTGGAGCCGACTTTTATTCCCACCTTTCTGGGGAGGGGCGCTCTGAGGGAATTGTGTGACCATGAGGCTTCCTCCCCACCACTCTCAAATTGGTCCCAGAAGCTGAGATATCTCCCAAACCTCCATGTCAGAATCCATCCTATGAGAAGCTGTTAAGTAACCCAGTTATGACTCAGCACCAGACTCTTTCCTCCCTCTCCCCACTGGCCAGAATGAAAGGCAGAACCAAGCAGAAGGCTCCTCCCCTATGGATGGCCACATCCTCACCACATACTGAGTCAGGACCACACCCTGCCTGTATGGAAAATTACCATGAGAAGGAAGAGGAAAGTTAAACTCCAGGGGTTTTTCAGAGTTCTCAATCCAGAAATCATAGCCATCTACGCTCCACCTGGAACTAATTGAGGAAGATAGTTCTTTCTCTGGCCCTAGCCCTAACTCAGCATGTCGAGGTCTAAATGAACTAAGGCTACTTGGGCCCAGGACTATGTGAAAGATAGGAGGCCACTGTCAACCTGTGTGTGCAGTATTTGTACTAGCCTTGGCCTCTGTGAAGAATGAGCTCTGGTTCAGACCTGGCTTTCACAGGCCCCACCTCCCCACCTCCCTGGTAGGCAGGCCTGGGTCAGAGAAAGAGGCAATCCTCCCTCCACTCTTCCTCCAGGCTGTGGGAGCATTCCTCCCCAGAAATTCAGGGCCCCACCCTGCAAGTTCCCTGCAATGAAGGCATCGTTGTTAGAGAAGTGCCATAGGTTTTAATTAGATTTGTTTTATATCAAATAGGTTTTAAAACTTTTCAGATATGATTATGTATGACTTTCAAACTGCTTAGATTCAGAGTCCTGTTGCTTTTATGTGGGACACTATAAAATGGTGTATTTAAGGTCATTACAATCTTATTGGCATAAAAAAGACATTATGTATATGCTGTAAAAAAAAAAAAGTGACACCCATGAGACTAGCTCAGATATTTGAGTTTTTTCCTGGTCATATATACTATCTGTGCTTTACTTCTCATTCTATCTATTGCTAGTACTTCCTATAGCAGATGCCACTGATAAATTATAAGAAATGCTTACAACTGAGAAAAATCCATTAACAATTTCTGAAAACTGAGCAAAAATGTTGCTATATCACTGGAGTGGCCAAGAACCTAGGCTGAGTTGCTGGAACACCTGTGTGCGCAGTCTGAGAACCTCTGAGGAATTAAAACAATGGTTAAGAGCTCAGGTTCTGGAGTTGAGCAGTTCCCTGGTTAAAAACCCAGCACTGCCACTAACCAGGTGTGTGACCTCAGACATGTTATTTAAGATCTCTAAAGAAAACCTATCTTCCATCTTTGTTATCAGGACTAAATGAAAAAATGACTTGTAAAGTGTGAAAGGCTATCTAGCCTAGAAACAGAATAACAGTTCTGGAGTCAGGTCACCTGTTGGTCACTAGCTGTGGAATATGAGTAAATCACTTATCCTCTGTGCCTCCGTTTTCTCACCTACAAAATGGGAATGCCGGCCCCTACTTCATAGGCTTGTGCAAATTATATTAGTCCATACACGTAGAGGGCTTATAATGCCAAGCACACAGTAAGCCAAAGTGTTAGCAAATTATTAAGGTGTTTACTAGTATAATGCCCAGCACTTACCTAGTAAGAACTAAAAAATGTTAGCTATCTCTAATACTATACAGATGAGCTCCTCCTAGGAGACAGGAATTTCAGTCAGGGTGGGCTTCCTGATGGGGCCATTTACTTAGTGGAAGGGTATTTCTCCTAGACCTGAAAACAGAATGGGACAGACAGCCTTAGGAGACTTGTAGAGTCAGAGTGTAACAGTTTTGATTAAGAATGGGTGATGAAGTTTAAGAAAAAGTTCCTAGGGGGACAGACCTTAAGAATGGTACTTCTATGTAAGGCAGGTCAGGAACTACAACACAGGTAAGGTACTCAGGCAAAGAAGGTTATCTCCAAAGTAGGGTGAAGGTAATGAAAGACAACAGGTGGTGTTGGGCGGACGCTGTAAATCAAGAAGCTATAACAGAGGGGCACCTAGGTGGCTCAGTGGGTTAAGCGTCTGCCTTCGGCTCAGGTCATGATCCCAGGGTCCTGGGATCAAGGCCCGCATCAGGCTCCCTGCTCATCCAGGAGCCTGCTTCTCCCTCTCCCTCTGCCCGCCCCCCTGCTTGTGATCTCTCTCTAATAAATAAAATCTTAAAAAAAAAAAAAAGGCAGCTGTAACAGAATAAGAAGCCAATACTTGAAAAGCCAGCCTTGTTTAATGTTTTTTGTAACCTCTGTGCTTATTCTTATCTATTTTTCTTCATTAATATTTCATAAAATATTTGGCAATGTCCAACCTGTCAGAGAACTAACTTAGGGTTATAGACACATGAAGCACAGCCTGAAAGGCCAGAAGTAGGTTGGCAGTGGGAATTTCAATGAAACAATTAGGTCTCCTAGAAACAGCTGTCTTTTCCTGTAGAATCTGGATTTTGTTTTATCAAGGGAGGCTGCATTTCTTGAGATGTCAAATTAGAGACCAAGCCAACTTCCTGTACCTTTCAGCTATCTCGCCCTCACCTCCCTTTCCCTAAAGAAATAGTTGGGAGGAAGAGAGAGGGGCCCAACCCCTGAGAGAGCAAGGGAGAGTGGCTACGTTAAATGCAGAAAGAAGAGAGAGGTCCTAAGGGTAGGAAATCTGAGCTGCTTTGGCCTCAATGGTCCTTTTAAATCTTGAGGAACAGGCATCAGTGGTATTCTCTATCCTTCTGAGTTTGTGTCATCTGCACAACTGATAAGTTTCCCTTCTTTATCCAGTCCACTGAAAAAAATGTTGCCAGATCTGTAGGACACTGCACTAGATGGACTCAGCTTTGACTCCACCCAACATAATTAGTTCCAACCCTGAGGATATGCCACTCTCCCCACCCAACACCCCATTTGGGGGCTTGGGGCAGGTGCTGGGCCAAGGCTAGTCAGACCACAGTGATCATATCCAGTCCACAGCACCTTCCATTTTATTGTTTTATTTACAAACAGGGTGAAGTCAACTGGGAAAATCAGGAGTAGGGAGTCAGTCTGGGCCATCCAAATGTGGAGTGGTTCCTGGGTCAGTCTCCACCATGAAGGCTGCCTCTTCTATCCTTTTCCTGCCCCTTGGTAATGGCCCCTTGATTCCTCAGGGCAGCCTCGCATGCTGCTCCTGAGCCCTTGTATGAGGGCAGATGGATCCTGGGGGAACAGGGGTGGTACGAGGGCTGGGGCCCCCTCAGTTTGTGTAAACCTGAGTTCCGATCACACGCATGATTTCCTTCTGTATCTTGGGGTCCTGAGTATTAATGTTGGCATCGCCCACCTGACCATCCTCATATCTGCCAAAGATAGGGCAAGTGTGAGCATAAGGGGGAGAACAATACCAGAATAATGTCAACCAGTGGAATTATATTTGGAGTTGTGGCCATCCCATCCCAGAACTTAAAAATCTTTCTTGCTATTCTTCTGGGTGGAAAAGATTCAGCTTATCTCGTTTCCTTTAAACAGACCTTGACCTATACCCATCCCCATCTTCCACAGGGAAAATTCCAGTGCCAGCTCCACACAGGTAGCCAGGGACAAGTCTTGGATGACAGAAACAGACTTTCCCAGTAATCACACCATCCCACCCCCACCCTCATTCCTCAGAGTGAGCCCCAAGGTACCCTCCTAGACTTACACAAAGAAGAACCGTGTGCAGACATGGTCAGACACAGGGCACACCCAGATGTTCCCATGCTTCTGGAGGTCCTTAGATGTAATCACTGGGAAAAAGGGGGCCAGAAGTTATAGATATAATGCTTAAGTCACACAGTCCAGGGAGGGGAGGGAAGACATGATGTGTCAACAACACCCTTGGCTGGATCATAAGGTTGGGGACACAGAAAAACAGGGACTGGGTGAGCCACGTACCTTCACAAAGTGCTATACAGTTTAGATTCCGACTCTGCAGGAACCTCGACTGAATGGATCGGGTCTGGAAGAGAAGGAAAGCAGAGCCAGGTGGACTGTTACAGCTTTACCTAGACAGCACGGTTAGCTGCTGATGGCTAGGGGGGATATCTGGGACTCCCCAGACACCACCTCGCCCAAATTTGCTTTCCCATAATCAGTCTGGATGAGTCCATAGCTTCCATCTTTACATTTTCATGTCACTGCATTTAAACTCAGTCTCTGCTTTCATACTTATGACTGAGGCCACATATGACTCTGGAAGTTTCTTCATCTTAGAACATATCTGATTCCTTCAAATGATCTGCAAACTACCCACCTCCCCAACCATCTGTTTCCCCATCCATCTCTGTAGCCTAAACTTATCCCAGGAGAAGGGTTCTGCCTCACTAGAGCAGTGCCAACCAATAATACCTGGGGGATGGTATTCATCCTGTTATATCTCTGGACCAGCTCATCCTTGGAGGGCATCCTGTGCTGTCCTTTTCCCATTCCTGTCACAGAACAACAAATCCAGTTCACTCACCCATTCCTCAAATATTTACTAAGGTGCATACTAAGTGCCAGGCACTGAGCTAGACATGTAGTGAATAAAACAAACAAGGTATCTGCCCTGACACAATTTAGTCTGATGGAGACTAGAGCAAAGAACAAGTAATTACAACACAGTATGGTAAGAGGTGTAATGGGGAGAATCTAGAACAACGTGTGAGCTACAGGAGGGGAACTAGCCTGCTCCAGGGGTTTGAAGAAGGCTTCCCAGTGACAGCTAAGAAGAACTAGTTAAATGAAGAGGAGGAAAGTGTTCTGGCAGAGGTAACAGGACATGGAAGTCCTGGAGGAAGAAAGCAATGTGCCTTAGTTTGTATGGAGCATAGTCAATGGAAGGGGAGTGACAACAGATGATGTGGAAGCTTTAAGCTAGGTCAGATCAGGCAGGCCTTACAGACCATGTTAAGGCAACTGGAGTTTATCCTGAGAACATCAGAGAATCACTAAAAGGCTCTAAGACAGGGGAGGAACACATGAAATGAGCCAGGAATGAGGGGCCCAGGAAAGTGGTATCAACACCTTGGATCAATGCCAGGTTGAGCAAAATGAGTGAAGAGGAAGCAAGCAAAGCGAGTTAGATCTGCTCTAGTCTCAAAGTTACATAGAAAACTATGACCAGAGTCACTTAAAAGAAAAGGCAGAAAGCACAGCAGGTAAGTGATGAATAATTTTCCACAAGTAACCACAATGGCAACAACCTTAAGAATCCTGCTTACTTCCTCAAGTCTTTGAGGAAGTGGTGCCAATTCCCTCGTTTCCCCCCTACCTAAATCCATAAATCCTCCACCATCCATATCTCCCAGTGAATAGCCCTATTTATAACATTTATAGACTCCTTCTAGATTTTTCTTATTTAGATACAAAACAGTGCTTGTGTGCCCCTACTCCCAACTGTTTTTGGCCTGTGACTAAGACTTCAGTCTTTGTACTAAGCTTTCTCACAGGCCCAGCCTTATCACAGTCGTGTGTGTGTGTGTGTGTGTGTCCCCTTCTGTTAGAGAGGGAGATGGATGAAGATGGGAAATGATGCTATCACAACAGGCCATAAACCCGGCCTCACCACTCCATCCTGCAACTTTCTATTACTAATCCCACTCTGCTTCAATTCTTGGTTTTGTGCTAGCCATGGTGCAGGAGTGTGGATGACTGGACTGACATTCTTCACTGCTCAGGCTGTCAATTCATCATGCACTTACACTAAAGTCCCATGACAGATTTATGGCCTGAACAAAACTCAGGGCAAGACTTAAATTAATTTCTTCCCCCTACAGAACGCTTACCACCCCTCTATTTCCACTTTCTCCATTAGCCTTAACTAGGTTTAGCTCTGAATCCAAACATCATGACCTTCTCATCCTGGGTATTTCAATGCAAGATTCTGAGTGAAATTCCCACTCAAGTTCTACCCCAGAGGATAAGAAAGAACAATCTGTTTTCTATGGCTGGTCTTTGAGATGGCCCTTATGATACAATCCAAATCCTGTCCCATCCCAATCCTGTTGCACACTGTCCTGTCCATATTGACCCAATGATCTTCTGTCAGTTTACCAAGACCAGAACCTGAGAACATGGTGGCTAGCATAATCCCTTGATGCTTTGTGTCCAGAGTACACACATATCAGAAGTCTCTAAACAGAACTAAACAAACAGATGATTACCATCTTCTTTCTCACTGGCCCTCATTATAACCTGCACACAATGGCCAAGTCATTGGAATAGAGGCTCCACGAGCCAAATGGATGGTCTCTATTTATACCGGCTCCCAGAGGGCACCGAATGCCACAAAACTAAGGATACCCTGAGGAAGAACAGAGAAAACCAGAGCTAAATAGGGTAGATGGAAACATATAAGAAGACAGAGTTGGCTAAATGCTAGAGTAACTACAATAAACTGGACATTTGTACACATCTCACATGATAGACCCTCACGTATCTTTGGACCCTCAAAGACACAGTCATTCAAGTAAAGCCTACCTGGTCAATCCAATAAAGTGATAAGAAAACTGGCCTAGAAGCTAGGAGGCCTAGACTCCAATCCTAGCTCTGCTACTCACAGCTGTGTGACCCCAAGAAAGTCCTTTAACTTCTCTGTATGAGCTTTCCTAACTGTAAAGTAATAAAGGACTGGATGTAACTCTAAGAGTAAAATCCTATGCCATTTTGTATCCATAATCAATGGACCTTTGCAAGAGGGAAAAGCATGGTGCCATATGATGTTTTTATGTAATCAGGAAAGTAATGAAGAAAGATAAGGGGTCAACAGAGATTCCTGGCTCCATATGGCAACTAAAGGGATTCAGGCACTTAGTAGTAAACAGAAGCCAGTGAGAGAGGAAAGAGGGCGGGAACAGGGAGAGAACAGACAGGAAGCAAGAATTCTGTGGGCACCAAGAACCAGAAGAATCTAACTCAGAAAATAAGAGCTTAATAAGGGAAGCTCAGGCTTGGACAAAGATAAAAACTGAGAAACCTGGACAAAGAAGCCAAAAAGACTACCCCAACACAACCCCTACTTTGCACTGCAGGCACACAGAGTAAGATTCATTCACGCATTCAATCAGTATTTATAGTGCACTTACCCTGTGTGGATTCATCATCAGGTTTGGTTCATGACACACTATCATTAATTTATTTATTCATTATCTATTATACCTATAGACCCAACCTATAAACTAAATCCAAGAACCAAAACATTACTAGTGACTTACACCTAACTATCTGCCTCTTCTTGGAGGTAACCACTATCCTGAAATTTCTTTAGTTTTAGCATACACACATACACACATGCACCTAAATGTTTAATTTTGTTTGCTTTTGAACAATATAAAAAAGACATCATTCAGTAGTGTTCTGGGCTTGCTTTTTTTTTTTTTTTTTTTTTTAAGATTTTATTTATTTATTTGAGAGAGAGAGAAAACATGGAGGTGGGGGAAGAAGCAGAGGGAGACGGACAAGCAGATTCCACAGTAAGTGCAGAGCCTGACATGGGGCTTGATCTCACAACTCTGAGATCATGACCTGAGCTGAAACCAAGAGCTGGACGCTTAACCGACTGAGCCACCCAGGTGCCCCTGGGCTTGCCTGTTTTAAAATCAACTAATTAGGGCGCCTGGGTGGCTCAGATGGTTAAGCATCTGCCTTCGGCTCAGGTCATGATCCTAGAGTCCTGGGATCGAGTCCCGCATCAGGCTCCCTGCTCCGCGGGAAGTCTGCTTCTCCCTCTGCCTCTCTCTCTCTCTCTCTCTCTCTCTCTCTCTGTCTCTCATGAATAAATAAATAAAATCTTTTTAAAAAATAAAAATAAAAAAAATAAAAAATAAAAAAATAAAATAAAATCAACTAATTACTAAGATTTTTCCATATAGTTGAGAGCCACTGTTCATCCATTTTCATTGCTAAATAATAATCCACCCTGAGAATATACTAAAATGTATTTATCCATCCTCCTGATAATCTGATAATGAGCATTTGGGTTGTTTTCAAGATTTGCTATTGCAAATGGTATTGTTTTGAACATTCACGTACACCTTTGGGTATATGTAGGCAGGAATGAAAATGCTGGGTGGCTGGGATAAAATTTTTCAGCTCTATGAAATTTAACACCAAATTATTTTCCAAAGTGGTTATACCAATTTATATCCCCATTAAAAATAAAAGAGATCCTGCTGATCTACAACTTCTAGAACCATTAAAGGTATTACCAGATTTCTTGATTTTTGCCAATCCACATAGGTGCTAAATAGTAAGTCTTTTTGGTCTTGATTTTATTTCCTTGATTAATAGCAGTTGAGCAGCTTTTCATATTTTTTGGTCATTTCTTCAGTGAAATGCCTGTTCATGTCATTTACCTATTTCCCTATCAGGTTGTCTTTTTCTTATTGATTTTTAATTATTTTATTTTTTTAAAAAAAGATTTTATTTATTTGAGAGAGAGAGAGAGCACAAGCAAGGGGAGAGGCAGAGAGAAAAGCAGACTCCACATTGAGCAGGGAGCCCGACATGGGGCTTGATCCCAGGACCCTGGGGTCATGATCTGACCTGAAGGCAGATGCTTAACTGACTGAGCCACCCAAGCGCTTTGATTTTTAAAATACATTTTTATTACTAATCTTTTGTAGTTAAATGTATTGCTAAATGTCTTCTCGTTTGTAGCTTTTCACTTTCTTACAAAGTCTTCTGATGAACACAAGTTTTTAGTTTTAATAAAGTCAAATTTACTGATCTTTTATGATTTATAATTCTATTTCCATTCTCTGGGTAGTTTTGTGTAAGACTGTAATAATTGGTTTGGTTTGGTTAAAGTTTGGTTTAAGACTCACTTATAAAATTATCTGGGCTCGGTGAGTTTTTTGGGTTTTTTCTGTTGTTAGAGTAGTTTAAAATTTAGAGACTCTTCTAAGTTCTATGATTCTGGACCTGAGTTTTCCTATATTTGTAACAGTTAAATTACTGGAGAATACTAAATAATAACCTATAAAGAATCTAATACTGTCCCTTTTATATGGCAGATGTGTAAATATATGGTGGTTATCCTTTATACAGAGACTATACAGAACAAGAACAAAAGAAGACTGAAAAGGAACTAAGACATGAACCTGGAACACTGAGAGAGCTTCAAGTCAGATTCGTTTTCTGAACAGAACAAAGCTGGACTTATCTCCTGACTAGAATATGGGCTTCATTCATGCCTTATCTTTGGAATACAAGGCTTTCTCTTCCATCCAATGTAACTATTATAATATTATGTAATTATAAACAGTTTAAATTTTAAAAGGTAGTTGTCAGGGAGAACAATGTCTCCAGACATGTAAGCCAATGGAAGTTACTCAAGCCCTCAAGTGTATTCATATATAAACTCACATGCACGTGGGCACATACACCATCCATAATAATGACAGGCTACCGCTAACACCAAAAATATAGTCTACACAAAGCCTCATTTCAATCTCCCAGTTAATCCCTAACTTAATCTCAGAGTCAAGCCTCTACAATGAATAAAACTATCCCCATGGAGAAGAGGACTATCTAAGAGAAAGGGAGACAACTGGCCTCGCCTTGTAAAGAATCTAAATTTCTAATAAGAGGAGGCAGAGAGACAGACTATGTATCTATGACTGGGGAGAGAGCTGACAAAGACCAAGTATCCATGATGAACGAGGAGGAGACAGCATAGATTATGTATTTACAAAATGAATGCGACGTAAATACAGTCAAGGTGGCCAGAGAGTATTTCTTACCTGAGTATCCAAAGGAAATACTGGAGATGGGGCTCAGGTAGATGCCTTTGCCATAGGCTGCTCCATGCAGCTTGCAGGGAAACACCAGGATGAGCAATATGAGCCTGGGCCCTCCCATGGCTGTATATTAGGCAGCCACAAGGCTTATCCAGCCCTCTGTCCCTCCAATTACCTTCTCACTCATTCAGATAACACTAGGAACCTACTCTTGAAAAGCTGATTGGCTGAAAAGTGGGTGCAGATTAACCCCTTTGTCCTACTAGATATTGATGTCTTTGAAAGTGAGGAGTGGCAGAACCACTGAGTCAGTCCCTCAGAATCCATACTCCTGTCCCCAGGCCTTGGCACATATGCAGATTCCAAAAAAGGAACTATAGAACAGGTAGCCAAGAGGAGGGACAATACGCATTCCTTGGAGGCTCACAGGGCAAAGAAACAAGTCTTTCATATCAATTCTCTGAATTGACTGAATGAACAGTCACATAAATTAAAAAGCTTTGTCTAACAGGTTAATTCATCACAGTGGCTGCAGTTAGCAATTCATATTCCTGCCTATTACTACAATCCCGTTCCCGAAACCACCAAAAAATACAGCCTGGGGTCAATGATACAACAGCCACATTCATTCTATACAAACAATTTCAACCTCTTTCCTAGGGAAGCCCCACAACAGGCTAGATTTGAGGATGCTCAGGCAAAAACAGCTGAGTACTCTAGAGCAGCCTTCCCCAAAACTGAGTGGGGCAGGGAAGGGGGGTGGAGAGAAAGGGAAAGGGGCACAGCCTCACCTGCAATTTGGTGTAGGATGCATTGACCAGCCCATTGCGCAGGATCGAATGCCAGTTCTCAATGTGGGACCCACTGTAAGGCAGGGTAGAAGACATGTGTCCTCACAGTATGAGGTTCCCAGAAGCACTTCTAAGACTGCCACTCCCACCCATCCTCACCCACACAGGACATGATGATAGACACAGATACACCTAGTGATGGACATGCACATGGATACAGTCACGGGCATGCAAGATATGTGCGTGTGGCTAACCCTCCATCTTAATTTCCAGTCCCATCCTTTTTTCTGTGCTTCAGGTAGTCCCATCCTGAATCCCCAAATGCTGGTTCAGCATTTTGTCTATTTTCCTGATATTTCAAGTTAAGTAGATGCACCTCACACTCAACAAATTATCACTGATCCCAAATACGGCTGCCAGTCCTGATTTGACATCTATTTTAAGAAAAGGGCACCACTACGCCCTTCTTAATCTCTCTCTCACTTTCTCTCCCCTCCCACAGTTCAGCATAAATCACTGATTTCCTTCCAAGTAGCTTTCAGATCTATCTCCTCTGATCTATTCCTTCAACCACATCTTTTTATATGTAAATGTCATTTTTCTTCAACTACAACATAAGTAGCTTGAGAGTAAAGACCATATCGTATGTATCTTTTTACCTTCTACAGCACCTACCATAATAATAATAAATATTTGACTGATCAGTTAGTGGACATAGGTAACACACACTCATTTACCTCAAGTGAAGTTGCCTTCCCATCCCCCTAAATTATTTGTTGTCCTCCCCACCCCCACCCCCAGTCCCCACCCTCCTCACTGGAAGGCAAAGGTGCTGCCATAGAGCTTCTTGGCGGTCCGGAACCGAGCCTCCTTGGCAGGAGGGCTGCTCAGCAGGAGGAACTGGTGTGAGGTGTGCATGAACTTCAGCTGCTGCCCAGGGTGGGGGTCGGGTCAGGAAAACAGAGCAGAAATGGAGATCAGGGAGGGAAGGGTTGGGAACAGGGAGCAAATCAGGCTTGCACTGACCCCAAATAAAGAGATTATGCTTAGGTCCAAAGACTATTGTTGATGGACAGAGCCAATGAAACAAGTCTAGGACCAATGTGGTTAGCTGGTTTGGAGCCCCTCCCTGCCCCTCACCAGAAATTTAAAGAGTTTAGAAGAATAGTCACTTACCCTGCTGAGAGGTAGTTTGACAATGTGTGACCTGTTGCTAGAGATGATCCTAGCATAAAACAGAAAAAAAAGGAATGGAAAGAATGAATGTTTGGCCAGACCATCCAGAACAAAGCAGCAGCCTTGCTGAACCCCTGGGAGAACAAGCAAGGATTCCAGGGCTGTCTGCCTTGTGTGAAATGTTCAAATCACTATCTGGGTACTCCTGGGGTGGTAATGCTCGTGTAGAAAAATGTAAAAGGGAAGCTACCGACCAGAGACCAGCTAGTTACTGGGTAAACAATGGATGAAAGACAGGGATGAAAGGGAGACTGCTACATCTAGGAAGAGAAAAGGATAATACAAAAGGAAGAGTACATAAGATCAGCTACAAAAAAAAAAAAAAATCAGAAAGCAGGGATCTGTATTAGCAGGGTGACAACTTATACTTGGGATTTAGAGACATACAACTGGGGCTCAAGAGCCATCCCATCTGAGCTCAGAGGAAGCCTTCAGGGCTCCTGAGGATGCGGAGGAATGGAAAGAAAGTTACTGTTTGGGCTGGAGAAAGAAACAGAAGAAACTACAACAATCTTCCTGAGGATTCAAGGACAGATTGGGCTGTGTGTAGGCTGAACTCAGAGCACAGGAGAGAACAAAGGCATAAAACAGTGAGGGCTCAGCAAGGCAATGTTATCTCATGTAGCGGATACAGTTTGGTTCTTTGGGCTTCACCCATTTACTTGTGATGCCATCCTGGATAGTCTATGCCTGATCACTCCTCATGCTATGTGGGAGCATGCTGCATTGAGAAAGTACTGATGTCAAAAGCTGACTAGGAAAAGAGGGGAAAGCTATGTCAGGAAAACAACAGAAATCAAGATCAGGGAAGGAGGGCAGGAGGCGGAGGGCAGTAGAAATGTTCAGGATCTTTGTTAGAAAGGAATAATAATACTGCCTCAAGGCTCTGGACAGTGTACAACAACAGGCAAGGCCTTGAGACGGGGAAAGGGAGTAGAAGAGGGAGACAGACTTCTCTGGATGCACAGAAAACTGAGCTGTAACAGTACTAATGCTTACATACAGAGGATACTTAAAAACCTATTGGGAAACAACACCTAAAGAGAACCCGAAACATGATGTCAGAATTTGTGAGTTCTTAGTAGGCTCTGAGTTCTTTTCAGGGCAAGTGTATCAATAAAACCCCAAGAAAAAGCAGCCAGAACATCTCTAACCTCAGGGACGATGCTAAAACTGCCTCTAAAAGAAGGTGTAGGTTCCATGTCTAATATACACCCTCACACCTCCCTTCCAATCCTCGAAGGATGAACCATTCTATCCATACTACTTACCACTGTAAGAGAGGATGGGCCAAGGGATCCAGCTTGTCCATCTGCTTCTTGATTTCTAGATATGAGCCCTGTAAGACAGAGGCCATAAAGTTACCTCCCAGGAGAGGTGGGGCCCTCCCACTTACAACAGACTGACTATCAGGGCCCAGGGCAAGGTAGGCACCGAAGGCCACAGAGAGGCAAGCGGAGATGGGGTTCCCACCCTCAATGAGCCCAGTCAGATTGAGAAAACTCATAAATAAATATGAAAATGACTGAAAATGCTTACAAAACAACATGCAGGTGGGTCTCCCTCATTTTATGCAATTCCTACAACCCTAAAAAGTTGACTTTAAATCAAAAATAAATAAAATCAATGTCCCAAAAAGATCAGGCTAAGGAATCCTGTGGTAAAACTTTACATAAAGCAGAGTCCTTCTGACAAATCATCCCTCCTAGGTATATCTTATGTGTTAATCTGAACTGTGATATATAGGATTTGCTGAGAAGAGGCCCACCTGTAAATGTGAGTACAAATGAATGTCTATTCATGCAGAGATTGCAGACGAGGGGTGGGGAAGTCTGGTGAGGGGCAGCCTTGAGTCAAAGGATGGTCACTGCTCCATGTGGCTGCCCCACCCCTAGAAGGACAGAAGATGTAGGCCCCTGGGGCTAGTTCCTTAAGTCCAAGCCCCCTCCTCACCCTCCCAACCCTGGGCAAAAGTCTTTCCCTCACTTCTCTAATTCCCTAAGAATTATGGGGAAAACATTAAATATGAACAACTTGTGAAGGAATTGGCAGCAAAGGTAAAGGTTGAGAGAAACATCAGGAGTGAGAAAGAGGAATAACAGAGAACAAGGATTGGGAAGGCTGAAGAGGGAAGACTAAAGAAAATACAGTGAGGAATCTGAGTAGCATTTCTAAATCTTCACTCCATTCCCATGGATTCCAAGCACAACAGGGCACTTAAGCAGGACAGGCAGAGGGCAGAATACCTGGGTCATCTCCCGGATGGACATCACACTATCCAGAGCTTTCTGAAGTCGCTCATAATTCTTCTTCTGTGGGGAATCAATAGGAAGAGAAGACCCAGATGAAGAAAAGTAGAGGAGAGTAAGATGTAATGAAAAGGGAGGGCCAGATGTACAAAAGAAGTCTAGGCCCCAGGGAAATAGCATATCATGGAAAGAACACAGATTGAATGTCAGACAGTTCTGGAATCACCTGCTAGTTCTCTTTTACCAGCTAGAAGTAATAGGGGAAGTTACTTAACCTCTTAGAACCTCGTATCCCTGTATGTTAATGAAGATAAAAATTCCCACTACACTCTCAGAGATGTTCTGAGGACTAAATAACATATGTAAAGAACCTATATAGTGCCTGATATATAGCAAGAAGGGTAATAGTGAGGCACTCTGCTGGGTACTTGTGATGGTTAATTTTTTTTTTAAAGATTTTATTTATTTGACAGAGAGGGAACACAAGCAGGGAGAGGGAGAAGCAGGCTTCCCGCTGAGCAGGGAGCCCAACTTGGGGCTCGATCCCAGGACCCTGGGATCATGACCTGAGCCAAAGGCAGACACTTAACGACTGAGCCACCCAGGCGCCCCTTGTGATGGTTAATTTTGTCAGTGGTTAATCAAGTTGATCTGACTGGGTCATGGAGTGCCCGAACATTTTGTCATGCATTACTCTTGGTGTGTCTGTGAGGGTGTTTCTAGATGAGATTAACCTTGGAATCAGCAGACTAAGTAAAGCAGATTGCCTGCCCTCATTTGGATGGGCCTCACACAATCAGTTGAAGGTCTGAGGAGAACAAAAAGGCCAAGGAAGAGGGAACTCTCCCTGCCTGACTGCTGAAGCTAGGACACTCACTGGTCTTTTCCTACCTTTGGACTGGAATTGAAAAATCTGCTCTTTTTGGATCTCAAGACTGCCAGCTTTTGGATTGGAATTTACACCACTGGCTCTCCTGGGTCTCCAGCTTGCCAACTGCAGATCCTGGGACTTCTCAGCCTTCGTAACTGCACGAGCCACTTCCTTCTAATAAGTCTTTTTCTATATATATCTCCTATTGGTTCTATTTCTCCGGAGAACCCTAATACAGTACTTTACATATATTATCTCTCATTTTTATAACAACCTGCAAGATAGGTATTATCCCCTTTTTACAGATAAGGAAATCAAGGTTCAGAAAGGTTAAACAACTTTTCTTACACCATTCAGCCACGGAAGAGTAGAACCAACCTCAAATGGAATCCAAGTCTGTCTGGTTCCAAAGTCGATATTCTTCACTAGTAAAACCCAATAATGTTAATTCTTCTCTCCTCCTTCTAACAAACTCAGTTAAAACAGCTAAAGCTTGGGGTTTAAGAGTTCCCAACAACCAAGTGTTCCATTCCTTCTGTCCTGCATTCCAAGCTATTATATATACTAGAACGACAGCCCACAGACTCCCACTATCTCTTACCATTTCTATTCCTTAGCCCTGACTTTCTTCCCAAGCAACGATACCTTGGGGTTAAAGGCCAGAGTCTTGGGATCAGTGGGGTCCACCACAGACGGATAAGGCTCAAAGATGATGCTCTTTCTAGGGGACTCCAAAGCTGCCCTACACATGGCCACCAACAGATCCACCACCTTAGGAGAAAAGAGAGAAAGAGGGCAGAAGCTAAAGGATCTCCCAGAGCTGGGAGTCACATAGTATCCAGCATAGGTCCACCTTTTGGAGGCTCTCAGCACTTCTCTCTGCTGTTCTTTTTTAAAAGCAAATATGCTTATGGTTTCATTAGAAAATACAGGCTGTTTATAAAAATTCAAGTAACATTGAATTAAAAAGTGACTAAAGAAAAGATAAAAATCGTCCCCCACCCCCAAACAAATCTCACACATCACAGGTACTACTAAGTCTGATGTCTATCCTTTCAGATTATTCTTCCTATGGAACTAGTTATTTTATTAAATAGGCAACTGAAAAAAAAACTACACTACACTTACTGTTGCATTATCTTTTTTATATATAATGTTCTACCCATAAGTAATAGCTGTATAGTATTTCCACTGTAAGGACATGCCATGGTATCTTTAACAGAACCCCAGAGATGGAATTGTATCCATGTTTTTTTTTTCACTATTACAAACAAGAGTATCTTGAACATCCTTACACATGTAAGCATTTCTGGAGGTTAAATTGCAAGGAGTGAAATTGCTAGGTTGCCTGGCCTTTCTTGATGCCAGTTCCCCAGCAGCTTTTCCCTCTCCCATACCTCTGCTCCAGTGGCGACCTCCTCTGCAGCTCCGGACATGACTCCCAGAGTGTAAAAGGAGAAAACACACAGCTCACGAGTACAGACGGCTGGCTGGATGGACATATTAAACAGACAGTAGTGGCACAGGGTGTGCAGTAAGAAGGTGTTATAGAGAGGACAAATCTGACCTCAGACAACTCTAAAATGAGGTAGGAATTTGGGGCCCTCTACATCATAAGAAAACTATAAATTAGTCTTAATTAAAACGCCTTATGTATAAGTTTGAGAGATAATGCTATCTTCTCTATGAAGCCTTCCATGACTTCCCTAGGTAGTTAGAGGTTCTCTGTTGTGAGTTTCCACAACACTGCTCGTGTCTCCTCTCCATACTTACAGTGCAGTGTCTGTCCACCTACCTAGACTTGGGAGTCCTTGAGAACACCATCATATGCAATCATCTTGATCAATACCTGATCCCTATTTTTAAATATTGGGTGGGGGTTATAACTTCAAAAATGTTCATATATCCTCATCTTTCCAAACAGGACTGCTGAGATTTGTTTTCTGAGAAAAACAATTATTTCTAGAGTCTCAGGGAGTATGGACAGAATTCTACCTTTACCATAGACCTAGGAAGAAAGGAAGAAAGGCGAGATGAGGAGTGAAGGCGCCTTGGCTAAGGGTCCAAGGGAAGAGGGTCACAAATTAGGGCATATACCTTGAGCATGGACCCATTCTGGAAGACATGCTGCTCATCACACACCACACAGTACTCATTCAACGTTGGAATCCTCTGTTCTGCATACTTCATGATCTGAGGAGAGAAGAGATTGTATCAAGTCCTTTGGAAGTACAGGCACAGGTAAGGGAAATTATTTAAGCTTCTTTCCAGCTACTCTCCCTACTCCCAGCCCTGTGCCTAAGGCAGAATCTATTCCTGGGCCCTGCGCTTAGTTAAACTGATGGCCCAACTCTAGAGCTGCAACTATATATTACAGTAAACACAGGAACAGCCATGGCAGAAGACCTGAGTTAAAATCCTACCCCCCTCTACCACTTAATAACATATATAACTTTGGGCAAATCAGTTAACCTGAGCCTTGTTTCTTCATTTATAAAGTGGGTATTATTAACCCCACAGAGGAATGGAAATTAATGAGATAATTTCATGAAAGTATTTTTTCTTTAAAGATTTTATTTATCTGACAGAGAGACAGTGAAAGAGGGAATACAAGCAGGGGGAGTGGGAGAGGGAGAAGCAGGCTTCCCGTGGAGCGGGGAGCCTGATGCGGGGCTCGATCCCAGGACCCTGGGATCATGACCTGAGCCAAAGGCAGACGCTTAATGGCTGAGCCACCCAGGTGCCCCTTCATGGTAGTATTTTATAAACATTAACAGGTACTACCCAAACTATTAACCTTAGTTGTGGTAATTACAGATCGTCCCTCTGAGATAGGTGAATATTCAGTCCATGATTACATGGTAGGAGGCCTGAGAAGCCATTTCAACTACCCAGAACAATCAGCCTGTCCACTGGTCAAAAGCATAGATACAATTCTGTTGGGAAGAGAGCACAAATCCAGAGCCATTTGGCAATACCCTAAAAAAAATTTGTTTTAAGTTAACATATAGTGTTTTATTAGTTTCAGGGGTAGAATTTAGTGATTTATCAGTTGCATATAACAGCCAGTGCTCATTACTAAAGAATTTTTTAAAACGCCCTGTCTAGGGGCACCTGGCTGGCTCAGTCAGTGGACCACACAACTTTCAATCTCGGAGTCATGAGCTCAAGCCCCACACTGGGTGTAGAGCTTACTTAAAAACAAAAACAAAACCTAAAAAAAAACAATAACAAAATAAAACCACACTCTGTCTTTTTTTTTTTTTTTTTAAGATTTTATTTATTTATGTGACAGAGAGAGACACAGTGAGAGAGGGAACACAAGCAGGGGGAGTGTGAAAGGGAGAAGCAGGCCTCCCGCAGAGCAGGGAGCCCGATGCGGGGCTCGATCCCAGGACCCTGGGATCATGACCTGAGCTGAAGGCAGACGCCCAACAACTGAGCCACTCAGGCGCCCCAAACCACACTCTGTCTTACCATGACTCTTTCTATCAGGTACCAGGTTTTGTATGAATCAAGTTGTTCCCATTTCACATATTTTTGGGCTGGTAAAGGGACATGCAAGGGCTTTTATTCACTCAGATGTACTGAATGCCCACTATGTACCCGGTTTGGTGAATGGTCTCCTTGATTATGCAATAACATAAAAGATTGTCTTCTCAAACCCTCAACACCAACAAGGGAGATGTGGCATGTATACAAATTAATTACAACTCAAAGTATATGGTATGTGACACACAGGTGCCATACAAAACAACAAGCATCTTAATGATGTAATGTATGGGGATTAACATAACAATAAAAAAATTAAAAAAAACAAAAAAAACAAAAAACAACAAGCATCTTAAGAGTTCAATGAGAGAAGAGACCACTTCCACCTAGTATGATTGGAGTAATGGAGAAGAATTTTATGATACATGTAGCATTGAGCCTTGACTGCAAAAGGCAGATATGGGGAGGAAGGCCAGTGGAGGGAATGATGGGAACAAAGATAATAGAGATGCAAAAATCAAAGAAAGCATGTCCAGGGAATAAAGAGATATGAAAAAGAAATAACCCAGTAGTAGCTGAGCAGTGAAAGCGGTATAGGGAAAACTGAAGACCACTTGAGTGAGGATGTTGAGGATCATAAGGAAATCAGTGTCAATCCCTCTCATATCTTGACACCAATGCACTTAAAATTTGTCATGCATCATTTGGCACTTGATCAGACATGATCTGTTAGCGTCTTCCCAATAATGCCATAAGCTTCTTGAGGATGGAAACTATGCCTTCTTTTCTCCTATCCACACAATGCTTAGTACAGTTCTAAGAGCAGAGCAACTCAGGAAATATCTGTTAACTGACTGAGGAGCTGGGAGATGTTAGGGGATCAGATGAGTCAGGTAACAGGGGAAAGGCTTAGGAATGAAGCTTTGAACTCAATTACCTGGACAAGGAATCCATATTCCAGAGTGGGGATGTTCTTGCAGTGACCACTGACCTGATGAGAGTAGAAAGAGAGACATCATGAGCCTCCTATGAAGCTGGTGCCTAGAAAGACCTCACACTCATCACCTAGGATTCTCCAGAAATAGCTATGCCCTACCTCCAATTAGCCTAAATAATCCCAAACCTGGAGAGAAGACCTTTAGACATTTTTGCCAAAGGTTCCTACCTTCTTCAAGGTAGGTGGATAGGTTAATACAGCAGCTGATGACCAAGTCCTAACCACAACCTAATAAAATCACACATGACATCTTGGGATGCCCAAGCTCAGACTCCCTGCTTCATGGCCTACTATCAGAGAAGCTTGCCAGACAGTTATGTTTTCAGCTATTAAAAAATGTGCTCCATTCTACCCATTCATGGTACATGTCCAAGTTTGATTTAGGATGCCTGAAAAACCATACTCCCACCTCATGTTGAGAAGCTATACTCCCACATTTCCATTCCCACCCTCCTGACACCCAAGTCAAACCCTCCCCAGCCCATGTACCAAAGGAGAGGTCCGTGCTGGGGGAGGGAGGCCCACGTGCTGGGGGCACAGGAGACCTGCCTGGGGACTGGGAGGGTAGCCAAACACCTCCACTTTGGGGTTCTTCATGGTGCAGGAGATGGAACGGTTCATGAGGCGCCCAACTCGAAGCTCTGGTACACCCAGTTTGCCTTTCAGCATGGAGTCCTGTATGATAGGGAAACTGGGAGATCTGGAGAGAGAGCAAAGAGAAGTGATGAAACTGCGGATTCAGAATGAGCCCTAGAAGAACACTGGAGAGGGGCGCCTGGGTGGCTCAGTCGTTAAGCGTCTGCCTTCGGCTCAGGTCATGATCCCAGGGTCCTGGGATCGAGCCCTATATCGGGCTCCCTGCTCCACGGGAAGCCTGCTTCTCCCTCTCCCACTCCCCCTGCTGGTGTTCCCTCTCTCACTGTGTCTCTCTCTGTCAAATAAATAAATAAAAACCTTTAATTAAAAAAAAAAAAAAACACTGGAGGTAAGTGTGTCCTAGGCCAGGATGGGTGAAGTGACTTAAGCCAAAGAAGAACTACTACCTGAGGAAAGTTCCATTGGATCTTAAACACTTTTAAAACAAGTAGATCACAAACCTGAATTGATTCTTATGTCATTATTTGTGTGTTCTTCAGATTGGAACATGGAGAACAGGCAGAGGCAAAGTCTCAGTCAATCTCTATGGCATCTAGGCCAGGTATGGAATGATCCCTTGGACAGGATGTTTCATTTACTCTGTGTGTGTGTGTGTGTGTGTGTGTGTGTGTGTGTGTGTGTGTGTGGTGTTTATATACATATGATTACGTGCTAAATACTGTACTAAGCAAGAAGCAGTTGCAACCCAAATACTCTGTGTGTGTGTGTGTGTGTGTGTGTGTGTGTGTGTGTGTGTGTGGTGTTTATATACATATGATTACGTGCTAAATACTGTACTAAGCAAGAAGCAGTTGCAACCCAAATACTCTGTGTGTGTGTGTGTGTGTGTGTGTGTGTGTGTGTGTGTGTGTGGTGTTTATATACATATGATTACGTGCTAAATACTGTACTAAGCAAGAAGCAGTTGCAACCCAAAGAGCCTAATGTCTGTCTGTCAATAACAGTGCCTGGGAAGCTACAAATCTGGGTTTATATTAGCCTTTGGGCAAGTCAGAGGCCCCAGGGGGACAAAATGTAGGCCTGGGGACAGAGAACGAGACAATATTTATTTCTAAAACTTAGATAATAAATCAGTACACCCTCTCATGAGAACAAGGAGTTGATGATTATTCTCAGATTCTGCCTTCTTAGGAGAGGGAGTAATAGATGAGGTTCAAAGAAAGAAAAGATGGAAAAAATTAGCATACAATTCTTCAAATACATACCATGAGCTAGGTATTGTGTTTTACATAAAGGACAAGGTATGAATACTGGTGTCAGAAGTACAAGGATAAAGACACCAAGGGGACAGGACCGTGTGGGTGGTGTTAATAGTTAAAGGTGCAGAATTTAGAGGACCTTGGGAGAGGGCAAAATAGATAACTTTAGGTAATCAAGAAAGTGGGGTGGAAGCTCAGACAAGACCACGGTCATTAGAGATGATCTGCTCCTAGGGGAGCACTTACTTGGGGATGGGTGAGAAGATGCTGAGGCCAGCTCGGAACTTCTTGATGGTACCACTTGCCTTGAACCAACTGTGCCTCTTTTCCTGCTGGGTCTTCAAGAAATCGTTGCTGAGATGTTTCCATTGTTGGGAAGTGAACATACCCAGGATCCTAAGGAATCAAAGAACAGGCTTACAAAAACTCAGGCAGGGGAATAGGTCAAGGAATAGAACTATGAAAAGCAATTAACCTAAAATTCAGACCCAGGGGCTGTAAAGCTAGTTGTGGTGGGGAAGTGTGTCTGAAGACCCCCTGATAATGACCTTAGCACATGGAAATGTACTGTCCTAAAGTACCTCTTTACCTTAGGGGTAAATATCCACTCCCATTACCTGGTCTAATGGACCAGAACAATTCTGAGATGATTTGCCTTTAATGGAAGATCTCAAAGGTGAGCCTTCAATGGCCATGAACCTGGGAATATACTGCCAAGAATGACTATACTGACAGTGGAACAGAAGTAGTGGGATGGAATTGAGTACCACCCTCTACTTTGTAAATAGTGAAGGAGTAGGGACATGAGGGGTACTGACACTGCTAGGCAAAAAATTATATCCCCAAACTTATGGCTTCCAACTTGAGCTGGGCCCTCAGCTAGTCCTGTCAATTCTTTCACTTGTCTTTGATCAGTCCTCTCTGGCATTACTCTAAGCTATTATTCTAAATCCTTACCGCCTTCTCTAAGCTTTTAACTTCACCTACAGCTGATAGCCTCTTCCTTCTTAACAGAGAAAATCGAAGCCATCAGTTACCAGCTCCCTTAATTTTCCAACCCTACTACAAAATCTATTTCCATTTCCACTCTACCTTGATTCCTCCATTCTCTGGAGACAAGGTGACCCTTCTATTAATTCCCCTATTTGTTCTCTAGATCTCAGCCCCTTCTTGTCTCTTTAGGGACCTTGATCCATCAATCATCCCCCTTTCCTGTCAGTTCCTTTCCCAAAGTCTACAAAAAGTTTCGGTTTCATCTGCGTTGGTGGTATAGTGGTGAGCATAGCTGCCTTCCAAAAAGTTTCAGTTTCTGCACCTCAGTCTAGTTACATCTCCTTCTTCCCCTCCTATCCTCATCCAAGTATCTCAGTCCACACTTACTGTTTCTACTTCATTGCTAACCACTCACTGTAGTCCAGTTTCTACCTTCACCACTCCACTATGGTTGCTCTTACCTTGATGCTAAATCCAACAAAAACTCTTAAGTTCTCCTCTTACTTATCCTTTATCCTTTCTGGCATTTTGCCCTCCTTGTAGAAACTCTCCCCCTTGCCTTCTGTGACACCATTCGCTTCCTATTCTTAACTTCTTTGACCTACCTTCAGTGTTCTTTTTCTGCCCACCCTGCTGCTTTTCTTGGGTATTTTGTCTGAATGTCAAAGGGTGTTTTGCCCTTGATCCTATTTTCTTTTTATCATGTTTTCCCTTAGCAATCTCATACTCTACACTGGTTGTAATCTCCACCCATTCAGTGAATATATTTTCAACCCTAACTTCTGTGACATATCTAACTATGTACTGAGTGCCTCCACCTGAATATCCCAAGGTTTTTTTGTTTTTGTTTTTGTTTTTTAAGTAGGCTCCATCCCCAGCATGGAGCCCAATGTGGGGCTTAAACTCACCACCCTGAGATCAAGACCTGTGCCAAGATTGGACACTTAACTGACTGAGCCACCCAGGCAACACCCCCCCCAAGGTTATCTTTAAACAACATGTTTAAAATGGAACTAATTATCTATCCTTATCCCATAAACTTGCTCTTCTTCTTACATCCCTATTTAATTTGCTGTTTTATAATTTACCCACCTAGGCTGGAAACCTAAGCGTAATTTTCCACTATTCCTTGGTTTTTATGACCACATACAACATATCCAAATCAGTCTTCAAGTCTTACTGATTTTATACTCCACAAATCTCTCTAGTCCATCTTTCATCTCTATTCTCACCCACATTAACACTTTGGCTCAGGCCCTCATCATCTCATGTCTGGACTTCTACAAATGCCTCCTACTAAACTAGTTCTGGTCTCTTGTCTCACCCCCTCCTACCTAGTTTACACAGCACTACCAGAATCATTTCTCTAAAACGAAGTCTGACCACGTCCTTTCTTTGCTTAAAACCCTTCAATGCTCCCGCTGCCTACAAGATAAAAGCCCAAGATCCTCTCTGATTTGGACCCCTTCCTACTTCTCTGGCTTCAGTTCCTACCACTCTCCCCCTGTATTTTACTAGCAATATTTAACTACTTGAGCTTCCTACACACAGGCTGCTTCACCTGACTGTGTCCTTGCAAATGTTATTCACTCTCAGAGTCTGTCTGCATGGGCAACTCTTATCCATCCTTGAAAACATGAATCATCTCCCTTTCATTCATTCACTCATAGCCCTCCACCCACCACCAGACTGAGTCACCCCTTCCTCTATATTCTCTTTTTTTTAAGGTTTTTTTTTTTTAATTTTTATTTATTTGACAGAGAGAGAGCACAAGCAGGGGGAGCGGCAGGCAGAGGGAGAACCAGACTCCCCACTGAGCAAGGAGCCCGATGCGGGACTCGATCCCAGGACCCTGGGATCATGACCTGAGCCGAAGGCAGACGCTTCACCAACTGAGCCACCCAGGTGTCCCTCTCTATAGTCTTTTTAAACCTTACATGTTCACTTGTATTAGAACATGTATCCACTGGACTCTATATTCACTGAGGGTAGAATCTATCTAATTCATTTATTTCTCTTTGTACACCAAATATTAGCAAGACGCTCAACACATTCCATAAACTAAAACTGTCTGAGCTCCTAAAGCCCCACTCTGAGAAAATCACAGAGAAAATACGAAGAGCATGACCCTAATTCTAGGGTTGTACCTATCCTTAAATGGTAAGTACTAATAAGCCCCACCTCACCTCCAGGAAGTCTCAAGGCCAGACACCCCAGAACCAGAGGGTCTCCCACCTAACCATAAATTTGGTTTTCCCAATTTATTTAGTCTTTCTTGGGCACATCTCAGAAAGATATTTTTGGGAGGAAACATTCCACCCAAAGGTCTGCCTGTCCATCCATATGTCCATCTCTTCCCCTCATATGTCCATAACCAGAAAGATCAAAGTTCTTACTTTTTCAACTGAAGACCCAGCCCAAACCCTTCCTTATTCGATGGCTGGAAAACCTCAATTGATGGTTCTGCAAAGAGAAGAAAAAGCTCCTAGTATGTGCATGTCTCTATTTTCCTGGGAGTCCAAAGCCCCGGTTCAGTGAAAGAGCTTCCTCAGATTCTAAGAGTACTCTAACCAATAGTGATGGAGAAGCAAGCATCTGAGGCAGAGGGCGGATTCTGGGAGGTTTCTGACCAATTCCAAATCACTTCAGCTTCTATGAGGAGGTCGAGGGGAACAGAAAGAATAAATAATATCTGGGGACCAGAGAAAACCATTTCATTAACCAAGAAGGCCTTCAGGGGATGGCTAGCAGGTGAGAGGAAATGAATGAAAAGCCCCTACCAATGGCCTGCAAATTATACCCAAATTATTCCTAGCTTTTCTCTGGCGCAGTTAACTTAGGACTTTGGATTAGACCACAACTGAAGCACCTACATGCCCAAAGTCACTGCCTTTACCTGGTCCATCGAGGTACTGGGAGAGAGAAAATCGCAGCCTCAACACAATAGGTTCTGTTCGGAGGACTTTCCAGGCTGTAGCGACTTCCTCCTAAAAGAGTAAGGGAAACAGGTTCCAGTTTAGCAACGGAGAGGAATGGACTTGGAAGTTTTCCCTATATGACACACACATGCACATGACAGTACACACCACTGTCTGCTGATGGTCTAGGAAAGACAGGGATGAAGAATATGTGCTCCAAATACAGCACTCAGGAACAAGACTCCTGGCCTACATGACAAAATCCACAAGTCCAGCTAGACATGTTGTTGGCAGGTACTAGCACCACTTACATCGAGGAAGCTGATGTTGATGTGGAGGTCAATGTCCACGTCATCGATAGTTCCATATTCTCTACAGAGATACAGGGGAGACTCATTAAGGGAGAAAGAAGGGAACAGAGACTGAGGTGGAGGGAAAACTGAGCCTGGGGCCATGGGAGAGGGAAGAGTGGAAGGTAGCTCTGTATCTAGACTTAGCTACAGCCTCAAGCCACTTACACGATCAGGACTTCCTCCAGGCCAGAAGCCCTTCTGACCTCGGAGGTCAAACTATCAGCTTAGAGGGATTCTAGAATGAGAGGAAACTTCTAAGAAAAGTGGCTATACTTCTTTCATCACTGCTCTCAGCTAAGCTTAAGTATTCTGAGCAACTCCCACTATCACTAAGCTCCTAATTTATCCAGGTCCACAGACCCCCTATCATGCCATAAGAAGAAAAAACCTCCAGCCTTCCACAGCTCAGAAAGAAGTGGCTTGCTCCTGAAGTGGAGTCCCACCTGATGGATACAGAGTTCTCACTGTAGATCTCCTTCACGGCTTCAATGTCTGCATCAAGCTGTGGGTGTCGATACAGGTCAGCTGCACAGCTCCCCTGAGTCAGCAGCGAAAACAGTGGGGAGGTTTGCGGGGAGGGGAAAGAGAGATGCAAAATAAAAAGAACATGAACAAACACCAGGAACAAGAAAATCAAACGGCAGTAGTACATATAAGCAAAAGGCAGCTTCTGTGAAGGGGCTCTTGATGGTGACCCTAGCCACCCACCATTGGCACACAAGTCTCCCACCATCTCCACTCTATGAACTTTCAGTGGACCAAATGCAGGCCTTGCTCAAGAAGTACACAGCCTGAAGTCTGCAGCTTTGCCTCTGACCCTGACCAGGGATACTTAGGTATCCCTTCCATGAGAACTCAGGACAGGCTGAAGAGCACAGAATTTAACTCAGATGGTTCTGTCTGAAGAGTCCAACATTCCTCCTCAGGATTGTGCCCTGGGTAGTGATAGTATGAAGCAATCACTGGCAGGGTAATCTTTTAAAAATTTGACAATAATGAATGAAATGACACCCACTAACTAGTGAAGGAAGAGTCAAAAACTAATTATTTCCAACCAAGAACACATGGGTAGCTTCCACATACAAAGAATGTAGTTTACTCTGAGAAAGGTATGAGTCCCAGGCAAGAGCAAGGGTATGAGATCAGCTCTTGTAAGACAATGCTCAGACCACACCAACACTGTATTGTATCCTCACCTTATCTCTGCTCCAGAATAATCTCTCACTACTTGTTGTATTCAGGGAAGCACACATTTAGACTATCCAATATGGGTTTTAGGGGCTGTAATCTCACCTGAACTCCATAGAGAAATTCCTCTGATTCATTATCTCCCTCCGAATCATCATCATTCCAGAACTGGCCTTTGATGTCCTAGTGATGAGAAATAAGGATACAACCTTTGTTGGATCCCTATCATCCCATGGAATGGAGTGGGGTGATAGGAAACAGATTCCCACAAAGAACGGGAGGCTCCTTGGGACAGAATAACTGAGGCCCTATTCCCTTTACTCCCTTCATCTCACCATTTGGGAACACCTGTCTCTTCCTGGATCTGGTCATATCCATGGCCTACCTCTGACTTCTGAGAGATGGAAGATAGGGAATTTTGGCCTTCTTGAGTGTAGGTATGATGATTGAGGCTCTGGCGGCCAGTGGGGGAGGGATGCAGACTTCAACATCAATGTTGATTCCTAGGCATATCTAGATCCTAGTGCAGGCTGGTCTCTTCTAGGATCATTACTGCAAAGCAGCTACACACATAGCTAAGCTCTCTTATCACTCCCTTTCTGTCCCTTATTTAACTCTCTCCTTCCTTCCCAAAAAAATCTACCTGTACACACCCAAGTAATACAGTCTCCATGCTCCTTCTTCCTTTAACTTCAGATAACCAACTCTACCTTTCAAAAGGGTGGAAGGGAAAATACCAGGAAAAGGTGAGGTTTGCACTTTGTCCCATCTATCCCCTGGATGATCAGTTGGAGAGATGGGTAGTCAGTTCTCACCATTGGGTCAGTGGGTCACACACACTCCCAGGTCAGTGCTAGGCAGCACCCCTCCATACCACCAGCTGAACACAGGCCAACGGGATGGGCATTTAGGAGGCCACAGAGGGAGACAAGGGAAGGGGTGAGGTCAGGGGCTGACTGGAGATCTGGTGGGGATGTCAGGCTCTGCTGTGGTGGTGGTAACAAGTCACTGTCCTGTGGAAAGTAGACAACAATTGGTTTCATCACCACTTAACAGCTAGATGGTATTTACACAAGCACACGTTTATGGATACACTTTTATTAGACATATTACAGACACTTGCACATAGAGACATACTTGCATGCATGTACACACACTTGTACACATAGTTCTTTAAAGATAATGAACTGTGAAAGCACTATACAAACATAAGACACTACTGTTCCATTTGAGCTCAGGAGTTGGATTAGAGCAAGTCCCTGCTTTAGATCATAATGCTGTATCAACCCCTGAAGGCAAAAGTGATGGTAGCAGGACCAGATGATATGCTACTTTGTCTAGTCAGTTCATTTAGGAACATTCTTCACAGTACCAACCCTCAACAGAATCAGATTCTTTTGGGAATCTTTACTCCTAGTTATTTACTCAAATTGAATCATCATGTCTTACTAAATATCAGTATCACTTGAAGCCTTTATATGACAATCATAGCTAACTTAAAAAGTCCTCAACAACACTGAACATCCCCTGGTATACATGGTCTGAGCTGTCATGGCCAAAATAATACCCTGGACTAATCTCGGAACCTACTCCCCAAATAAAAATGCAATAATGATCCCAATAAATAGTCAGAAAAACACTAACCCCTAGCCATTTCACAAAATTAAGAACAACTATCTAGGCCTTCCCGGCTCTGCACATATCTGTCTCACCCACTCCAACCTAAACAGAAGTGTTCTTGGTCTCTAATATGGTTCTACTGAACCTTAGGTTTATAGATCAGAGTGGGGTCTATGGATCTCAACATCAGCATCACCTGGGAACTTATTTAAAATGTAAATTATCAGACCCCTACTAAGACCTACTGAATTAGAAACTCCAGAGATGGGGGTCCAGTAATCTGTGTTTTAATAAGCCCTCCAAGTTATGCTGATGCATGATAAAATTTGAGAACCACTGTTCTAAATCCTCGTGTGCTCCAAGGACCTGTGGTCTATTCCCCAGATAACCAACTTAAGCCTGGTAACTGACCCAGGATGGGGACATATGGCACAATGCCAAGGCAAACACCATAGCTGTCCTCGAGCTGATAGCAGTGCCTGACTCATCAAAAACAATATGCAAAGGGAAACTGCAATTGAAGTTCTTAGAGATGAAATGGCCTGATATCTGAGATTTACTTGTAAATACTACTCCACCCCAAAGGGGGGTGGGGGGGAATGAAATAAATATGGCAAATATCAATGATCAATCTGAGTGATGGGTTCATGAGAGTTTCTCATACTCTTGTGTATAGTTGGAAAATTCCCTAACAAGTTAAAAAAAAATCATAGGCTACTCCTTCACTTTTTCAGGGGCCCTAAAAAGTCAACTCTAAGTGTGAACAGGAAAATTATCCCTGAAACTCCACAACTGCCTACTTGCTGTTCTTCAAACATATCAAGTATACTCCCACCACAAAGCCTTTGTCCCTGCTGTTGCCTCTTCTTGGAATGCTTTTCAGATATCCATATGGCGTGCTCCTTACTTTCAGATTTCTGCTCAAAGGTCATCTTGACCATCCTCTATAAAACAGCAAAACCTCAACACACTCACACTAGCAGTTTCTATCCCCCTTACCTGCTTTACAGTTTTCCACAGCACCATGCTCTGACATACAAAATGTTTGTTTTATTTATCTTCCAGCAGAATATAAGCTTTGTGGTGGCAGAGGCTTTGACTCTTTACTGTCTGTTGTCAGTACCTCAACTCATACTTACTGAATGAATAGATGAATGAATGAACTGTCTGCTAGACACCTAAACCAAAAGGGAGATACACAGAAGAACCTAAATGTGTCTACACATGGACAAAATCATACAAAAATGATTTTAAAAAGCAAGACTCCATTCACCTTAAAGAGCAGCTGAGAACCAAAATTATGAAGATCTGAGGGCTGAGCTGGGTTTGTGAGATTTGAAAATGAACAGTCAGGTGCTGATCTGGATGATCACAGAGGAATAAAGAGGGAGGCACTAATGTCCAGCTTGGGCTCTCGGGCTGGGTGGTAAGACGTTGGCAGCGTAGGCCAGAAGTACCAACTTTCTCAAGGTCTTTGTCACCATAGAAGTCAAGAAAAACTTAGCCTCTCTCCAAGGGCTGTTGCTGCTTGGTTTCTGCTGTTACCACAAGGAGAAAAAGGCAGTTCAGAGGGAATTTTTCTTGTCCAGGGAAGAAACAATTCAGAGACTACCATCTTTCCCAAACCAGGCTGTTTCAGTGAAAGGGACTCCCATCTTCTACTCTCAATGCCCATTCCCCTGGAGGTAGAGAATGGGTTTAAAGAGTGGGAAAAGAGAAGTGGTGGGTCATGAAATTCACAGAATCACAGACATCTGAAAGAGGAGTAAGCCTAAAAGATCATCTCAGTGCTTTCACGTTATACATAGAACACCCAGGTGTAGGAAGGCCAAGCAAGTTGCTTAGCATCAGTATAGTGGAATTGGGACTTAAGCAACATTTGACAGGTCCTAATTACATCCAATTTTCTTGTAATGTGGTTATAACTAATTAAAGGAGTTGTTTAATGAATTAAGCAAGAAAGACCTATCTGATTTATCTAAATGAGGTGAAGGAGGGAACCTTTCAAGAGAAGCTGGGCCAAGTATACACTGTGTGAAGAGTACCCAAACAAGGGTGTTCAGCTCAGTGTTAAGTCTGATGATGGCAGCTAAGACAGAAGCCTTTACGAATTTGTATGGGAACAGGCCAGATGTAAATAAGCCTCAAGTCCGGATCACAAAAGTCCTTCCCTAGGTCCACCGGCACTTCTCGGTCTGACAACTTTTCATCTAGCCAAAAAAGCCTCCGATCCCAACGTTTAACTCTGGGTTTGACTCCCAGCTTTGTAGTCCCGGGAAAGGGGGTTATTCCGCTCTACACCGAGTGCTCCTTTCTCAGAAAGACTAAGCCACTGAACAAAGAGTGCGGGGGAGAACCCACGGAGGGGAGATTCTCAAAGGCTGGCGCTATCTCCGGTACACCCGGTGGAGGGAGAGGACGAAGTTAGCCCCCAAAACACTGGCTGCCATCCGCGCTTCCAGGGCAGGCCCTGAGGCCTCCCTGGGGGGGAGCAGTCATAGCTCTTCTCCGGTTTCCTCCGGAGACCCCAAAGACACCCAACACCTGCCTCCCGGGGAAAAAGCTCTGTGCCCGATCGGTGTTGCCAGCCGCCCGGCCTTGAGCGAAGCCTGTCAAACCTAGGAGCGCCCCTCAGAGCCACCCGGTCCGAGCCCCTCACTTCATCCACCCCAGCCGAGGCGGGGCGGGCCCCGCACCCTTCCCGTGGCCCGGCCGCCCCGCCCCGTTCCCGTGGCGGCCGCCCCACAGGCCGCCCTCGCGAGTACTCACGGCGACCCCGGGCCGCGTGCGGCCGCCGCTGAGGGGACGAGCGGCCCGGGACGCCCCGCGGGGGCGGAGCGGCAGGCCAAGG
Source organism: Halichoerus grypus (assembly GCF_964656455.1). Taxonomy (NCBI): domain Eukaryota; kingdom Metazoa; phylum Chordata; class Mammalia; order Carnivora; family Phocidae; genus Halichoerus; species Halichoerus grypus. The sequence continues at coordinate 42,910,467 of NC_135719.1, read as the reverse complement.
GGCGGGGGCCGGGCCGGGCGGGCGAGGTCGCGCTCCCCCACGCCTCGTCGTTCCGTCACGGGCGCGCAGAGCCACTCTGCGCACGCTCGCGCGGCAACACCGTAGTCACGTGACCGGCTTCTGACCAATCGCCATGCGGCCTGTTTCTGGGCGCGCCACCGCCCGGTACGCCAGGCTTCCGACGCTTGCGCGGTGCGCGCTGGTTGGGAGGGGTGCGGAGCGGAGGAAGGTGGCGCCTGCGCCGTGGGTTGGGGCGGGTGAGTGGAAAAACGAGGGGCTCTGGGGGTGCTCGGAGAGCCTTCTGAAAAAGACTGTCGGCACTTGGCGCCCCGTGTGGTTGGGAGGAATGAGCAGGGAAGACCGTCCCCGCTGCCTTTCCACGTTGGAGGACGGGCCACAGGTAGAGATTGAGAGGGGCTTCCTGAGACCCCGCGGACTCCAAAAATCTCTGGTTTGCAATGGGGGAGTCAAAGACCTCGGGGTCTTGCTCCCCTGGTAGCTGTGGCGTGCCGGAAAGCACTCTTTCTATTCAAACAATCTGGGTTCAGAGCTTGGTTTCAGCACTTACTTCAGCCTCAAAGCATGGGACTTTCACTTTCTGAGTCTTAGTTTTGTCATCTGTAAAGTGGGGGCAATAATACCTTTTAATGGGGTTGTTGTGGTGAGGGTGAAATAAAATAATAGCTTGAACCTTATGAAATTGCCGTTTTGTAGGCTATAAAGAGTCAAATACCTGCAATATCATACGGTTCAACATAATACATATAAGAATCTGCGACTAGGAAGTAGTCCATAAATGGAAGCTATAATTGTGGCTATTATGATTATTAATCTCAGACATGGCCAGATCTCCTTTCATCCTTAGAATTCGGTGTCAGGGCTCCCATATGCCCCTCTTTTCCATCAGCACTAATGGGGAAAGGCTTATCTTAGATCTACTCTCTTTCCTCGCTCCCTCTTGTTAGCTGGATACAGCACGCTCAAGAAAGGCTTTGCCCTGAGTAATATAGGCATGTCATATCTATCCCTCCTGAGCAGCCTTGCAGTCAGGATTTTCCTGGTGATGTTTTTTACATTTGGATATCCTCAGCATCTCCTTTCTGATTCCCTCCTTTTGATGCCCCCTGCCCCAGTCTTTTCACCTTGCTCTCAGCCTGGACCACAACACTGTCTTAGTATCAGTTTGTTACACCCATTGCTCATAATTGAAAAAAGCGAGTGATATAAAATAACAGGATTTACGGCCTTAGTATCAGAGTGTAGAAGTTCAGAGTAGTTGGGGAAGGAGTTGACTCTGTTCCCTAAAACAATTCCCTAGCAAGGGCCCCATAACAGCTTTTAAAAGCCATACATGCCTGGCAGTGTTTGAACACAAGCACTTTGGGTAAGCAGAGGGAGTCTGTCCCCATGAGTAAAATGTCGAAATCCAGTATTTCACAACCTTCCAGGATTTCCCCTCTTCACCGCCTCCCATCTCATGCCACCAGCTCTTCTACTCATTATGAATCCCATGAATCTTGACTGCCTCATGGTTTATCATTATCTTCCTGGCTTCACTTCTTTTCCTATCCAGTCCAGATCCTATGGTCAGTTACTTTTATCACATTTTTGTTAATATGCTTGCCCTTAAAATCGCAATCTTGGGTCATTTCAGCCATTTACCTCCTTTCCTCTCCCATCCTAAACCAAGATAAGGGAAATCACCCAATCCTGCAGAACTGCGCTTGTGAATGGACACTGTTTGAGCTAGTCCACCCCATAAACCCTATTCTTTGGAAATTATATTTTCTATACTCGCCCTCCAGATCTGTGGGCCCCAGGGCCATGTTTGTTTTGTGTGACCCCTGGCACTGGCTGCAGTTTTTTGAACTGTGAGTGGATTCCTAATCCAAGCTGTGCTAAGTAAATGTTCTCTCCTGGGAATTTTGGATTAGGGATGAGAGAATATGATTCTGGGACTGAACTGGTTTCCTGAACAGAAGAGAAAAAAACCCAGGAGCTATGGTGCATCTACCTCCCAGCTACTATGAGGAATGAGAGATGGAGAAAGACTACCTGCAGGGAGAGAATGAACCATCTAGAGGCAGAGACCAGAAATGGCGGGATTGGTCTCTGGTTCCTAAAAGATTCCCAGAGGGGCACTTGGGTGGCTCAGTCAGGCTTTCTCTCTCTCTAATAAATAAATACAATATTTAATAAAAAATAATAAAATAATAAAATAAAAGCTTCCCAGGCCCTTTGTGAGGCCCTCTGACCTTGGGGTCTCTGAGTCACATTTATCTAGAATAAATCTTTTAAGCTAACTTGTACCCAGTGCAGAGCTACTGCAAATTCAGTCTCTTCAGTTGGGCCCATACTGTACTCAGCAATCCTTATACATGGCAGCTTCTGCCACCATCCCCCATTCTGCTTCACAGAGAAAATGAAGGCAAGTGGGAAGAAACTGTCTTAGTTTCTAGTCCCCTCCAAGCATCTGAATATCTCCCACCCTTTCTTTCTCAGAGAAGAGAGGTCTCCCTTCAAATCCAAGGTTAATCCTCTCACTGTGATGTGTATTTCATTCCCTTTTGTCTCTTCAGGAACTTTGCTCCTTCACTTATGCCTCTCCTTCATGGATATTCAACTTTTCATTTCCCCCTACTTTTTGATCTCAGCACATAAACTTGATCAAATGGCCCAACCTAAAAAAAAAAAAAAAAATCCACTTTGAATCCCACACGCTACTGACTGTTGCACATTTTCTTGCCTTCAACAAGCTTCTAGGGAGTAGTGTGACTCTCCATCTCCACTTCCTCACCTCCCATGCACTCTTTAAATCTAGTGCTTAAATCTAGTGACCTCTTCCCAAAATCTCTACTGAAAATACTTTCACTGAAGTTGCAAATGGCTTCTGAACTGAAAAATCCATTGGAAATGTTCAGGCTTAACTTATTTGACCACTTGATGTCATTTAGCTTTGTTGATCACCCTGACCCTGTACCGCTTTTCTCTGTTAGCTCCTATGGGCTACACAATTCCAGTTTTTCCTACACTCACTACACTCCTCAGCATCCTTCATGGACTCCTTTTGTGTCGTTCACTATTTAAATAAGAAAACAGGGCACCTGGCTGGCTCAGGCAGTAGAGCATGCGCCTCTTGATCTTGGGATTGTGAGTTCAAGCCCCACATTGGGTGTAGAGATTACTTAAAAATAAAAATCTTCCCCAAAAATGAGAAAACAGTTTAGTCCACACCAATTTCTCATCTCCTCACTCTTCCTAGTGACCTCCACAGCACCGACCCGAAGCGGATCTTGGTAATTTGGGGCTTCTCAGAATCTGATTCCCCTTCTTCTTACAAGTCTTGGAGATAAGCAGAGCCTACATTCCATGACAGACATTGAAAAGGTTGGCAGCTAAGACAGAGGCATGTGACCTAGGCCTAGCAAAGTAGCCCCCAGAAGTTTAGATTCTGGGGTAAATGATTCAGAGAAATAGAACCATGGAGAATTCATCCTGGCAGTGGACACAGCAAGGTCAGCTCTCTCCCATGCATGGGGGCTATAGTGGTATGGGTACTGGTGGTGGTAACATCAAGCACCCACTCATGATGAAATCCACAGTATTCTCACTGTCTGGTTATGACATATGACTTTGGCTTTTGCTCTGGTAGACTGGCCTCCCATTGTTCCCACTCATTTCCCAAGCTTGCATGCCCTGCTTGGCAATACTATCACCCACCCAGTGCCCTTTCAACAAATGGCTTTTCTGTTTAAATCATCCTGTGTGGCACCCTGACTGCAGGTGACTAGGACTCCCAAATGTCTATCTCCCTCCTTTCCTTCTTGAACTCCAAGTTGCCTTTTGGATAAGTTGCCTTTTAGACAACTCCATTTGTACGTCTCATAGACAAACACATCTTCTTGTCAGTCTGCATCTCTTCCATGTTCCTAGATTCGTAAATAGCATCTACGACTTGTTCGGCCTGAACCCTGAGAGAGAAGCATCTTAGAGTTCTCCCACCTTCATTTAAACAAAACCAATTTTATCTTAAACATCTTACATTTTACCTCTGAATACATCTTAAATCAATCTCTCTTTTATAGTCCTATTCTTCCTCACCAGAACCATTGCACTATCCTCCTAACTAGACCCTCAATCCCAGTATCTACTCCTCTGGTCTATTCTCCACTTAGCTGTCCAGCGGAATCTTTTTAAAACACAAATCTGATCATGTCACTCCTCTATTAAAGCCCTTCAGTGGCTCCTTCCTGTCCCCATGATAAATCTGATACCCTTTCTATGGACCTGGCTCCCACCTGACTCTCACTACTCCTTCATCTGCATCCTAAACTCCAGCCAGGTCAAATCACACATTCTTACAGACCCTGCAGGACATGTCTTTACACTCCATAAGTCCTCAATGGGGCTGAGAGTCACAATGCCCCCTCCCCCTTTCACCCCACAGAGATGGATACATGACCCATCACCCTGCTCAAAGTGATTAGTTTAGGCATGAGTTTGTGACCTTAGTAGAGCCAGTTTTCTCTTCAAAGCTCTCTTGCTTTTAAGGCCATGGTGCTAGGAGCATATGAGATTGAAGCTGCTGGCATCCAGCTCTCTCTGCCCCATGGAGAAAGTGTGTCTGTGACAGGAAAGAGAATGGGACCACGGCACAAAGAGAAGCAGAGCCCTGAGAGATGGAGTGAGGGTTAGCTGATGACATTTAATTGAGCCCTTGAATTCAGCCCCGCCTAAATCAGTAATACCACTACACCTCTCAGTTCCTTCTTGCTTAAGCTGGTTTGTGTTGGGTTCTATCACCTGTCACCCAACCAGTTCTAATACAAAAATGGAATGGGGTGTGCAGACTCTAGAATGGTGGAACCGAAGTGAAATGGGGGCAGTGGGGATCTGACAGTCCTTGGCTGGGAAGTTGGAAATCCCTGTTATGTGATATCAAATTAGCTGGTTAAATGATCCTCTGTCTTATCTTGAGATTTGGGTCATGCATCCATCCTAGATGGAGATCTTGGGAACAAACTGGAAAAATGTCTGGATGTTGAAGTGTGCTGGCCTCTTAAGATTTTCATTAAGGTCCTGCAGTTCTGCTTGCTTCCATGCTGGCAGAACCAGAATTATACCCAGCTTTGTTCAGAGTTGCCCTTTCTGCCTGTGGCCAGCAAGCTAGACTGCCAAGGGTCATCACACGTCTTATAGATTATAAAAGCCAGATCCTCTTCCTCAAGTTTAAGTGAGTGAAAACAAAAGCAGAGACATGGGACATCCAACAGGAGATACTGGAGCTTACGGCCTGAGAAATTCAAAAGAAAAAGTCTGATCCTCCACGCCACACCTGAATGCATCTTTTTTTTTCCCCCCAAAAATAAATATTTATTTCACTTAGAATTCAGACAGTGCTGGGGATTCTGTGTGCCTGGGGATATTGGCTTTGAATCCTGTGGGAAAATGTAGGATATATTGGTCACAAACCTCATGTGCCTTCTTAAACTTAAATCCCCACCTATGCCAAATAGCCCCTGCCCTTCCACATCTGTGGTAGAAATGCCACATGGCAGGTCATGGGATCTGACTTCCGAAGCAGCCACCTGGGGGCAAATGATGCAACTCGGAAGTACGGTGGAGGTAGCTCTCTGGGGGATGCACCTTGGTCGGTGGGAAACAGGAAGTGAGGGGAGGAACAGATGGATAAACTCCCTCCCAATTCTCCTCTTGGTGAACTGTTCCAAGGTGGTTTCTCCTTGCAAACACCATGTCCTTAGCAAACAACACTGTCATGTGACCTCTTCTCTCCTCATGGCTCATGTGAAGACGTCGCCAACACAGTAATACCTTGTCTTGCATTGCTTCACATCTTTCCTGACTCATGTCTCTCTTCCCCTCTCATCATCCTTCCATCTCCCCAAATAGTGTGAGCACTGTAACCCTTGTCTCAGAGTCTGTTTCTAGAGTACTTTGGTTAAGACATAGAGCCACAATCAAAGCCCCTGTCCCAACATTAAGTCCCAACAGTGAGATAGCTAGAAGGTCCTGTGGACACAGCAGATTTCCTGCCCAAATGCAGAGAATCTAGCCGAGACTGCTGGCTTCCTATCAGGAGTCCAGGGCCAAGGTTGGGGGTTGGGCGGGTGGGGGTGATGGAGATCAGGCCATTTCTAGCCTACTCCATAGGGGAAGCTGAGGCTCATTTCACAGGCTGTCTTCGTGCTTCCCTGCATTTTCTCCTGGGCACCTAATACTTCCCTTGGGAAAAGTCAGACCCAGGCTTGCAGCCTGCTCTGATTTCTGGGTCTCTGCTCTTAGGCATCTCAAAGGCAGGAGGCCAGAGCCTGGAAGTTCAAAGTCTCCTCTACAGATGGCCGGGCAGTCAAAGGCTCTGATCAACCCAGGCTGCTGGAGGGTGGAGAACACGGATAGCAGTGTGTAAAACTGGGACTAGGGAGAGAAAGGGTGGCTCTCTGCCCTTTCCGAGTTTGCGCTTGGCACAGATTTGGTCACCTCTTTGTGGACCCCACATGGCTCAGCCTGGAAAGGCAGCCACTTAGACTGCATTGGCTCTGAACTCCCTGAGCCTATGAGGTTTCTTCCTTCACTGGTTTTCCCAAAAACATAAGGTTGTGTGACATCATTGTATACACGTACGGGCCATGAGGGGAGGCCCGGAGGCCAAAAGCAGCCTCTGAGTTCCTGCTGGATTTGGCCGTGTCGCGAGGCAGGCAGGTGTGGTCAAAACAGTGGATGTCCAAAGATCACAACTGAAGCTGGAAATTATCCAAGGAGATCCTGTGATTTCCATGTTCTTAGCACCTCCTTTGGGAGGGTATTCCATGCATGTTATGCTCCACTGAGGCAGAGGCAAGACTGCAGATCTGGTCAGAATACATACCAGATCCAGAGCTGCTTCCGATGTCAGAGGTCATCCATCCTATCTCAGACTAGAGGTCTTTTCTTCCTACATCTAAGACACCCAGGCTGCATCCAGGGAGAAAGAAATTCCAGAGGCCCTGACAAAGGTTGAAGAGCCTGCTCGCAGTCCCCAAGTGATACCAGTTCTCAGAGGGCCCGCAAATTCGATGTCCATGGACAGACTCCTCTTAGAACTGCTTTGGTGATGTGGCCTCAGTGTAATAATGGACCATGGCCAGGGGGCGGGGAACAGAGCAAGCTGCAGGTTGGCCAAAAGGAGTGCTTGTGTGGCTGTCTCACTCCTATCCTAAGCATCTCCTTGGGGCTGAGATGTAGGAGTAAGTACCACCCAGGGATTTTGACTATCTGGTCAGGGCTACTGGAGCATGAGCCGGCCAAGTGTTGAATAGATAATAGGTTTTTTTAGGGGGGGGGGCACTGAGCAGATTAAGATTGACTTATCACCATAGACAGACCATTGTGGAAGCCATGAAGCTGAGGGGGAGGGGAATGGGCAAAGTGTGACCTATTGCTAAGAAACAGAAACCGCAAGGGCCTGATCCAGGTTCAAGGACAAGGACTCAGCAAGATTCTTGAAGATGGTTCCTAGCTCACAGAGGGCCCAGGAATAAAAGCAATTGGTTTGAAAGGAATTGTATCACCAGAGAATCCTCACCCCTGGTATACATGGCTCTGGGAACGCATAATCTCTAAGGCAGTCTTTAAGGTGCGGTCCAAAACCATGTCCAAAGGGAAGAGGAATCCTTCAGTTCCAGAAGGAGCATCCTCTGAGGGATTTCCATAAAGGACAATGGATAATAGGAGATGCTTCCCAGTGGAAAGGACTAAGAGCAATCAGTTTTGTTAACCAAGAAACTCGTTCCACAACCCAGAAAGACGTACTATATGCTATAGGTTAGTGACCATTGTTTTTTCTTCTCCCCTATTCCAAATGGAAGGTTTCTTTCTTTTAAAAAAATACTTATCCTGTTTCCCCCTCCCATTTCATATTGGTTATGCAGGGGTAGCTAAATTGATCTTTTAGCCATAGATTGTAGAATCATAAGTTACATCCAGACCTGATGAAGAATTGCACATCACAAAAGGACCCTGGACTGAGAGTTCAGTAAAGCAATTGGACAGGATTCCATTTTGTCTCCCATTTTTGTTGCGCCTAGGATCATTTCACTGTTGGGCAAGCACATTTTTGAAATGTATGTTTGTCAAGAAAAATATAGGTAGCTGCTGGGCAATAAAGGGGTGGAATACAGTGGATGCATATTGCTTATTTACCCACCATCCCTTCCTTTGGGGACCCATTTCTCCCCTCCACACAATCCTGGTGAAGTTGTCAATTATGGTGGCCTACTCTTCCACCCTAGACATAGGCACATGTCCATTGTGGCCAAAGTCCTCCATAGGACTTTAGAGCTAGAACTAGTGAGGCCGACATATAGAAGGATGCAGAGCCAAGAAATGGGAGACATCATCAACTGAACCCCTAGATCCCGCCATGCACGAGGGCAGACCCATCCTTTGGTTTTTTGTTGTTTTGTTTTGCTTTTTGACCCATCCTTTGGTTTATCAATTGTGTAAGCCAATTAATTTCCTATTGGATTAAACATGTTTGAGTTGGGGTTTTGATACTTGCAACTGAAAGAGTCCAGACTGATACATGCACACACAACAGAGACACAAACACAATGTTGTTCAAACTCATTGGATATTGTACAAGTCTTGCATGGTCTTATTGGGGTCAGCAAATTTTTGTCTAAAGGACCAGATAAATATTTTAGTTTTGTGGGGGCACATATGGTCTCTATCTCATACTCATTGTTTCTTTGTTTTATTTTCACAACCCTTTAAAAAATGTAAAACCATTCTTAGTTTGTAGGCCATACAAAAACAGGTTGCAGGCCAGATTTGCCCACAGACCACAGTTTGCCAATGCCTGATCTAGACCCCGCCACCCTCTGCAGCATTGACACAGTCTGTCAGTCCCTAACCATGAAGCAAAATACTTTAAGTGCCATTTTGGTTCAAGTGTCTTGAAATGACTTGGTAATGAGTTAAGGTTCAGGGTAGAGATGTCTTCGTGCCCACTGTCTCCCACATAATTGGCACTGAATACATGGTAATCATTATTACTTCTTGGTAATAAAGATAACTTATCAAAATGGTGCAGCTGTCCAGACAACTTTGTTCAAAGTCCCAGTGCATCCTTGAAGACCCTTCTCTCCTTCAGCTCCTTTACCAAAATCTTTCTCTGACCTCCATTCCCAATCGAGTCTGAATGAGATACTCTTCTGCTTGTGATCGTAGACCCTGTGTGGCCTTCCGTCATAACTCCTGAATTGGTCTGTCCTTCCCGCTAACTCTGAGCATGTATAACGTGCTGGAGCCCTAGCTTCTAGCTCAGTGCTTAGCACCTAGCAGTGAAGGGCCTCTCTGCAACCATGGGAATATCTGTTTGAAGGCGCAGGTGCTCCACACGTCCACCTGTGTCCAGGGTGATGAGTCTATGTGTCAGCGTTGTGCCGCTGCAATGATGCCCTCAACACTGTTTCCTCTCTCGGTTGGAAGTAATTTGTTGATACGCATTACACCTTACCTGGTAAGGCCATTACCGTATCTACTTTTCATCCCATTCCCTCCAAAAATGAGTCAAAGACAGAGGAACAGGTGGGAACAAGTTTTCTTAGAAACTGTTATGAAGGAGGAACCCTCCAGCCCCCTCCCCCACATCCTTTCCTTTACTGTCTGATGTGATCGCAGATCAGAGGCCTCCAGCCTCAGCGACATCTGGGGATCAGAGCGCTCACCACACAGCTGGGGCCCCATACTACTTTGATCCATGTCCGCGAGGTGGAGGGCAAATTCACCTCCTGGGAAAAATATGTGCAAGGCCCTGCAGGCCCAGGACAGGCTGACCTCATGGTGTTCTAAGCTGAATCTTTTGCCCATCTCACAGAAGCAGGCAGGAAGCACCACCATTGATCAGCTTTATATGGCACCCACTGAATACAACAGATAGACAAAGACAGACAGAGCACACACCACTTCTAAGCGGAACACTGCTCACCATCTAGAAGCACCTTGGATAAGCACATGTGAGACACTCTTGCATAGGAAAGATGTACTTTTTAAAGGAATGAAGAAGTATTTTGGCAAAACATCTACTTCCCTCCCAGGTCTTGGGTAAAGAGGGACCTCTAAATTCTGAAGCTTCTACATATTGGAAATGATCCCCTTCTCAATGGCAGTATATACAATAGCAAACCTTCCAAGTCTGTTGTCACAGCCCTCTACGCATATCCTGAATCTACTTTACAGGTGGGCAAACACAGACTTGGAGACAGAAGGTGGCCTGGAGCAAGGGGACACTGGGGCCGGCTCAAGGTGAGGGGAAACAGGAGGTGTCTCGGCTCAGCCAAAGGTAGGGCCTCTGTCTATCCGGGTTGGGAAGGGAAAGGCTGGGGTGGTTAAAACTCCCTCTTTCTTCCTGTCTGGGGAAGCAGTGTTTCCACGGGAAAGACTGTCAAGGACACTCCCACTGGCTAGTGAGCCCCTCAGGACAGCAAAGGCCAGGGCAGGCCAGAGCTCCTCCTGGCTTCAGGGATCTTCTCTGAGTTTGGGGATTGTGGGTTCCCTGCTTCCATAACTCTCTTTGTTGCCTGCATGGGAGCCTAGACCTTGAGTCCTTAATTATTTTAAAAAGGCGGAGGGGGGCGGCAATTTAAGAGGGAATGAGACACAGAACACTCTTTCCACAGCCTCCCTCTGCCTAGGCTGGGGCTTTTACGGGTCTCCTTCACCCTGTCTCCTAGGGATATTTAAAGGCAGCTTGTATGAGACTCTAGACTGTCTTTTTGTTTCTCTTGTGGTTTTTTTCTTTTGTTTTTCTGTTTCTTTTAATTTATATAGATATATTTATATTCTTAAAAAAGCAATAGTCCTTTGGTCCCTAAACTCTAAGGAATGATATGATTTTGAAAGAAGTAAATCTGGGCTTCCCTTGTGGAGAAGCCCTTGGCACCCCCAAGGCCCTCTGCTGGTTCCCCTAGACAGTCAATCCTCAGCCAGCCCCAGCTGCCTTGCCGGCCTGTGATCTAAGCCACAGGCACAGGACAACACACTTGATGAAAACAATCCCTAATGTGGCGCCGGCCTTGGGTCCGCTCCACCTCCCTCTGTGGCTGCTCGTTCAGGAAGGGCTGCTCAAGCATTTCTGTGCTTTTCCTTTCCTTTCTTCTCACTCTTCAGTTTCTGTTGTTGGGTATTTGTTGATAAGGAGAGAGGAAAGAGAAAATTAAAGGCAAAACTCATCCTGGAGGGCAAGACAAGAAGAGCAGCCTGCCCCAGCAGTGACATAGCAGGTGAGTGGCTTGACCTCTTCCTGAGGAGCAGGGGCAAGGCAGCAGCCTGGTCCACTGAAGTGACCTTGGGGCCTCTTGGGAAGATGACCCCAACCCCACACCCTCCCCAAAGGGCTCCCTGGGGTAGCACCAGTGAGGCCGGACCACGTGGACCTCCGGAGACAGCAAATCTCTAGAAGGTGCAGGCAGCTGGCCCTGCCAGAAACTTAAGGGAGCTTGTCATCTCTCTCCCCATCACCCACCAGGAACCTGCAGATCCTGCTTCTTTAGCTTATTTGCTTGTCTCCTCATCTCCAGGTTCTCTGCCATCGGCCCAGCCCCTGCGTCTTCTCCCCTTTGCCTCAACTCCCCAATGGTTCCCTACCATCTTCAGGATAAAGTCCAAACTCACAAGCCTTCCCAAGTTTTCTAGCCTCATTCTCCACCCCCCTGCCCTTCCCCACACGCGGGTTCTCTACCCCCATGGCCCCCTGAGGCCATCTCGGAAGGAGAACTAACTGGTTAGATCTTGCCGTAACTGTCTCTCCCAGACTGTGGGGGCAGGACGTTGTCAAATTTATCCCTATCCTAGGACCGAAGGAGAAACACAAAGTCTCCAACTGGGGATTCCTCCTTAACTTCTGGCTCTTCTCTCCCAGACTTTTTCAGAGGTGGGTGCTCCTAACATTTCAAAAGGGACATCAAAGCTGACAGGGCCTCCGTCACTCAGGCCCCATCTGCCTGGGATCCACCACGGACTTACCTTTCTGTGGCTGGTCAGTGAGAGAAGATCAGTAAGGCCGATTGGCATCCTTGGGCCTCTTTAGCTGGACCTTGAGCCTCTTCATGCCAATTTGAAAGCCATTCATGGCCTGAATAGCTGTCTGGGCACTGGTTGGATTGTCAAAGCTAACAAACCCTAGGGGGTGTGGACAGAGAGATCAGCTGGGAATTTTGCCTGGCAGGGCCTCCGTTCTCTCTGACCAGCCCCCTCTGTCCCTGTCCCCTCAGGCCAGTGCCAAACATACGCCCCTCCAACCTCCATTGTTTGCACGTGCACACACACACACAAACACACACTCATACTTACGTAGGCAGATGGCCTAAGTTTCTTGGAAGGACAGGAGGCAATTCTGAAAGTGTGTGTTGGGGGTGGGGAGTGTGCTGCTTGGGGGGGTTGCCTGTTTTTCCCTGGCAGGGGTTGATTCTCTCCCTCTACAGCTCCCATTCTGGTCCTCTAAACTGCAGCTGGGGGTTGGAGGGGATCTCTGGCCTCCGATCCATCTTCCTGTCCTTCTAGACTCTTAAGCCTGACCTGGCTGAGCATCTTCCAGACACCTGACTTTCCCAGGTGAACCTGAAATAGACTTGTTCCTGGGCTGGGCTTAGCCAAGTCACTGGTCTGTGCGCCTGCTTTGTGCCATACACTCAGTTTCTGGGAGCCATTGACTTATGGACAGACAAGCTTAGGGTCTGCAGTGAATCTCAAAGTTAGGAGTGGGAGGGGTCCATGGACGGGGCTCAGCTCACCGAAACATTTGCTCTGGTTGGTGGCTCGGTCCACAAAGACTTTGGCAGAGACAACAGCTCCAAAGGGCAGGAATGTCTGTATGAGTTCTGCATCACCAAACTCCTGAGGCAGGTGATAGATGAAGAGGTTACAGCCTTCGGGGCCTGCAGGAACAGCAGCAGGCTGGCTCAGGGGAGGGACCCTGAGTCCAGCCCCACCAGGCCCTCATCTCCAGCCCCCTGTCCCTCACCTTCTCTTTGCTGCTGGGGCAGAGCTGAAGACTGCTGGGGAAAAGCTGTGCTCACTGGGGCATAGGCCGACGGGTAGGCTGCTGGAGACAGAGGTAGGAGTGCGCAGTGACCCCCAGAAGCCATCCCCCAAGCATTGCCCCATCTGCCTGGCCACCTTTGACCAATTCGGCCCAGTCCAAGTAACCCTCACCCCTTAGAGAGGTCGTTCTGGGCCCAGGGGTCGGGGGATAGGAGGGTCGACTCCTCAGAAGAGAGCCTAACCCCCGCCCCCCCCCCCCCCCCCCGCAAATCTCCCTATTCCTTTCTGGGGCCCTTCAAACCCCCCAGGCCGCGTAGCGCCAAGTGAAACCTGCGTAGTGGTGCATCCCAGCGTAGGCCTGCTGCAGGGGGTCAGCCACGCCAGGGCTCTGGGCTGGGGAGAGAGGGGCGCGAGGCCCACGGTGAAGGCGGGCGGGCAGGGAGGTGGAGCGATGTTGTGAGAGGCAGCAGGGAAAGAGGAGTCCCTTCCCAAGGCCGTGGCCGCCTCCTCCCCGCCCCCCCCCCCCGCTCCCCACTCCATTTCGGGGAGATTTGGGCGGAGCGGAGGGCCCACCTGGGTAAGGGGAGAGCCCGTTATTGTAGAGAGTGTCAGAGCCCGGTTGCCCGTTGGTCTGGGGCGTCAGGGGGCCGAATCCATTGACCCCGATGGGCGCTGGCAGACCCGGAAGCGAGCCGGGGCCGCCGCCCGGCGGGGAGCTGGCTGCTGGGGGCGGAGGAGGTCGGAGAGTCAGGCCGCAGCCCTGCCCCGCGGGGTCCCAGCCGCCGCCCCGCCCCAGAGCGCAGTACCTGCGGCGGGCAATAGCGGCGCGGCTACCAGGCTGAAGGCCGCCACGTGCTGCATCTGGGCCGCCACTGCGGCCACCGGGCCTAGGCCCGGGCCCTGTGCCGCGGCCAGCAGGGCCGCCTGGTGCTGCAGGATCTTTGGGAGGGAAGAAGGGCGGGTATGTAGGACCCAGAGGCGGGCAGCTGTCCCGGCTCCCGACCTCGGGCCCGCGCGTCCCTGTCCCCTGGGGCCGGGCACCTACCGCGGTGGTGTAGGCTCCGCACGCCCCCAGCGGCAGCGGTGCCGGGTGGAAGGCGCCCAGCTGGCCGGCCATCTGCTGCATCCGCCGCAGCGCGCGCTCCCGGTCCGTGTCCGCCAGCTTGACCACGAGGCTGGATGAGGCGCCCTGAGTAGGGCAGGGGAGGCCGCCGTGACCAGTCCAGACCCCAGCCCTGGCCCTAGGCCAAGCGCTTTGCCCATCAGGCCCTTTGCTGGGGCACCGATCGCACATGGGGAGGAGAAGCCCGTCCCCACCCCACTGGCCTCACCCTGGGCCCCGGGTGCCCGCCCTCACCGCCATGGTCCGGCTGCCATGCAGACTCTGGATAGCTGCCTGAGCTTCCCCCTGACTCCCGAACTTCACAAAGGCACAGCCTGGGGCAGAATAGAAGGATTGGGTGGCTCAGGCCACAGGGGCCAAAGGGTCATGAGGCCCAGAATGAGGCAGGAAATCCCAGGGTCAGCTCAAGTCACCTTTACTGGTGCCATCAGGGCTCCGCAAGACGGTGCACTCCTCGATATGGCCAAAGGGCTGGAACAGGCGCCTGACGTCCTCCTCACCCTGCTGCTTCCCCAGCATCCCCACAAACAGCTTTCGGTCCTCTGGGGACAAATCCAGGAGTGATCTGGAGACCCTAAGTCCTCTTGGACTCCCCAGAGTAGCCAGAGGAGCTTAAGAAGGTAGCTCGCCCCAGTCCAGCTCTGGGAAGAGGTATAGGGAGTGAGAAGGCCCTGGGACTACAAGGTTGGGTTTCTTTGAGGAGCAGGATGATCTACAGACAGATCTGGAGGAAAAGAACTCAACCCAGATACACCATGAAAACCTGGGTCCTAGGGAAAAACAAGAAAGACTGATTGCTGCTCTTGTGGAAAGTGATTCGGGTGATACCTTTGGTTGGGTACAGTCCTGTATGTATCTTTTATGTTTGAGCTTTCTGTTCTGAAAGTTTGGGAAAGGCAATTGTGGACCATTTTAGCCCTATTCAGGGAGGGGGTTCTCAGAGAAGACCTTTGTATTCAGATTGGATTAGGAGAAAAGAAGCACACCCTTGCTAGTCAGGTTAATGGCAGTGACATCAATGCCCCTTCCTGCTCAAATCAAGGAGGGCTCTGGGCCAAAAAACAGCACAGAAAACAGTTGTCTCATCGTACTGCCTCATTCCCAGATGTTGAGCACTGGAATGATGAATCTCTAAGCCTAGCACCAAACTCAACTTGGGTGCCCCTCCCAAAGGCCTAAAGAGGGCAGGAAGCTTGGATTCCTGAGCCTCCAACATTAGCATTTTCCTCCCTACACTTGCTAAGCCCTTGACCCCTTTCCTTAACTCCCACCTCTACCACCTCATTTCCTCACTGAGCTTCCACGGCCCTCACAGGCCTACTGCCTCCTTTCTGCCTTCCCTTGTGCTCCTGCCCTGATCCTTCCCCAGGTGTCCACACTACAGAAGGACAAGTTCTGCCTGTAGACTTGGATGGCCACCTGAGAACAAGTCTGATCCCTCCCTGTGTTCCCTTTTCCTCTGGGAATGTGTTCCTTGGAGAAAGCTAGAGAGTTGGGGCTGTAAACCAGGGCTTAGCTGCACATCTAGCAAGTCAGGCCTCAGGAGCACCATCCAGGAACCCAGGGTAGAGGGCTCAGGTCACAGGGCCTGCTGTCAAAGCCCTGTTCCTTTCTGCACCAACATAAATCTCTGAAATAGGATGTGGCTTCACGCAGGCAACATTAAGTGGGGAGATAAGGAGCGGGTGAGAATCTGGCTTCAGGTTTCACCTTCAGATCCTGGAGCCCAAGAAAACCCATCCCAAACTCCTTTACTCCTTGACAAGTTTGGCTAGGCCAGTGGGGATCCTTGGATCCTGAGTGCAAGGGAGACAAGGCTGGTGAGGGTCATAGACTGAAGCCTGGGTGTCAAAGAGAAGAAAGAATAGACTGCCTGGAGTTAGCAGTGGAGGGACTTTCCAGTAGGGTTATGTGTATGTCCATATTTTACCTGGATGGTGTGGGGTTCAGCTTAGGCTGCTTAGGGACCCTAAAGTGTCTGTCAATGCTGTGTCTGTGTGGAGGATGGGGGCTGTGGTTAAATGGGACAGGCAGAATATGTTTCAGCAGAATCCTGCCCCCTCTCCAGAGGATTACTGCCCAGTGATCCCAAGGGGGAAGGGATGTGTAATGTACTTGTGGCTGGAATCCTAGAGGAAGTGCCAACCTGATGTGGCGAGAGTATAATCGGTGAGTGTGCTTCACTTCTGGGATCGTTAGCCACAGAAGAGTGCTTTTGGAACAGATCACAGGTTTCCCAACTGTTTTAAAAAGCTGTGGAATCTGCTGTTCTAACAAAAATATTAGGATGAAGCTCAAAAATGAGAGATGAGTAGAACTGCTCTGACTGAAACCAGAAAGGTGGGGAGTGGGGGTGGGGCTGAAGTTCCTTTTGCTTCATCTTCTCTTAGTATCCCCTAAAGGGGGTTGCAAGGAAAGTTCTTTAAAAACCACTGACCTAAAAGATAGTGAATAGAGTTCCACATGGTATAGGAAGAGGGATCTTAGATCACCCTCTTCAGGAAACCAAGAAGATAAAGAAAAAATTGCTTGATCAGTCTGCTAGTGGCTTTGCCTTGACATTGGAAGACAGGCCCCATTTGGTCAAGGAATCAAACGTCAGAAGACTGTGTCATTGTTCTGAGCTATGACACTAAAGCATGCCCATGTGTCTGTCAGAGGCCCAGGAGGGGCTAGAGAAGATCCTGTGGCCTCCAGAGTCCCAAGGCTTAAAGAGGGCTTCATAATACCCTAATTTATAGTGCAGCTGTGTCATTGGATAGGGTCTGCAAGATGGTGATGGCACCTAGGTAAGATATCCATGCCACAGGGACCAGCATCCAGGTAGCCCTAGGTAGGAAGAGAAATATCAAGACTGAGA
Source organism: Halichoerus grypus (assembly GCF_964656455.1). Classification (NCBI taxonomy): domain Eukaryota; kingdom Metazoa; phylum Chordata; class Mammalia; order Carnivora; family Phocidae; genus Halichoerus; species Halichoerus grypus. The sequence goes on along the minus strand of NC_135719.1, from coordinate 42,893,443 downwards.
TGGAGACCCCAAGACAGGAAATAGGATTGTGTGGACAGTGGTCTGATCCTTTATCTGCCCTTCCTCTTGTTGGTCTTTCCTGTTGATGGTCGTTAGTTCAAGCTCATGCCACAGACCATGAAATTCTCTGATCCTTCTTTTCCAGTGCCAAGTCAAGAATTTTAATCTCCATGAGAAGTCACTGACCCTGTGGTCCTGGACTACTGGGCTATACAGGATTTGAAACTGAAATGAGGCTAGGTTAGAGGCTGGGCTCTATACTGCCTGTTTCACAGGTATCACCTTGAATGCTGGTATTCTCTTTGCCACTTTAAAGGGAGCTTGATGATGTTTGACAACAGGATGATCAAGGTCACAATGACCATGAGTTTCAGATGATCCTGAAATGGTGGGATAAGTTTCTCAGGAGACATGTCTAAGAGAAGTACAGACTAGACCTCCTAAGAGTAGCTCCCAAATATACAGCCCTGAAGGTTCTGAGGGCTGATCAGTGCCCCCAGAGAGAGATGATGGTGGGATTTAGCCCAGGTAATTCAATTTCCTCTAGTTCAAACTCTACCAGTTTGGTAAAGAGAGGATTCTGTAAGAGGTGGGTCAGAAATTTCTGAATAAAATCATCCCCTGGGTGGTGGGTGGGTCCCCAGAAAGATGGAAATATCAAATAAGGAGGCTCAGTCTTTCTGGAGTGGAAGGAATTGGAAGATAGCATTAGTATGGAGTTGAGACATAGTTGGATAGAAACACAGTTGAATGGTATAACTGCATTCTCCTGTTGTCAACTAATGTATACTCCTTGCTCTTTTACCAAATGCTTTTTTGAACCCAAACCAAGTTGTTTGAGCCCCAGAGGCCCAGCTCCATAAAGCTGCCTTATGCAACTGGTCATATAGGTCAGGAATTCTAATGCAGCAAATGATGGGATTCAGAGCTGAGTCAGAGTTAGTCCATTCCCTCTTCCTCAGGAAAGGCACCAAGATGCTGTTCAAGAAAGGAGGCTCTGCCTCAAGTTGGCTCAGAGGAATTCCTAAGGACCCCAAGTTTCTAGCTTCTAGGCCTCTCATACTCATTCACCTTCCTGTAGGTGGGATGTCATTATTGTAGGGACTGTGTAGGAACAAGGTTTCAGCATTGGGGTACCTACCACCAAATACATCCTAAAAATACTCATCTACCTTTCAGTCCAAATACCAACCCAGGAGATCCTGCTGGTGGCAGCATATGGAGCAAATAATCTTTCCCCTGATATTCTTAGTAATGACTCCAGCATAAGGAGCCAAGAAAGCATGGGAAATTCAGTGAGGGCAAACAGAGTCTTCTGGCCTGATCTGATAAGCATCAAGAAGAGCTTAAATTCCAAAAAACCCCCCAACCAACCAACCAACCAAACAAACAAAAACAACCTTGTGAGAACTAATAAACAAATCCAGCAAAGTTGCAGAATATAAAATCAACAAACAAAATCGGTTGTGTAAAAATAGATAAACTGAACTACATAAAAATTTAAAACTTCTGTGCATCGAAGGACACAGAGTGAAAAGACAACCTACAGAATGGGAGAAAATATTTGCAAATCATATATCTGATAAGGGGGTAATATCCAGAATAAAGAGCTCCTATGACTCAAACAAACAAACAAACAAAAACCCCCAGAAATAATCCTATTAAAAAGTGAGCAAGGGGCTTAAATAAGCATTTATCCAAAGAAGATATACAAATGGCCAGTAAGCATGTGCAAAGATGCTCAACATTACTAATCATTAAGGAAGTACAAATTAAAACCACAATGTAATATCACCTTACACCTATTAGGATGACTGTTGAAGAAAGAGAAAAAGAAGGAAGAGAAGGAGAGGAAGGAAAAGGAGGAAGAGGAGGAGAATATGGAGAAAAGGAGATGGGGCAGGAGGGGAAGAAGAAGAAGGAGAAGAAAGAAGAAGGAGAAGAAAAAGTAGAAGGAGGAGGAAAAGAAGGAGGAGGAGAAGGAGAAAATGGAAGAGGAGGGGAAGAAAAAGAAGGGGAAGAAAGAGAAGGAGAAGAAGAAGTAGAAGGAGGAGTAGGAGAAGTTGAAGGAGGAGAAGAAAAAGCAAGTGTTGGAAAGAATATGGAGAAATTGAAACCTTTGTGCACTGCTGGTGGGAATGTATAGCCACTATGGAAAACAGGATAGCAATTCCCTCCAAAATTAAAAATAGGATTATCATATGATCCAGCAATACCAGTTCTGGGTATTATAACCAAAAGAATTGAAAGCAGAGTCTCAAAGAGGTATTTGTACACTCATGTTCACAGTAGCATTATCCACAACAGTTAAAAGGTGGGTGCAACCCAAATGTCTTTCAACCAGTGAATGGATAAACAAAATGTGGTACATACATACAATGGGATATTATTCAGCCTTTAAAAGGCAGGAAAATCTGACGCAAGCTACAACATGGGTGAACCTTGAGGATATCATGCTAAGTGAAATCAGCCAGTGACAAAAAGACAAACACTGTATGATTTCACTTATATGAGGTATTTAGAGAAGTCAAATTCATAAAAACAGAGCAGAATGAGGGTTACCGGGGCTGGGGGCGGGGAAGGGAATTATTTAATGGGTACAGATTTTGAGTTTTGTAAGAGGAAGAAATTCTGGAGATAGGTTGCTCAACAATGTAAATATACTTAACGCTACTGAACTGTACACTTAAAAATGGTAAAGGTGATAAAATTTATGTTATTCCTATCTTACATAATTTTTAAAAATGAAGAATGACTTTAAGGAGGGCTGAAAAATAGGTACATAGACCAAGGAAGAACAGAGGCTCTATTTTCCCTTCATCCTGATCCAGGAGAACCAGGAAGTAAGGAAGAATGGTAGACCACGCCTGAGATTCCAGGTCCCCCCGAGAGAAAAGAATCTCAGCCTCCAGATTTCATTTTCCCTTTGCAGGCTACATACCTGTACCGGAAGGGCTTGTCAGAGGATTAGCCGATGCCGTCACCTAAAAGTGTTAACAATCAGCTTTGGGTGATCTGCTCTGAGTCAGGCTGAAGGAAAGTACCTCCCTTTACCTTCAGAGGTAGAATTAATTTCAGGAAGTGAAACCTTAACTTGAGTAGTCTTTAAGCAGTACTGTGAAACTTATCCAGTCAGGTCTTCACTGGAAGAATACTTTTTAGAATTAAGTAAGTGTAAGGATCAAAGACAGATATGAGTGTTGACGGACCAGCAGAACAGTTGTAGCTAAGATCCATATCTGATTTAGGTCAGAGAATATGCCCCAGGATTATGAAATTCTGAAAATTCTAGCTCAAAATTTAACTTTAACTCAAAGTTTAGTTGTTAAACACTGAATGAAGTAGAATCCTGGATAAAATTTGGAAACCAGGGCACCTGGGTGGCTCAGTTGTTAAGCGTCTGGGGTCCCAGGGTCCTGGGATCGAGCCCCGCATTGGGCTCCCTGCTCTGCGGGAAGCCTGCTTCTACGTCTCTCACTCCCCCTGCTTGTGTTCCTTCTCTCGCTGTGTCTCTCTCTGTCAAATAAATAAATAAAATCTTAAAAAAAAAATTTGGAAACCATGGCTCACCTAGTTCGATAATTACATATATTTATTATTATTCAAAATCCAAGCTGATATTTAAACAAAACCATGTAAATTCAGTTAGAAATTACCTAAACAATTAATTAAAGGACGGTGATAGGAGGGTTGATGTGATAACAGATAATTGGTCTCTTCAGTTAAGCCAAACTTCAAGATTAAAAAAGAGATGCCTCACTTCAGAGAATATTTTTAAAGTTTAAAAAAACTAATGTGGAAAGAGTGCATAGGTTGATTACTTAACCTATATCTGTACCTCAGGCATCCTGGAAACATAAATATGTGCTTGGTAAAAAAATACCGCCAAAGTTGGAGAGTAGAACAAGCGGAGCAATCACTATTATGATTTATGAATTTATTGATTTTATGTTATGAAATTTGAAAGAGAGGAAAAAATATACAGGAGTTTCAATGATTTTGAAGATTTTGCCTTAGGACTAAAAAATACTTTTCCTATAAGATTGGTACCCACAAATAAACTTATTTTTTGTGCTTCCATAGTAGAGATCATGTAAGTTAGGGAAAACCAACCACAGCCTCCATGCTGAACAGCAAGTAAAATAGACTTATTTAGTGACCACTGTCTGAAGGATTTAGGGATCCCTAGCTCTGACCTCATACAATTTGATGTTAACATTTTGAAATACACAACCCTTGAATTTTTATCCGGGGCAGACATTTTAATGTTTACATTCAAATAAATCCAAATGCTGAGGAGAGAAGTTTCTGGCACTATGTGCCTTTACTATAATTATGATATCATTTTGTTTTGGAAAATTAGGGTGCATTTTCCTTTAAGAATACCGCTCAATGCCACAGGATGTAAAATACAGGCACAGAGTACAAAGTACAGGAACAGCATGGAGAATTTATGGGAACAGGCTGAGATCATGAAAAGGCTGCTACAACATAGTCCATGAAGACGTGGACGCACAACTAACACTCTGAGTATCATCAAGTTTACAGAGGATGGTCATGGAAGAAGAGGACCCCAGAACCTTCTATCAGACAGATCCTGTTGTGTTGCTACTATTATTACATCGTAAGCATTGAATGTACAAGTGTTACCAATAATTTCTAAAAGTAATACAACATACAGTGTGTTTAAAACATAGGCTATTTCAACCATAAACCTCATGTCTATTGATTAAAGGTAAGAGAAATACTACTCTGTTGCATTGGCATCAAAATTCAAGGGAGAGAATGTAAAGTAACTATTTTCGTTAAAAAGCTCATGTGTGCACAATAGATTCTTCCTATATGCAGATGGGAAGAAATGGAAGTCTTTGGGCCAAAGAAGCAAAACTGGTAAGTTAGGTTAAGTTCTCGCGGTGCTGGTGAACTTTTAAAAGTGGAATCAGTTGCCAACAGTTAATATAATTAAAATGTAAATTGTAATTAAATCATGACAGTCTCATCCATTTAAATTTACCTACCTGGCTCCTGTAGCATTTGAGTTGGAGTTCCCTGTTTTGTGGGGCGGGGGGTAGGGGGGGGTGGGAGTCTAATAATCCCTTCCAGAAGAAAATGGTGGAATCTTGGAAGATTATACTGTGCCTTGACACTGTTTGGATTATGTCTGTATTGATACCAGTATTCTTAAAAGATATAGAAATCATTATTAATCAACTGTAAACTAAGGGATTTAATTTCAGGAATAATAAAAACATATGCAAGCATATAGGCTTAAATATATTAGGACAGGTGTGACCATTAACTCTGAAGGTTTATTGAATGTTTGGGATCACAGAGATAAGACTTGAATAGGGCAAGCTGTCCTACACTGGTGTTAAATGTTACATTTCAAAAGCAAAATTCAATACCATTTTAAAAGCTGAGTTTCCAAAGCATTAGTTTGTGTTAAAATTCAGCAGAAAGCTGAACTCACTTTAGAAGAAACATTGAAGAAAAGGAACACATTTTGATTAGTAACAAGATTATCTAACACAGATCAGTTGGTACTTAAATACTTAGAAATTGTAAAGTCCCAACTGTTTTTGCAAGACTTATTACATATGCCTCCTCTCTCCTGAAAATGTAGCAGGGAACATTTGGTGACTCTGAGTGGGAGCAGGGAAGAATTGAGAGATCTGGTCATCTAAATCTGCAAGAAGGATTATTTATGGATGCCTTTGGAGTATATACTCATTAAGAGCCATCACTTGTCAAGAAATACCTGTGCACCACATAACTACTAGAATTATGAATCGTACTGCCAGGCAGACCTCTTTTCAACTAGATTTGCTTTTCCTGCTCTCTTGAGCTGCTCTGAATCTGAACAGGTGTGTATAGGTGGGCTGCCACAGGTACAGAATTTGGCAGTGACGTGACAACTGAAAACTCTGTGCAAAAAGGGGAGGAAAATGATAAAACTTAGGCTGATGCCACTGTGTGGGGCCCAGATGATGAGGACATATGGACCAGACCAAGCAGAAGCATCATCAGAAGCATCCTTTGGAGAGCTGCCCTCACCCCAGCAAGATGTATTGGACTCCAAACGGTAAGAGTGCCCCCAGCACTGTGGACTTAGTTCCTGAACCAGATCCGAGTTGCATCATGTTCTGAACTCTGTGCATGCTATTCCTTGTGCCTAAGAACTTGCTCCCTCTCCCCTACTTTCTCTATTTGACTAGTTCTTGTTCATCCTTGAGATCTCAGCTTGAATATTACTACCTCTGGGAATCCACCTTGACCTCCCCGACTAAGATAGATGCCCCCTTGTTATTGTGCCCACAATCCCTCCAGGACTTGAAAAGCACTGATCACACTGAATAGTAATCCCTTGTTTACTATCCCCTTATAGCTCCAGAGCTCAATGAGGCCAGATGCCAGGCCTGCCTTGCTCACATCTCTATTCCTAATGTGGAATAATTTACTCAGAAGATGCTGGTTGGATGGTGGAATAAACTACAGCTCAACCCGTCTGCTTCTTGGCTCACTCACATACTCTAAACTGGCCTCTGAACTGTGGGAGTAGTTAATGTTTGTGGACAAGGCTTAGAAGATGACCAACAATGGCCAACAATGGCCTTGATGCCTAACAGAGCTTCCCAAAAGGCAGAAATTCTTGGGACGAGTGAACCAGAGGTTCCATATGGAGGCTGGAACTTCTCAAAAACCTGTCTGGAGGGGCGCCTGGGTGTCTCAGTCATTAAGTGTCTGCCTTCGGCTCAGGTCATGATCCCAGGGTCCTGGGATTGAGCCCCGCATCGGGCTCCCTGCTCAGCGGGAAGCCTGCTTCTCCCTCTCACACTCCCCTTGTTTGTGTTCCCTCTCTCGCTCGCTCTCTCTCTCTCTCAAATAAATAAATAAAATCTTAAAAAAAAAAAAAAACCTGTCTGGAAAGAATGAAGTTGGAAAGGAGGATACATATGTGAAGGGAAGGAGATACCTCCTTGGAAATATCTCTTCAAGGCAAAGTAGAACTGATAATATCTTGACCTCAAATTGAGAATCAGAGACCAGAGGTCAGATAATCTAAAAGGATAAAGGAAGGATTTCATGGAGGGAAGAACTCCACAATGGACCCATGAAGCTACCAGAGCCCCTTGTAAGTGCAGACAGGGAGCATGAAGTCTGAGAGGATGTGCAGAATTAGTAGGAGTTAATAAAGGCCTGTCAACAGGGTTCCATTCTCTCCCTGATCCGTGGGCAGCTTCTTCCACCTAACAACACCATGACTGATCTTGGGTAAGGCAGGGAGAGAATCTTATCCAAGGGAGAGAGTCAGCAGACATCAGGGCTATAGGCAGATATCCTGGAATGATATAAGACCCAAGGGTGAGAAAGACACCAAAGAACTGACACCAGAAGCTAGCATCACTTTTCCAGTATGGAAGCTGGCTGGAATGTAGCTGGTTGTCAAAAAGCACAGACTTTCTACCCCTCCTGTTGTTAAGAAGCATTGGTCTTTCTGCACCAGGAAAGAGTGCTGCTAAAAAAAAAAACCTTCAAAGACTTGCCATGGTCCTCAGTATAGAGTCAAATTCCTTCACATGGCCTGCAAATTCTGTCTTACCAGACTCATCTTTTACCGCAAGTAAACAGGCAATTGCAGTGAAGAAATGAGTGGCCCCAGTGCAGAGTGGACTGGGTCCTCTCTGATCAGAAGAATATGAAAAAAGAGAATAATTCCAGCCTGGTTTTTCAAACAAATCTGGAAGTTCCACTTGAAAAAACAGGAATGAACTCTCTCCAGGGCAAGGTGACAAGAGCCCCCTTCTTTATCTCCAGCATCTTCTTAGGCTGTTCCTGCTTCTTTTGAGTCTAGGGACCTTGGGACCCCATCCCTCCTCAGTCTGAGCTGGGAAGACTGAGCTGTTTCTGGTGCTGAGCAACTCTGGGACCCACTTTCCCCCAACCCAAGGAAGCTCTACTAATAAACCATGGGTAGGACTGACTCAAGGAGTAGGCCCACCATCCCCTACATGGGTGATACCCTGAGGTTTGTCACATAGGGAAGTTACCTCCTCGGCCCTCACTGGCAGCCGGCTTCACTTGGATCGGACGATTCATCTGAAAGACATTGGACCAACACACCCAGTCAGCATGACTGCCTGGTCCTGGCACCCTGCTTCTCTTCCCCTGGATGCATCAGGATCTAAGCCCTGGCCCCTTCGAACTCTGTACTCCACCTCTCTCATGATGGACTATAGATTTTCTCCAAGATTCTTCCTTAAACTAGGTAATTCAGAAGGTGCTGAAACCCAAAGGGTGGGGTGATAGGAAGCTTGGTGGCAAGCCAGGATGGACCGTGATGGCTAAAGAGATTCTGCTTTGGGCTCTGGCCTGGGACTACGTGAGGCCTGTCCCTCTGGCTCCTGGACCTCCTTAAAGGCTTTGGGTAAGGAGTTGGGTGGGAGGGTGGAATGGATACTGAAGATTTGTGTTTTGTTCTAAAACTGAGAATATAATTCTATATGTCATTTAGATTAAACAATCTGGGAATCAGACTTAGCGCTGTCTAGCCCAACTCTGCCTTTTCATGGTTGTATGACTTCAAGTAAGCCACCCTCTCTCAGAGTCAGCTTGTTAAATGGGGGAAAACCTTCCCCAGCTTCTGTGTCGCCACAGTTTCTACACTCACCCCCTCAGTTCCCTCCCTGAGCCCCTCTTCCCTTGAGGATGCTGGCATTCTCCAGCGCACTAACCTTGGCCCTGCTCATCCCGCTGTTCCCATTCTTCCTGGATAGTCTCGCCCACACCCACAGCCTCAGCTACCATCCCCACAGGGCTGACTCAGAGCTCTGCATCCCCAGCCCACACCTCCCTCTTGAGCTTCAGACCCATGTACCCAGCTACTTGCTGGACGTCGTGACTAGAAAGTCCCACTGGCACCTTCCACTCAACACACCCACACCAGAGCTTATCTTTTTGCCCGGACCTGATCCTTCCAGTCATCCAAGCTAGAAACCTGGAAAACAGCTTGACTCTTCCCTTTATCCCCTCCCCCACCAACCGATTTCACCTTCTAATTCATGGGTTCCCTGATCAGGGGTGGATAAGAATCACCTGGGAACCATACCAGACTCTCAAGTTGGGGGATTGTATAATTTGCAAAAGCTCCTAGGTGATTTCGACATACACCCCCACACATTCCCATCCCCCAACCACCCTGAGAGAATTCATGATTGAATCCCCATCTCACCTTCCTCTCATGGGTGTTGTGGGGATCACATGAGATATTGGGGACGCAAAAGATCTTTGTAAACTGCCAAGAGCTGGGTGCGTAGGATGTGAGGAATTATTGTTGGGGGCAGACAGCTGAGTGCCGGGAGGAAAGAACAGCGGCCTTCCCGTTCATGGAGGAAGGGGTACTGATGCCCATCTGGCCTGAGAAGGTGATGATCTGACCCCCTCCCTTCAGGAAATGCACTGTTTCTGCACCAATCAGGGCCACTCCATCCTCTACCAATGTGCTCGTTGCCGAGACAACAGGCAGCTTCCTGTTACCATAGCCACAAGTGCTACCCAGTAACCATGGTAACGCCCTGGCAGTCACAGTTGAGCAATTTCCTTTGGATCAAATTTGGGGGTGGAGGAGTGGGGAGGGCTTATTAAAAAAAAAAAAAAAGGAAAGGAAAAGAAGGAAAGGAAAGGAAAGGAAAGGAAAAGAGGCCAAGCCTGAACCAGCACAATCCCCCTCCCACCCAGGGCTCAGGATCTTATACGCTCTGACACACCCACCCGCTGGTGGTGGAGCCCCTGCCGTGTACCAGGTTTTGGGTGGGGGCCGAGACACCGACAGGACTCAGGCTGCAGTCTAGAGGGGATGACAGATCAATCCAAGCAGATCAGGGCGAGCTGGACAGGTCTGGATTGGCGGGGACCAGGGACCAGGAGGAACGGGAACCGTCCCTGGGCATGGCCACCTGTGATTGTGGAGGAGAGACCAAGAGACAGAGCCATGGAGAGAAGAGAAACAAGTAGAGATGAAGAGACACAAGAAGACAGAAATGATGAGAGAAAGAGACAGACTCAGAAAGGGGCAAGAAAAGAGAGAAATACTGGTGGATATGGGAAGGAAACGAAGGGATAAGGGGTCAGGAAGGAAAGGCAGGGAGGAGTATGACAGGGGAGAAGGAGAGAGGGGTAGAAGCCTGGGGTGGGGTGCAGTGAGGGTGAGCAAGACCATCATTATTTTATTAGTTCTTAAATAGATCCTGAGAATTTCTCCCTGGAACCTAGAGTGACAAGCACATGTGACAGCAGTGGTTTCCATGGCAGCTGCCTCCCCGGCTGGGTTTCTGGAGAGATGGAGCTCATCAGTGCTCTGGGGGACGCCCCTTTCCCCCTCCCCCGCTCTCTCACTCTTGAATGGAGAGTGGGTATTAGGTGGTATATACATGTTCCATAGATCTGGCAGAGTCCAAGCCTCAGAGTCTGGGCACCTAAGCTTTCCACCACTCGGACATGCTGCCTGCATTTCCTGAACTCTGTGAAGAGCCCCAGGCTGGGCCCTTCATTGGAGACAGCAATGACCCTTGAGATCCTATCCTCGATGACTTATAGAGTGGAAGATAATGCCACCATTTCCTAAGAGCCATTATGCACCAGGCCCTTTCTGGGACACTTTACATACATTGTCTCTAAATTCCTTCCAACTGCTCTGCAAGGTAATACCATTGTCCCTGTAGTATAGATGGGAAAGCTGAGGCTGAGGGAGGTTAAATCACTTGTCTGAGATCACAGGATGGGTAAGTGGTTGAGCTGGGATTTGTCCCCAGGTCTGTCTGATGCTGAAGACCATGTTTTTGCATTGTGCTGCTCAACTCCATTCTTAAGACATGAACACAAGCAATGAGGCATAGCGTGACCAGGGCCTTAGGAGGAGTGCAAAGTAGAGTGCTGTAGGAGAGGCTGACTCCACTGGAGAGGTTGACACAGGGAAAGCTTCACAGAGGAGGCAAAGTTTGACCTGGGCCTTGCAGGACTGGGGTCATTGGGCCATGTGGAGATAATGGGAGTGATAGAGCTGGAGGCTGAACACTCCAGATGGCTGGGGGGTGGAAAGGGAGCTGCAAGTCTGCAGGAGCAAGGATTCTGGTAAGTACCTGGCGCGGAGGTAGCCAGGGTAGAGCAAATTGCTTCTGAGTCATATAGATGTGGATTTAAATTGTGGCTCCATCACTGGCAACTTCTCTAAGGTCTTTGAGCCTCAGTATCCACATTAGTAAAAGAGGGAATCATGATCCAAGGGTGTAAAACTAAAAGGTAGCCAATGACCAGATTGGGGCAGATTGTGAAAACCACAACAAGAAATTTTGGCTTTGTTACATTTCAAAGGCAATAGGGATCCAGGGAAGGATATTAAGTGGGGAAAGATCCCATGAGCTGTCACTATGCAGAAAAAAAGATTGGAAAGGGAAAGGTTAGAGGTGGGAAGATCAATGATACAGGTAAGTGGTGAGGGTGACCTGGACCAGGGCAGAAGGAAATGGACAGATTCAAGAGATGTTTAGGATGAATTAACTGGACTAAAGTTCTATTGGATGTGGGAACTGAGGGAGAGAAGGAAATATTGGCTGACTTCTAGGTTTATGGCTTAGGTGTTGAGGAAGTTGGCAGTTTGGGAGTTTGGAGATGCAGGGAAGGTCCCAGGGGAGGAGCCCAAGAGGATGAGGACAGAGTTGGGGAGAGTGGTTCTTCTTTGGTCCCCACTGGGAAGTGGTTAGGGAGGACACCTGGGATTTAGGTATACTCTGTGTGACTGGAGGAGAAAGAGAGCTGGCTGCATGAACTGCCTAAGCGACACTACCCTGCCTCGTTCTTGCCACAGCCAGGGGAAGGATGTGGAAGTAGGGTGAGGTAATCACAGTTCCGCCTTGAGGAAAAGAGGGCATTGCATCCTTGGCCAAGAATTTGTCATGGGACCTCAGGTGAGCTCCTGCCCTTGGCTGAGTACCTATTCCCTTGAGAGTTTCCCAGGTAGCGTCCAGGCCCACGTCTGCTTCAGGGCCCAGACCTGCCAGGGAAATCAAGGGAGAGAATGTCAGAAAGAGGAGAGAACCTATTCCAGGCGGTGGAATGGGGCAGTTTGGAGGCAGCACAGACATGTATGAGGCCCTGGTACTTTGGCTCCCGTGAGCAGAAGGGAAGGCAAGGCCCTACCCCTTTTCCCTGCTTGACTTGCCTAAAATTCCTGCTTTGGGCTCAGCCTTGCCCTCTTCAGACAATTCTGATTTGATGTCAACTATTCCTTACACTTAGCACTTGTGCCCTCAACCTCTTACCCCCCTTATGGAAAGAATACTTATCAGGATTACTGGTGGGTCTAAGAGAGGTGTCATGGATGCAGGGAAGAGAGAGGCAGAGAAAAAGCAAACTTCACAATTTTCAGCTCTCTGTTCTACCTCACCCTCTCTTCTAATCCAATCCACTGCCAAGTCCCACTAGTTCTAGCATGTATATGGATATCCTAAATAGCTCTTAAGTCTATCCTCTCCTCCCCATTCCTGCCCTATCCCCAGCTCTAGGCCAGCATCATCATTCAGCTGCACTCAAGCAACAGTGTCCTAAAGGATCATCTGCCTCCAGTGTTCCTTTCTCTCTAACCCAACCATCATACTATAGCTGGAATGAACTTTTAAAACCAGTCCCTCACTCTTCCCTGATTAAAATCCACCCATGGTTCCCCATTGCAAGGCTCCCAATAAAGCCCAAGATCCTAAGACTGGCAGTCCAAACGTGTGAGTCCTGCCTCCCTTGCTGCCCCAAATACATAATACTCTCCATTCACATGGAGCCTTGGCTGTCTTCATTGGACACCTTTCCTGCCAGTTCTCACACTGTACCCAGAATTCCAGAAACTGCCTTGTCTTTTAGCTTTCTAGACCCTCAAATGTGATGAAATACGGTCATAATTGGGCTCAGGTAGCATTTCCTCTGCAAAGCATCTCCTCTCTCTCTACTCTTGATGCTTCTTTTATGTGCCCAGGTGTAAACTGCACTGAGATGCAATGAGTTATTTTTGGCCTGGAAAAAGCTCCTTGAGGGCAAAGGTTCTGATTTACTCACTAGGCAGCTGCTAGCACATACAGTGCCTTTGTGTGAGTTACAAAAAGGCGCTCCCCCAACTCTGTGGATGAATTAGAAAAAAATGTGCCTCTTCCTTTGGGCTGACACAGCCCTGTGATAATGTTCATGGCTTGGCCAATAGAGCATGGCTGAATTTTAGCTCCCACTTGCCCTTTCCACACAGCTGTTTTGTGCAGGGCACAACCTGCAAAAGCAAATGCACTCAATCGTCTGTCTCCTTCACAGTGTTTGAAGGGATGAATGCCCAAGGGAAAGGAGGTCATGAGCAGGGAGAGAGACAAGTAGGGGGGCACTCTCTGGGCTAAGGTTGGGCCCACCTTCTTTAGGTAGATTCTGGAGCCTAAAATGAGGCTGTAAGAAGTAGCTTCAGCTTTATGGAGAAGAAGCTACAGAAGATGGGACAGACCATTGAGGTTTAAGGAAGTCCTGAGTAGGGAGCCAAGTTTTGATAGGTAACAGAAATTAGCAGGTACTTGTGGAGGGAAGTCAAAGGGAGGTCCCAGCCCAGTAGATACTATGAAATTGTCCCTAGGGGGTTCAGGCTTTCTCTTGGGGGAGACTCAACCTTTCCTGCTCTCAGAGTGACAGTCCTGCCTGTCTCTAGTAGGAGCCCAGATTCAAGTCTTTCCCTGCTTCTCCAGCAGATGGCAGCTGTGCCCAGGACCCAGTGCCTACAGGGAGCTGGACACCCTCCTCCCTTCATGCTGGTGGGCCTGAGGCCAGGTGACTAAAGCTGCTGCTGCCCCTGGCAGGCCCAGAGGAAAGACTGATGGCACGGACATTGCTTGGCTGGCCAACAGAGCCATTGATTTTCATTTAGGAGAATAATTAAATATTAATTTTCACTTTGTTAAGCTGGAAAGGGTGAATAAAGCCATCCTGGTAGTACAAAGCCAGGCCATGTTGGAAGCCTGCGGATGAAAGGGTGGGAGAGGGCAGATGTACCCAGTCATGATCCCCTCCAGAACCTTAGACCCCTGTCTGCCACCAGGTTGGCACAGGTAATAGTGTAGTGGTTAAGTGAATGAGTTCTGGAGCCAGACTACCTGGATCTTCCCAGATCTTCCTACTAGTAGCTACATAATCTTGGGCAAGTCACTTGTTTCCTTTGACTGAATTTCCTCATCTGTAAAATGGGAAGGCCAATAATACCTTCTTCATAGAGGAATAAATGACTTTGAACATGCAAAATACTAGGAACACTGTCTGGAATCAACAAATGCTAGTTATTATTCTCTTTTCTCCTTCAGAAATTATTCCACTGGTCTAGAGCTTCACAACTCTTATCTCAGGTGCCTTCAGCCTCATACAGTCCTCCCTTTGTGGAGCCCTGTGGCTGGTTGAAGAGGGTTTTGCTTTTTTTTTTTTTTAAAGATTTTATTTATTTATTTGACAGAGAGAAAGCACAAGTAGGCAGAGAGGCAGGCAGAGGGAGAGGGAGAAGCAGACTCGCCACCGAGCAGGGAGCCTGACGCGGGGCTCGATCTCAGGACCCTGGGATCATGACCTGAGCCGAAGGCAGCCACTCAACCGACTGAGCCACCCAGGCGCCCCCCCCTTTTTTTTAATTCGAAAGTTCATTTTAATTTTTTCAGGGCTTCCATTTGCTATCAGGATGAAGTCCAAATCCCACAGCCTGGCATCCAAAGTTTCCTCTTCCACCACTGCCCTCTGGTGGATCTTCTCTCTGGCCTGGCCCATGCTCACACGGGCCCTCCTCCACACTCCCAACCCCATTTCACACCCATCTTGTTCCTTCTGTCTCTGCACCTTTACCATGCTGTTTCCCACATGGAATGTTACAGTTTGTCTCAGTGCCTTTCAGTTTTAGCAGCAGAAGTCATTTACTCCCATGGCTGGATGAGTAATAACTTCTACTACTAGCCCTACGAATGCTGCTGTTACTATTACTACTACTACCACCACAAGCTAACCCATATTGAGTGCTTGTTTTCTACCAAGAACTGTGCCAGGTACTTTATGTGAGTTAGTTCATTTAATTATTATAACAATTCTATGAATTCGGTTTTACATAGGAGGATGCTTAGGCTTAGAAGTAAAGACTTGCCATAGGCCATACACAGAGTTAGTGAGTGGTAGGGCCTGGATCCACACCCAGGTCTGTCTGACTCCAGAGCCTATACACAGAGACTTGGTGAGGGTTAATACATTGGTGTTACTTGACGCTGAGTCTTCAAGCGTGAGGCTCAAGATGCTTCAATTACTGGGATTGGTCCTACGAGCTGATGGTCTACTAACAGCTTGATCAGCTCTAGGCAAAGCTTGTGCCATTGCTGGACAGCTTCAATTCAGAAAAGTGATATCTTTATACTGAGCTGAAATTAGAGTGTCTGTTCTTTATACCCACTGATCCTGATCCTGCCCTCTAGAGCCACCCATGGAAAACCAAATCCCTCTTCAGAATCTGAAGGTGGTTGCCCCCACCCCAACAGTAATATTTATTGAGATCTTACTCTGTGCCAGGTACTTGCTAAGCCTCAGTTAATCCTCATGATAGCCCAATGAGCTCTTAGTATAACCCACTCCTTATAGATGAGGAAATTGAAGCTCAAGAGTCTAAGTAATGTATGTGGAGACACAAAACTTAAATGACAAAACTGGGATTCAAATCTAGATTTGTGAGAATCAAAAAGTAGTATTTTTAATCATCACATTGTGATGCCTCCCTATTAAAGCTCCCATTAAACCCTATCTTCTCCAGCCAAATATCTCCAATTTCTTCAAACCATCATCCATGACATATTTTATGTCCCTATCCCATCCTGGTCACTTTCTGATAGGCTAATGATCCTCTTAAGTCTGAAGTTTAAAACTGGACATAGTCCCAGGCTTGGCCTGCTCAGGGCATTTGAATAATGCTTTTGTTGTAGACACATCACTCCTTTGACAAGAGAAAATGAGGCTCTGTTGTACGATTTGCTCTTGGTGAACCCACACTAGTTCCTAACAGTCACCATTCTCTTCCTGTCACATGGTCCATAGGTCCCACTTTGCTTTTTGTCCAGTGATTAGCCATTAGCTAAGGCCATACCAGGTGCCATTGATATATAATGGCCTAACTGCACACATATAATCAGGTCCTCCTAGCTTTAACCAAGTGTTTGGGGGAAAGCAATCTTGGTGAGTCAAGGCACCAAAAAAAAAAAAAAAAAATTACAGGAAGAGGACAGAGAGAAGTGCTATAAAGGACCCTAGAACTGGAAAAAATAGGATACCAGCCCAGCAGAGTCTCTACCCCATGTATCTGCATATATTCTCACACCAGGGACAAATGATACATTAAGCCATGATTTTAGCCAAGGCTGACAAATTCTAGCATAGCCCACAACACTGACACCTCTCTGAAAAGATACGGTGGAACACTTGGCCCAAGTGTTAAGCCCATTTCTTTGAGCCAGAAGACTAAATATAACAAAGAACCTATAGCTGTTCAGGGCACAGGTAAGCCAACTCTTAGAAAGGTGACTCTGCTTCTAGTTCCTGGTCCCAACCCAGCCCCTACATGCTACTTTGGCATGCACATAGGGCATGTCCCCAGCCTGAGGTGATCCCCACCCCCCAACCCTGGTGGACTTACCCCTGGCAGGGTCTTCTGCTCGTGCAGTGCACTCTGGGCCTTGAGAGCAGAGTCCCGGGCGCAGTAGGTGAGGAAGGCACAGCCTGGGGAGGAAGAGGCTGGCTCAGGGGGTTTCCTGAAACCCCCAAATACTCTTCCTGGAAAGACCCCATTAAGTGACAAACTCAAGGCCACTCTCCTTTAACAAGGGCACTGCTCTGAGAAGCCTTCTCTGCCTCCCACCTTCTCTGAAGGGAGGGGCTTCATGTGTCTGAGTCCCAGACTCTGGCTCTCTCTCATTTGCTCCTGGCTTCTTGCCTAGGGAATATGTGTACCCACATCCAGCCACATGCTCATACAATCCCACATCTTCCCTCCCCACTCCAGCCGTAAGTCCGGTTGGGGTTAAACCTCCCTAAGCAGCTTTGCCTTCAGCTTTAACCCCAGCCTCTCCCTTCCTTTTCGGATTCATACTCACAGAGTCTCCCAGAATCAACCTCAATTCCTTCCCAACTCAGTTTCAGATGGGAGGAGGCAAAAAAGAGGAAGAGGGTTGGGAGCCAAACCCAGGACCCCACAACTTCTTCTTAATGCCTCCCTCCTCCAAGTTTGAAGCTGAGGAATGGGTTAATTTGAGGCTTGCAAGATGGGGCTGATTTAAGGACCTTCTGTAGAGAGGAGCTTTCAGGGACCTCCAATCCTATCCAAGGAGCTTGATCTGTCAGCTCTCCCAGTACTTCAAGATAGGGCCTGTTAAAGGGTTATTGTGCCCAAAATCTTACTTCTCTAAAAGAGCCAGTAGTTATGGGACAGAGAAGGAGACTAGGTTGAGCCAAAGGATCAGTCCTACTCTTCTTTAGGTTCAGCCTCAGAAACTGTAGCCTGCTAGGACGCACTGAGGCAGGGTTCTCCTCTTTTCCAACAGTCATTGAGCACTCACTCATTCAGAAAATATTTGTTGAATACTTACTTATTACAGTGGGGCATTATAACGGGCTTGGGGATGAAGTGGTAACAAGACAGACACGTTCCCTACTCCCATGGGGATTATGTAAAGAATCATGAGGGGAATGTAATTTGAGTCCAAAGGTTGAGGAATGCTTCAAAGAACACATTGAATCCTCGATAGCAAATAGGGCTTAACCAGGTGACAAGAAGAGTGGTGATTATTTCAGGCTGAGGGAATAGCACATATGAAGACTGAGGCAAGAATTTGATGTCTTGGGGAAATGGATGGAAAACTAGTATGATTGGAGATTGGTGAAAGGAGGCAGAGTGGACGGTGAGGTGTGCAGGGATCAGGTCATCTATAACTTTGTATGCCTCAGTCTGGATTTTGAACTTTTACCTAAGAGCAATGAAGAGCCACTAAAGGATTTTAAGCTGGGATCTGACATGATAAGATCTATGTTTTCAAAAAGAGCCTTCTGAGTGTAGGAAGGAGAAAGACTGAAGGAAGAGAAAGTGGATGTGAGAGCTTCATGAAGTTTTCTACTTAGACCTCAGCAGACTAGGAAGGCAAATGGAACATTTTTTCTGATGTCTTCTATGTGGCTGCCCCCTTAGGGTGGGTGGCTATCTGTTATTCATTAAATTAAAGGGACCTTAGAGAACACCTGAGACAAACTCCTATTGTATCAATAGGGAAACTGAACCCAGAGAGTGTGTCAGTGGCAGAATAGGGTTTGGAATCTCCTAACTCCTAGGCTGACGTTGTTTTCAAAGCACCGTGGCTGCCTCCCTCAGTTCCCAGTCATCAAAAGGAAAATGAGTCACTCTGGCTTTTGGATATCGCTGTTGCTGTGGAGAAAGTGGGGAAGATGTTGACTTGGAGACCCTCCCCAATTATCTTGCAAGGCAACCCTGCCTTGGAGAACTTCGGT
Source organism: Halichoerus grypus (assembly GCF_964656455.1). NCBI lineage: Eukaryota > Metazoa > Chordata > Mammalia > Carnivora > Phocidae > Halichoerus > Halichoerus grypus. The sequence goes on along the minus strand of NC_135719.1, from coordinate 42,874,864 downwards.
TTGGTTTGGGGATAAATCACCAAACACCTGATTTTGCTTACATCTCTGCTCCATCTTCTGCCACTCAGCCATATCAGCTGACGTCAGAACTGGGCAGGGCCAGGGCCCTGTCCGAAAGGTTCAGGGGCCCAACTGCTGCCCAAAGGAGCCCCATGTGGACTACCTGGGGTAGGTGGTGGAAGAAGGAGGGATGGAAAGACAGAGAAGCATGGATTGAGGGAGAGACACATGAAAATAAAAAACAGGAAGAATTAGAGCTAAATGGAGAGGGAGAAAAAGGATGAGGGAACAATTCAGAGACTCTGGTGGTATTTGAATGAGAAGAGTGAGAATTAAAGGTATCTTATACACTTCTCTTATTGTACAGATGGCCCAGAAAGATTATCTTGTGCTTACATACTGAAATAAATGTCTAGAAAATAAGAAAGCGAGTTGCTATGGATGGATGGACAGCCAGGCAGTTGGACTGCATTAGAAGGAATCTGGATGGTATAGTCTTATTCTTCCATGCCCCTTTTAAAGTAACCCTACCCCAAAGTATCAAAGACACATTGCTACCTCGCTGGTCCCAGATCTTCTGTGGGCATTTTTGTGAAACCCCTGTGTAAGTGTGCCTAGGAACTTTCCAAGGCCTCCCAGTTGAAAAGAGGTGGTAGCCTGATTCCAACTCTCAGCCCTTAGGAAAGTACCTTTAGCTATTACCCAGGGCCCACCACTTTTCTCCTAGGAAAATCATGGAGAATAGTTGGTGACCCTTCCCCCTCAAATCCTGAAACTGAAGCATGGTGAAGGTGGGGAGAGGTAGAGGTGTCTCTCCTCAAATAATTTCCTTCCCCAGCCCATGTATGACATGTGACTCTGGCTTTCTTACTCTAGCCCAGCCTGGACAGACTTTTCTGCATGTAAACAAGCCTCCTCCCTCTCTCTACAGGAAGAAAGGGGTGTGGCTGGACAGGATTGTGGTGCCTGTCTCTCTAGCAAGGGCAGGGAGAAAATCTCTTCTGCCTCTTCAACCTGACCCACCCTGAGGCTCTGGTTCACAGGCTCTGCTCCGGGACCAGCCTGTGAAGGAGGGAAAGCAGGAGGCCATAAAGAGGATTGGGGAGGGGTAAAGATGAGGCACCAGAGTGGGGAGATTAAAGGATAAAAGAAATGTGGGTTCAGCTGACAGGAAACCTGAAATGAGGGGGCACAAGGTGACAGATTTTCCCAGCTGAGGTCAGGGTTCTGGACTCAAGTCAGAAGAGGCAGAGTGTTGGCATTCTGTCAGGGGGTTGGAGAGATTGGGTTATTGTCACACGTAAGGGTGGAATTTGGAGCCGAGGGCCTCCTCGAGGAGAATTGGATTTGGTGAGTTAGCCAGGCCTGGATTCTGAAGAAGGGAGGACTTTGGGTTGGGGAGGGGTGGTTAGCAGTCTGCATTAAAGGAAGGCTCTGTGGGGGTTGACTGAGCTTGGAGGCCAGAATGAGGGGTACAAGTCCAAGATGTGTGTGCGGGTGGTTAGGCCTGAGTGGGGGGTGGCACCAGATTGGGGGAGGAGGTCAGAAATGATTGGGTCCAGGGTTTGGGAGATTGAGGGTATTAGAGACCAAAAGGTCAAATAAGTTTCCTAATTCCAGGATTTGGGGTGTCTGATGAGAGCGATGGAGGGAGGTCCAACTGAAAGGTCGGGACTGTTGGGATGTGAGAGGTGAAGGGTAGGGAGTTAGAGGTTAGAGTGGAGAACATGTCAGGGGATCAGAGTGATGATCAGTGGGAGGATGTCAGAGAGAAAATTCTGGGTTGGGGGTTTTGTGATCTGGGGAGGAGACTGGGCTGAAGTGGGACTGGTATTGGACTGGTGTTGGACTGACTCTAGGCAGAGCTAAGGTTGGGGCTGCGGTTGAGGCTGGGGTTTGGGCCGGGCCCACTCTAATCGGATTGGGGCAGGGCTGGGCTGGGCTGGGCTGGGCTGACCCCGCGCACCTTTGTGGAGGCCGGTGAGCCGGTCCTTCAGCACCGTCAGCTCGTAGATGCGGCCGAATTCCTCGAACAGCGGCTTGAGGTCCTGCTCGTCCAAGCCCCGCGGGATCTGCCCCACGAAGAGCTTGATGGCGTCGTGGTCCTTCATGGGCACGGCAGGACCGGGGTTTAGCCCGCTCATGCCGACGCCGCTGTCCGCGGTGCTGAAACCCAGGCGCGGGCCGGGGCCGGCGGGCGGCGCAGACCCTCCGGGCGCCGCGGCCATATCCCCGCCCGGTCCGCCCTCCCGCCGGTCCCACCAGTCCCGCCTGTCCCGCCGTCCCCTCCCTGGACCGATGGCGAGGGCCAGGGGGGAGGGGGCGGGGTCCGGGCTGCGGGGGCGGGGGGGCTGCACAGGGGGCGGGGTCCGGGTGGAGGGGCGTAGAGGGGGTGGGGCGGGCTGGAAAGGGGCGGGGCCGGGGGCGGGGCAGGACCGGGCCGAGGCGGCGGGACGCTGGGGTCTGGGTTGAGGTCCCCGCGCGGCGCTATCCGTGCTCCCGCCCGAGCTCTCCCGGAGCCGAGCCCCGAGCCCCAGCCCCCGTGCTTGGTGACGTCAGGCAGCCGGCCGCCGAGTCTACGCAAATGATTTGCATAATGAGGAGGCAGCGACCAATCAGAGCTGGAGTTGACCGGGCTCGGCTGGGGGCGGGAGGGGCGGCTGGGCTCACGCGCTCCTGTTCGCCATGGCAACTGGACCCTCGGACGCCCTGTGTGTGTCGAGTGTGTGCGGGCGTGGCTGTGGATCGCGCGTGTGCGCCTTGGACCGCGTGAGGGGAAGTAGCTTCGTCATGCGTGGTGATGTCTGCGGGAGTTGGAGCTAGCCCCCTCCTCACACACAGACACACACGCAGCCACACACACCTCCAATCACTGGAGCGTTTCCTGCGGGGGTGGATGGGGATTCCTCTTCTTCATTACCACTACCAAAGCCAGTTCCTCAGAGCCGATCCCACCCCGCCCCATCACACTTCTCTCTTCGGTGTCTTCTCTTCCTTAACCATGAGCCTCAAACACGTTCGTCTCCCCTGCATCCCCCCCAAAATAAAAGTAAAAAATAAATTCTTAATGAGAGAAAAAAAGAATAAAACAAAACAAAACTCCAAAACATTCCTTGGACACGGATTCCTCCGCAGGAGAGTGAGGGAACTTATATTAGCCACATTTTCTCAGTTGTCTCGTTCATCCCAATTCCGTGAGCTCAGAAGTGTTATCCTCCTTCTCCGGAAAAGGAGCTGCGGGTCTGAGAGTTAAGGAGGTCAGGACAGGCCCGCCCCTGACATCCGCTGGGCCCAGGGTAAGAGAAGAAAGGGGAGATAGACATACCGTGTATCTAAATATTTAAAAGATACAAATCAAGTTACAATTTGTTAAATATGTTCGCCTCTTATTTTCACAAATATACGTCTATAATTAAAATAAAAAGTATGTGTAGAGCGGTTTTTTATACAGCTGAAAGTTGGCAAAATATCAGAGCTGATGGAATCTTACTACTCTTGTTTATGTTTGACTGTTCTCTTGATAGGCTAGTGATGTTTGAACAGAAGAATCCAATAGAGATAAATAATTTATAAATTCTATAATTATTTCATAAATTTTTTTTCTTGCTTTCTTTCAACAAAATTGCTAACCTCTGCTGATTGACCACTCCAAGAAACCATTAAAGAGCAGCGGTAGTAATCGGAATTAACAAAATATTCTTACGGAAACATTCAAATTCAGAAATAAATTGTGATTTTTTTATTTTTTTAACTTTTAATAAAAGCTACCCCTTTTAATTACCTAATTATAAAGTGTGTTACCAGAATATTTCACTTTCGTTCAGTTTGATGTATTTTTTAACTTCCTTGAAACTTGCTCTTTGACCCATGGATTATTTATAACTGTATTGTTTAGTTTCCAAGTGTTTGGAGACTTTACTGTTATCTTTCTGTAATTGTTTTCTAGTTTGAGTTCATTTTGGTCAGAAATAATCTGTACGATTTCAATTCTTTTATATTTGTTGAGGTTTTGTTACCCTCAGAGCATGAGCAAACTCAGTAAATGATTTGTTGGTGCTTGAAAAGAATGTATATTCTGCTGTCGTTGGGTGGAGTGTTCTATAAATGATCATTAGAACCTGTTGCTTGATGATGTTGTTGAGTTCTTTTATATTCTTGCTGACTTTATGGGCAGTTGTTTTATCAACGGTTACTTGTGAATTTAACTATTTCTCCTTTCAGTTCTATTAGTTTTTGCTTCACATGTCTTGTAGTTCTGTTGATTGGTTCATACAAATTTGGAATTGCTATGTCTTGTTGGTGAATTGACTCTTTGATCATTATGTAATGTCATTCTCTGTTCCAGATAAATTTCTTGCTCTGAGATCTACTTTTATCTGATATTAATATAACCACCCCTGATTTATTCTGGTTAATGTTTGCCTATCTTTTCCCACCGTTTTATTTTCAACCTACCTATACTGTTATATTTGAAGAGAATTTCTTGTAGACAGCATATAATTGGGTCATTAAAAAAATCCAAGCTGCCAATCTTCATCTTTTAATTGCTGTATTTGGACCATTTACATTTAATGTAATTATCCATATGTTAGGGCTTAAATCGCCACTTAGTTTTTTTGTTTTGTTTTGTTTTGTTTTTTTAAGATTTTATTTATTTATTCGAGATAGAGCGAGAGTGAGCAAGAGAGAGAGAGAGAGAGAGAGAGAGCATGAGTGGGGGGAGGGGCAGAGGGAGAGGAAGAAGCAGGATCTCCACTGAGCAGAGAGCCCAACATGGGGCTCGATCCCAGGACCCTGGGATCATGACCTGAGCCGAAGGCAGACACTTAACCAACTGAGCCACCCAAGGGCCCCAGTTTCTTTATTTTCTTTTGTCTTTTGCCTTCCTAAGGGTTATTTGTTCCTTATTCTATGTATATCATACAGAAATATCACAGTTTACCGGTGTTAAAATTTTACCAGTTCAAGTGAAGTACAGAAAACTTACCTACTTTTAAGTCCTTTTATATTCCCTCATTTATAATATAAGGGTCTTAAATATGTTCTCTCCATATTTTTTTTCTTTTAAAGATTTTATTTATTTGACAGAGAGAGACACAGCAAGAGAGGGAACACAAGCAGGCAGAGCGGGAGAGGAAGAAGCAGACTTTCCGCAGAGCAGGGAGCCCGATGCGGGGCTCGAACCCAGGACCCTGGGATCATGACCTGAGCCAAAGGCAGACACTTAACTACTGAGCCACCCAGGCGCCCCTGTTCTCTCCATATTTTGATAACCACATAAGACAATGTTATTCAAGAAAAATTTGGAAAACTCAAAAGGAGCAGTAAAGCTTCTTGTATACACCCATACTTTTGTTCTTTCCATTGTTCCTTCCTCCTTCCAGATAATCCAAGATTCCTTCTTTTATCATTTCATTTACATGTAAAAAAGTTCTTTAGCCATTCTTTTAAGGTAGTTGTACCGGTGATGAATTCTCTAAGTTTTCCTTCATCTGAAAATGTTTTGATTTCTTCTTCTTTCCTGAAGGAAATTTTTGCAGATATAGAGTTCTAGTTTGACAGTTCTTTTCTTTCAGCACCTAAAAAATGTTGTGCCACTTTTTAAAAATGGCATCCATAGTTTCTGATGAGAAATCTTTTATCATTCAAATTGTTTCCCAATTGGTAAGGTGTCATCTCTTTTTTTTTTTTTCTGCTTTTGCAATTGTTACCTTTGTCTTTAGTTTTCAGAAGTTTGACCATGATGTGTCTTTTTTTTTTTTTTTTTTTTTAGAGAGAGAGAGGGTGAGGGGCAGAGGGAGAGAGAGAATCTCAAGCAGGTTCCATGCCCAGTCCAGAACCCAATGCAGGGCTTGACCTCACGACCCTGAGATCATGACCTGAGCTGAAACCAAGAGTTGGACACTTAACTGACTGAGCCATCCAGGCACTGCCGACTGTGATGTGTCTTGATGCGGATTTCTTTAGCTTTATCCTGTTTTGGCTTTGCTCTGATTCTTTAATCTATAGATTTTTGCCTTTTGCTAAATTTTTATCATTTTTAGCCATTATTTCTTTAAGTACTTTTACAGCCCCTTCCTCTTTCCCCTTTTTCTCCAGGATTATGATGACAGGAATGTTAGATCTTTTGTTATAATCCCATAGGTCCTTGAGGCTCTGTTAAATTTTTTAAGTCTATTTTCCCTCTGTTGTTCAGATTGGGTAAGGTCTATTCTGTCTTCAAGTTCACTGATTCTTTCCTCTGTTATCTACATTCTGATGTTGAGCCCATCTCATGAGTTATTCATTTTGGTTGTGGTATTTTTTCAGTTCTCAATTTTCCATGTGGTTCTTATTAATATCTTCTACTTCTTTGCTGAGACTTTCTATTTTTTTTTAAATTTGTTTCAAGTGTGTTTGTAATTGCTTCTTGAAGCATTTTATGATGGCTGTTTTAAATCTTTGGCAGTTAATTCCAATATCTATTTCATCTCAGTGTTGATTCCTATTATGAGACGGGGTATTTTTTTTTTTATGAAACTCTGAATATTTACGATTTCTTTTTTAGCAGGTCTCCTTTGACCCTACACTAGTTGAAAAACACAGTCTTGTTACTGACAGGTGGGGGTTTAAGTGCAGGTTTCCTACTAGGTCTCTGCTGAAACCACCCTGAATGGGAGGAAAAGGGGTCTTATTACTACTGGTTGGAGGTAGGAACTTCCAACTAGGCCCTTTAGACACTATTCCAGCAAGGAGGGGGTAAGTCCCAGGTGGCCTTCACTGAACCCAGAGAAGAGGAGCTTGTTATGTTGGGTGGAGATGAAAGTCCTTACCTCCCCATTTGACCTCCTCTGACACCACCTTGGTGGTGGGAGGAGAAGGGGTACCTTCTTACAGCCATAGGCTAGACTAATTGAATCAGAATTGCTGGGGTGGTACATAGGCGTAGTGTTTCACAGCTGCCCTGTTGATTGCAGTGTCCTTGCAAACAAGTTTAAAAACTATTGCTTTAGAATTTCCTTTAGTGAGGAGTCTGTTGGTGGTAAACTTTGCTATGCTTATCTGGAAATTTTGTATTTTGGCCCATTTCTTGAATGATAGCTTAGTGCGTGTACAGTTATTTTCTCTCAACATTTTGAAGATATGATTTCCCCATCCTTTGGTTTCCATTTTTGCTTATGAGAAGTCAATTAGCAGTCAGCTTGTGATTTCTCTTCAGGTAACTGGGTTTTCTTTATGGCTGCATTTAAGATTTTTTCTCTTTTTTCTCTATAATCTTCATTTTCAAAATGTGTTTAAGTGTATAATTCTTTTTCTTTAAATTGCTTGAAATTTCTTGTGCTTCCTAAATCACCATATTTATATTTTTCTTCAATTCTAGATAACCCTCAGTCATTGTTTTCTTAATTAGTGTCTTTCTCCCATGTGGTATGATGTGCTGTTCAGGCCTTCTTCCCTCCCCTTTGGTGAAGAATCTGTTGTAATAGTTGCTAGGAGTGCTGTGGGCAGGTAGCCTTCAGCTGTCAGCACCTTCAGAGATTGCCCCAAGGTCATGTCCCTTCCAGGGCAGCCCACATCCAATGACTGATCAACATAGGATTATAAAAGCCTACATGTCTCAGCCCAAATCAGAACAATTCTGAAGGCTAACAGAGCTCCTGTGCCGTCATCTGTAGTTGTTGTTGGCCCTGAATCACAGCTCATCTTCTTCCTCTCTCTATTCCTGCTTCCTCTCACTCTCCCTTTTATGGAAATTGACTCCAATGGCACGCCTTAATAAACATCCTGAATGCTAAAGTTGGTCTAAGAGGCAGCTTCCCAGGGAACCAAACCTGCAATATCCTGTTCTTTCTAGTCACTCCCTCAGAAAATCTGATTAGATATGTCAGATGGTCTCACTCTCTCTCCCTAACTCTTTATCTCTTTCACAATTTCCATCCCCTTGACTTTCTTTGATGCATTTTGGGTAATTTCCTAAGAGCTATTACTTTAGATTAGCTCACTAATTTTCTTTTCAACCATTTTTATTATGAATTATTATTTTAAGGTATTTCTTTACAAAATTTTCTAGCATATTTACTTGGAAGAATTTAATAAAATGTGTTTTAGGAAAAAAAAAGCATAAAACTGATTTTTAAAAGGCTTAGTGTTTTGGTTGGTGCATCTCTTCCATTCAAATATCTGGTACCACACAAATATCTTCATACTTCTTCATGATTCAGTTTTGGTAATTAATAATTCCTTTAAAAACTTGTGTTGTAGTGTTAAATGTATTTGCACAATATTTAACCTAATATTTCTCAATTTTTCATCTCTTCTATTCCTGCAGCTGTATCTTGTCTTTCATTCCTAATGTTTTTTTCTCTCTCTTTTTTCTTTTTCCTTTTTTTTTTTTTTTATAGGCTCCACGCCCAACATGGAGCCCAACATGGGGCTTAAACTCACTACCCTGAGATCAAGACCTGAACTGAGATCAAGAGTGGAATGCTTAACCGACTGAGCCACCCAGGTGCTCCCCCCTTTTTTTTCTCGATCATGGTTGACTAATGCTTGCATTTTCCAAACAATAATCTTTTTGTATTATTGAGTAACTCTGTTGTAATTTTTCATTTCATTAATTTCTATGTTCATCTTTATTGAATTTTTTACTACTTGCTTCTTGGCACAAGGTAGGGATTGGCTCTCTAGAATTTTTTAGTAGTAGTAGTTGCAACTACTCTGATTTTACTGGTATACCTGGTATTATGCTGATTTTACCCTATATAGGCACACTTCAGAGATATTGCGGGTTCAGTTCCAGACCACTGTAATGAAGTGAATCTCACAATAAATTGAGCCAAATAATTTTTTGTTTCCCAGTTCATATGAAAGTTATATTTAAGACTATTCTGTAATCTCTTGGGCTCCTGGGTGGCTAAGTTGGTTAAGTGTCTGTCTTTGGCTCAGGTCATGATCCCAGGGTCCTGCTTCTCCCTCTCCCTCTGCCTGCCACTCCCCCTGCTTGTGCTCTCTCTCACTCTCTCTCTCTGTCAAATAAATAAATAAATAAATAAATAAATAAATAAATAAATCTTTTTTAAAAGACTATACTGTAATCTCTTAAGTGTGCAATAGTATTATGTCTTTAAAAATGCATAATTAAAAATACTTCATTGCTAAAAAATGCTAACCACTCACTATCTGAGCTTTCAGCAAGTCATAATCACTGATCACATATCACCATAACAAATATAATAATAATGAAAAAGTTTTAAATATTATGAGAGTTACCAAAATGTGACACAGACATGAAGTCAGCAAATGCTGTTGGGAAAATGGTGCCAATAGACCTCCTCAATGCAGGGTTGCCACAGACCTTCAATTTGTAAAAAAATGCAGTATCTGTGAAGCACATGAAGTGAAACACAGTAAAATGAGGCAGGCCTGTATATATACTCTGTAAGATACCCTGAAACTATTCCCACTTACTGCAATAATTTTTCCTGCGGTGAGACTTTATCTTTAATCCTAACTCATTTCATTTCTGTCTTAGAGAAATTTCTCATGATTTTAATCCAATACTTTTACCCACTCTAATTATGGAATATATATAATAATATTTGTATGATTTGGGAGAGCAGAGGGAAGCTGAAACTTGTATTTAGCTTGCCAACCTGATAAAATACTGATTCTCTGTTTTTGGGATGTAAAGTTCTACAGATATGCAGTAATTCAGTTATAATTTGCACATCCTCTACATCCTACATCCTTTACATGGAATATCATTATGGGAGAGGGGGTCACATTCTCCAACAAGTCCCTTAACAGTTTTATGGCTTTCTATTTTGCCATATATGCACACACAGATTTTTCTACCAGTTCTTGTGTTATATGGTTTGAGGCTAAGTTATACCGAGTTTTAAGATTTATAGAGGTTATGTCTGCAATAACAGCATACCCTTAAAACATAAAATTATCCTCACAATCAGGTCACAAGCTATTTGCATTTAATTCTGATTTGTTTCACCATCCATACTCTCTTTTACTTTGAACTTGTTAGACATATCTTTGCCCAACATTTTGTTACTGTTACAGACCTAGGAAGGAGTGAAACACTAAGATTTTTTTTTTTAAGATTTTATTTATTTTTCTGACAGAGAGAGAGAGCACAAGCCGGGGGAGGGATAGAGGGAGGCGGAGAAGCAGGCTCTCTGTGGAGCAGGGGGCCCGATGCAGGGCTCAGTCCCAGGACCCTGAGATCATGACCTGAGCTAAGGGCAGACACTTAACCTACTGAGCCACCCAGGCGCCCCAAAACACTTAGACTGACTAGACAGTAGTAAGAGCACACAGTTCATAAATCAATGTGACTGGCCTGTGGACGTTGAACAGTAATAGTGAGAATCAGGAAAGGGATGTGACAAGGAACAAGGACCCAGATTGAGCCAGTTTTGTGCCTTACTTCCCCATCTATTTCTGTTGTGGTAATAACCATGTGCCAAAATATATAGTAATAGGCAATGTAACCATTGAGTAGGGTCTTATGATGAAGAGGACAAGAGCCTGAGAATCAGGTGCGAGACTCTGTAACCCAATTGGTAATGTCTCCAATCAAATCCCAGGGAACACAGTAGGGTTTCTGTAGGACCTGGTTCACTTAATAATCAGGGGTGCTGGCCTATAGTGAGTTTGAAAGATTTCAAGGTTGATTAATGTAAAAGATATGACCACAGGGTGGCAGTAGCACACAATGAGTTTTATTTGTGTGGCGCTTTGACAGGTTTGCAAGGGGTTCCTGGGGGTTGGTGTTTCTCCCAGCTGGAGACCTTCCAAGGGCACCTGCACGGGGGCCACCACCCAGAAGGGGAGGAGAGCAAGAGAACTCCTGATGGGAGGGAGCCCAAAGAGAGGGTTTACATGTCTACGTGATGCTCAACAGTGGCTCAGGGTCTTTATAGCCCCGGGGTTTTTCTTTTTTTTTTTTTTTTTTAAAGATTTTATTTATTTGACAGAGAGAGACACAGCGAGAGAGGGAATACAAGCAGGGGGAGTGGGAGAGGGAGAAGCAGGCTTCCGGATGAGCAGGGAGCCTGATGCGGGGCTCGATCCCAGCACCCTGGGATCATGACCTGAGCCGAAGGCAGACGCTTAACGACTGAGCCACCCAGGTGCCCCCCGGGGTTTTTCTTATTTATGGCTTTTTTATGTCAGCTTCAGTTTCACAGGCATTATGAAAATTAATGAAATGAAGCCTCATTTAGAATGGAGTCAGGTAACCAGCAGGGGGAGCTCTCATGCTCCTAGTAGATTGCAGATTCAGCAGGAAGAGACATACCTTGCAAGTCAATACTACTTTATTACCCCAGAAGGAGGGAAAAAGGTTTTTCTCCTCTCTGGGGAAGAGCCCAGCCAATAAAAGATTGTCCACAACTCAGCCAATGAAATTCCACTTTACTTCAAACTCCCAATTTACTCCACTGAGCTTTTTTTTTTTTTTTACTCCCAGTTTTACTCCACAACCCTCCCAGAACTGCCCCTTTCTTCTACAAAACAGCATTCCTCCCCTTTGTTTACTGTAGTTGCCTATGGGCTTGCTGTAGTTTGCTTGTCCTGAATCACAATTCTGTTATTCCTGCATAAACTCAATTTTGCTGGTAAAATAACTGGCAGTTTTATTTTTAAGGTTAACATTACACAAAGCAGGCAGGTTGTAAATGGCTAAAAATCTGCTTATTTGAACAATCTTTAAAAGAATTCAGTGTGGGGTGTCTGGGTGGCTCAGTCGGTTAAGCGTCTGCCTTTGCTCAGGTTATGATCCCGGAGTCCTGTCGAGTCCTGCATCAGTCTCCCTGCTCAGTGGGGAGTCTGCTTCTCCCTCTATCCCTGCCCCCCGCTCATGATCTCTCTCTCTCTCAGACAAATAAATAAAATCTCTTTAAAAAAAGTTAAAAACAAATAAAGCTTTTCAATGTGTAAAATTGTTGCCAGTGGGCTTTTGGGCTAGTAGGTCCTAGTCTGTCTGAAGGAGTAAACAACATAGGGCTAGTATACAGAAACCATCTTTGGATAAGGGCCCAGCACTCGCACTGCAGATGTGTGTTCCCATTTCTTCTGTGTTGGTCAATCCGGGTTTGTTCTTCCAGGTACATGTGTGTCTCTTCAACCTGTAGTTTGAAGCCTTTTTATATTAAATAAAATAAGATTTTATTTATTTGTCAGAGAGAGAGTACAAGCAAGGGGAGCAGAAGGCAGAGGGAGCCTGATGAGGGACTTGATCTCAGGACCCTGAGATCATGACCTGAGCCGAAGGCAGACGCTTAACTGACTGAGCCACCCAGGCGTCCCGAGAAAAATATTATTAAAGTATAGTTTTAGTACATATTCTGTTCCATTGCTTTGGTTTTCCTCTTCAGGAAATCCTATCATACATATGTTAGATCTTCTTTGACTATCTTCTTTTTCTATCACTTTCTTTCAAATCCATTTTTATCTCTTTTAAAAAAGTCCTTCATTGATCTGAAAATATTAGGCATTGTCATTTTCTCTTGGGTTCCTTCTCATTTAGTTTTCATTTCAGAAATAACTTTTAGTTTATTCTCTTTCCTGAGTTCTGTAAACTGACTTCTAAAAAATCTTAATTTTTTGCTGTTATCACATTTCTGAAATTTTCTAATTCTTATACTGATTTTTAATAATTTTTTTCATTTTCTTAATGGTTTTCTTCTTTTTTTCTTTCTGGGTAAATCCTTCCTCCATGCTTTCATTGTCAATGGGGACATTATTATATTCTTTTCTTTTTTATGATGACTATGGGATTCAGCTGAGATCGGTTTCAATTGCTCATGTTTGAGTGCAATGAGCTTTTCTGACTACAAGGAACAATGGGAAGAATAGGTATTTTAGCTTCAAAGCTATAGAGTTTTCTTTATTTTTCCTTAAAGAAATAATGAAAATATGGCCTCTGACTTCTGAGATCTGCATCTTCCACTGTCCCACCCACCTTTATCAGGGCCTTCTCTGTCTTTTGCCCTTATAGTCCCTGCCCAGCTCTATTTGGATTCTACTCCCATCAGTTTCTTCTCAGTTTGGCTTTGTCCTGGAAGGAAGTTTTGATTTGTTAGTATCAAGATATTATAAGCAGTCAGACCACTTCAACATCTCCAGAAATTACTGCAGATCCTTTGCATTCGCCTGCAAATTGAGTCTGCATGACTTCCTCCTAGTTTTGGAGTGATTCTCAGATTGTACTTACCTTTACTTCCTGTCAGTGATTTGTGGGCTTTCCTATTCTCAAGAATATTATACCTCTCATTGCCTTCCCTTGCTTTTTCCTGCATAGATACTGAATACATGTTGGTTGTATAGGCATGGATTCATCCCCAAATGGTAGTATTTTGGGGGGGTTATAGGGTGATAGCGTGTTTTAAAATAGCTTTATTGGGGTGCCTGGGTGGCTCAGTCGGTTAAGCGGCTGCCTTCGGCTCAGGTCATGATCCCAGGGTCCTGGGATCGAGTCCCGCATGGGGCTCCCTGCTTGGCAGGGAGCCTGCTTCTCCCTCTCCCTCCACCTGCCTCTCTGCCTACTTGTGCTCTCTATCTCTCTGTCAAATAAATAAATAAAATCTTTTAAAAAAATAAAATAAAATAGCTTTATTGAGGTATGATTGAATACAATAAAATGCACATATTTAGAATATATAATTTTTAAAAGATTTTATTTAAGTAATCTCTACACCTAATGTGGAGCTCAAACTTACAACCCTAAGATCAAAAGTCACATGCTCTACTAACTGAGCCAGCCAGGCACCCCTAGAATATATTATTTGATAAATGTTGACATATGAACCTGTGAAATCACCACAAATAAGATAGCAAGCAGATCCATCACATTCAAAGGTTTAGTTGTGCTCCTGTTGTTTCTTCCTTCTGCTCCTTCCTGCCTATCCTATCCTCAAGCAATCACTGATACATTTTTTTGCCAGTATAGATTAATTTGTACTTTCTATAGTTTTATATAAATGGAAACATACAGTATGTACTCTTTTTTTTTTTTCTGGCTTCTTTACTTAGCAAATTATTTTTAGAATCAACCATGTTGTTGTGAGCATGGATAGTTTACTCCTTTTTATTGCTGAGTACTATTTCATTGTATGTATATACCACTATTTGTTTATCCATTCACCTTTAATGGACATTTGATTTATTTCCAGTTTTTGGCTATTACAAGCTAAGCTGCTATGAACACTCATGTACAAGTCTCCTTATAGGCATATATTTATTTTTCTCTTAGGTCAATACCAAGGAGTAGAATGGCTGGATCACGTCACAGGTGTATGGTTAACTTTTTAAGAAAATGTCAAACTGTTTTCCAAAGTGGTTGTTACATTTTACATTCTCACAGTGTTATGAGAATTTAAGTTCTTTCACATTCTTGTCAACAGTTTTTATAGTCGGTCTTTTAAATTTTAATCATTCTAATAGGCATGTAGTGATATTTCATTATAGTTTTAATTTCCATTTCCCTAATGATTAATGATGTGAGAATATTTTCATGCATTTATTTACAATCTACCACAATCTATTACCCAGTAAGAAAAATTGCATTGTTTTCTTCTTGTTACGCTTTGGGAGTTCTTTAGATATTCTTTAATTAGTTCCAATCCTTTGTCAAATTTATGCTTTGCAAAGATTTTTTTCTGCCAGGCTGTGGCTTATATTTTCATTCTCTTAACAGTAACTTTTGAAGAGCAGTTTTCAGCTTTAATTTCTATGATGAACAATTTATCAATTTGTAATTTAATGGATATTGCTTTTGGTGGCATATTTAAGAAATCTTTGCCTAAGCCAAGGACACAAAGATTTTCCATGTTTTCTCCTAGAAGTTTTATAGCATTCAGTCTTACATTTAGTTCTATGCATCATTTTTAGTTAATTTTTGTGTATGGTGTGAGATATGGATTGAGCTAATTAAAAGATATATATATTTTTTTGCATATGGATATCCATTTGTGTTAGCACCATTTGTTGAGAAAGGCTATCCTTTCTCCACTGAATTGCCTTTGTCAAAAATCAATTGTATGAATATGTGTTTGTTTATTTCTGGACTATTTGGCTCCATTGATCTATTTCTTTATCTTTATGCCAATACCACACTGCCTTGACTACTGTAGCTTTACTGTAATCTTTGAAATCAGTGTGAGACCTCCAACCTTGCTCTTTTTCAGAGTTGTTTTGGCTATCCTAGGACCTTTGCATTTCCATATAAATTTTAGAATCAGCTTGCCAATTTCTGCAAAAAAGCCTGCTGAGATTTTGCCTGGAATTGCATTGAATCTACACATCATTATGGGGAAGAATCGACATCTTAACAAAACTGAGACTTCTGCTCGTTGAAGAAAGTATGTCTTTCCATTTGTTTAGGCTTTTCTCTCAAAAGAATATTTTGTAGTTTTCAGTGTATAAGGTTTTTTATATATTTCGCTGAATTTCAATTTTTTAAAAATTTTATTTATCTGTCAGAGAGAGAGCACAAGCGGGGGGAGCGGCAGGCAGAGGGAGAAGCAGGCTCCCTGCTGAGCAAGGAGCCCAATGCGGGACTTGATCCAGGACCCTGGGATCATGACCTGAGCCGAAGGCAGACGCCTAACTGACTGAGCCACCCAGGTGTCCCGAATTTCAAATTTTTAATTGCAAATGGTATCTTTTTTAAAAATAGCAATTTCTAGTAGTTTGTTGCTTGTATATAAAAATGTAATTGAGGGGTGCCTGGGTGGCTCAGTTGGTTAAGCAACTGCCTTCGGCTCAGGTCATGATCCTGGAGTCCTGGGATCGAGTCCCACATCGGGCTCCCTGCTTGGCGGGGAGTCTGCTTCTCCCTCTGACTCTCCCCCCTCTCATGTGCTCTCTCTCATTCTCTCTCTCTCAAATAAATAAATAAAATCTTAAAAAAAAATGTAATTGATTTCTGTATATTGATCTACATCCTGCAATGTTGCTAAACTCAAATATAAGTTCTAGTGGCTTTTTTATAGATTCAATTGGATATTCTCCATGAACAACCACATCATCTGCAAATAAAGACAGTTTTACTGCTTCCTGTTTAATCTGTATGCCTTTCTTTTTCTTGCCTAATTGCACTAACTAGCACTTCCAATACAATTGTTTTTAAAAGGTGTTTTAATATTTTAGTCGTATTTCAAAATAAATCGTCAAGGAAATAATCACAGAATTATAGGACCCAACAAAGTTTAGCTATATCTAGTCCAATTTCCTCTTTTTATATATATAAAAAATTAGATATTGATGGAATCCAAATCTGTGGTAGGGGAGTTGTTTCTCCTACATGGTGGCATTACTCATAATGATCATACTATGATATATAAACTCTACCTTAGGCACTTTTGTTTTTAGTATATGCTATATTATTATTACATAAATGTCTATAGCACACATCTGCGGTAAGCATTACCAAAATTGAATTCATAAAATTCAGAAAACTGAAACATTTGATTCTCCTCCACTATAATCTTTTTTTTTTAGATTTTATTTATTTGACAGAGAGAGACACAGTGAGAGAGAGAACACAAGCAGGGGGAGTGGGAGAGGGAGAAGCAGGCTTCCCACTGAGCAGGGAGCCTGACGTGGGGCTCGATCCCAGGACCCTGGGATCCTGACCTGAGCCGAAGGCAGGCGCTTAACGATTGAGCCACCCAGGCGCCCCTCTCCTCCACTATAATCTTTAATACAAGAGCGAAGCATGGAAATCCTGGCTTTGTTCCCAATATTAGGGGAAAACATTTATTCTTTCATCATTAAGTATGATGTCAACTGTAGATTTTTTTTTAGATATTCTTTATCAAGTTGTGGAAATTCCTTCCTATTAGTATATTGTTGAGGGCTTTCATTATAACTATGTTTTCTGTTTTGTCCAATGCTTCTTCTGTGACTATTGAGATAAGAATGTGGGTCTTCTATTCTATTAATATGCTGTATTATATTAACTAATGTTGGATGTTCCTTTTTTTTTTTTTTATTTGTATGTGGTTGTCCAGTTGTTCCAGGACCATTGTTGAATAGAACATGCTTTCTCCATTAAGTTGCTTTTAGTCCTTTACTAAAGATCAATTGATTATATTGTGTTAGTCTTTCTGGGTTCTCTATTCCATTCCATTGATCTATTTGTCTATTCTTTTTTTTAAGATTATTTATTTATTTATTTATTTGACAGAGAGAGACACAGCAAGAGAGGGAACACAAGCAGGGGGAGTGGGAGAAGGAGAAGCAGGCTTCCCGCGGAGCAGGGAGCCCGATGCAGGGCTCGATCCCAGGACCCTGGGATCATGACCCGAGCCGAAGGCAGATGCTTAACGACTGAGCTACCCAGGCGGGGCTCGATCCTAGGACCCTGGGATCATGACCTGAGCCAAAGGCAGATGCTTAATGACTGAGCCACCCAGGCACCCCTATTTGTCTAGACTTCTTTCACCAAATGCCAACTGTCTTGGTTATGTTGACTACAGTACGTCTTGAAATTAGACATTGTCAGACCTCCCAGCTTTGTTCTCTTTCAATATTGTGTTGGCTGTTCTGGGTCTTTTGCCTTTCCATATAAACTTTGAATCTGTTTGTAAATGTCCATAAAATAACTTGCTGGGATTTTGACTGGGATTACATTTAATCTATGGTTCACATTGGGAAGAACTGATAACAATATTGAATTTTCCTATCCAAGAACATGGAATACCTCTTAAATCTTCGATTTCATCGTAGTTTTGTACTTTTCCTCATATAGATCTTGTACATATTTAATTTTTTGGTGCTAATGTAAATTGTGTTGTGTTTTAATGTCAAATTCCAATTATTCATTGTTGATATATAGGATAGCAATTGACATTTGTATATTAGTCTTGCATACTAAAAACCTTACCATAATTGCTTATTAGTTCTAGGAGTTTGTTGATTCTTTTAAATTTCCTTCATAGACAATAATGTCATCGGCAGTTTTATTCCTTCCTTCCCAATCTGTATATCTATTTCCTTTTCTTGTTCTTACTGCATTAGCAAGGACTTCTAGTACAATGTTGAACAGGAGTGGTGAAAGGCATCATCCTTGCCTTGTTCCTCTTAGGGGGAAAGTATCTAGCTTTTCACAATTAAGTATGATGGTAGCTGTAGGTTTTTTGTAGATGTCCTTTATCAAGTTGAGGAAGTTCCCCTCAATTCCTGGTTTACTGAGAGTTTTTATCATGAATGGGTTTGGGATTTTTTCAAATGCTTTTTCTGTATCTGTTGATATGTTCATATAATTTTTCTTCTTTAGCATGTTGCAATGGATTGCATTAATTGATTTTCAAATGTTGAACTAGCTTTGCATCCTGGAGTAAATCTCATTTGGTTATGGTGTATAATTCTTTGTGTACCTTGTTGGATTTGATTTGCTAATATTTTGTTGAGTATTTTGCATCTATGTTTGGGAGAGATATTGTTTGTAGCTTTCCTTTCTTATAGTGTATTTATCTGGTTTTGATATTAGGATAATCCTGCCCTCTACTTTCAAGAAGAGATTGGAGAGAATTGGTGTCAATTTCTTCTTCAAATATATGGTAAAATTCACCAATGAACCCATCTGGGCCTGGTGCTTTCTATTTTGGAACAATATTATTGATTCAATTTCTTTAATACATATAGGCCTATTCAGATTATCTAGTTCCCCTTGTGAGAATTCTGGTAGATTGTCTTTCAAGTAACCAGTTCATTTCATCTAGGTTATCAAATTTGTGGGTATAGAATTATCTATAATGTTCCTTTATTATTCTTTTAATATCCATGAAGTCAATAGTGATGGCTCCTCTTTAATTTCTGTTAAGAGTAACGTGTGTCTTTTTTTTTTTTCTTGGTTAGATTGGCTGGAGGTTTACTGATTTTATTGATCTTTTGAAAGAAGCAGGTTTTGGTTTTATTGATTTTCTCTACTTCTGTTTTTTCTATTCATTGATTTCTGCCCTAATTCTTATTATTTCTTTTCTTTACTTTGGATTTTTTTTCTAGTTTCCTAAGGTGAAAGCTTATTGATTTTAGATCTTTCTTCTTTTCTAATATGTATTCAGTGTTATAAGTTCTTAAGTACTGCTTTTCCTGCATCTCACAAACTTTGATAAATTGTATTTTCATATTCATTTAGTTTATATATATGTATACATATAAATATTTATATACACATATTTTATATATAATTTATATATATTTAACTATATAAATATATGTATTTTATATAATATATAAAAATATATAATATATAAAAATATATTTAAGTAGGCTCCATGCCCAGCGTGGAGCCCAACACCGGGCTTGAAGTCACAACCCTGTGATCAAGGGTCAGGTGCTTAATTGACTGAGCCACCCAGGCACCCCTCATTTAGTTTTAAAATATTTTTAAAATTTCTCTTGACCTGTGTGTTACTTAGAACTATGTTGTTTAAATATTTCAGGACTTTTGGCTATATTTATTATTGGATTCTAATTTAATCCCATTGTGGTCTGAGAGCACACATTGTATGACTTCAACTTTTAAAAACTTGTTAAGGCGTGTTTTATGTCCCAGAATGTGGTCTATCTTGGTGAATGTTCCATGTAAATTCAAGAGGAATGTATAGATCCAGTTGACTGATGATGCTAAATTATGTTAAATGATGTTATGTCACTACTGATTTTCTATGTGCTGAACGTCAGTTACTGAGTCTTCAATTGATAAAGTTGAAGACTCCCAACTGTAATCTGTTTCTCCTTGCAGTTTCATAAATTTTTCCCTCATATACTTTTATGCTTTATTGTTAGGCCACACACATTAAGGATCATGTCTTCTTGGGGAATTGACTCCTTTATCATCATGTAATGCCCCCTTTTTTCCCTGATAATTTTCCTTGCTCTCAAGCTGGCTCTGTCTGAAATTAGTATCACTTTTCCAGCTTTTCTTTCCATTACTGTTAGCCTGGCAGGGCGAGTGGGAGAGGGAGAAGCAGATGTATACAGACAAGATGTAGTTGGGTCTTATTTTTTTTAATCGTCTCTGGCAATTTCTGTCTTTTAACTGGTGTATTTATTTTTAAAAAAATTTTTTTAACTTTTTTTTTTAAAAGATTTTATTTATTTGACAGAGAGAGACACAGCGAGAGAGGGAACACAAGCAGGGGGAGTGGGAGAGGGAGAAGCAGGCTTCCCACCGAGCAGGGAGCCCGATGCGGGGCTCAATCCCGGACCCTGGGATCATGACCTGAGCCGAAGGCAGATGCTTAACGACTGAGCCACGCAGGCGCCCCTATTTTTAAATTTTTTTAAAAAAGATTTTGAGTGAGCGAGAGAGCACGCAAGTTGGGGGAGGGGCAAAGGGAGAGGGAGAAGCAGGCTCCCCGTTGAGCAGGAAGCCTGTTGTGGGGCTCAATCCCAGGACCCTGGGATCATGACCTGAGCCAAAGGCAGACGCTTAACCGACTGAGCCACCCAGGCGCCCTTAACTGGTGTATTTAGACCATTCATACTTAAACTGATTATTGGTAAAGCTAGATTACTATCTAACATATTTGTTACCGTTTTCCATTTGTTGCCCTTCTTCATTGTTTCTATTTTTGGTATTCTATTTTCCTGCCTTTTATGGTTTTAATTGGGCATTTTATGATTATATTTTCTCTCCTTTATTAGCCCATCAGTTATACTTTCTTAACTTTTTAGTGGTTGCCCTAGTTCTTGTGAAATACATTTACAACTAATCCAAACCCACTTTTAAATAACACCATACTTCTTCACAAGTAGTACAAGAGCCTTATAACAGAGTATTTCCAATTCTTCCCTCCCATCCGTGATAACATTACTGTCATTTATCTCATTTTATAAGCTATAATAACCAAATATATTATTTTGAACAGTTACCTGTTAGACCAATGTAGCATAAAAACTAAACCTTGGATTTTAGTTTGAATCACATGGAATCTACAGATCATATTTAAATCCTTACAATGTTGAGTCTTCTCACTCATGAACATGTTACCTATTTACATTTGGGTCTTCTTGTGTCTTTCAGAAATTTAATAATTTTCTCTCTATATTTTTTATTAGATTTATTCCTAGGATCATATAATTGTTGACTCCTGTTACATGACATATGCAATTACATGAGGCAATGTTATGTTTTTTTGCTTAAACCAGTTTGTTTCCTTGCAACTCAAGGAGTCCTAATACAGGTAGAATGTCAGGAAATGATGCAGAGCTCAAGAGACAGCCCATTTTGAAGGGGAAAACTAGCATACCTTAAGTGAATTGGACAAGGGGGCGATTTTGAAAAATTAAAAGCAGAAAACTGACATAATTATGCCTGCTTGTGTGCAGAGAGAAAGGAACCATTCATAAGGAAAAGGTTTGAATAGCAAGGTGAGAGGAAATGGACTAGAGCCCAGATATAGCTGAGTACTCAGCTCTATCCATGTGCCTGAGCATAGTGTCCAAGAGCAGAAGAGTGCAGTGTAGGGTAGTGGCTAATGGCTGGGTGCAGTGTAAGGTAGAATTAACCAGGTGAGCTTCGATCCATATTGCCTAAGTACAAATCCTGACTCAGCCTAACTGTGTAACCATTTAATCTTTCTGTGTCTGTTTCCTTATCTGTCTGAAGCTAATAAAAAGTAAAATAAAAAGTGAGGATAATATTGATACCTAACTCACTGGTTAGGAAGGGGGTTAAATAAGTTAATATCCAATAAAGTACTTATAACAGTGCCTGACACAGAAAGCACATAAAAATGAAGAAGCACTGTTCCCCTAGATGGATCTTCACAAGCATCTTCAAATTTCTGATTTATGTGAGTCTAAACATCCACATAGTTCTCTCAAAATTCCTATGTTCAACATCTTCTCTTTTATAATAGATTATCCAGATACCTCCAACATGCTTTCTCTTACATTCAGCAGCACCCCAGCACAGCAGAGATGCCCCTCTTCCCAGCCCGTGTCTGCCTGCCGGCTGGTACACACATACACACACACACACACACACACACACACACACACACACAAACACTCTCTCTCTCTCTGTCTCCTCTTTTGGGGGTGCCTTCTAAAATATCCCTAATTTGCTATAAAGTGAGCTATAAAAAAATTATTAACAATGAAGAAAAATCACAGCTAAGTATCAGATACTCCAAAGAAAATGAGATTTAAAATAAATTCTAGAAAGTGGTTATTTTGGGAAGGGACTGGCAAAGGGGACATATATAACATCTCATCTCTTTTAAAAAAATCTGAAGCAAATATAACTACTGAGATGTGGTAAATTTGGGTGGTGGTTATACTGTGTTTATTATTTTATTCTCTACACTTTTCCATTTGCTTGAAACATTTGAAATCATGAAAAAATATAAGTAGTTACTGTGGTAGAGAAGACATAACATGGATGTGGTTAGAGTACAGTAATTATTGTGAAAATAAGCAAGACTCACAGACTTTTTCACTTTAAAAATCTCTGAAAAATGCAGGAAAACACACACACACACGGACTGCTGCAAAAAGGATTTTTTTTTTTTTTTTTGCAAAAAGGATTTTTAAAAACAACCGTGAGGACTGTAAAGATTTATATACAGAGTGAATAGTAATGAAAAAATTCAACAAGTAAACATTTCACTGAAACTGGTTAATATGTATTTATGTATACATTTATTTATTAACAGTTGGAATAAAAGGATACTAATTTTCAAATTTTCAGAGTTTATTTATTTATAAGAAAAAATACAGAATGATTTTAACAGACAAAGTACCCAGTTCCTACTTATTTTCTTTCTTAGTGGGGAAAAAAAAGTATATGAAACACAATTGTCATGGCCTGTATTGATTAATCTTACAAGTGATGTTGACAAAACTATAAAAACCTAAACTTTAGAGAGCAGCAATGCTGCCACCGTGTGTGTATATGTACATCAGTACAAATTCAGTCAGTCTATACCCACAGAACCCCTTTTCACCCTTTGCCATTATCATTGGGCTTTCTGAAGCCCCTGCTGTTCCCGTGCTGTCAGGTCCTCCGCTTTCCCATCCCTATGCTAATGCACTGAGGTGCACCTAGATTCCAAGGGCGTGGGCTAGCTGGCACTTGATCTCAACTCCTACCCAGGAGAGGGGACGCTGCATGTCCTCCCAGCCTCCATTCACTCCTTTACTTGTATCCCCATTAGGCCTGCTTTTACTAAGATCCGTAAGAGAGCAACACGGCCTCTGCGCTAAGATGAAGAATCAGGAAATCATCGGGGCCCTTCCTCGCCCCCTGGTGGTGCACAAGGAACATGAGCAGCTGGAGGCCGCCGGCCCGGTGCAGGGTGGGCACTGAATGCACAGCCCAAGTAAAAGGGGAGATGGAGAAGCAGTGGTTCTGGGCACTGGAACAGACTGGGCAGCTGCCTGGCACTGCCTCTGACCCCCCAGAGGTTCCAGGTCTGATGAGGATCTTCAGGTCAATGTGCTCGTGATCAGGGGGCCCAAGGGAGCAATGGTGGAGGTTGGGGAACAGCACATCCCACAAGTGAAAGTCTTGACTGGGCCACACGAATTTTTTTTAATTGTAAAAATAGTAACATTACAGAAAATGTTTATAATAGGAATAAGAAATCATAGAAATGTACTGCTGCAACAGTGTTTCATGGCCTCTTCCTTCATTGACTTGACTGAGACAACCTAAGTGTCTGATCTTTTTACTTCACATTATCTCAAAAAGTAACAGTTCTGATCAGGAAGGAAGCAGGGGCAATTAAAGTGAGCAGCATTTCAGGGTCCCAGGTAAGGGGGCTCCTTTGGTAGCGCAGATGGTAGAGGCTTAGCTTGTATCTCTCCAGGCCAGAGCCCTGGGCTGGGCTCACCTGGGCTGTATGGAGACCCTGTCCCCAAGAGGATTCTGCAGACAGAAGATGCCCACCCTGTCCCTGTAAAAACAGCACAAGAAGGCAGGGCTGGTATACCTCCAACCAGGTCCCCACGGGAGCGTGATAAAGGGACCGAAAGATGTCGTTTACGGACCAAATTCTACTCAGACCCCTTCTCAGCCTGTCTTCCCCAAGTTTCTGTGTCCACCAGACTAGAAACCTTCTGAAAGAAATGTCTGAGACTTCTCCATTGCCCTTGCAACCCAGGACCAGGTAAAAGGATTAAATCATCGTCAAAGAAATCCTCATCTAGAACAGCTGCTGCCTACTGTTGGCCCAGCCTCTGGACTGCATCGTTGCTGCTGCTGCTTTTTTTTTTTTTTTTTAAAGATTTTATTTATTTATTTGACAGAGAGAGACACAGTGAGAGAGGGAACACAAGCAGGGGGAGTGGCAGAGGGAGGAGCAGGCTTCCCGTGGAGCAGGGAGCCCGACGCGGGGCTCGACCCCAGGACCCTGGGATCATGACCTGAGCCCACGGCAGACGCTTAACGACTGAGCCCCCCAGGCACCCCTGCATCATTGGTTCTGAACACGAAACCACCAAGGGGCAGTCTGGCCCAACAGTGAGTCATTTCTTCCTAGGCAAAGCGGGTCACATGTGCAAAGACCCTCTACCAGAGCCACTTGCCCACCTCCCGGCCCTCAGGGGCTGTCCCCTCATGGCTTCGGCTGAGCCATCAAGTCTTTGAGAAGATGCTATTGGGCTGCAAATGGATGGGAGGAGGTGGGTGGAAGTTGCTGGCATATTGGGGAGTGGACCAGGGCCTCTTGGGACCAAATCCTTCAAATGCAACACCTAACACAGTGTCAAGACCACAATGTATGTTCAATATTATTAAAATAACGGTTGCACGAAACTGAACTAACAAGAAACCCAAAGCAGAAGAAAAGCTCCAGGGGAAGGAAGTGTGTGAGTATGCATGGGGGAGGGCTGCTCTGTAACTAGGTTGGGTCTGGAGCCCTTGCCACTCCCCAGAACTTCCTGGGGCTACTATAATGCCTTCTTCCATACACAGAAGCCTTGGAGGCCTAAGTGACCTCTGCACTTGGAGGGAAGGGAAGTGAGCAGACTGAGCATGGGGGTATGTGGTTAGACTAAGTGTCGGGGGTGGGAGAGGCGTCACACAGCTCAGAGGCTGCGCAGGGTTTCATTCCCAGCTGTCAACTTTTGAGATTCCTCCAGGGGCCGACACTGATCCCAGCCTGGCTGGGCTGCTGCGCCCTGTCGCTCTCAGGAGCAGAAGGCCAGGGCAGGCAGCTCCCTACCCCAGGGCCAGTCACATTTCTCTTACACAGGTAATCCATATTCATTATGGAAAAATGCCACATCGCTCTTTATTGGATGCTAGTGCCAACACTGGCCCCCTTTTCTCCGTGCACAGGGGCACGTGGGCAAGGGGCTCCGTCCCCCGGCCGGGATGCAGTGGAAGCCTGGCCCCACTCCCAATCTCCTAGGGCCAGCACCCTCCTCAGTGCCTGGGGCTGCTTGCTCAGGTTTGTTCAAACTCCTGTTCACAGTAGCCTACACTGAGGGGCTGGGCCTGGACACCTCGCCTGCAAGAGGACATGAAGAAACAGGGCGAGATGAGCCACTGAGACAGGGTCAGTCCAAGGCCCCCGCAACACCTCTACCACAACCAGCAGTCTCCCCTTCCACTCCCCCAGTGCATCTTGAACTGCCACTGTATACCAGAATTACTCAGGGATCTCATTTCCAGAGATTCTTACTTGGCCTGGGCTCACGTGTTGGCAAGAATCTGCATTCTGAACAGGCGCCCTACAGGGACATCCGGGAATTTGGGGGGACACCTCTTTCTAACCCGCCTCTGTACCCGAGTCCCAAATAACGCAGCACCTTCAGAAAAGAGCTGATGCCTAGGGGTGCCCAGTGCTCTTGGCCCACCGAGCCCCCCTATAATGGCTCAAATGCTGTAAATGCAGTGGCGGCGGGGGACCAACGTGCTGTCCTGTTCACGCACGGGGTGTGGACATGAAATCCCGTTTAGCCTCACAAGTTCCAGGATGTGACCAGTCTCCATAGGGGACCCCTGGGCATGCCTTCTTTATTATTCAAACGAGCAAGGTGCGTAGGGCTGGTAGAGAACTAGCTCAGTCGCCCGGTGAATTACCCACAGTTGAGGCCTAGACCTTGCCACGGCTGGCTCTCAGGCCTGCACTAGGCTGCGTCCTCCAGGTCCTCAAGACTTAGTCGATGAATAAATCAGTGAAATGACCACCTTATGCAGGCCCATCCCCAACAGTTGCATGGGTGCCAGGAGAGCCCATAAAAGCATGGCCATGGCTAAGAGCATAGACTTTGAAGTTGGCTTGGATCAAATTCTGGTTCTGAGTGATTTGGGGCTTTACATTAACTTCTCTGTGCCTCAGCTGCCTATCTCTAAAGGGAGGATAAAACTGCCTACCTTCCAGAGTTATGGTTAAGATTCAATGAAATAAGGCCCATAAAGGGCTCAGCACAGTGCCTGCCACAAAGTAAGCCTCTGTCAGCATTCGCTATTGTTTTTCCTGTAAGTCCTCAATCCGCCCACCCACTGTGGGAAGGCCCCAACACGGCCTGCTTGCTTACCTTAGGAGCTCACAGCGGAATTGTGTCAAACGTTTAAAGGCAAAGTCCAGGCTAGTCACCAACTTGTTGCTCCACAGCCTCTCAGCAACAGCCCCTGCCCTGGGCCTAGAGGGAAGGGTCACGCACCAGGTTGGCTCCCTTTAAGGGAGCCGGACACTCACAGGCTGCTGCCTCTTATTTAGGCACCCTGCACTCAGGGCCAAGGTCATTCAGAGCGACAACCTGGCTGGGGGGCTCCTGGGGACTTCTAGGGCTCAGCTCCATCTTCATTAAGAGGTGGATCATGATCCCACTCCCATCCTCTCCCAGAGATATGGAACCAGAGTAAGTTGTAAAGGGATCATGAACTGTTATTGACAGTAGCAGCAGGTGCTCTCAAAATGTACAGCTCCTTCTTTCTCAGGCCTGGAAGGAGGGCACTTGTCTGGGGGCGACTAGACAGGAGCGAGTCTATAAGGAAGAACCCATGCCCAGAAGCTCAACCACCCACATCCTCAGGAAGCCCTTACCAGAGTCTGGGGGCCAGATTGGTGCTGTCCACGTACTCCCCCCACATACAGGCCTCTCCACCAATCACGAGAGCCTTCTGCTGAGGGCTACCTAAGGGGAAACAAGGACCAACAGGCCGCTGCTGGTGGGGGGGGGGGGGGGAGGTAACCCTAGGGTTTCCCCCCAACCACCTTCCTAATGTAGGCCCCTCTCCAGAGAGCTCATATCTCATCTCACCTGAAAGGTCTAGCCCAGACCCTCCTGTCTCCCGCTCTGTGCACCAGCCCAGCCTCCTCTGGTCAGCAAGGAGAGCTCCCTGTTTTCACCTTTAAATTCCAGGGGCTCCACCATGTAGATCTGTCTCCAGTCAGGGCCATAAGTTATATGATTCAGGTACCAGGGGGCAGAGAGCAGGGCGCGGAAGCCAGCTCCGGTGATCAGCTCCATCTCCTTCGTATAACGTACCGGCTCCTCTTCTCGCCATACCTGAATGATTGTATCTGGCCGAACCTGTCAGAAAATTAATGGCACATCGCTGAGATTTCTGGCCCACGTGCTTATACAAACAACCCAGGCCAAGGGATATGTGCCCACTCTGCTCTCAAGCAGCTAAGCATTTCTCTGTGACTCCTAACCCCTGGGCGCCTAGCACAGAACAGAAGCCAAGGACTCTGTAGGCCCTAGGAATCCTCCCTGCTGCCTCCACCCCCAGTCCTTCTGCAGCCTCCTTGTCCGGAATGAGACAGTAATACTGGCTGTGAGCTAAGGGAGACAAGCAGTGGGAGACAAGCAAGGGAGACTCATCAAGAGCTACCATGTCCAAGAATCTCCAGATGTTTCTGATGAGACAAGGTTCCTGCAGAGCCCCTGCATTTGGCAAGAGGCTGGGACCTAACTGATCAACAATGAAGGAGAAAGTAGCCCTGCTCCCAAACCTGGAAGACCCTAGTCTATGACTCAGAAAGGAAAAGCCAACCGAGCACGCCAGTCTCAGGAATCCTAAGTAACCCGGCAGCAGAAATAACTCTTGATCAGTTTGTGGTGAGGGAAGAGAGACACATGTTCTGACACTCACACCCAGGGCTTAGACCTCTGTGACCTTTCTGGAGGGGAAAGGAGAGATGGCCCCTCAGTGCTCTGAATATTAAAGCCTAATCCAAACCCAGGGAGGACCAGTCTGTGCAGAGGCAGAGAAGGGCTGAGAGACCAGAAGGAAGCACTGTAGGTGGCTCCTTCTCTCTCTGCCCCTGGCTCACCTTTACTTTATTATCAAACACCTCCTGCCACACCACATAGCCCTTGCCATAGGCAGAGACGATGTTCAGCAGCCTGGAGAGTAAAGAAAGGGTCTGCTCAGCTCAAATAGGTTCTAGGCTGTTGGTGCCAGTGCTCAAGGGGTTGAGGCTGCCTAGGGACTCGCTCCTGATTGAGCAGTGTCTTCCCCAGTTGGGAACTGACTACTCCAAAGTTGAAAAGATAGGACAAAGTACCCCTCCAAGGGCCTAGAGAGTGGTCAAGCAGGGCCTGGCCCTGGTATGGAAAGGGAGGACTGCACAGGAGGTAACCCCAAGAAACCCCGCCCACCCTCTTTCCTTCCTCACGTCTGTATGTAGAAAGACTCCAGCTCCTTGAAGTCATTACCAAAGCCTTGCTTCTTCATAAAGGCCTGGATATCTGGGTTGGACTTCCTGAATCCCAAGAGAAAATGAAGATTAATTCTTTCAACATCCTCAAAGTCCAAAGCTTGGGGATTAGTCACCTGGCCTCCCACAACTTCTTTTTTCACTTGAAAAACCAATCAACTTCGGATCTCAGAGGCCCCAAATATGGCAGGTGTGGCTGAACAAAGCTGTGTGAAGGGGGCCACTGACATAGGCTGAGCAAGGAGGAGTTTCGACCCCAAGAGCTTTCAACTTAAACTCTCAACAAGAACACATATTAACCTGTCTGGTCTCCAGCATGTGGCTCTGAGGTCTGGTCTGGGGCTCTGGCACACTGGATTCTGGCTTCCCTGTTTAACCCCCCGCACTCAGGCATATTCTGCTCTTCTCATTTATTCTTTATTCCAGCTGGATGTTAAGTGTTGCTGTTACCTGCTGCAGCTCCCTCCCCCAAGAACGTTTACATTTTGTTCACATTTCTTCCTGGAATGTTTTCCCCCTCCTCCACTTCTCAGAAAAGCCTATTTCACCCAGATCCAGCTCTAATGTCCACTTCTCAGAGAAGCCCATCAGCCTCTTTTGAGCAAAGTAGATCTGAAGGTTTGGACCTTACACTTTAATACTGACTAGACACTTTCATACATTAGTGTCAAATTCATCTGTGTCTTGACCCTTCAACCAGACTATTTTACAAAAGCGGGGATTATTTTTCTCTATCCTGGACTTTCCCAAGACAATTCTGTTCCCAGACCTGGTTCTTCCCTAAGTATATCAAGAATATGACAGGAAAAAGGGACAGTTTCACATTCACAGCCTTGCCAAAATCAGGGAAGGCCCTGATGTAGGTGGAGAGAGGAAAGGCCCAAGGCCTGAGCCATCTGGACGGAGACAGATTGTTCTCAGAGGTTAGCCCCTGAGGAGCACCTAAGGTAGGTAGCCTCTTAGGAGCTAACCTCTATTCTGAGTGAGCAATTCATCAGGCAGGGATGGGAAGATCAAAGGGATCATACCAGCAGGTGAAATCAACCTCATCTCCTCCAAGGTGAAGATAAAAATCCGGGAAGACAGAGCTGACCTCCAGAAAAAATGTGCTCATGAATTCATAAGTACTGTTGAGAATGGGATTCACTGGTCCAAAGGTGCCAGAGGGATGAGACCCAGAGTAGCAAGGAGTCAATAATCCAGGGACACCTAAGCCGACAGAGAATCCCACACAAGTGTCACAAATACATAGACCCCCACACTGTCATATACTTAAGGACATTAAGCTGCACAAAGTAAGATAATCATGTTCATAAACATTACATGTACATAGGTAGGGACCATCAGGCACTCACAGACGCTGGTGATCATGAGCTTTTAGTCACAAAGAAATAAGTATATCCACAATCAGAGACAGAGATGGGTTACTGCCAGACGGCTATCAACACACACACTCTAGCCTTGACACACAGCAGGGCTCACCTTTGTTCCCAAAGGCCGCTCTCCTCATACTGCCTTTAGGCAGCAGAGAGAGACTGCCTGATCCAGCCAAACTGGCAAGACCCTTCTTCCACTCTAGGGCAAAACTTGCAAGAGCATCATTAAGACAAGAACATCTGAGAAGAATCTGCCCATAGTTTAATAGTAAGCAGTGGCCTCCTTTGTCCAAAGTAAGTTCTGCCTACCTCAAGTCCCAGGTGGAAGGAGCTGATGGAAAACATTCTTCCAGGGACCAAGGCCGGGGCATGCCGCATCCAAGAGTCAATGCCCTGAAGCCCCACCGAGGGGGATCAGTAGACTCTTCCTATCTGACTTTATTCTTACCTGGTCCCCAGGACAGAGTGTGGCCAGGAGTGTCAAACTCTACCAACACACGGATACCCCGAAGCCGTGCATATTCAATCACCTCCCTCACATCCTGTGCTGTGTAGATATGGGTGGCAGGATTGTACGACCCCTGAAAGGCACAAGACACCCTTAACAATGTCATTATCTGAAGGCTAGCAGAGTAGAAGATACTCAAAATGCCTCCAGGACTCACTGTATATCAGGAAATCTACCCACAGCTCTTTGGTATCAGGGACTATCTCCAAGGATCTTTATCATAATTTCCCATAAGCTAGCATAATTTCCCATATGACACTCTTTACCTGAGTGTCATAATGCCAGTAAGACAACAAGGTAGGCAGGCAGCAGAATATAAACAAACAAAAAGAAAATGAGACCAGGAGAGATTATCTGTCAGAGAAAATTAATGGCAAAGTTTGGACTCAAACTTAGGTCTCCTGGTCCAAATCCAGTGCCCTTCCCCTAAGTCAGTGTGTCCCTCAAACTGGCTGGTGAGGATGAGAGCCAGTGTCCTTGCCAGCAGGGCCACAGCCCAGGCTCAGACATCAACCCACAAACTTGCTCTTGGAGAAATTAAGATGTACCTTTCTGGTGAGCTCTGGAAAAGTGAAGCTGTCATATGGGAAAGAAGAGTCATCGACCAGATGCCAGTGGAACACATTGAATTTATTGTATGCCATGACGTCCTGTAGATCAGAGCACACACTGTGAACCCATCAGAGCTTCTCCAGTTTCGGCCTCAAACTTGGGAAGGTAGGCAGACTGGTAGGCTGCTCCACATACCCCACCAGGCTCAATCTGCACCAGCTTCCTGATCAATGTTTATAGGGTCTATCTATCAAATCTTCCCATCAGGGAATGCCTTACCATAGAGGGAAGGAAGACCTAGCACATTTCTTCTTCTCCCAGGGCACATCCAAAGATGTCTGACAGAGGCATTATCTCCTCTTTTTTAGCCACATTGAGAGGACAGCCGCAACTATGTGGTACCCTGGTTTTCCAAAAGCACCACCATGCCCTGAAGACTAATAGGTCTTACTGCCATTTGTTCTGGGTTGTCTGACTAACATTTATCCAAACTGTGAAGTCTATGGTTGAATTTAGTAGCGCCATAACCCATAAATCTCAGAAGCCAAGACTGATGGATGTGTCCCCTCCTTTGGTTCCAGAAGAGGAGCAAAGGAAAAGGTAGACACATGAGTTGGATCAGCAACTGTAAGATAAGACTGCCCATCAAACTTAAGATAGTTAGGAACAGGGCGCCTGGGTGGCTCAGTTGGTTAAGCGACTGCCTTCGGCTCAGGTCATGATCCTGGAGTCCCTGGATCAAGTCCCGCATCGGGCTCCCTGCTCGGCAGGGAATCTGCTTCGCCCTCTGACCCCATCCCCTCTCATGTGTTCTCTCTCTCTCATTCTCTCTCTCAAATAAATAAATAAAATCTTTAAAAAAAAAAAAAAAAAAGATAGTTAGGAACATCCTGAGCTATGGCTTTTGAACATCTCTTTCCTATGACCTTGTCCGTAACTAAGCTAAAATAAGCTTGGCTTGATCAAAGAAGCCAATTCCCCAAACCACCTTCTATATTCCTGGAGATAACCTGGACATTGATCCAGAGCAGCCAGTGGGGTAGATTTAAATCACTCCTTTTTTTTTCTTTTTTGTCTTAGAGCGGGTCATCTTTTCCATTTTCCCTAGGAGCTCAGGAAGTTACATACATTCCCTCTGCAACTCTTTAGGAATATGGCAACTGGTCTACCCCTTGCCCCATCACCCCGAACACTAAGGGCAAAGATGGCCTTAAGGCCTGGGTACCAGAGTGTCCAGGATGCTAGTCAGTGGCAGGTAATGGCGAGCCGTATCCAACAACAAGCCCCGGTGAGAGAAGCGGGGAAAGTCTTCAATCTCGGTCTTGTTGATAAAGAACTGTGCGGACCAAACATTGAACATATCAAGATTCAAAGGGAACTCACCATGGGGGTGGAGGGGAATGAGGAAAAATCTCCTGATCCTTCAAAAGCCAATCTATGACTGTTCTGCAGAGCAACTATCTCCCCAAATGCCCCACATCTCAACTTAGGCGACCATAAGCAGGCTCCTGTCAGAGGGTAACGGTCCCCTGCTAGCCAGATATAACTGTCCCACACACTGCTCAGCCTACACATTCTGGATTTTCACTGTTAATCTGTTTATTTTCTTCAAAGCAGTGTGGTCTCAAGGTCATTACTAAATAATGACTCAGGGGAACTAAATTACAGTGATTACAAACAGGCCCAATCTACCAAACCGGTTTCCACTCATGTCTCCTTCTAACTCTTGTTGGGGCCATCATGAGCCACCAGGACTCTGTCTAAGACAAAGTAAGTTATTCCCAGGATTCTCAACATTTGGAGCAAATCCCCAGAGGTATAAAAGGAACCCTTTCGGAGGGCCCCCACTCACCGTGCCCTCAGGAGATCTCCAAACAAGCTGGCTAAAAGTCTCCAGACCTATGGGGAAGTAGAGAGAGTAAAGGCTTAGGGATGTGGGAAAAGAGATGCACCCATTTGGAAGGTTCCTAACGTGACAGAGGAGAATGCCTGGGCACATGGTAAAGTGGATATAGTACAGGCTTGATGAGTCTCAACACGGACGCAAAGGGGATACTAGGAAGCCAACATCTGTTTTTACTCTGCATTTTATTTTGGGAGGTGGCAGTGTAAGGGACTTTAGTGCCTCTCCTAGGAACACACTAACCCTCAAAATCCACATACCTCTTATCCATATTTCCTAAGCCTTGAACTCACAAGAGTATTAAGAGAGGCCAAGATGTCTGCTTATGAGTACAGAGGCAGGGACAAACCAGCTCACACGGATTAAGGCTTTCCAAATTAATACTGATCAGGAGCTAAGGGAGCTGAGAAAAAGGGGTCCTCAATCTACTGCCCCTTCTATTATCCAAGACTGAATTGTGAAAAAGTAGTCATAAGCTGAAGTTTCCAAGGAGCTTGGGTCCACAGCTGGACCGTGAAGACAAAGAATCATCTACCTTTCCTCTTGAGAAGGGAACTAGCTATAGAGACCTGAGATATGGTAGGGAGCAACGGCCCCAGAAGGACTGCCCCAGTCCACTGGACACAAACTCCTAGATTCTAGCAAGGCCCAAGGGCAGGCAGGCTGAGTCCAGAGTGTTGTATGTTCTCAACAACTGGAGCCCCTCTTCTGAAAACGCAGCAGAAGGATTTCCAGAGTCCCAAAATTTCAGCATGAAAGAATCTGAGGTCTTAGCGGTCACTTGGCACCTACTTCGAGGCAGACTGCTCTTACATTGTTTTGGCTTCTATTTTGATTCTGACACCCAGAGTTCTGGAGTCCCAGATTTCCCCCTGCCCCAACCTGACTAATCACAGCACCTGCACAAAAGGTATAGAGAGAGCAGAGAAGGGAGTCAGCTCCCTGTTTCTCCCAAACACAGGAGAGGAGGAGAGGAGGGGTAAGGGAACAAAGATGAACCAAAACAAGGTCTGAAATTCTGTGAGAATTTCCCTCCTCATTCACCAGCAGGGGCTTTGCAAAAGTAGTAGAGGTATTTGGCTAAGTCTATATCTAAGGACCAAATACCTTTTCAGGAAACCAAGAGGAAGGGCAGAGGCCCATCACATGTTAGCTAGTAAAGTTCCAATTTTCTCCTGAAATACTATAGTTCTACATGACTTATACTATTTACTTCTTTTTGACATTTATCTATTTCTTGTGATCAAGTTTTCCTTTTTAAAGAACCTTTTCAATTACGTGTGTTTCGTGAGAGCTGAACAGGCAGTGTTTGTGGCAGAGTCCCAAGCAGCCTGTTCCCTGCTGGCACCCGGAACATCAGCCTGCAGGATGTCTCACTGCTTCCCCAGAGCACCTGCCCAGGAGAGCTGCTGCCACCATTGCACGGGCTGACACCTGCCAACTTCCAGAGACAGCTGTAAGGAGAACAAGCCCTTCAGGGAGATGGGGAAACACTCCAATCGGTCTGCATAAAGAAAGCTTCCTACACTGAGGATACGTGCTGGGCCCCCAGTCTTGTCCTCCCAACCCACCAATGCCAACCTTCCCACTTCATCCCTCACTTTCTCTCCCAGCATCAGTCCCCATGTTACCTCGGAGAGCTCCCCAGACAGTCTCAGAGAGGAGGAAACAATGATCATCATTTATGGTCAGGGTGTCTGAAACGACAGGAATGACTCCATTGGTTAAGGACTTCTACTCTCAGATTACAGATCACACGTCCTGTGTAAATCCTTGGATTAAAAAACAACAGTAAGATCACATTTTTTTTTTTCCTTTCAAAGAGGAGACATCCCCAGAGCAGAGCAACTGCAGGTCAGCTAGGCTTGGGTAAGAGTGGGAGGGTGGTCTCCCAGAGGCTCTGTGGGCCCTAGAAGATAATGCACGAGGAGGGTCAGGCTAGAGAAGAAAAGTACCACCTGCCTTGTGGTTCAGTCTACCCCTCCAGAAACATGAGTTCCTGCCAGCCCTTAGCTGAAAGTATGAGGCGGACAGGGATGCTTGGAGGATGTGGCCAGGTTACAGTGTTCCCAAAGCCTTTGTAATCACCCTCCTTTCCCTTTGTCTCCAGGCTTCATTTAGCTACTTCATCCAAGAATGTGAGGAGGAAGCCAAGACTTGAACGTTCATTTTGGAGATTGAGAAGTTCCCCGATACTGCTGCTTAGGGAGGACAGGAGGCATCACAGGGCTCATGACTTGACTTTATTCAGTCATTATGTCCAAAAACATTATGACCAAAAACTCCTTCTCTCCCCAGAGTGGGGTCTCTTAAAGAAAATCAGCAAAGTGTACAAACTCCTAAAACGGCAACAGAATTACACGCAGTCCAGAAGGCAAGTGTCCTGTGGGACTCCGTGAAAAGCCACTGTGACGTTCCACAGCCAACCTTCAGACACTGGTTAGAGTGCGTATGAAAAATTGACCTTCTGTGGCTCTCAGCCCTTGATGACCCGGGGTCTCCACAGTCCTGGAGGGCTGTAGGCCTAGCATCGGGAACTTAGGTCAGACCAACCCGAGTTACAGCCCCAGACAAGTGCTTGCTCTCTACAACAGGGAACAGGGTGGTACTTACAGTTTTCCACCGACTCCAAAGAAGGAAGCTGGTTACATCCAGGAGTGACCACAAGGATAACCAATGAATTCTTCTCCGGTGCATGCTGTTTTCCTGAAAGGACAGGGAAACTCAGTGTGGCTGACCTGCCACCAGAAGCAACAGGCAAAATCAAGGTCCTACAGGAAGGTCCCTAGCTCTAGCCCCTCCCACTCGCATGCGTGTGGGAAGAGGCACGGGAGGAGAGGGCATCTAGGGAGGAGGGGGCATCTAGGGAGGAGAGGGCATCTAGGGAGGAGAGGGCATCTACCCTCGGCACAGCCACTGCCTCATCACCTGCTCCACCTTCTCGTTTTGGTTGTGTCGCCCTCTCTCCCCAGTAACCTGCCCTGACCCACGTATCAATGATCTGGCAGCAGTTCTTTGTAACCAGGGCTCTATACTTCTAGTTTGGTACAGTAAGCACGATTCCAATACTTTGACAACTGCTTTTAAACTAGAGGCAGCTTGAGGGCATTTCTACTCAAAGCGTGGTCTGCAGATTAGCTGCTGACTTGCAAACTGCAATACTGGTTGAAAGGAAAGGTACTGATAGATAGGAAGCTTATACAATGCCAGAATGTAAATCAATTATGTCAGAATAAACACCCTGTTTAGTCCTAACATTTTTCATAACACATTTTTTTGATGAAGGGAATAGTTTCACATTCCGGTGTGTGTACCTCTCCTCTCAGTGCAGACTCTCGCTTGAAGGAGCACTGTTCTGGAGGGCTCCAGGTAAAAGGTTTCCAGCTTTGTAAAAGCCCAGGAGCTGATGCAAGCAGATGAAGCGGATGACCAGAGGAGCTCCTATGCAAAGGGGGCCTGAGATCATCGAGCTGGTGCCCCAGCAAAGGTACATGGTTACCAGCCCATCCTGCTTCCTTCCCTCTTCCCAAACAGGCTCTCTGTCTGAGGCAGTCTTCTGCCCAACAGTGGAAAGCCACTAAGTATGAGTCAACATCTAGCATAGTTCTTCAGATGTACCCCACCCCCCCAAAAACATACAGAGCCAAAGCCAAAATACTAATGCACCATCCCTTCCCATCCACCTAATGGTTCTTCTTTGTGACCTTCAAGGTGGTTCTGATTATACTGCCCCAAGCCTGACCTCAATGAACTCCTTCTTTCTATTCTTTTCTGGAACCACACTGGCACCACAACCATGACTTCCTATAACCACAAAGTCAGGGATAGGATGGCCTGGGAAAAGGCAGGGAGAGAGAATTCAGAACCAAACTGGATCCCAAATGTTATCCATCTCTAGGGCAGAAGTAACCCAAGAGCCTTGAGCCATTTCCAGAAAGCCTGCTCAAACTTCCTGAGCACTACCACATGGCCGCATCTCAGCTCTCGGGCTCTCCAAGAAGCAAGTCAATAAGGCGCCCTTTTCTATCATCAAGAACAAAATGTATTCTTTCCCCTCCTTGAAAATATCCTGCATCCCACACTAATACCTACCTAAATCCTGCAGGGAGAAGGGAATTTGAGGCTACTCTGGGCCAGGCCAACTCACAACTCCATTCTAAACCCTGAAAACTCATCTCCAACAACAGAGAACAAACAGACTGTCAGGGCAGAGACTACCCTCAAAGCAGAATCTGTAGGGCCCTCCCAAGCTCCCCAAGCAGACAGGCCATCTCTACAAACCCCCAAGACCAAGGAGGACTTAACTGAGGGGTAGGAGCGAAGAAAACTATAAAAGAATATTCTTCCTTAAACTATGCCCTCATCCCTTGCTACCTTGCCCCCACTCCAATCCCATATATCACAAAGCCCTAATATCAATATGTGGAGAGCTCATCTGCATACTACCCAGGTGGCCATCCAAAAGAGGGCAAAGTCCTGAGCTTTAGTGTTAATTCCCTGGACCTCAGCCTACGAAACTGAGGAGAAATCACAACTATCCATGTGCAACTGCCACAGTCACTGTCCTAATGACATTTAGAGGCTGCACAAACACCAGGTTTATCTGAACTATTGCCTGGAACATAAAAAAAAACTCTAACTTCTGTTGTTGCTAATATTTTTTTTCCTAAAACACACCTGCACTCTGTCCTCTAAATCCAGAGTCTTTTCAGGGGGAGGGTTGTAGACTCCTTACAAGATCTGATGAAAATAAAAATGAAAGGACTTTTTCCCCTAGAACAATGGCCCTTACTAAGGGCTCATCCCTCTAATCTTATGGTGAAGAATCTGTGTCCTAAGCGTTCTCAGTGACTCATTTGGGTTTGGGCTGATAAAGGAGGTAGAGTCATGGCTGCTATTTAAACAAGCCATGAGGGGGAAGGTCTGGGGGAGGTGGCAATGTGAGAACTGGCAAAACAGGAGGGGCACTGGGTCATTTAAAAGGATGTAAATAGCGTATCATCATTGTGGTTTTCTGCCTCCAAGCTGCTACCTTGAAGCAAGCAGGAAATAGGCAGGGGACAGGCCAGCTTCCTCCACACGCACCCACATGCTCTGCACTGGGAAGAACTGAGGTGTAGGAAGCATGGCATGGCACACTCACAATGAGCCCGGCTGGCACAACAGGAAATTCTGAAGCCTCAAGTGCTCAGGAAGAAGCATGGCAAACAGAGCACTGAGTTGGGAAATCAGGAAAGATTGGTTCTGGTTCTCCTGCTGCTAAGCTGAGCGAGTCTCGGGACTCCTATTTTCTCCCCTGCAAACAATGGCAAGATAGGACCACATTCCGGCTACTCCTCCAAAGAGGTAATACTTGGTGACTCCACACACAGATAGTATGCTCCAAGGTCCCAGTCCATGACCATTACTTCCTATCTCTATTGCTTCCCCATTCCCCTGCTTTCATGTACACCTGCTCTTTTCCTCTGGTTCACTGAAAAGTTTGCACCTTCTAAATTTAGGAAGGGGAAAACATTCAAACAGTACAGAAGTGTTTACAACAAAAAAGCTAGTT
Source organism: Halichoerus grypus (assembly GCF_964656455.1). Classification (NCBI taxonomy): domain Eukaryota; kingdom Metazoa; phylum Chordata; class Mammalia; order Carnivora; family Phocidae; genus Halichoerus; species Halichoerus grypus. The sequence goes on along the minus strand of NC_135719.1, from coordinate 42,836,340 downwards.
ACCTTTGGCAGCCCTCCCCTTTCAGCATCATTTAGCCTACACAGACAGGTCAGCTCTGGACATGGAACTCTTGAGACCCTTTTTCTACCACAGTCCTGCTGTTGAACTTCCTCCAGATGCCAGTGCTATGACCCTTCCATTACTCTTCTGTTCTCAGTTCTCTCCCATCTTCACTTCCCTCCCTGCTGGCCTAGGTGTGCTGATCCATCACCTCAAACACAACCTAGCCAGGGCTCTCAGCAACCTGTCCTTTTCTTCTGCTGCATCCAGTGGATCAATTAACATCTGCCTTCTGTGCACCTACCCTGGCTACTGCATCCTACTGGAAGGAAGAGAGAATGTCATGGAACAGCAGGATTGGGCTGCTGTAAAATCATGGTCTCTCATCTTGGCTGGGCCCTGATGCTGCTGCCCTGAACATCTCCCGTCTCCACCACTGCTTTCTGCTATTCTCCGCAAGAGCTATTTCAAATTTGAGCCACTTTCTTCAAGTCTGTAACTCGATCACCACCACCCTTACTCTCAGTAGACAATCAAAAGAGCACTCCCATCCATCTCTACTTCCCCTCTCCTCCCTGACAAAAACACCTGCAACATACGCCTGGTTTTTATCTTTGCCTCCTATCCTGGTGGAAGGGGTTTCCTTTCACCTGTGCTCTGGATCTCTCCTCAGTCTCCTTTTGTATAAATGACTTCCCTTTTCCCCCAAATCTTCCAATTATTTCTTTCTACTGATCCTTTCCCACTAGCATTCAAATATTTGCAAGTCTTCCTGGTTTCAACTCCATGTCATCTCCAACAGATTCTTTCTTTTGTCTTCTGGTCCCAAAGAAACTCCAGAGAAAATGCAGCCTAAGCAGTTAGGTGCTGAACTTCAAAGCCATACAGACCTGGGTTCAAATCTTAGTTCCAACACCTTCTAGCTGTGGGACCCTGCGCAAGTTATTTTCCCTCTGTGCTGCAGTTTCTTAACCCAAAAAATGGGGATCGTGATTGGTAACTACCTTACTGGGCTGTTGGGAAGATTAAATGAGTCAGTGCATGTAAAAGGCTTAGTCAGTGCCCAGACACAGGTGCTCATGGAGTTGGCCAACCTTAGTCCTCTCTTGGTAGCCACTTCTGACATCCTTATCTACTCCTTAGTCCACTATAACATGGCTTCCTTTTCCTCCACTCCTCTGCAAATGCCTTCACCAAGGTCCTCTGGTTCTACAACTACATTCAAGGGACCCCAATTCATTCTTCATTCATTCATTCAACAGTTATTTACTGAGTGCTTACTATGTGCCAGGCTGTTCTAAGTGCTGGGGACACAGAGTGTCCCAACACGGTGATCAAAACAGACAAAAATCCCTGCTGTCCCAGAGGTAATATTCTGGTGGCCACTCACTTCTTCGGGGACCTCCTGGCAGCATCAGACATCCCTGATGTTCATGAAACTAAACTCCCTTAGCTTAGGGGACACGTCTCTCTCTTGGTTTTCCTTCAAGCTCCTTGAATATGCTTCCTCATTCTCCCCTTCCTTCACCAGCCCCTACATGCTAATGTTCCCCAAAGTCTCTAGGCTTCTCTTTTTCTCTTCACTTACACTCTCCTTGGACAATGTCATCCACCCCACAGTTGGTTGATGATTCACAAATCTACCTTTCCATGCCAACTCTTTTTCTGGGACTCTAGACTCATAGGCCTACACTCAAATAGCTTAAAAGCCCTTCAAATCTTAAATACTAAGTTGAACTAACTCTTCATTCCTCTTCCTGGCTGATCTTCTCTCAGTTTGATAACAGTACCATCTATTGATTTATCCAGACCAGAAACCTCTTCCTTCTCTCATCTTTCTGAGTAGATGAAAAATTCACGCCCCCATAATATTTACCGATGGCCTACTATGTGTCAAACACTGTGCTAAGCACTGAGATTACAACACTAAAAAAGAAAGACCCAACCAAGTAAGTCTAGTTATAACAAAATCCTTATCTCAACATCTTTACCACCCTCCCACCCTCACTGAGTCAATGCCTTAATTCAGCCTCTGGTAAATTCTCACCTGAATGACTAAAAAAAATCCCCCAGTTGTTCTGCCTCCATATATACCCCATTTCAATCTACCGTCCTCTGTGAGCTTTTAATATGAAGATCTTTTCTCTGCTCCTGTGCAGGAATTCTCACGGTAACACAATGAACTCTTTACAGGATCCTGAAAATGCCACATTTTCTCCATACTTTCCTTTGCACATATTGCTTCCTCCAAGTGAAGCAAACTTTGCATTGCCTCCACATCTCACCTAATTATGAAATAGCTGATTCTTCCTTTTATAAAACTTTTCTGTCATTCCCCCACCCTTTCCTAAGAGACCTTCCTAGTAGATCATGAAACAACGTATACATACATTTTTTCATAACACTTATCTTAATATATGCTGTTTATTTGTCTATCTCCTCACCGAGGCTGTAAGTTCCTCAACAGCAGGGGCCAATCTCAGGGCCTTTGTATTTCCAGTGCCTGACACACGGTAGTCATTCAATAAATGTTTGCTGAAAAAATGAATGATGCTAGAATTAAAAAATGCACATTTAATGCTATGTATGCATAATGATTGTGCTACATGATAATCAGGCATAAATGGCAAGTAGTTAATGGAGAGATTACTTTTATACGCCCAAACCTAGTATTTGTGAAGTCCTGGGATTAGGGTGGGGAATGGTAAGAAGACCCCCAGGCATACAGAAAGTGCCTTTTCAGGCACTGCTTTGAAGAACCGTGGCTCCATTAATCCAAAGATTCAGGTCTTTCTACTCTCTGGAAGGGAGCGCCCATTCCTGCATCAGGGTACCCAGAAAATATGTCTTTACCTCAGTGCACAATAGCTTTTCCTTGCACCCAACCTGCTCCTCCATGAACCAAAATATTCCCATCATATCAATGTGTTTAATTCACAGGATTTTAGCAGCATGGAGAAAACATTCGTTTTGGTTATAAAGTGGCATTGGTTTGGCTTCTGGAGTGGACACTAGGAAAGTCAACCCAGCCTAGGCACCTTCCTGCTCTTTCAGGTGTATCCTGCCCTGCTGTGTCCTGGTATTCTCCTAGGCTGGTGCCCTGTCGATTCTCCATGTCCACATTGTTCCCCTCCCCCTCCCACCTTTATCTCTGTCATATCCAGGCTTTCTCTCCCCATATTCAGTCTAATGAAAGCCCTAGAAATCATTCATTTACCACTCATTTCTTCATTCCAACCAGGATATATTGAGCATTTACTGTACGTCTGGAACTGTGCTAGGTGCTGGGGCAGTTCAAAATAAAAACAAGCCCAGTCCTTGCCCTTGAGAAGCTCACAGTCTAGTAGGAGAGACAAATACAAACAACAATTACAAAGCAGTGTGATTAGGGTTAAGGGTGGATATTATAGCTACCTCCAGAAAGGAAGGGATGCTTCACCTTGGAGAGGATTTCTGAGCAGAACCTTGAACCCTGAGATGGTGTTTGCCAGGCTACCAACAGGGGAAAAGCAGCCAATGCAAAAGTACATTGTTGTGGCTAGGGGAAGAGGCAAGGCCGCCCCTGTCAAACCTCTTATCCCAGTAAAGTAGGAGTCTGAGAACCCAACTGCCCCTGAGCCTGGAGCCCCGCCACAGTGCTGCTGTATTCAGTCTGGACCACAGTGCCTCCTCCTACGAGCCCCAAGACTTTTTACCCTCTAGAGACTACGAATATCCACTCAGAAGTGTAATCTATTCAGCCCATAAATGAATCCTCAATGTTCTCCCTTCTACCTTCTTTGTAAATGTTGTAGTTAAAAGTTTTCTTGTTTTCCCCTACTTTTAAAACTTAATCTGTTCTCTTCCTCTCTCCCCACCCACAAGAGAGCACCTCCCTGTAATTCTGGATCCCAAAAGATAACTTAGGTTAACATTTTGCACAGTCTTTCAATTTTTTTTTCTAAATACACAGATTTATTATTTTTAAAGCAAAAATGAGATCCTAATATATAATAGTCTGTAACTTTTTCCCCACTTACCAAATGATTTGCAGATCTTTTAATGTCAATATATATAGATCTGTATCTTTACTTATAAATGCTAAATAGAATTCAATTTTTGAAATATACTTTAAAAAGTGGCAAGTCCTAACTTCTCTTTGTGGACATTATAGAATGCTTCTAAGTTTCTGATATTATAAGCAATGCTCTAGTAAACATTCAGATATATATATATATATATATTTTTTTTTTTAAAGCATTGGTTGAGAGATTTCTGTAGGAAAATTACTAGAGGTAGAAATGCTAGGCCAAAGATATGAAAATTTTTGGTTTTGACACTGCCAAATTACTCTTCCAAACTGTTATATTTGAACAAAAGTATAAAACTGATTTATATCTGAACCAACATACATGAGCCCATCCCTCCACATCCTTCCAAAAGTAGACTATCTCAATTCTTTTTCAACTATGCCAGCCTGTTAAAGAAATATACCACTGTTTTAATCTGTTTTTTAAATATAATGACTGAATTTGAAAATCAGTCGCATTTACTGGCCATATATATGTGTGTGTGTATGTGTGTGTATTTTTTTTTTTTTTTTGAAAGAGAAAGGGAGCAAGCAGGGTGGGGAGGGGCAGAGGGAAAGGGAGAGAGAGAATCTTAAGCAGGCTCAACGCCCAGCGCAGAGCGACTCTGGGCTCAATCTCATGACCATGAGATCCTGATCTGAGCTGAAATCAAGAACCAGACGCTCAACCGACTGAGCCACCCAGGTACCCCTTTACTGGCCATACTCTTTGCACGTTTTAAGTTTTTTTCTTGATTTACAGAGCTCTTTTTAGATTTTAACCTGTCTTTTAAGACTGCAAATAGTTTCTCTCTCTCTCCCTCTGCTTGTGCTGTCAAATAAATAAAATCTTTAAAAAAAAAAGAAAAAAAGGGACGCCTGGGTGGCTCAGTTGGTTAAGCGGCTGCCTTCGGCCCAGGTCATGATCCCAGGGTCCTGGGATCGAGTCCCACATCGGGCTCCTTGCTCAGCAGGGAGCCTGCTTCTCTCTCTCTCTCTCCCTCTGATTGTGCTCTGTCAAATAAATAAAATCTTAAAAAAAAAAAAAAGACTGCAAATAGTTCCCCCATTGTGTCCTTATTTTTTTTTTTTTTTAAAGATTTTATTTATTTATTTGACAGAGAGAGAGATAGCGAGAGCAGGAACACAAGCAGGGGGAGTGGGAGAGGGAGAAGCAGGCTTCCTGCCGAGCAGGTAGCCCGATGTGGGACTTGATCCCAGGACCCTGGGCTCATGACCTGAGCCGAAGGCAGATACTTAACGACTGAGCCACCCAGGCGCCCTGTGTCCTTATTTTTTAACCTTATGGTTCTCTTGCTTTGGTTTTTATGTAGTCAAATTTGTTCATCTTTTCCTTTATGGTTTCTTTTATCCGCTTGCTTAGAAAGGCCACCTCTGCCTCTGGGACCATATAAACAGTTTCCTATACTTCTAATAGTTTTATGGCATGGCTTTTATCTTTAGATCTTTAACCACCTGGAATTTACTTTTGTGTTTGATATGAGATATAGATTTAATTTTATTTTTTCCCAAATGGATAACCAGTCATCCTTACATATTTATTGACTAAACATCTTTGCACTTTTGATTAGAAATGTTTCCTTGACCATGTATTAAATTCTCCCATGTATATGAACTCTTGTTTGTCTCCGGAGCTTATTTTCATGGCAGTCTTATAGTTGGGAGGACCTACCATGTCATACCGCTATCATCTTTTGTCATGCTGCCCAGTATATAGACGCCTCTGCTCATTTCTGTTCTGGACCCACACTCCCATTCCTATAAATGTTGTTTCTTGTCCTCCACCAAGCCACCTGGACTACATATCACCCACCCCCACAAGCCTCTGGAATCCTGTTATTGAACTACCAACATCCTCAGTCTCTTCTACATCCTCCTTAACTGAAGACTGGCTCCCCCCAGGAATATTATTTCCCCTACAACCTGCTCTGAGAGGCAGCTCCTTTTCAGCTGCTTCCAGGACAACTAGTCTCTACCATCAAGTGAAAAAAGCACCTCTTTTCTGTGGCTCATGATATTCAGTTGTAAAATCTCGAGCCTCCCCTTGTCACCAACACTGCAACATCCTGGTCACCTCTTTACTACCCAAGACTTTGGGTCCTGGTCTCCAGTCTTCCTCTCCATTCCAAGGTTGGCTTTCATCCTAGGTGATTTCAACACTCAAGAGGAAGAACTAACCCACATTCTAGCTTAGCAGTTATCCAACAACACCTTAACACCCTCCCATGGTCACCTTTTGGACCTTCTTGTCCCCTGGGGGTATTCCAACTCATTCTCTCAAGCTTCTGTACTGTATAACTAACCTGCTGAACCACCCTAGATCTGTGTGCTTCAACCACAGTGACACTGAGTTTCTTAAATATATGACATGAAGGCTTCTTTCCTGAAGGCTTTTCCCACATGCAGTTCTTTCCATGTGAATTACTACCTATTCCACCAACTCCTACTTTCAAATATGATTGGACAGCTCTTTATGGAAGCCTTCTCAAAAGGTACCCTCTCCTACACCCCAACACACACACGTGGGTCAGATGTTCCCAAAGTACCTTGTACTTACCAGCAAAAATCACTTTACTGATACTTTACTGTATTCCCACTTCCAGAGACTATAAATTCTTTAAGGACAAGGACAGTTCAATTAATATTCTTGGACAAGTGCTAATGACAAATTATAGTTGCTTAGTAAATACTACTTGTACTAAGGATGGAAGGAAAGAAGGAAGCTGGCCAGAAACACTACTGGAATCTGATAATGATGGGCCCGGGATCAAAACATTCATAACTTGAGTGCTAATGATTAAGCAATTAGATGTTAGAAGTTACTATCTGAGGTAATTAACACTAAAGTATGATCAGGGCTTACTCCTACCAAAGGCCAGTAGTTTTCCAAATCACTAATCAGTATAATGCTTGGTGAAAATATTTGTGAGTAGTCGACCACCCCAAGATTGCAAAATCTTTGTAGACAAACAGACCTGACTGGAATTTCTGCTCCACCACTACTAGCTGTGAAACCCTGCACATGTTACTTAGCCTTTGTGAGTCTCAGTTCTGAAGGATGGGGATAACACCAACCTCACAGAGCTATTAAAAAGATGAAAGGGTGTAATATAAAGCAAGTGCCAGACACTCAATAAATGCTAGTTTCCTTCCACCTTCTACTTCCTTTTTCTTAAGAAGTCAGTTTTGCCACTTGGCTGGAGGAGCCCAGAGTTGGGGTGTCCTGTGGGATAACCACACCATCAGAACAGCTTCTCTGAGGGCTTTTCATGAGCTTCTCATAGGAGCCCGAAAGCTCCACTACTGTGTGATGACACCTTGTATGGCAAACAGGCTGAAACTCCAATAATATAAAAGGGACATGAGCTTAGAACTCTGAATTTACCTCAAACTAGGACTGTGGCTCTAGTCCAAAGACCAAAGCCATTAACGTGGGATCTCAGTACTAGTTACTACCAGGACAAGGTCAAATAAGACAACAGTTAAACTTTTCAGCTAGATATAGTGTACCTGGTAAGCCATCTCCCTTGCTCCCAAAGCTTTGCAAAAGAAGGGGAGGCTGCTTACTGATACCCAAGGTGATAAGCACCCAAACTTCCTGCATCCGAGCGTACACTTCCAAAGGAAAAAGCTCTACACCATACCCAAGCCCAATCACCTTCAAGAAGTGGACATCAATAGCACACCACTATTGTCTAGATTCAGGGCTGAGTGCAACGCTAAGGAAGCTTAAGCAATAACAAAAGCTTAAAACAGAAGCAAAGGAAATGAAAGAGAGAAGTTGACACAGTAATGGGTCTTCTTCACTATAGCCAGGAATTGGGAAGAAAAGCAAATCCATTTCTCTATGATGATGGATTATATAGATCCATAAACCTTGAGGCAGATCACAGAAAACCCTTCACATATAAAACTTTATCACCTCGGGCGCCTGGGTGGCTCAGATGGTTGAGCGTCTGCCTTCGGCTCAGGTCATGATCCCGGGGTCCTGGGATCGAGTCCCGCGTCGGGCTCCCTGCTGGGCGGGGAGCCTGCTTCTCCCTCTGCCTCTGCCTCTTTCTCTCTCTCTCTCTCTCTGACTCTCATGAATAAATAAAAAACATTAAAAAAAAAAAAACTTTATCAGCTCCACAGATCCAACCTCCTCTCTTCAGCTGTCCTCATTGTCAGTGACTCCACAAAGGTGGGAGAGAACTCCTAATCCAACTGGCTAACCCTCTTGTTGATACACATTGTCTCACCCCTTATCAATTATTTCAGGGACAGCAGAGGAAATTTAGGAAGATGCAGAAATATAAAAGTTACCTCTTTTATTTCTAAAAGAAGTATTGGTTGGGCAGTAAATGTAATCCACAGGAAAAGGATTGAGGTTTATGCCTTAAAGAGGCAAGAAATTGACAATGTGCCCCAGCAAAAAACTGTGCAGCTATAAGAAAAGATAGCTCACACTTGCTATTAAAAACAAAAACAAATTGAAATAATCATCTTATTTAGTTTTTTTATCTGTCTCTAAATCTTTCACTAGGGAATTTACTAGGACACCATTGTCACATATCATCCCCATTTCTATTTTCTTCCTTATACTCTAGACCTACAGCAATGGAGGTAATGGCTTAATTTAGATGTATATGAATTATCCGAATTTATACCATAGTAGCAAACATTCTAATATCTTTTAAGCATTTTATAATACATTGTGTCCTTTTGCTTCATATTTCCCCAATTGGACTTCAAAGCTTGAGCCTACTTTTTTTTTAAGACTTATTTGTTTTAGAGAGAAAGAGAGGGAGGGCACAAGCGGGAGGGGCAGGGAGAGGGAAAGAGAATCTCAAGCAGACTTGCCGCTGAAGGTGGAGGCCGATGTGGGGCTCGATCTCAAGACCCTGAGATCACGACCTGAGCTGAAACCAAGAGTCAGATACTTAATCAACTGCACCACCTAGGCGCCCTGAGTCTACTTTTGAGCATGTTTTTCTTGTAACCTCCAGAGTGCCCAGCGCTAGAAGAGGCACATACCAATTAGATGACAGATCTTTTTTTTTTTTTTTTTCGGACAAGCTAGGCCCTAACTGTTCTATACCAAAATAAACACATTCTGAATGCCAATCTTGTCTAAGGCATTACTTGTCATAAAAGATTCACAGAATTACGTGATCTACCACACACAATAGCTGGCCTTTTATCCTTCCCAGCCTAATCCATCTTACCAGTTAAGAACTACCCTGATACTGAGACTCTATTCCTTTCCCTAGATTATCTAAGTACCATCTGTTTAATGAAATGCCTTTAATTCTATAAATCAAATGAGAACATTTGTGAAAGTAATTTAATCACACTTGAAACACGGTACAAGATGATGTTACCATATGGCCCAATCATAAATATGGCTTCCCCCCATAACTACCTATACATCATAACCAGAGAACCGGATTCCAAAATAGTGTGAAGAAAACTCTAAATTTTAAGCCCAGAAAGCAGAATTTTATTCCTTTGTGTTGCTGACTCTTCTTACCAATTTTCTGTGAAATAATCCACAAATACAATTTTCAGCAACTACCTTAAAGAAAACTGCTCAGCCCTGCTGTTTTAGATGAAACTAATATTCAAAGCACTCCTGACTTCACTTCAATCCCACACTTCCCCCCCAACCTCATTCTTCCCCACTCCCCAGCCCCACCCTCATCACATACACCCTCAAAGCACTTTGAGCTCAATCATAACCATCTGTGCCTCTGCTCAAGCCTTTCTTCCTCCCTGGAAGACTCTTTCAGTCCTGGCCAATTATATCCACCACCCCACTTAAAGTGGTTACTCAAAATTCATTTCCCTATGGAAGTGTTCTCCGATTTCTCTCACAGTTTAAACATTTACTGGACATGCCATGTGTCAGACACTTTTTATGTAATTCTGCACAGGTCAAGTCATTTCTAATGTCTTATCTTGCCAATCTTTGGTGTCAGCTCTGATGTCCTCTACCCAGCCCCGGTCACAGCCTCACTGGGACCCTAGACACTTGAACACGGTCAGACGGATCACCTTCGATGTCTCCTGGCCCAGTATTTTCAGCAGTTTACATCCTGATTGAACTGCAGTCCCGTAGCAGGCATTCTTGGTGAAACAGAGCCCGGGGGGCAGGATTCCAGAGAAATCCTGGCTCCAGAAGTCAGCTCAGTGAAGCAGAGAATGGAGCTGGGGACTAAACGTGGGGGGGGGGGGTCTGAGATGACAGCTGGAGAAAGGGCGCAGGGGGAAGTGGGGACCAGAGGGTTGTGACTAGACGACAGGGTTGGGCAGAAGCCAAAAGAAGGGCGTCTCGGGAGGTTTGGGGAGGCGCCCCCGGGCAGGCTCTCTCGGAGCCGGAAACGAGGCAGGGCAGGTCCGACTCACTTGTGGGTTCAGGAGGTTGCCAAGAGCGGGAGGTGAAGAGGAGGTCGCGGTAGCGCTGGAAGGCCTCGTCGAGGACGGAGCAGCCCGGCTGCGCGGCCGAACTGACGTGGTACTGGAACTGGAAGTTGTGCGGGAAGATGGCGTAGTGGGACTCGGAGGTTTGGATGTACTGGGGCCAGGGCCAGAGGGCCGCGGCCCGGCCGGCGAGCGCTGCCGCCAGCAGCAGCGGAAACCAGAGCCCCGAGCCCGCCATGGCCCGCCGCTCTCCTCGCTCCCGGCCGCCGGGGCCACGTGAGCCCCCGGTCAGCTGAGCGGCGCCGCAGCCACGTGACTACCGAGGTGCCACGTGACCGGCCGGCTCCTCGGCCGCGACCCCGGACGGCCGGCTCCGGGCCCCTCCAGCCGCCGAGACCGAGAAGCGCACGCAGCGGTGCGAGCGCCAGGCGGCGGGCGGCGGGGGCGAGCGGGAACGGACATTTCCCCCCAACCTGGAGGGCGAACGAGCTAGAGGATGGCCCGGGCTCGGGGGACTTCAGAAGCGGGAAGATGGGAGGATGCAAACCCCTGGTGCTTTTAACGGGAAACGCTGTGGGGCGGAAGGGGCTGGAATCGGGTAGTCTGACTGGTTGTTCTAGGGAGAGATCACAAGATCACAAGAATGAGATGTATTTATGGCTGGAAAAATCTGTACTTTGAGCTAGCTGGAGGCATCCCATTTCCTGCCTCGGGTGTGGGCTCTTTCCTCGATGGTTGATAATCTCTTACTCAGTGCCCCCCGAGTCCCTTCCCCTAAAACAAAACTCCACGAACTGGGGTATATACTTACTGCGAGCATTAAAACATTGCTTAGACTTTGGGTGCAAGATGGAGAATACCCGGAAATAAGACAGGCCCCTTCAGGGGCTTACATAGCAAGCCCCAGAGTCAGCACTTTATTCCGTGGGCTGGACAAGTGAAAATCATCCCAAAGGCTTGCATTTTACAAAAGGGGAGCACAAATCTCACGTCGAATAGTTGGATGGATAAACCACTTAGGCGGCCCTTGTTTATTGGGGGTGGAAGATAATGAAAGCGTGAACTAGAGCAGTGGGGAAGGAAGAGGACTGCAGGTCCAGGAAATAGTGAGTATCCAGAAGCAGAGGGACTACTACAGGAACAGTAGGTCAAAGTATGATCTCAGGACTGAGCATGTGATATTCAGCGTGTACCAAGGGAGAGGAGTCATTTACTTAAGTTACAAAATAAAGGAGCTGGACTCAATACAAAGAGACTGTAAAAATTACTAATGAAAATACAAAGATTTTTGTTGAGAGAATATTTCAAACATATTATTCCAATTATCCTCTCTCACCACTATAGTAGACAATCATAAAAGTAATGAACAACTATTAAAAGTTTAAAAAAAAAGGCACAAAAAACATAAGGGGCTCCTGGGTGGCTCAGTTGGTTAAGCATCTGCCTTCAGCTCAGGTCATGATCCCAGGGTCCTGGGATCCAGCCCCACCATGGCTCCATGCTCAGCCGGGAGCCTGCTTCTCCCTCTCCTCTCCGCTCATTCTCTCTCTTGCTATCTCTGTCTCTCAAATAAATAAATACGATCTTAAAAAAAAAAAACATCTTAATCCATATAAATATTTAGAGACCAGCATAGAGATAGTAGCAAAAGTAAATTAAACAGTTATTTAACAGTATGGATTCTTTAAATTAGTATATATTCAATTCAACATTGCCATCAATTTTAACAGATGAATAACGAATAATGACACAGATAGTATAGTGTATGATATTTGGTTGTTTTCTTAATTTTTCTTTTTATTAAAGAGCTTGTTAAATGAATAAAACGATTTAATTTCATATCTATGGCTTCTTATAAAATTAGTTTACATATCAGAAAAAGACATATCAGGCAACGTGTCCAGATTTTTAGTTCATTCAGTCATCACCGTAGAAGCAGAGAGGAGGGAATGACTCATTTTGCCTGGCGAAGTCTTTCACAAAGGAGGTGACTGTGAGCTGGCTCCTAAAGCATGAGTTAGCCAAGCAGGGAAGGGGAGCACGGGCAAAGCACAGAGGAGTGAAAAAAAAAGGCATATAGGTTTTTGAAAGTTGTCATTAAGCCACTCCCTTTTACAAAAGACCTACATCAGTACCTGTTTTCACTAACCTAAAGAAATCTGGAGGATTTTTGTTTTTCAAATAAATAAATAATCGATCAATCAATCAATCGAAAATAGTGTTGTTCAGCATTTGTCTTGCAGCCAGTCATTATACAGGCAGTGCGCATCCCAAGCAGCAAGAGTGGCCTCGTCAAGCTCCTTCCCTGGGAACCATCCTCAGCTGCCATAGCTTTAAACTGTGTCTGTGAACATCTGTGTTTTATCTCAGTTTATTTTGTGCATGCATTAGCAAGATGTGTCCTAAGGTATCAGAAAAGCCTAAGAGAGGTTGTTTTTTGGGTCTGGGAATGCTCAAAAATTTTCCATATAAATGAATGGTAATTGCTTCACCTTTGCTTTACACTATTTTGATTTATGAAAGGTGTCATAGGAATGCTCTACTTTTAGATAGTGAGGAATCTGTATTGAGCGTAGGGTTTATGGGGATAGCAAAAGGAGATGTGCCATGATTATCTCACTTTTACCATACTCTTCTCCTTGGAATGCCTTTCCTACCTCCCACTCCCAGTCCACCTACTTGAAGGTCTTAACATTTATTTTACCACCCTGTAAATCTCTGACTTCTCAGACCTGGGTAAAGTCCTATAACCCTTTGATTTTACCTCCAGTAGAGCACTTATGTCATAGTATTGTAATTGCTTGCCCATTTGTCTGTCTTCCACACTAGAGTAAAATCTCCTTAAGCACAGGTTCTGTGTTCACTGTTGTATTCCTAGCCCCAGGCACAGTGTAGATGCTCAATAAAGACTTGTTAAATGAACACCTACAGGGCTCTGAATATGTGTTCTCCAATTTAGCATCTACTTATCCTTCAGGCCTTAGCCTAGACCAGACCAACAATTATGCTGTGAATGGGGTACAAGTGTGCTGAGACAGTGATCCTCTCAGTCCTTAGGTTGGCCAGGCAGAGCCTGGGACAGCTAGACATTCTAGCCGGTCACCTCCAGCCAAGAGCAATCTCCTCTATGTGCTATGAGAAACTTTGAGAAGCACTTAGACATTACCTCCTTTTGGGTACTTCTTTATGGCACCCTCACTTTAGCTTCTTGTTCGTGTCTACCACAGACCACATGCTGAGTGAATGGTGTCTTTTTCACAGTCGAATCCTCACTGCCTGAGCCAGGACTCTGCACATAGTTAAGTGTTCAACCAGAATTTTTCACAAGAATGCATGAATGAGGGAGTATTTGTATTAAAATTTTAAAGACAATATCAGTGTGTAGACAAAAAGCAGTCCATGAAGGAGGACTACAAATTTGAAGGAGAACTTCATCTAACTTGTTTGGTTTAGGATCCAGCAGGCCCTAGAACGGTGTCTGGTGCAGAGATATTTAATGAATAATTTTGAATGAATAGAATGAAATGGCACCGAACCTAGGCAGAGATCTCTGAAGAATCTGGAGTAATATCGGGGAGGTAAGAATTCTGTTGGTCTAGAATCAATAGTGTATGAAGAGGAATACTGATAAAGATGTTAGTTTCCCCTTTACCATCGTTTGATTAAGGCTTTTGCCTACTTTAAGCTTTTATCTCTCATGGGAAAATATCAGCAATTCTATCCAGGGTCCCAAGCAGCAAGAGTGGCCTCATCAAGCCTCTGATGTTGGGATTTTTAGACCAAAAAAGGGCTAGTTTCTAAAGGTAAGACCGTTGTGTGGTGTTCAAGGCCCTTTCAGTGGGAATCTCTTTTGCTTAAACTACATCCTGCTCCAGGCAACCTGATGGCTGCTCTGGATTAGGATTATCTTGGCTCCAGTCTGATCTCTTAAGCCTTCTGCCTAGAGCCTCAGTGGTTATAAATGCTCATGCTAGCCAAACCCACAGATGTAATCTGCAGCTCCCTTCAGGGAGTGGGGCATTGATGAAACCTTAAACTGATTATGTAAGTCCCTTATGGAAAATAATTTACCCCTTTCGCCCACTGGAATTCCCCAATCGATTCTAAAAGATTTATCACTCATTTCCTTGCCTTCTTACCATTCTCCTCCTGCTTGGGTCCTCCGTGTCTTATTTTCCTTCCTTGACTAATAGCCATGATATAGCCTCCAAGAAACCTAGAGCACAGATACCTTCAACATTTCTGTTCTTTGGCCATCTACTAACATTTGACTTCAGAAAACATTACTGGTATATTGCTGTGATTCAGGTTTCCAAAATGTCCAATTTCACCAATTCTACGGGTAGACTTCTTTGTCATAAGAGCACAGTTAAAATGTCTTCTGTTGGGAGTGCCTTTTGGATCTTCTCTTAAATTTCTCTTAGATTTTTTTCTATATCGGGATTGATTATCCTTCTTAGAATTTTTCTGCCGTGTGGATGGCACAGAAAATGCCCTGGGGCTTCCTCCCACTTGAGAGAGAAATGGGGAGATGAGTCAGGAGGTGTCCAGAAGAAAGGGAGGAGCACGATGCATATGCAGGCTAGGCAGGAGTCCCTGTGGCACCCGGGTAGTAATGCCTAGCTTGCCTGTATAGAGTATTCATTCAAGATCTGGATCAAGGCCCCAGCTATAGTGTTCCTTGGCCTGGATTATCCTCAGCATGTCTCTTCCATAGGGACCTGACAGGGTTATTACCACATTAGGTAGTTGGTCAAAATTCAATGGTTTGAATATTCTGCTCCTGGCCTCACACAATCATGAGTAGATCAAGCATTCATGAAATTCCATAGAGATAGGTTCAACTTCTAACAAAGATTTGGGGAGAAACAGTACACTACTGAACTCAAATCAATATATGCTATTTGCAGGAAATATATAGGGGTGCCTGGTTGGCTCAGTCAGTTAAGCATCGACTTTGGCTTGGGTCATGATCTCAGGGTCCTGAGATTACGCCCTGCACCAGGCTCCCTGCTCAGCTGGAAGTCAGCTTCTCCCTCTCCCTCTGCCTCTGCCCCCCACTCGTGCTCTCTCTCTTTCTCTCAAATAAAATCTTTTTTAAAATGAAAAAATTATATATATGTTGTTAGTAATGTATGTTTGAGAACTATTTAATCCTCTATTGTAAACTTTTGCTTGAATTAAAACAATAACAAACCAACCTCTTTGCCCCACCCCAAAGGGGTAGAGGTCTAGGAGGAAATTCTGAGAGGCATAGAAGTTTAGACCTAGATAAGATCTTAGAAGTTATCTAGTTTACTTCTGATTTGAGCTAAGAGACCTGAGAACTAGAGAGGTGAAGTGCTGTTCCTCAAGAGCAAGAATAGGATATTGTTCATAGTGAAACTTCCAGCACCTAGTGACACGTACATGGCAAGTGCTCAGTAAAAGTTTGTCAAATGACTAAATCCATTCCTTGCTACACATAATACAGTGCTTTGCATATAGTAGGCACACCAATAAATTTTTCTATTGCAATTATTCAACCAGGTGCAAATATAGCCAGAGAGTGGTAAGGCTGAAACCAGACCACAGATATGTGGCCTTCCTGACTGGGATTCTCTCTATCCCACTGGATTGTGCCTCTGGAAATGCCTGCAGTCATCTAGTCTCCTTGAGATTGAATACAGTTTAATCATGGAGTCCACTAAGCCTACATCCTGTTCTTAGCCCCCTGCCTTATTCTAGAAAGGAATGATCACTGGATTTGAATGTGCATGGCAACTTTCAATTAACTTTAGAGCTAGAAAGAAGCAACGATGCAAGTAATATGAAAGTCATTGTGTTTGGCCAGTGCTTCTCTCCTTTGACAGCAGCTAACTTCCTAAAGTTTGCTTAGGAAAATAATAAAGTCCGCTAACCTTCCTTGAGTCCACATTAGCCAGATAGTGGGTGGAGGCCAGTGGAAGGATAAAGAATTGTTCAGAGTCAACAAGTGAGCACCCAGGTAATTACGAGGTAATCAGAGCTCTATCCATGGAGATAAAGGTCAAATAAACAGTGATCCTTCTAATTAGTGAGTGATGATATGTAATATAAGAATGCCTCAGAAATCAAAATGATTCTTCATGTTCTATGTGCAAAAGGTTAAACACTTGATATTCTTGTTGGAGATCTTTTAGAGAAAGAGAACCCCAGATAGCTCAACAGTGGGCAATCATCTTCACAAGCATCTAGACATAAGAAGTTAGTTATAGCCAAGGTCAAATGGGCTGTAATATCTATTAGGAATCAAGGTCTCCCTTTGGTCTCTCAGGACCCATCCTACCTGTCATCCCCGCCCCTGCATCTGTTTCATTCTCCTTCTCTTCCTAATTTATTCCCTCAGTATTCCAGTTTTAAGTTCTCCAGAGAGAGAATATGATTGGTCCAGCTAGGAAGAGATGTCATTCTTTTTTTTTTTTTTTTTAAAGATTTTTATTTATTTATTTGAGAGAGACACAGCGAGAGAGGGAACACAAATAGGGGGAGTGGGAGAGGGAGAAGCAGGCTTCCCGCGGAGCAGGGAGCCCGATGTGAGGCTCGATCCCAGGACCCTGGGATCATGACCTGAGCCGAAGGCAGACGCTTAATGACTGAACCACCCAGGCGCCCAAGAGATGTCATTCTTGATCAAAACAGCTGTAGCTATACGTTAGACATGACAGAGTCATCTAATCTGTACATGATCAAAGCTCCATCTTTGAGCTGTTGCTAGTGAGGGAATAGATTCACTTAGAAGGGACTATGTAGGGAAGTAATGACTGTCATTTCTTTATTATAAAAGTAATGTATATTTATTTTTAAAAATTCAAAAAGCACAATGTTGTGGGTAGAAGTTATGACTCTCAGTTCACAAACTCTGCAATGTAGGAATTACAATTTTGTTTTCCAGGATAATTTATTGTCTGACTTCATGACCCAAGCACCTGATCTCCTGGGTCTACAAGAAAATGTCACCATAGTCCTTCCTGATGTTTAAACCCTTCCCAGGGCTTACTTCATACTCTTTTTAAGATTTTATTTATTTATTTGACAGAGAGAGACAGCAAGAGAGAGAACACAAGCAGGGGGGAGTTGGAGAGGGAGAAGCAGACTCCCCACCAAGTAAGGAGCCCCATGTGGGACTCGATCCCAGGACTCTGGGATCATGACCTGAGCTGAAGGCAGATGCCTAACTGACTGAGCCACCCAGGCGCCCCTGTACACTTGAGCTCTTTACAGTGCCAAGGGACCACATAGAAGCCAGAAAGAGAAAGACTGCTGGCACTTTATTACATATTTCCATATATATATGTATAATATAGTATGTATGGTCATTTTTGTAGATGACCATCTTCTATATGCACACATCCATAATCTTTAACAGCAGAAAATTAGAGCATGATATCTCTACTATCATGCTCTAATTTTTCAGTTAACAATGTATTATGCCAGGTGAAATAAGTCAGTCAGAGAAAGACAAATGCTATATGATTTCACTCATATGTGGAACTTAAGAAACAACAAATGAGCAAAAAGAAGAGAGAGGCAAACCAAGAAACAGACTCTTTATTTTTATTTTTTTATTTTTTTAAAGATTTTATTTATTTATTTGACAGAGAGAGACACAGCGAGAGAGGGAACACAAGCAGGGGAGTGGGAGAGGGAGAAGCAGGTCTCCTGCCGAGCAGGGAGCCCGATGCGGGGGCTCGATCCCAGGACCCTGAGATCATGACCTGAGCTGAAGGCAGACGCTTAACAACTGAGCCACCCAGGCGCCCCCAGACTATTTATTTTTAAAGATTTTATTTATTTTCTGACAGAGAGAGAGACAGCGAGAGAGGGAACACAAGCAGGGGGAGTGGGAGAGGGAGAAACAGGCTTCCCACTGAGCAGGGATCCCGTTGCGGGGCTCAATCCCAGGACCCTGGGATCATGACCTGAGCCGAAGGCAGCCACTTAATGACTGAGCCACCCAGGCGCCCCGAAGAAACAGACTCTTAATTATAGAGAACAAACCGATGGTTACTAGGCGGAGGTTGGGGGGGATGTAAGGTTAAATGGGTGATAGAGATTAAGGAGGGCACTTTGATGAGCACCAGGTGTTGTATGGAAGTGTTGAATCACTATATTGTACATCTGAAACTAATATTACACTATATACTAACTAGAATTTAAAACTTTATTTTTTTAAATATTTTATTTATTTATTTGACAGAGAGAGACACAGTGAGAGAGTGAACACAAGCAGGGGGAGTGGGAGAAGGAGAAGCAGGCTTCCCGCCGAGCAGGGAGCCCGATGCGGGGCTCGATCCCAGGACCCCAGGATCATGACCTGAGCCGAAGGCAGACGCCTAACAACTGAGCCACTGAGGCGCCCCTAAATTAAAACTTAAAAAAAAACTTTACGTATGGGGCGCCTGGGTGGCTCAGTCGTTGAGCACCTGCCTTCCGCTCAGGTCATGATCCCGGGGTCCTGGGATCGAGCCCCGCATCGGGCTCCTTGCTCGCTGGGAAGCCTGCTTCTCCCTCTCCCACTCCCCCTGCTTGTGTTCCTGCTCTCGCTGGCTCTCTCTCTGTCAAATAAATACAATCTTTAAAAAAAAAAAAACAACTTTATGGGGCACCTGGGTGGCTCAGTCGGTTAAGCGGCTGCCTTCGGCTCAGGTCATGATCCCAGGAGCCTTCTTCTCCCTCTCCCTCTGCCTGCCACTCTGTATACTTGTGCTTTCTCTCTATCTCTCTGTCAAATAAATAAATAAAATCTTTAAAAAAAATTATAAAAAACCCCCACAACTTTATGTATAAGCTAATACTCAGGTTTTCCCCGGTTTTATAGTGATATAATTGACATACAGCACTCTGTAAGTTTAGGTTGTACAGCATAATGACTTAATTTACATATATCATGCAATGATTACCACAATAAGTTTAGTTAACATGATCATCTCATATGTATATAATTTTTTCCTTGTGATTAGAACTCTTAGGATCTACTCCCTTAATGACTTTCATATATATCATACAGCAGTGTTAGCTATAGTTATCATGTTGTACATTGCATCCCCAGGATTTATCTTAAAACTGGAAGTTTGTGCCTTTTGACCACCTTCATCCAATTTCCCCTCACCCCACTCCCTACAATATTCTATTTTTAAAATCCGAATAATAATAATAATGGTAGCTACCATATACTATGTACTTATCATGTGCCAGACACCATTTTAAGGGCTCTACATGTTTATTTAAGTCTCATAATAAACTTTATGATTGATATAGATGCTCTTATTATTCCCATTTTATAGATAAGAAAATCAGAATTGAGGGGTTAAATAACTTTCCCAAGATGACAGAGGGGAATAGAGTGAAAGTTCCATAATTAATTAACCAGTTCCCCATTAATGCACATTTAGGTTGCTTCCAAATTTTCTTACTTATAAGCAGTACTACAATGACCATTATAAAGGATATTGTTTGCCATGCCAGCATCTGTTTTTATACTTTCCCACCATTAATACCTTGTTTTCCACTTGGAAATTTCATTTTTCAGTTTTGTGCCTTGGATGAGATTGATCACAGCCCTAGGCCCTTCCTGGATTAAGCCGTATAATCAGAGCTACTTTCCCCACCCACTCTCTATAAATACTGGGAAACATGGGATAAAAATTTACATTCTCACCAATAATGTGCTCATTTCATCACTCCTTTTCAACATTAGTATTATCCTTTCATTGCTACTGTTAATGCGTTGAAATTAATTTTAAATACGTGTAATAGAATTGATGAGTAAGATCTAGCAAGACAGAAACAGCATACATGACTTCCACATCATTATAGAAAAAGAGAAGGACCAAAGGAAACTGGATCATTCTGGCAAAATAAGAGGGAAATAGGAGGAAACAAGAATATGTATTTAACAGAAAATAAAAAGAATAAGAGGATAGGACTAAGCCCAGTCTGTCTAAATTATCACACTGTATGTAAATAGGTTAAATTCCACTAATCAAAGACAAAGACTCTCAGATTAAGCAAAGAACAGTCTAAATGTTGTTGATAAGACACATTTAAAATGATACCGGACACCTGGGTGGCTCAGTTGGTTAAGTATCTGCCTTTGGCTCAGGTCATGATCCCAGGATCGTGGGATCAAGTCCCACATCAGGCTGCCTGCTCGGTGGGAAGTCTGCTTCTCCCTCTGCCCCTCCCACCTGCTCATGCTCTCTCTCTCTCTCTCTCTCTCTCTCGCTCTCTCTCTCACACACACAGACACACACACAAATAAATAAAATCTTTTTAAAAATATTAAAATGATACCAAATTAATCTATGACAAATTAGGCAAAAATATATAATGGGGGAAAAGACTGTCTGCAATAAATGGTGCTGGGAAATCTGGACAGCCACAAGCAAAAGAATGAAACTGGACCACTTTCTAACACCGTACACAAAAATAAGCTCAAAATGGGTTAAAGGCTTAAATGTGAGACTGAAACCATAAAACTCTTAGAAGAGAACATAGGCAGTAATCTCTTTGATGTTGGCCATTGCAACATTTTCCTAGATGTGTCTCCTAAGGCAAGGGATACAAAAGCAAAAAGAAACTATTGGGACTACATCAAAATAAAAAGCTGCATGGTGAAGGAAACCATCAACAAAACAAAAGGCAACCTATTGAATGGGAGAAGATAAAAATGGTTAGAGGACTTGAATAGACATTTTTCTAAAGAAGACATGCAGATTTCCAACAGACACATGAAAAGATGTTCAGCATCACTCATCATCAGGGAAATGCAAATCAAAACCACAGTGAGATATCACCTTACACCTGTCAGAATGGTTAAAATCAAAAAGAAAAGAAATAACAAGTGTTAGCAAGGATCTGAAGAAAAAGGAACCCTCGTGCACAATTGGTGGGAATATAAATTGGTATAGCCACTGTGGAAAACAGTATGGAGGTTCCTAAAAATTTTAAAACTAGAAATACCATATGATCCAATAATTCCACTACTGGGTATTTACCCAAAGAAAATGAGAACACTAATTTGAAAATATATATGCACCCTTATATTTATTGCAGCGTTATTTACAATAGTCAAGCCTAAGTGTCTATTGATAGATATATGAATAAAGATGTGGGATGTACATATATACACACACACATATATGTACATATATATCCCATATATATATATATCCCATATGTATGCATATGGACTAGAATATTATGCAACCATAAAAAGGATGAGATATTGCCATTCACAATAACATGGATGGACCTAGAGGGTATTATGCTAAATGAAATAATACAGGGAAAAGCAAATACCGTTTGATTTCACCCATATGTGGAATCTAAAAAACAAAACAAATGAATAAACAAAAAGCAGAATTAGATCTCTAAATACAGAGAACAAACTGAAGGTTGCTGGAGGGAAGGGGGTGGGCGATGGGAGAAATGGGTTGAAAGGGAGTGGAAGATACAGGCTTCCAGTTATGGAGTAAGTTATGGGAATAGAAGGTACAGCATAGGGAATATAGTCAATGATATTGTAATAGTGGTGTATGGTGACAGATGGTAGCTACACTGTGGTGAGCCTAGCATAACATATAGAGAAGTTGAATCTCTATGTTGTACACCTGAAACTAAAGTAACATTGTGGGTCAACTATACTCAAAGAAATTAAAAAATAAAATGATATCAAAACGATGACAGTAAAAAAATGGTATATCAAAGATATACCAGGAGAATGTAAACAAAAAGAACAAGTTAACATCTGACAGAACCCAAGGCAAAAAAATTAAATAGAACAAAGGTGAATATTTTTAATAATACAAGGTTCAAATCACAAAGAAGATGGAAATCATGAACCATCACACAACTAACAACAAAAAAATATATAAATATAAAGCAAAAATTGGAAAAATTATAAGGGAAAAGAAAAAACTATAATTATAGTAAGATAAATTAAAATTTATCTGGGAATATTTTATCAGTGCAGAAAAAGTAAATAATAGGAACATCTTGAATAATATTAATAATGTGAATGTAATAGATTTAGAATCATTTTCTACACAAGTAAATTTAAAGCTTTGTATCTTACACATTGTTTTTAAATGTCTATAGGACATTGAGAAAAACTGGCAAAAAAACAAATATTACTAAATTCCAAAAGGTGGAATTATTTTTTTCATTTTTTGAGGTATAATTGACATATAACATTATATTAATTTTAGGTGTACAACTTAATGATTTGATCTTTGTATATATTGAAAAATGATCATTGCAATAGTCCAGTTAACATCCATCAGCATACATAGTTACATTTTTTTCTTGTGATGAGAAGCAAAAAGTAGAATTCTTATAGGGCATGTTCTTTGACCATAATATACTAAAACTGGAAAAAAATCTAAACATGTGGATATATTTTTAAAATTCTAAAAAAGGAGCACCTGGGTGGCTCAGTTGGTTAGGTGTCCGACTCTTGATTTTGGCTCAGGTCATGATCTCAGAGTCCTGAGATCGAACCCTGCATTGGGCCCTGTGCTCAGCAATGAGTCTGCTTGTGATTCTTTTCTCTCCCTCCCTCTGCCCCTCCACCCGCCCTCGTGTGCTCTTTCTGAAATAAATCTTTAAAAAAATAGAAAAATAAAAGGACAACTAAACATACTAGAAACTTATGCTTTGATTATGATACTGAAATTATTGTAGCTTCCCCTATGTCCCAAGTTCAGATAGGAAAACATATCAATATTATATAAATAATGGCTAATGTATTAATTCAACAATGCTGTATTTTCCTTATAAATGGTGACTAGTAACTGTACATGTTGATATTACTGGTGCAGCCAGTCTGAAAAACAGTATGGAGTTTCCTCAAAAAGTTGAAAATAGAGCTACCCTATGACCCAGCAATAGCGCTACTAGGTATTTACCCAAAAGATACAAAAATACTGATTCAAAGGGGCACCTACACCCTGATATTTATAAGAGCATTATCAACGATAGTCAAATAGGGCGCCTGGGTGGCTCAGTTGGTTAAGCGACTGCCTTCGGCTCAGGTCATGATCCTGGAGTCCCTGGATCGAGTCCCGCATCGGGCTCCCTGCTCGGCAGGGAGTCTGCTTCTCCCTCTGACCCTCCCCCCTCTCATGTGCTCTCTCTCATTCTCTCTCTCTCTCAAATAAATAAATAAAATCTTTAAAAAAAAAAAAAAAAAAGAAATAGAACATTTCCAGCACCCCATAGTCCCCTTATGTATTCCTCCCAGTCCCTAGTCATCTTCCTCCGAAGGGTATTTCTGACTTCTGAAAACACAGATTAATTTTTTTTTAATTTTTTTATTGTTATGTTAATCCCCATACATTACATCATTAGTTTTAGATATAGTGTTCCATGATTCATTGTTTGTGCATAACACCCAGTGCTCCATGCAGAACGTGCCCTCCTCAATACCCATCACCAGGCTAACCCATCCTCCCACCCCCCTCCCCTCTAGAACCCTCAGTTTGAAAACACAGATTAATTTTGCCTGCTTCGTACTTCACATGAATGCAATCATACCTATGCAGTTTTCTGTATCTGACTTCTTTTGCTCAGCATTGTGTTTATGAGATTCATCCATTTTGCTCGTGTGCCTGTAGATTATTCGTACTGCTATATAGTATTTCACTGTATGAATGTACCACGGTTTTCCATTCTTCTGTTGATGGGCAATTGGGTAGTTTCCAATTCGGGACTATTATGACAGGTGCTGCTATGAGCATGGTAATACATGTCTTTTGGTAGACATGTGGACATTTTTCCGTTGCCTACCCACCTAGAATGAGAAGGGCATGTGTTTATTCAGCTCCAGCAGATACCACCAAGCAGTTTTTCAGTGATTATACCAATTTATACTCCCAACAGAAGTGTATGAGCGTTCTAGTTGCTCTGCATACTTGCCAGCACTTTTTCATTTGAACCATTCTGGCCAATGTGTAGTGATATTGCATTATGGTTTCTTTTCTTTTTCAAGTGGTTAACCCTTTTGTTATCCAATAGAGGTAATTGACAGCGATCACGTGGTACATCAGGTTTCCCCTTAAGAGGCTCTGTGAAGTGTAGATTCTCCAGAACACACCCTTCAAAATGTACAAGACACATTAATATCTCCAGAATACTAATCACAATGAAAGAACAGTGATGCTCTCTACATAACTTATTCCTATACAATATCTGTTTCAGTTTTACAGACCGATTCTTAATCTGGAACAGCAGTTGTCAAATTGTTGTGATCCAGCACAAAAAATAATTGCACAGCACCCCCCACAATTTATAAATTATATACACAGATTAGTTGTCATTTAAAGAAGCACATTTAAATACAAAATAGGAGTTTTAAAAGGATGAAATAAAATTTTGTATAAATTAAAGTATATTATTTTCTCTACATATCCATGATCAGAGACTACTTTTACTTAATTTTAGGTGTTACATGATTAAGAAACCTAAATATCATACTATGCATTGAGCACCATTCTAATGCTTTTCAAATATTAATTCATGTAATTCTCATAACTACCCTGGGAGAAAGGTACCATTATTTCCATTTCACATATATGGAAACTGATGTGTAGAAGGTTAGATAATGGGCTCAACATCAGAGAGCTAGGAAGTAGTACTGCCAAAATTTTAATTGAGGCACAATCATAACTGCTACTCTATTCTTTTTTTTTTTTTTAGATTTTATTTATTTATTTGAGAGAGACAGAGAAAAAGTATAAGCATGGGGAGCAGCAGACAGAGGGAGAGGGAGAAGCAAGCTCCCCGCTGAGCAGGGAGCCCAATTGGGGCTCGATCCCAAGACCCTGGGATCACGACCTGAGCCGAAGGCAGATGTCTAACCAACTGAGCCACCCAGGTTCCCCTGCCACTCTATTCTTATTAAGAATCATTGATCTCAAAAGCCATTCATTGTTAAATCAATCCAAAATTTCCAGGTGCCCCAGTGCATTATGGTTTCAATTTGCATTTCCCTCATGACTAATAAAGCTGAGCACCTTTTTCTACGTTTATTGGCCATTGCCATATCTGGCAAAATGTCAACTAAGGACTTTGCTCATTTCTCTATTAGGTTGTCTCTCTCATTGATTTGTAAGAGTTCTTTATATATTCTTGCTATGAGTTTTTTGTTAGATACACACATTGAAAAGATCTTACCCCACTCTATGGATTGCCTTTTTATGTCTCAAGGGTATCTTCTGGTGAATAGAAGTCCTCTTTATTGGGCGCCTGGGTGGCTCAGTTGGTTAAGCGACTGCCTTCAGCTCAGGTCATGATCCCAGGGTCCTGGGATCGAGTCCCACATCGGGCTCCCTGCTCTGCGGGGAGCCTGCTTCTCCCTCTCCCACTCCCCCTGCTTGTGTTCCCTCTCTCGCTATGTCTCTCTCTGTCAAATAAATAAATAAAATCTTAAAAAAAAAAAAAAAAAAGAAGTCCTCTTTATTTTATTTTATTTCATTTTATTAAGATTCTATTCATTTATTTGAGCGAGTGAGAGAGAGCACAAGCAGGGGGAGCAGCAGAGGGAGAGAGAGAAGCAGGCTCCCCGCTGAGCAGGGAGCCCGATGCGGGGCTCAATCCCAGGACCCTGGGACCACGACCGGAGCCGAAAGCAGATGCCCAACCGACTGAGCCACAAGGCGCCCTTAGAAGTCCTGTTTTAAAAAAATTCTTGGCCTACTGCAAGGTCACAAACATATTACTCTGTTTTCTTCTAGCCAAACTGCTTTTTTTCCCCAATGCCATGAAATTAAGTTCTTCTTCCTCATGACTGAATATACACAGATAATGGAAGTAACGGGAAGCATCCGTCTGCTGTAAAGATGGGTGGAATATATAAAAATTCATTTGTTGAATTTTCTTTAAGTAGTCCTCCAGAGCAACTTGAAGAAAAGCAGGAAATGCTTTCACAAGAACACTTTTGTGGAAGGACCTAGCATGCTTTAAGTGCCAGCGTCCTGGGCTAGCAATGACACAAATATTTCATCTCTCACATTTATAGCTTGGTTCTTCCATAGAAAATCCTCTTGTGAAACACCATGTGTTGTGTTTGTCAAACACACAAATATCCAAGGAAAGGAACACCCCTCTTCTGCTACCACGATAGGGCGTTGCTCTCAAGCATGTGACAATGCCCTGTGCTTTTCCAGCGTGACTTGTGGCATGAGTTGTATGAAGTTCCTGTTGGGTAAATAGTTCTATTGTTAAATGAAGAGGAGAGTTCTGTGCGTTTTCAGCAGAATTTTTCAGTTCCCGGATGTTATATGCTTTGTCATCCAAATTTTAGTCTCCTTTACCAATGATTGTCATAAGCCATCTTTTAGTCAGAGTATATCTTTTGATAGCAGCTTCCCAGCTGCTTTTTTTTTTTCTCAGTCCCCCGTGGTGGGGGCCTGGCTTTTACCCCTTGGGGCTCTGCAAGGTCAGTCTGGGGGCCCAGGAGAGGGGCTTGCCTCTGCTGGTGCCTCATCTAGTTCACTGGCCACCTGCTGTGGTGGTGAAATGTTAAAGGATACACCATCCACATGTTTTTCCAAAACTGCATTCACATCAGTCCAATTGTTTTCTCAGAGACTGAGTCCTCAACCAGCCTGAGCCAGTTTCACATTGAAGGGCACCAGGGCAAGAGCGGAGCTGCAGGATTCTGCAGGGAGGAGCTGGGAGCATAAAAAGCCCCCATAATCTGGTTTCGGCTGCAGCTCCATGTTGTGTCAGGTTGGTGCTGGAAGCTCAGGGTCCACTGGCCTCAGCCGTGCTCCTCCTGGACCCTGGAGGCTGCAGGGCAGTGGCTGCTAGACAGGCTGGGGACCCCAAATTGCTTTTAAAGTGGGGAAATAGCAGTATACACAGCCACCAGTTACGCACGGATGCTGGTTTTGTCATATGCATGCAGGCCCTAGCAAGTTCCCAGCTGGCCAGAGCATCCTACCTCTCAGTAGGCCTGAGAGTCCAGTGGTGCCTGACCTGTTCCTTCAATAGCTGGAGAGTTGCATCATTTACCAATCAGACACTGGTCACAAAATGACCTGTTACCCCACATTACATCAATATCCTCTCTTTGGTAATGTTCCGGTTTAGTGGTACTAGTGAAGTGGGGAGTGGTGACACATCCTGTTCGTCAACATTAATATTTCCTCTGTTTCAGGGGGGCCTGTGCCAAGGTCATGCTTCAGCAAACTTGGAAAGACAGTTTAAAAAAGAATAATGAGGCTGGCTGGCTCAGTCGGGAGATCATGTGACTCTTAATCTCAGGGTTGTGAGTTCGAGTCCCACGTTGGGTGTAGAGATTACTAAAAAAATAAATAAACTTAAAAAAAATAAAAAACAGGGGCTCCTGGGTGGCTCAGTCGTTAAGTGTCTGCCTTCGGCTCAGGTCATGATCCCAGGGTCCTGGGATCGAGCCCCGTGTAGGGCTCCCTGCTCTGCGGGAAGCCTGCTTCTCCCTCTCCCACTCCCCCTGCTTGTGTTCCCTCTCTCTGTCAAATAAATAAATAAAATCTTTAAAAATAATAAAATAAAATAAAAAACAATAGATAGTATTTACTGAGCACATATTAAGGCATTGTGCTAAGAGCTTTATGCATATTATCTCATTTAATCCTCACAAAATTCTATGAAGCAGGAATGATTATTAACCCAGTTTTAGAGATGAAGAAACTGATGTTCAGTGAGGTTAAGGAAATTGCCTCAAAGAACCAAGCCAGTGAGTGTTGGAACTAAGTAAGTGCTAGAACGGGGACTGAAATGCAAGCCTGGGTATTCAATGCCTATGTCTAGCTCCCTAGGCATGCATGTGCATGTCACAGTCATGCTGTGCAAGCCACTTAGCTACAGATGGAAAGTCTTTCCTCCAATCAAGCCAGGAGTGCTAGCGTTTTACATTAATTGAAACATCACAATATAATTGCATAGCATGGGCCTAAAGGACTCTTTGTGATCTAGCTCTGGCCTATATCTGCAACCCTCAACCCTCCCCTTGGAGTCTGTACCTAGTAGAACCATACTGCTTCTAGTTCCCCGAGAACCTCATGCCTTGAGACATACTATTCTCCTCACCTCAAATGCCCTGTCACCTCTATTACCTGGAAAATTCCTTTGAAATCCAGCTAATACATCACCTCTTCCAGTAAAGCTTCCCTAATTTTCCTCTGACAATGTTAACCATTCTGTCCTCTGTACCAACCTCTCTCCTTTACATAAAAATACATTGCAGGGCGCCTGTGTGGCTCAGTTGATTAAATGTCTGCCTTCGGCTCAGGTCATGATCCCAGGGTCCTGGGATCAAGTCCCACATCGGGCTCCCTGCTCAGAGGGGAGTCTGCTTCTCCCTCTACCTTTCCCCCCTGCTTGTGATCTCCCTCTCTCTCTCTCAAATAAAAAAAAAAAATCTTTAAAAAAAATATATATGTATTGCTCATTCATTCCTTTAACATTAAATACTGTTCTTTCCAGGCACTAGGCTAAGTGCCGGGAAACAGAGAGTCAAATGACACTTTGGGAGAAAGAGGACGTCATGCTAGAGCATGGACATAAGCTAGCTAAGTGCCAGTTGTCCCCCCACCCCCAGCTGACATAAAGTATAGGTTTTGACAGGTCGGGGCAGGCGAGGAGAGGGCATGCTCGGAGAAAAGTGTGATAGGGCATTCTGATTCAGCCCAAATTGTGGACTCAGAGTTTATCTGCTCGTGGAAAACAAGAGCAGGCAATGCAGCTGGCCATTAATTTGAATAAATGTCCAGGATGGGGAACAGGATGGCGTCTGTTCCGCATCTTGGACTAATTTTGAGCCTTCATGGGAGGAGGAGTTAGGACCAACTCTGAGAGAGTCATTTGAAAAGAAGACTTTGAGCTCCTCTGGGCACAAGCTGTGCTGGCTGTGGGAGCAGGGGAAGGCCATCCTCCTCGCTTTCCCAGAGAACCCAACCCTGCCACCCGGCCCGTGAATGGTAGCTTTCAGCACGCTGGCGGGCAGCCCCCCATGCTGGGGAGACTGGCATTTTCACGGTGGGCCCTGGCAGCCCTGGCAGCGACAGGCAGGGGTGTCACGCCCTTCAGGGGCTTCATGAGGAGAGGGCATTGAAGCGCGGGAACTCGAGCAAGAAAGGAAGAAAAGGCTGGATGCTGCATGCCGAACCATGGCCAACAGACTGGTTCCTGAGCCTGTTGAGACACACCTGGGGCCCCTCCACTTAGCGGTGGGGCAAGAGCGTGAAGGCCATCCCGGCTGCTGGTAATCTTGAATTCTAACCACAAGCTGCTAAGTCCCGAAGCCACCTGAGTTAACTTCTTTATTTGCTGTTAGGGAGCTGTGTCTCATTCATCTTTCTCTCCCAGGTCCTAACACAAAGCCTGACACACAGTAACTGCTGACAGAATATTTGTAGATTTCTTTAATGAAGGAGCTGAAAGGAGTCAGACAAGGGAGGGTGGGGAGCATCGTATACACATGCACCTGATTAAAATGTGATGATTTGTTCCTGATCTGATCAGACCCAGAATATGAAACAGACATGGAATCTGGCCCATGGGTTCTGGCCCCTTTTGATTCTGCCAGCACGTGTGGGAGGTGCGGAGACAAATTCCGTGGCAGTTAGAAAGCGAGCTGGCTGCCAAGATGGAGAAGAGGGAACACTTAGTCTTGACCTTCTATAATCCTAAGGCTCCCAAAATTCAGGGGAATCGGAACTACCAAAGGGTGAGGAGGTACCTAATTGTAGGTCAGATGGGAGGAAGAAGACTTACTTAAAGGTGGGCCAAGACAGAGTGCCCTAAAGGTAGAGAAATATCACCCTGGGTAAGGAGAGACATCCACAGATCAAACCCACATGGGGATACTTAAGGGAGAGATGAGTAGGAGACCCTGGGGATCAAGGGTGATCTTTTTGGGTAGGCAATATTTCCCTCATCCTTGTAGCCTACCCTCCCCATCAACAAACATGCGAGTGCCACGATACCACCCCAGAGGCGGCAGCACCATGTGGATCAGACACACATCTACATCCGAATGTTCTGTGGCAGCCTGTGTGGTTTTGGTCTCCTAATGCTGATCTGCACAACCCCACTGAACTGGGTGCAGTTCCTGGTGGTCAAGAATGGCCTTGAACTCTACGCAGGACTCTGGATCTCATGCAACCATGAGCTGTGCTGGAGCCGCACACCCAAACCGCCCTGTGAGTGCCACCAAACCAAACGCCACAGGCCCCACAGTTCCCAGAGCTTTCTGCCACATTGGCTCTTCATCTTTCTTTCTCCAAGATCTCTTTGCCCTCACCGCTCCGAGTCCAAGATGGGTCTCAGGCAAATTGTGGATATAGCCATCCTTTTCTTTGGTGTCTCAGTGTACCCTTTCTCCCTCCTACTCCCGGTTGTTTTCTCTCCCAACTTAGTAGTTGATACTCTCTTTACTCTCTGGGAAGAACTCTTTGGGCCTTTATAAGCTGTCACTGTGAAGCAATGTGATGAGTATTCTAATGTGGCTTGCAGAAATAGAAGTAATTGATCAGAACTGGGAAACAAAGCAAAGTGTCTCAGCCTCCATGAGATTTAACTTTTTAAAAAAATTCCTTTACAATTTTATTTATTTATTTGAGAGAGAGTGAGAGAGAAAGAGAGCACAAGTAGGGGGGAGAGGGAGAGGGAGAAGCAGACTCCCCACTGAACAGGGAGCCCGATGCAGGGCTCGATCCTAGGACCCTGAGATCATGACCTGAGGCAAAGACAGATGCTTAACCGACTGAGCCACCCAGATGCCCCCAGATTTAACTTTTAAGGTCAATTTGTTCTTCCGCCAACAGTAGAAGGGAATAGAAATGCATGTCAGATATGTGGTATAACAAATGCCAGCTATTTAGAATACATTATTAACGTCAAATTTTATGTGAATTTAGGTAAATCTGAAAATGCAATACAAAACATTTAAAAATAAGTTTCTAGGGCTAGAAGATACCATGTGCATAAGTTTTTAAATCAGAACCAAGACTTAGAGGAAAGACATAACTACACTAAACAGTTTCCCCATCATCCTCAAAAGATACATTTACATAGAGAAACAGGTATTGTGAAAGAAAACATGCATGAATAAAGCATTTATTTTTCCTTCTCAGATAAGCAGGGGTCCCAGATGCTGGAGGTGGAGTTGGGGGTTGCACCTAGGCTCAACCCTGAACTGGAGCATCTATGGCATGTGGAACTAAGGAGCAGGACCCTAACAAAAGAGCTTG
This sequence comes from Halichoerus grypus, assembly GCF_964656455.1. Taxonomy (NCBI): domain Eukaryota; kingdom Metazoa; phylum Chordata; class Mammalia; order Carnivora; family Phocidae; genus Halichoerus; species Halichoerus grypus. The sequence continues at coordinate 42,804,612 of NC_135719.1, read as the reverse complement.
AGAAGAAACTAAAATCAAAGGCAGGCAGACAATTCAATTACATCTCCAGCTTAAAAGAAAAACTAGGGAAAACATTTGCAACAAATATGAAAGATAAAAGACAAATGGACTTGATATTTTTTTAAAAAACAAAAAAGGTGAATACCCCAATAAATTCTTGATAAATAGACAATTCATAGAACAAAAGCTAAAAGTATCTAATAAACATCAGAAAAACTATTTTAACCTTAATCATTAAAGAAAGGCAAGTCAAATGAACAATGAGATAAGATTTTTCAAACAGGACATTAGCAGAGATTTTTAAATGATGATGCACAATGCTGGACACTCTCACATACACTGGGGACCATAAATGGGTACAACCAAAGCAATATGATTATGTGTATCTGGAGATTTACACTCACGAATTCCATTTCTAGGGAAATGGAGTAAAAGATATAGGCATAAAAATTGAGCTGCCATCATATTTATGTAAGTGTGCCCAGGCCAAAATTCAGGACTTGAGATTATTATTTGAATGTTTAATGAGTCAGAATCTTGGAATTTTGTCACTTACAGTAGCAAATAGTTTATTTCTTGCAGCCTGGAATTCACCTGAGGCCAACTGTTAATGATTTAGAGAAGGTCAACTGAGTCCTTTAAGTACACAATTATAAGTCAAGTATCTACCCTATTTCCAATGTTAACTAGTCCTAATTCTAAGATCAGTAAGTAGTCTGCAATACAGAGCTCATAATGAATTCCCCAAATGTAATGAATATGTCCAGGCCTCATGAACCTGTTACAATATGTTATTATTGACCCAAACATTATTATCCAAATTCGAGAACTTTGAATTTTCACCTACTAATTGCAAGAATTCAGCCCCCTTTCCTATGGTACCCCCTGTCATTTCTGAGAGTTTCATGGGGACTCTCTCTGGTGGGCTCAAGAATATGTGTGCTCATGATCTTGTGTCCTGGACTCACATGAGGCCATTGTGGCTCTGGCTCTGACTTTTCCTGGTTCTAGATGACTGATAGCCTCTCTGCTGCAGCTGTTGCTAATAGAATGGAGAAGGGGTGGGAGGTAGTAGGCACCATCCTTCACTTTTATTGCTAGGTTTAAGTTGCCACAGAGGGTAACTTAAACCATCTGGAAGACTGTGGGAAAGAAGGGTAGGTCTTTTAGTCCGAGCACTGGAGCCTCCAGAGCCAGGGCCCTGGGAACCACTGCACAAGAAACACAGCCAAGCTGTGTGGGGATGCTTAATTCTGGCACTCCAACCAGGTTACCAGGGAACCTAAATCCTCAGCCAATTTCACAGCCTCCTCTCCAGGATGCTAGGTCTCCATCCACGATCTTTTCCATTCCCAAACCACCTTCTTTTCCTTGAGCCTGGGGAGGTTTTGTCTCAGCCTTCTGTTGTTGGAACAAAGGTGCAATGTCAACAGTGTGGAGGTTTAGATTTGGCTAAATAAGTGGGCCGATCCCTCAGCAGCACCTTTTTCATCCATATCCACATCCCACCTCTATTCACTCAGTCTAGCTCCTTCATAACTAAAAGGATCCTGATCCTTTTGGAGCACTGCCTCCCTATCCTGGCTTTGATTTTTGCTGAAGGACCTAGGGTACAGCAAGAGGAATTCCAGAAGATCCTGCCCACCAGTTACAAACCACCAAATGGTGAGTGTTCTCAGTTCGCTGAGAAATCATTACTGCTTTCCGGTAGGGTTGTATTCCTTCCAGTCTTGGTAGCTTTTATGTCCTACCCGATGGTGCTCTGAAGTACAGAATCACTGACTGGGACAACCCTGAGGACCCTACCAAGGATCTTACCAAGCTTTTCAAATGATTCGGACTTCTTCCTCTCCAAATTGAAAGTGACATCCCCTCTCTTCTCAGGGCATTAGCTTCATTGCGTTCAGTAAACTGGGGTGTTGGCCTTGCTTTTCCTGCAACCCAAGGCCACATCAAAGAATATTACTAAGGAAATCTTCAGAAATGTTTGGATACAGATGACCTACCTGTGGGTGTTCCTTATATCTAGGGCACTTCTCTTTTCCTGGACCAAAACTTCTTACTGACAAGAAATAACTTAGGTCCTGAGATCTTTGAAACTTTGACAAGTAAGCTGCTGTAAAAACTGATGTTTAAAAGCTGATATAGCTTTTGGTCTTACAGGAGATGGGGGCTCAAACTCAGGTTTAGGATGTTTCTTTTGTTTTCCTCAGTAAATTAGAAAAAAACCCATAAAGTTAACCAAATGCAGCCATTTTATATTATGGAGCTAAGTGTTTAGTTTGGTCAGATAATTAGTTGTGTATCACTAGTAGGCTTGCTTCCTGTGGAGGTGAGATTATCCTATGCTGCAAATCTTTAGCTGTTCCTTTGGAGGTGTGAGTGATCTTGTTTATGTAGTTTCAGGAGATGAGGATCTAAGACAGAGAAGATTGGAAGCACATGAAGGCAAGTTTTCCCCTCATTGGTGGAAGAAAGACTAGACCATAACATATATTAGACAGGACTTGGACTGGATATCTCAGTATACTTTTGTGTTTTATTTCATTTGAACTAGCATAAGTTGAAGAGTGAACCTAGGGGTGCCTGGGTGACTCAGATGGTTAAGCGTCTGCCTTCAGCTTGGGTCATGATCCCAGGGTCCTGGGATGGAGCCCCACGTCCAGCTCCTGGCTCAGCAGGGAGCCTGCTTCTCCCTCTGCTTCTCCCCCTGCTCATGCTCTCTCTCTGTCTCTGTCTTGAATGAATAAATAAAATCTTTAAAAAAAATAAAGAGTGAACCTATTCATGAAGATTCAGAAGAATCTCACAGATTCCCAAAGGCAGGAAGTTTGTTGTACCTTAGGAGATTCCAGAAGAGACTGGGATCTCAGACGAAGAAAATCAAGCCCACCACTTAGTCTCTCTAGAGTTGCTTTGTCGTTCATCTTTGTTTATACTTTGCTTTATCACTACAGCTCAATTTTTCCTGTTTATTAGTGTGCCAGTGCCCAAAAAGTGATATCTCAGTCTGGCTATGTATCTTCTTGGTTCAAGCAAGCAAAAAAGGAAATTAGCATCAATCAGTCTCAAATCCAAATTTCCAAGCATAAGAATCAAATTGGTCCACCTTAGGTCAGATCTCCTTACTTTTTCCAATTAGCTATGGTCAGGGGACTATAGGCAAAGGGCCAGGGCTATAGGCAAGGGCTGCTAGGTCTTGTGGGGGATTGTGGGCTAAATACCATGAACGATGCCTATCACACTGGGCTTCCTGCAGCTCAAAGCAGGCTGATGGTTCTGACTGGCTACATATCCTGCAATTCTGAATGACCCAGATTTCAGGAAATGCATTGCTCTTGGGTTATCATGTTTTAATGTGGCTAACTTGTTTTGGCCACAGAACAACTCACCTCTATGTGTAGGCGTGTGGTTTCTCTTCATGGACTTTACTATTATCAATGATGTTAGTAAGTGGTGAGTTCTAGAGAACAAAATAAGACTTAAAAGGCAGATCTTAAACTGGGATAAGCTTTGATATAGTTTCTTCTCTCTGGGTTACTTGGAAGCTGGACTAGGATTCTCAGGCATAGAAGTGCTTAGAGAACTTTCAGTGGTAGAGACGAGCTGGCCCCTGTTACCCTGAGACAGGAAAAAAGCTAGACAAGGAAGCACCCTCTAAAGGATATTAAAGAGATTGCAGGATCTGTAGTATCTCAGGAGAGCTATATTTACTTGCAATTGTGTGTTATCCTTTATTTCCTTTTTAAAAGGTTTTTATTTAAATTACAGTTAGTTAACGTACAGTGTTATATTAGTTTCAGGTGTACAATACAGTGATTCAACACTTCCATACAACATCGGGTGCTCATCACAAGTGCATTCCTTAATCTCCATCCCCTATTTCACCCATTCCCCCATCCACCTCCGTGCTGGTAACCATCAGTTTGTTCTCTAGAGATAAGAGTCTGTTTCTTGGTTTACCTCTCTCTCTCTCCCACTTTTTTTCTCTTTGCTTGTTTGTTTTGTTTCTTCAGTTCCACATATGAGTGAAATCATATGGTATTTGTCTTTTCTCTGACTTATTTCGCTTAGCCTAATACTCTCTAGCTCCATCCTTGTCATTGCAGATGGCAAGATCTCATTGTTTTTTATGGCTGAGTAATATCCAAGTATAGCTATAGATATATTTATAGATATATGTGTAGATATAGATATATAGATATGTATCTATACCTATTTATCTGTATCACATCTTCTTTATCCATTCATCAATCAATGGACTTGGGCTGTTGATTATGTTTCCATAATTTGGCTATTGTAGATAATGCTGCTATAAACATTGGGGGTGCATGTATCTTAAAAAATTGCTCTCGAAGTCAAGGGAAGCATCTGTTTCATATTAGGGAGGTGGTAGCAAAAAGTAATGTTTATCATGCCCTTTCTTCTCTCTTACCAACATCCAGTCTGCAGAGAGCAGAGATCTTGAGCCAGGAGATGAGAAAGGAAGCAGTGTTATGGTACTTGGGTAAGGGCTTTGGAGATAAAGAACTCTAGCAGACCTCTCCCTGAGCAAACATGAGGCAGGGCCTTGAGGGACTCTCAAGAAAAAAAAAAAACAAAAAAAAACAAATAAAAGATATTTTTAGGGTGTTAAATTCCTGCAATCCAGTAAATTCAGGCTTGAAATCATTACAGTATGGGAGTTTAAGTAAATGGGACTTCATTTTGTAGTCATAGGCTGACAAGGCTTATGCAAGCCAGATAGATTTAAAAGAGAAAAAACAAATAGAAACAAACTACAAGTCCAACAATGGTTAAATCATTAGGCGAAATATGTTAATATGATAAATTGTTCGGTAGCCATTAAAAATGATGTTTACAACAGGTGACTGGGGAAAAAATATCTTACCATATAATCTTAAGAAAAAAATCACTTGATATTCAGTGTCATACCCACTATGTACAGAGGATAGAAAAATACTGGAAAGAAATAATATAAAATGCTAACAATAGCTGCCCTGGGTAGTGGGATTGTGGCTGATTTTTTTCCTGCTTCTTGGCACTTTTGTAGCCTTTCCAATGCTTATATTGAACAACGTATTACTTTTAGAATTAGAATTAGGAATAAGAAAATGTTTTAATACGTGTTGTGATGTTTAGAGTCACACTTCTTAGAAGCTAGTTTACATCTAAGTTAAATGGGTTAATGCATCCAGAACTATTTGTATATTATCTTCAGTTTTACAATGAAGGCTTTGCCTTCACAGTAAACAAATTCTGAGTATCAATGGAAAAACTGGGAAATAAGATCCTTATTTGTGCCCTGGATGCCACATGGCAAGCTCTGCTTCATCTCTTTAGTTCTCACGCCCTTCTCTAAGACTCTGTCTGGTTTTAAGAGAGGTTCCCCCGCTGGACTAACCAAGCCTTCCCTTTCTCCTTCCCCTTGGCAGATTACCTTCAGTTTTCCAGGGCTTTCTTCCTCATCTCTCTCTTCTCCACACTCGTTGCCCTTGGCTGGCTCATCAGCTCTTGCCTGCCTAGAAGAGGAAGCTTAACCACCAACTTGGATCTGAAGGTATCCATACTCAGCTTCATCTCAGGTACAGACCTAGATTGGCAGGGTAATACCAGGGTGAAACTATCAAGGGAACCAAGTTTCTCCGTGGGCCTTTCATTCTCTTTTTCTTGTCCCTTTCCTCTTCTTCAGTATCACATCAAGTTGCCAGCCACCTGCCCTATCCTACTGTATAAAACACACTTCAGCTGACTTAGCCCGGGGGAGAGGTAGAAGCTCCTTTCTTTTTCCCATCTTGGTAAATCCCTAAATTTTAATTCTGCCATACATATGGCATCTGGAAGCAGAAGGAAAGTTGGAGGGGGTGGTCAAGGCAGACTGAAGACACTGATGGGTCGTGACATCTTTTCTTCTGGTCCTAGCCATCTCCCTGCTCCTCTGCCTCGTCCTATTTCTGGCACAGGTTCACTGGCATGCTAAGGATGCCTTGGAGCCAGATCTCCTATGGGCCTATCATATTAATTGGTGGAGTGACTTCTTATACACGTTTTCTGGTGAGTCAGTCCCCTTATGCAAGAAGGATGGAAGAGGAAGTCACTTCTTGAAAGGGAGGTAGAAGTCTAGGAGAAATAGAAGCACTGACTGTTCCTATTTAGACTATTCATACATGGAGAGGCAGCATGGTATGGTGAGGAAAGCATGGATTTTGGAGTCTGGAAACCTAAATTTAGCAACCTGTTCTACCATTAACTGAGGCATGCACAGGTTGAGTGACTTGCCTAAGACTACACAGAAAGTTGTAGAACCATCATTTGAATCTAGGAGGTTCAAGCTTTGTCTTCACCATGTGAGAAATACTATAATGCAATGAGAGCACAGGAGGATAAAGTAACTGTGCTGGGGGAGAGGAGGGTTGGCTTTTAGAACTGAGGAAAGCATGAGTAAGAATTTTAAAAGTCTAAAGACTATCTATCTATTGAAACTCACCTCAAATTCTTCTCCTCTAGGGATCATCTCCTTCCTCAACTACATAACTTTCAGATTTCCTTCCCTTGATCGAAATGTCAGTGCGACTCCCATAGAGCAATCAAGGCTGGGGGTTGGTCCAGTGACTACAGTAGTACCTGATGAAGATGAAAGGTTAAGGTCTGATAAGGAATCTCCAGTTGAGGAAGAGAAAACAGCCCTAGAAGCAGAACCGTGATGGTGATAGGAAAACCCAACTACTGCTTGTCTTAAAAACGGAGGAGAGGCTGAATTGGAAATGATGGTGCAGATTTTAGGAAACTCTCCTAATATCATGTCCATGTTACTGAAAGAGAAAGCATTAAAGCTGCTGAAATGTGTTTTGTGTGCACTGGATCTAAAATATGTATTATAGTCATAAAGAAAATAATAAAATTTTACTTAAGAGAAAATTTCTAAGAGAAAACATCAGTGGTTATGGTCATGAATGAAAGAAACTAACAACAGCTGCATGGTGTAGATCAGAGATCTCTTTGGGCATCAGGGATCTTACAGACCTGAATGATTCATGGAGAAAGATGCCACCTAATTCTACTTGAAATTTTCTTTTTATGTGTGGCCTTGGGCACACTCAGGGTGGAAGGCATTTGATCAATATTGTTGAATCGGAATTGCAGATCATTACCAGCAATGGAATGAATATGAGTGGCGATAATACCTACCATCCAAAGAAGCTGAAGGGTGTTGGGGGAGGAGGAAGGTTCTGGGGAATCCGTGAGGTCCCATTTCTTGTGAGGTTTGGTAATTTGGAACACTTACAGTCTTATTACATGAGCCCACTGCTTCTCCCTAGGTGGGGAAATATCTTAACCAGGCCCCCACAAGCTCTCTGAAATTCTACACAAAATTTATGTATGCACTTTTTTTGTGAAGAGAGCCACAGATTCCATCAGATTCTTGATAGGCCTGTGACTCTTTCGACTCCTTAGGCATCAATTTTGTTTTAATGAGCCAAATGAGGCTAAAGGACTTTCTTCAGCCTAAGTATCTATGTGAACCAAATTGAAAGATTAGTCCGTTTTATATACCCTGTAAAACTAAGTAAGGGGGGGGGGTGATGATTTCAGGCCATCACATAAGTCTTTTGATGGCTAGAGATCCCTTTCAAACCCAAACCAGGTTCCATGCAGAAAGTCCCTGACATCCATTTTGCCCTTTATTCCTTTAGAAGCTACCAAGACTACTCTATTGGTTGAGGTCCATACTTCTCCTCCCCAAATCTGGCAATGGAATGGACTAAAATGCCCAACATCGCCCCTTGCTTCTCTTAAAGATAAGCTTTTGGGTCCTTTTGGTTTAATTTAGAGATTTATTGGTAACCTTTGTAGAAAACAAACATAGCAGACATGGAGCAATTAAGTAGTTCTTTTTTTTGAGTGGTTCTTACAATTTATGTAGTTTTTATAATCCTGGTCCCTGATCAGGAATACCCAAACATTTCCAGATGGTAACAGAAAGACCATTAGATTAATATTTTTAAAGATTTTATTTATTTATTTGAGGGAGAGAGAGCATGAGTGGGAGGGGGAGGGGCAGAGGGAGAGGGAGAAGCAGGCTCCCCGCTGAGCAGGGAGCCTGACACGGGACTCAATCCCAGGACCCTGGGTCATGACCTGACCCGAAGGCAGACGCTTAACTGACTGAGCCACCCAGGCGCCCTAGATTAATATTTTAGCTTTTATTCCTTTTTTTTAAAGATTTTATTTATTTATTTGAGAGAGAGAATGAAAGAGAGAGAGAGAGAGAGAGCATGAGAAGGGGGAGGGTCAGAGGGAGAAGCAGACTCCCCGCTGAGCAGGGAGCCCGATGCGGGACTTGATCCTGGGACTCCAGGATCATGACCTGAGCCGAAGGCAGTGGCTTAACCAACTGAGCCACCCAGGCGCCCTTAGCTTTTATTCCTAAGGATAAGAGTTTAGCAGTACAAGCACGTGTGCGCCCACCCATAGAGACACACATACAAACACACATATATACACACACTTCATTTTGACCCTATCTTAGAAAACTCTCCATGTTGGCGCCTCTTCTTAGCAGGTGACCTTAGTTATAGCAAAATGACTGGTGCCTCGTTACTTCAAGGGGCCTCATTTCAGAGGCTCCTCAGGCTGTTCCTGAGCCTTTGCAAGAACAGGTATGTATTGAAGTCCAGCTCCCCTTCCTCCCACACCCCTCATACACTAAGTATACCCCACACATTGACGAATGAAGAGTTCATTAAGGTCACAAGCTTTACTTATAATTCAGTTGGAATACTTTAGTTGTAGGATTAAACTGACAGAGAGTTAAGTATTCATGACTCTTTAGGAAATGGAAGTCTTAAATGGGATGAGAAGAAGGAAGTAGGTCTGAGTGAGAGTGGAAAATGCTAGATTATAAGAAAGTAACCATAAAGGCCCTGGCTATTAGGAGAGAATGGGTAGTAATTATAACTTAGTTTTCTACTTTGCAAGCAGGAAATGATCTTAAAAGAGAGACAACCTTTCATTGCTCTTTTAGAAGCTGAATGCTCTATTTTCTTCTTTCTCGCTTTCTTTTCTTGTAGAGATTCCTTTAAAACCTTAAGTGAATTTCCAAGAAGATAGCTCAGTAAATCACCCTTCAATACCTTCCCTCTACTTGAAATACATTGCACGATAGATGAAGTGGAAGGGGAGGGAGAGGGAGAAGGAGGCAGAAGGTAGAAGAGGGAGAGAGGGAGAGAGATGCGAGGATGAGGAATATAGCCAGTTTAAAACAAGACAAGCATTTTCACAGACCAGAAAAATGACCCAAACACAAGGCTGTGATTTGATTTAAGCCATGGATTTAATGGGCTCTAAGTCCAAAAGTAAGTGGAAGTGAACAGGAAGTCAGCTGCCATAAAGTGAAAAGAGTTAAAGTACTTCTCCAGACATGGACTAGCAGTGGGTTCATGGCTCTAGCTCAAACTAGGGACTTATGGAAAGTCACCAAGGCCTGATTGGGGCTATAGCTTACTTGGAACCAATCCTTGAAGAGGTAAAAAGATACAAATACAACTGGGCTTAACCAAGCAGCCCATTGATTCATTAACCAGGTCTGTGATATTCCCTGACAACATAGCAGAACAGGAAATCTGAAATACCATATTATGAGAACTGACGCTGGACTGGGGCACTTGGCCAAAGTAAGGAAACCCCCAAACCATTCGATGGTATGAGCACAAAGGGAGAGAAAGAAAAGAAAAAGGCAACAAAAAAATTTGTGTGCCTGCAAATAGGAATTCCAAGCATGTAAAGAAATGTTCAGAAAAAAACTCAAAGTCAACAATCAGAACATGAATTAATTTCAGGTTAATTTGCAGTATAGTATGATAGAGGCTTTAAGTAGTCTTAGGATACATACAGAAATATATGACAGAATAGATACATTCTATCTATGACAGAATCACTGATTACAAAAAAAGACCCCAAACTATGAAACAAAAATACAGGGAAATAAAACAAGAACAGGTTCAAATGAAAAAGAACCCAATAGAAATCATAGAAATGAAAAATATAGTAGTCATTAAAATAAAAAAGTCAGGGCGCCTGGGTGGCTCCGTTGGTTAAGCGACTGCCTTCGGCTCAGGTCATGATCCTGGAGTCCCTGGATCGAGTCCCACATCGGGCTCCCTGCTCAGCAGGGAGTCTGCTTCTCCCTCTGACCCTCCCCCCTCTCATGCTCTCTCTATCTCATTCTCTCTCTCAAATAAATAAATAAAATCTTTAAAAAAATAAAATAAAATAAAATAAAAAAGTCAATAAAAAGACGCTTACCTGACTGAGCCACCCAGGTGCCCTGAGTTTCAACAATTTTAAAAGGCTATTAATCAGTCTGTGTTTCCTGACCACAATGACATTAAGTTAGAATTCAATAAAAATAATAATTTTTAAAACATTCTCTATATGTTAATCTAAAAAATGCTCCTTAAAAAAATGATGAGTAGGGGCGCCTGGGTGGCTCAGTTGTTAAGCGTCTGCCTTCGGCTCAGGTCCTGATCCCAGGGTCCTGGGATCGAGCCCCACATCAGGCTCCCTGCTCAGCGTGGAGCCTGCTTCTCCCTCTCCCACTCCCCCTGCTTGTGTTCCCTCTCTCGCTGTGTCTCTCTGTCAAATAAGTAAATAAAATCTTTAAAAAAAAAATGAGTAAAGAGGAAATCACAATGGAAATGACAAAATATCTAGAACAACAATAAAAGAATTGCTACCATAAAAACCCACAGGTGCATTTATTTAAAACAAAATAAACAACAAAAAATAGTTTAAAATAAATTATTATACAGTCAACTTATGAACTTGAAAAAGAATAACTAGATAAACCAACAGGGGAAGAAAGAAAAAATTTAAAGTAAACAGTAAAATACAAAAAAGTTTTCAGGTTCAAACAACCTAAAACCTAATTCTTCGGAAGCCAATAAAATAACAGACAAACTACAAGCAAATCTAATTAAGAGAAAAAAGAGGGGCACCTGGGTGGCTCAGTCGGTTAAGCGTCTGCCTTCGGCTCAGGTCATGATCTCAGGGTCCTGGGATCGAGCCCCGCGTCGGGCTCCCTGCTCCATGGGGAATCTGCTTCTCCCTCTCCCTCTGCCTGCCACTCTGCCTACTTGTGCTCTCTATCTCTCTGTCAAATAAATAAATAAAATCTTTAAAAAAAGGAGAGAAAAAAGAAAAAACATAAATAAATAATGTCAGGAATGATATTGTACACATTTTTATATATTTATATATATAACATTAAATATATGTTACTCAAGCATATTTTATTGTTTAAAATTTCTATTTCTTGTGTGTTGGTTGTTATTTCTCCTCTCTCACTTCTGATTTTATTTATTTGGGTCCTTTCTCTTTTCTTTCTGATAAGTCTGACTAGAGGTTTATCAATTTGATTAATTTTTTCAAAGAACAAGCTCCTGGTTTCATTGATTTGTTCTATTGTTTTTTTAGTTTCTATATCATTTATTTCTTTTCTAATCTTTATTATGTCCTTCCTCCTTCTGGCTTTAGGCTTCATTTGTTGTTCTTTTTCTAGCTCCTTTAGTTGTGAGGTTAGGTTGCATATTTGAGATTTTTCTTGCTTTTTGAGGTAGGCCAGTATTGCTACACATTGCCATCTTAGGACTGCTTTTGCTGCATCCCAAAGGTTTTGGCCTGTTGTGTTTTCATTTTCATTTGTGCCCATATGTTGTTTTTTTTTAATTTCTTCTTTGATTTCCCGTTTGACACATTCATTGTTTAGCAGCATGTTGTTTAAACTCCAAGTATCTGTGGTCTTTCCAGATCTTTTCTTGTGGTTGACTTCTAGTTTCACAGTGTTGTGGTCAGACAAAGTGCATGGTATGACTTCACTCTTTCTGTATTTGTTAAGGCCTGTTTTGTGACATAATGTGTGATTTGTTCTGGAGAATGTTCCATGTGTACTTGAAAAGAATGTGTATTCTGCTGTTTTAGGATGAAATGCTCTGAATATATCTGTGAAGCCCATCTAGTCCAGTGTGTCATTCAAAGCACTTGTTTCCTTGTTGATTTTCTGCTTAGATGATCTGTCCATTGATGTAAGTGGGGTTTTAAAGTGGGATTTATTCCTGGGTTGCAAGGTGGTTCAGTATTCACAAATCAATAACATGATACATCACATTAATAAAAGAAAGGATAAGAACCATATGATCATTTCAATAGATGCAGAAAAAGCATCCAACAAATTACAACATCCATTCATGATGAAAAACCCTCAACAAAGTAGATTTAGAGGAAACATATCTCAACATAATAAAAGCCATATGTGAAAAACCCACAGCTAATATCATCCTAAGTGGGAAAAAATTGAGAGCCTTTCCCTAAGATCAGGAACAAAACAAGAATGTCCACTTCTACTACTGTTATTTAACATAGTACTGTAAGGCCTAGCCTCAGCAATCAGACAACAAAAAGAAATAAAAGGCATCCAAATCGGCAAGGAAGAAGTCAAACTTTCGCTATTTGCAGATGACATGATACTAAATATAGAAAACCCTAAAGACTCCCCCAAAAAACTGCTAGAACTAATAAACAAATCAGTGAAGTCACAGGATACAAAATCAATGTACAGAAATCTGTTGTATTTCTATAAACCAATAATGGAACAGAAAGAGAAATTAAGAAAACAATCCCACTTACAATTGTACCAAAAATAGTAAAATACCTAAGAATAAACCTAACCAAAATTGTAGAGTTGTAAAAGATCTTGTACTATGAAAATTATAAAACACTGATGAAAGAAATGGAAGATGACACAAAGAAATGGAAAGATATTCCATGTTCATGGATTGGAAGAACAAATATTGTTAAAATGTCTATATTATTTTGTGTAGACAAAATAATCTTCACATTTAATGCAATCCTTATCAAAATACCAATAGCATTTTTCATAGAACTAGAACAAACAATCCTAAAATTTGTATGGAACTACAAAAGACCCCAAATAGCCAAAGCAATTGTGAAAAAGAAAAGCAAAGCTTGGGACACCTGGGTGGTTGTGTCAGTTAAGCATCTGCCTTCGGCTCAGGTCATGATCCCACGGTCCTGGGGTCGAGTCCCACATTGGGCTCCCTGCTCAGTGGGGACCTTGCTCTTCCCTTCGCCTACCTCTCCACCTGTTTGTGCTCTCTAGCTTTCTGACAAATAAATAAATAAAACCTTTAAAAAATAAAAAAAAGAAAAGAAAAGATGGAAGTATCACAATTCCAGACTTCAAGTTATATTATAAAACTGTAGTAATCAAAACAGTATGATACTGGCACAAAAATAGACACATAGACCAATGGAACAGAATACAAAATCAAGAAATGAGTCCATAAATGCATGGTCTTAGACAAAACAGGAAGAAATATTCAATGGGAAAAAGACAGTCTCTTCAACAAATGGATTGGGGAAAACTGAACAGCGACATTCAAAAGAATGAAACTGGACCACTTTCTTACATCATATACAAAAATAAATTCAAAATGGATTAGAGAGCCTGGATGGCTCATTCAGCTAAGCATCTGACTCTTGATTTCAGCTCAGGTCATGATCTCAAGGTCATGAGATCAAGCCCCATGTCAGGATCTGTGTTCAGTGGGGAGTCTGCTTGAGATTCTTTCTCTCCCTCTCTCCCTGCCCCCCCACTCTTGCTCTCTCTCTAAAATAAAAATAAATAAATCTTAAAAAAAAAGGCTTCAAAATGGATTAAAGACCTGAATATGAGACAGAAACCCATAAAAATCCTAGAGGACAACACAGGCAGTAACTTCTTTGACAATGGCCATAGCAACTTCTTTCTAGATATGTCTCCTGAGCAAGGGAAACAAAAGCAAAAATAAACTATTGAGACTTCAAGATAAAAAGCTTCTGCACAGTGCAGGAAACCATCAACAATACTAAAAGGCATGGGGTGTCTGGGTGGCTCAGTCATTAAGCGTCTGCCTTCGGCTCAGGTCCTGATCCCAGGGTCCTGGGATGGAGCCCCGCATCAGGCTCCCTGCTCAGCAGGAAGCCTGCTTCTCCCTCTCCCACTCTCCCTGCTTGTGTTCCCTCTCTCGCTGTTTCTCTCTCTGTCAAATAAATAAATAAAATCTTTTAAAAAATACTAAAAGGCAACTTAGAGAGTATGAGAAGATATTTGCAAATGTCGTATCTGATAAAGGGTTAGTATCCAAAATATGTAAAAAACTTAAAAATTCAATACTCAAAAAATGAATAATCCAATTTAGAAACGGGCAGAAGACATGAACAAACATTTTGCCAAAGAAGACATACAGATGGCCAACAGACACATGAAGATGCTCAACATCACAGATCATCAGGGAAAGGCAAATCAAAACTACAATGAGCTATCACCTCACACCTATCAGAATGGCTAAAATCAACAACACAAGAAACAACAGGTGTTGGAGAGGATGTAGAGCAAGGGGAACCCTCTTGCACTGTTGGTGGGAATGCAAATTGTTGCAGCCACTGTGGAAAGCAGTATGGAATTTCCTCAAAAAGTTAAAAATGGAACGACCTTATGATCCACCAATTGCACTATAGCTATTTACCCAAAGGATACAAAAATACTAATTCAAAGGGATACATGCACCCCAATGTTTATAGTAGCATTATCCACAATAGCAAAATTATGGAAACAGCCCAAGTGTCCATCGACTGATGAATGGATAAAAAAGATGTGGTATATACATATATACAGTGGGATATTATGTGGCCATAAAAAAGGAATGTAACCTTGCCATTTGCAATGACATGGATGGAGCTAGAGAGTATAATGCTAAGCGAAATAAGTTGGAGAAAGACAAATACCATATGATTTCACTCATATGTGGAATTTAAGAAACAAAACAAATGAGCAAAAGGGAAAAAAGAGAGGCAAACCAAAAAACAGACGCTTAACTACTATAGAGAACAAACTGATAGTTAGCAGAGGGGAAGTGCGTGGGGGGATGGATGAAATAGGTGATGGGGATGAAGGAGTGCACTTGTGATGAGCACCAGGCGATGTATGGAAGTGTTGAATCACTATATTGTACATCTGAAACTAGTGTTGCACTGTATGTTAATAGCTGGAATTTTAATAAAAACTTTAAAAATGTTTCTGTTTCGGGATGCCTGGGTGGATCAGTCGGTTAAGTGTCTGCCTTTGGCTCAGGTCATGATCCCAGGGTCCTGGGATGGAGCCTCACATCGGGCTCCCTGTTCAGTGGGGAGTCTGCTTCTCCCTCTGCCTGCCGTTCCCCCTGCTTGTGCTCTCTCTCTCTCTCTGACAAATAAATAAATAAAATCTTTAAAAATATATGAAAATGTTTCTGTTTCTTTACTACTCTTTATTTGTGTGTTTCTCTATGTTAAAATCTCCCATGATAGCTTTAGATTTTCCCGTTTTTTTCCTTGTAATCCTATCAGTGTCTACTGAACATTTTGAACCATTAAGATATCAAATCTCTAAATTAATCTGTGGATTCAATGCAATTCCAAACAATGTCTGACAGTTTTGTTTTGTTTTTGTTTTTTGTGGAGAATGTCAAGCAGGTCCTAAGATATAGGGCAGTTATTCTCTTCTCCTTGCAAAGAACCAAAAAGAGGCAAGGTAGTTTTGAAAAATAAGAAGATGGAGATATTTATCCTAACTGATACGGAGATAACTTAGTAATCTATTGTAATCAAGACAGTGTGTTATTAGCACAGATATAAACAAACAAATGGAACAGAATAGGAAACCTAAAAATAGACACAAGTGGAAATGTAACATATGATAGTGGTAGTATTAAAAAAATTAAGAAACTGTGAACTATTCATAAATGAGGAAACTATGAACTGTTCAACTAGTAGGGCTGGAGCAACTGGTTAAATAAGGAAAAAAAACATAAGACTAGATCTTTGGTCTATGGCCATATTTAAAAAAAAAAAAGAAGTCTAGATAGAGTAAGGATCTAAATGTGAAACGCAAAACTTTAGAAACCTCCACTGGCCCATCTCGAGGAAATGTGAGCATCAAAAAATAATAATGACAGTAATTGATTACAACATTTGAATTTAAAAAAAAATCCATTAGTTTGTAGTGACACTCAACAAAAGAGGGAAACGGTGGAAGGAGAAAGAAAAGAAGAGGCAGATTTTCTTTATAGAAAAATGCCAGCCAATAAATATAGAAGGAACGATAGATATTGAAAATCATTATTTTATAATCCCCAGTATCATTCAGCAAGGATCACCAGTATAATATCATTGAGTGAAAAGTTATTGGGGAACAGGATGTCAAATTATCCCTTCACTGAATACTTACTAATTTCAAAGGGGGAAATGTACAATAGAAAGATTTGGCAATCACAATCGTAACTAAATAGTCAAGCTTGGCATCATCAATAGAAGGATAGCTTAATATCACATGCTTCATGATGTAAAACAGTGGGAGGTGTATACCATCATCTGTGTGGAGTTTTTGCTAGAAATATTTGACTTGAGTTTAATGATAGTCACACAAATCAGGAATGCGGGGCATTCTACAAGACAACTGACCCAAACTATTCAAGGATTTAATATCGTGAAGAACAGAGGAAGGTTATAGGATTGTTCTAGCTGAAGGAGACTACAGACATAAAACAGATGAAATTCATTGATTCTGAATTTTTTCTAATTTTTAAATTTTTTAAAAAAGATTTTACTTATTTATTTGAGAGAGTAAAAGAGGATGAGATAGAGAGACGGAGAGAGAGAATGAGTTGGGGGAAGGGCAGAGGGAGAAGCAGACTACCTGCTGAGCAGGGAGCCTGATGGGGGACTTGATCCCAAGACCCTGAGATCATAAACTGAGCCGAAGGCAGCTGCTTAGCCGTCTGAGCCATCCAGGTGCCTGATTCTGAATTTTTTTTCAGGTGTATAAACATTTTTTGACAAGTGGGGAAATTTGAGCATAGAGAGTATGTTGGGAGTTGTATTGAAATCACGTGGTTTTTCTCAGAGGTATTAATGATCCTGTGGATATGTATGAAATGCACTTGTTTCTAAGGAGATATGCTGAAATATTTTGAGGGGACGTGTCATGATTTCTATACTCTCAGATGATTCAGCAAAAAGAAAAAAATAGAAAGATAGAAAGATAAAGCAAATGTGTCAAGATGTTAATAGTTGGTAAATATAGGTGAGGGGTGGGGCGCCTGGGTGCCTCAGTCAATCAAGGGTCCAACTCTTGGTTTCAGCTCGGGTCATGACCTCAGGGGTTGTGAGATTAAGCCGGGCATCAGGCTCTGTGCTCAGTGTGGAGTCCGCTTGAGATTCTTTCCCCTCCCTCTACCACCCCCCTGCTCCTCCCCCTACTCCTACTCTCTCTCTCTCTCTTTTTTTAAAAAGATTTTATTTATTTATTTGACAGAGAGAGAGAGAGCGAGAGCAGGAACACAAGCAGGGGGAATGGGAGAGGGAGAAGCAGGCTTCTTGCCGAGCAGGGAGCCCGATGTGGGACTCGATCCCAGGACCCTGGGATCATGACCTGAGCCGAAGGCAGATGCTTAACGACTGAGCCACCCAGGGGCCCTCTCTCTCTCTTTAAAAATAAATAAATAAAACCTTTGGGTGCCTGGGTGGCTCAGTCGTTAAGCTTCTGCCTTCGGCTCAGGTCATGATCCCAGGGTCCTGGGACCGAGCCCCACATTGGGCTCCCTGCTCCACGGGAAACCTGCTTCTCCCTCTCCTACTCCCCCTGCTTGTGTTCCCTCTCTCGCTGCCTCTCTCTCTGTCAAATAAATACATAAAATCTTTTAAAAAATTTTAAAAAAAGTTAGGTAGAATTCCTTTGGGAAGCCAAACCCTGGACTGTTGTTTGTTGGCAGTTTTTTGAGTACTGCTTCAATTTCCTCACTGGTTATGGGTCTGTTCAGGTTTTCTATTTCTTCCTGTTTCAGTTTTAGTAGTTTATAGGCTTCTAGGAATGCATCCATTTCTTCCAGATTGCCTAATTTATTGGCATACAATTGCTCATAATATGTTCTTATAGTTGTTCATATTTCTTCCATGTTGGTTGTGATCTCTCTTCTTTCATTTGTGATTTTATTTATTTTGGCCCTTTCTTTTTTCTTTTTGATTAGTCTGGCTAGGGGTTTATTGATCATCTAAGCAGAAGATCAATAAGGAAACAAGGACTTTGAATGACACACTGGACTAGATGGATTTCACAGATATATTCAGAGCATTCCAGCCTAAAGCAACAGAATCCACATTCTTCTCAAATGCACATGGAACATTCTCCAGAATAGATCATATACTGGGTCACAAATCAGGTCTCAACCAGTACCAAAAGATTGGGATTATTCCCTGCATATTTCAGACCATAATGCTTTGAAACTGGAACTCAATCACAAGAGGAAATTTGGAAGGAACTCAAATACTTCGAGGTTAAAGAACATCTTACTAAAGAATGAATGGGTCAACCAGGAAATTAAAGAAGAATTAATAAATTCACGGAAGCAAGTGAAAATGAAAATACAACAGTTCATAACGTTTGTAATGCAGCAAAGGCAGTCCTAAGAGGGAAGTATATAACAATACAGGCCTTTCTCAAGAAAGAAGAAAAGTCTCAAGTACACAAACTAACCTTACACCTAAAGGAGCTGGAAAAAGAAGAGCAAATAAAGCCTAACCCCAGCAGGAGAAGAGAAATAATAAAGATTAGAGCAGAAATCAACAAAATAGAAACCAAAAGAACAATAGAACAGATCAACAAAATTAGGAGCTGGTTCTTTGAAAGAACTGATAAGATCAATAAACCCCTTACCATTCATTTAATTCTTTGTTTTCTTTTATCAGAGTTTTGTATTTTTCCTTATATAGGTCTTGTATATATTTTGTTAGCTGTAAGCCCAAGTGTTTCATTGTGGAGAAATGATATTATGTTTTAATTTCAAATTTTACTTGCTCATTACTGGTATATGGGAAAATGATTGACTTTTTTTAAGGTAATCTCTACACCCAATGTGGGGCTCAAACTCACAACCCCAAGATCAAGAGTCACATGCTCTACCAACTGAGCCAGCCAGGCACCCCAGAAAATGATTAACTTGTGTATATTAACTTTATATCCTGCAACTTTGCTAAAATCACTTATTGTTTCCAGAATTTTTGTTGTTGTTGTCAATTCACTTGGAGTTTCTACACAGTCATGTCATTTGTAAACACAGTTTTATTTCTTCCTTCTCAATATTTATACATTTTCTTTTCTTGTCTTATTGCATTCCAGTATGATGTTGAAAATGAGTGGTGGGAGGGGACATCCTTTCCTTGTTCCTGATCTTTGTGGGAAAGTTTCTGTGAAATTCACAAGTGCTTCTCGGTTCCCCCTCCTTGGGAGAGACAGGATGGCAGAGTGGGCTAGGGTTAGGCATTTTCCTTCCCCCACATGAAAGTTTAGAGCAGGCTGGAATTGAGTATTTTCTTTTCCCCAGATTGGTTAAGCTCTGATAAAACTCCAATAGTTTAGGTGTTGGTAAGATAGTTTCTCTTCATTCTTCTGCATGTGGCTGTCCAATTTTCCCAGCACCATTTATTGAAGAGACTGTCTTTTTCCATTGCATGTTTTTTCCTGCTTTGTCGAAGATTATTTGACCATAGAGTTGAGGGTCCATATCTGGGTTCTCTATTCTGTTCCATTGGTCTCTATGTCTGTTTTTGTGCCAGTACCATGCTGTCTTGGTGATCACAGCTTTGTAATATAGCTTGAAATCCGGCAACATGATGCCCCCAGCTTTGTTTTTCCTTTTCAACATTGCCTTGGCGATTCAGGGTCTTTTCTGATTCCATACAAATTTTAGGATTGTTTGTTCCAGCACTTTGAAAAATGTCATTGGAATTTTGATCAGGATGGCATTGAAGGTATAGATTGCTCTGGGTAGCATAGACATTTTAACAATGTTTATTCTTCCAATCCATGAGCATGGAATATTTTTCCATCTTTTTGTGTTTTCTTCAATTTCTTTCATGAGTGTTCTGTAGTTCCTAGAGTATAGATCCTTTACCTCTTTGGTAGGTTTATTCCGAGGTATCTTATGGTTTTTGGTGCTATTGTAAATGGAATCGTTTCTCTAATTTCTCTTTCTACAGTTGTGTTGTTAGTGTATAAGAAAGCAACTGATTTCTGTGCATTGATTTTGTATCCTGCCACATTACTGAATTGCTGTATGAGTTCTAGGCCATTCTCTAACACCATTCACAAAGATAAACTCAAAGTGGATGAAAGACCTCAATGTGAGACAGGAATCCATCAAAATCCTAGAGGAGAACATAGGCAGTAACCTCTTTGACATCACCCACAGCAACTTCTTTCAAGATACATCTCCAAAAGCTAGTGAAACAAAAGCAAAAATGAATTTTTGGGACTTCATCAAGATAAAAAGCTTCTGCACAGCAAAGGAAACAGTCAACAAAACAAAGAGGCAACCCACAGAATGGGAGAAGATATTTGCAAATGACACTACAGATAAAGGGCTGGTATCTAAGATCTATAAAGAACTTCTCAAACTCAACACCCAAAAAACGAATAACCAAGTCAAAAAGTGGGCAGAAGATATGAAAAGACACTTCTCTGAAGAAGACATACAAATGGCTAACAGACACATGAAAAAATGTTCATCATCATTAGCCATCAGGGAAATCCAAATCAAAACCACATTGAGATACCACCTTACACCAGTTAGAATGGCCAAAATGGATAGGGAAAGAAACAACAAATGTTGGAGAGGTTGTGGAGAAAGGGGAACCCTCTTACAGTGTTGGTGGGAATGCAAGCTGGTACAGCCACTTTGGAAAACAGTGTGGAGGTTCTTCAAAAATTTAAAGAGCTACCCTATGACCCAGCAATTGCACTACTGGGTATTTACCCCAAAGACACAGATGTAGTGAAAAGAAGGGCCATATGCGCCCCAATGTTCATAGCAGCAATGTCCGCAATAGCCAAACTGTGGAAAGAGCCGAGATGCCCTTCAACAGATGAATGGATAAAGAAGATGTGGTCCATATATACAATGGAATATTATTCAGCCATCAGAAAGGATGAATACCCAACTTTTACATCAACATGGATGGGACTGGAGGAGATTATGCTAAGTGAAATAAGTCAAGCAGAGGAAGTCAATTATCATATGGTTTCACTTATTTGTGGAACATAAGGAATAGCATGGAGGACATTAGGAGAAGGAAGGGAAAAATGAAGGGGGGGAATTGGAGGGAGAGGTGAACCATGAGAGACTATGGACTCTGAGAAACAAACAGGGTTTTAGAGAGGAGGGGGGAGGGGGGATTGGTTAGCCCGGTGAAAGGTATAAATGAGGGCGCATACTGCATGGAGCACTGGGTGTTATACGAAAACAATGGATCGTGGATCACCACATCAAAAACCAATGATGTATTGTATGGTGACCAACATAACATAATAAAATAAAATAAAATAAAAAGATAGTTTCTCTTCAGGAAAGGCCTTGTTAAGAAGAACAGAATGCTCTAGCATGTTTCCAAATGGTTCCTTTTCTCCTCCAGCCAGAAGTGTAAGGGGACTTTTCTCTGATATTCACTGTGAAAACCTGGTCAAGCTGCTGGAGGTAAAATTCACTAAAGTGTATGGACCTCTCTAAGACTGGATACAGAGTTTGTAATCTTCTGAACCTCCAGCAATTCCTCAATTACAATTCAGATTTACCTATCCTTGTACTGGTTCCTGCAGGAATTTGTGCTCTAGTAGTTGTGATTGTCTGTATTTATCTTTCCATCTCTCCAATTTTGGGAGCCACAGTTTGCCTTGTGATCTTCTTTCTCTAATGAGCCTAAAAGAATTGTTGATTTTTCAGTTTGTTTAGCTTTCTACTTATTTTATAATGGAGTGACCACCTCCAAGCTCCTTGCAAGCCAGACTAGAAATTAGAAGTCCACTCTTTCTTTTTTTTTTACCTTTTTAATTTTCAATCAATAAGCATTTCCTGAATCATTATTATGTTCCAAGCACTGTGCTAGATATCGAGTATTATATGGCAGAATAAGATAAGTCCTTGCTGCTGAAGTTCACAGACAAATTACAAAAGGAAATATAGACAGACAAATTACAATACTATGTATAAAGTTTATGAAAGAAGCAAGCACAAGGTACTGAGGGAGCACAAAGTCTGGGACTGAGGGTTGAATTCAGAGAAGACTTCCCCCAAAGGGTTAGATTAAAATGAATCTTGACTAATGTTAACTCAGACAAAGATAAAGTGGGAAGTGTGATAGATACCATATGCAAGTGGATAGCATTTGCACCATGTGCAAAGGAAGGACCAAGGTAGTTTTAAGCAACTGCAAGAAAAATAAATTTGTTTGGAGCACAAGAGAACATGGAGAGAGAGAATGAGCCTAAATGTCACTAGGCTTTCTACTTCATGAAAATAAGGACCATGTTCAGCATGAAACAGATGGCTTGCTCAAACAAGTTAATCTGGGGGAGTTAAGGGACTATTTATAAAGTCCTCTTTGAACTGAAAAGGATTTGGGGAAACCATCAGTGAAAAATTATTACCACTCCTAAGCCTGATCACATAAGTGAAAGGAGCAGAATGGAAAAAGGTGGCTCTATGGAGAAGGCTGCCTTCGAGGAACTCTGCTTTTAGTAAGAGAACACAGACAACCCTCAGTAATCTGGTAAGGAAAGATCTAGTGAATAAACACACAGACCTCTGGACCTCTGATCTTCTGCCCATGACTGCTATTGGCTAAACCTAATCAGAAACTGGACAGCAAGGGCACCCATTGATATAGTCCATATCAGTCAGCCTCTTTGAATAAGAATGGAGAATGGATCCAAAGGGACATATGAAAGATACCCAACACATCACTACACCCTCAGTACCTAACACCACACCTGGCACAGAAGAGGTATTGAATGATTGAATGAAGTTGGATAGCAAGCAGAAACCTGATCTTGCTGGGTTTAACTGATTCATGCTAACAAGTTAGGACCTTACCTCATAGCAGTGGGGTGCAATCAGAGCATTTTAAACACAGGAGAGACACATCAGATTTGCATTTTAGAGGCAAATTTGTCGCGAATAAATTGAAGACTTGTAGCAGAGGTACCAGGTAAAAAGCTGTTTATAGCAATCTAGGACAGAGATGACAAGATGTTCTAAGGAAGAGGAAACAGAAATCCAAGATGGGCTTGAGAACATTAAAGAGTTGGAATTGTCAGGACATGTTGTGATTGACTGGCAGGAGATAAGTAAAGGGCACAAGAAGGGGGTGTAGGATGAAGAGAAAAGATGCCTCCATTTCTCAATGACCTCTTGGGTGTGGTGTGTCGTTGAGAAACCTGGGTTTGGCAGGCAGTTTGGTATAGGTTTCTGGAGCTCAACAGACACCAGGATGGGAGAAAGGGATTGAACCAGATCTGGCAAATGAGACAGAGACACTAGACACTTCCTGTTAGTTCTGTTTCCTGGGGTGGGGGAGGGACAGGAAAGTGGGTTAGGTTCTATGGCAGTTGAGAAGAGCAGTGGGCCAGAGACTAGGATGGAAAGAAGGGAAGGACATACCGTGGCCTTCCACAGTATTTACAATTCCAGCATCCTGGGTTACCCAACATACAGGGTGAGGAAACCTTTTGTAGGCTAGGTAGTGGTGGGGTCCTTTTGCAGGAAGCAGCTTGTGTATGGCATGGGGGAAATGTCAAGTTAGGAGAGGCAAAGGTCACTCCATCTTTTTTTTTTAACTGGGGACAAGTTAAAAAGGAATATATTTTAAAAGTTGTGGGAGCCAGAGGAGAAAAAGACCCTGAAGTGTGGAGGGAGGAGGAGTTCCTGCCCAGTAGAGGACCCAGGGCTTGTCTTTTCTGTGAGTGGAGATGGAGATGCCTGAGATGACATTCCTTTCATGATGTCCTCCTCCCTTCCCCACCACAGCCAATTCTCCCCTACTGCATGCACCGCTTCTCTTCTCTGTCACCATACCAGCTACAGCTTCTGGAGAAGACCCGAAGCTACATTCGCATGTTCTGTGCTGGCCTCTTGGGCTTCATCTTTGTCCTGATGCTGTGCTTGTCCCCTTTACATTGGGTGAAGTTCATGGTATTGAAAGAGAAGAAGATGCTCTTTTCAGGGCTCTGGACTGTGTGTCACCATGATCTCTGCTGGAGCCATGTGCCAAGGGCACCATGTGAGTGCCTTCCATATCCTAGAGCCCCCTCCTTTGGTACATTTGCTCGGATCCTCCACATCCCCTCTCTTCCTTTCTCCTTCCCACAGCCCTGCCCCTTCTTTTTTCTGCTGATTCACAAGCATGTAAGGACAACTCCTCTGAACAGGGTAAATTTACCCAGGTTTGTTGGGACTAGACTTCCCCAATGACTTAAAAACCACAACTCCTTAATTATTGGAAGCTAATGCCTAGTGACCTTGTGTTTTTATTACCTTTGCACTCACAACTTCCTAGGAGAAAGAAATATTAATATGAAAATTACCTCATAATGTACCTCTCAAGGTTATAGTTATAATCTCAACTTGTCACTCATTGTGGAATAAATTTCTTTCCTTGTTAAAGGAATTCCACATGTCAATGAGGAGATGGAAAGAGCGTCCTTACTGGTGCCTCTGAAGCCACCCACTTGGTGGCTCCTTACTCTGACTCCATTACATGTAAGACATGCCCTAATTCTGTCCTCCATTGACCTTCAGTCCCTTCCCTAGACCCTGTCTATCTTTATTTAAGGGCAGGTCACCTCTGCTCCAGCCAAACATCTCCTTTTCCACTTTTCCTGGCAGACTACCTCCAATTCTCCAGGGCCTTCTTCCTCATCTCTGCCCTCATCATCCTCATTATTATTATATGGCTCAGCATCTCTCTCATCAAAGGACCAGGAGACAAAACCTACATAGATCTGGGCATATCCATCTTCTCTTTCATCTCAGGTACATGGTGATGTTGGAAAAGTTTGTCCCTGGAGTCCTTGTATTTCTTCCCCTTCTGTGCCGTTTTCCCTTATTTTACCAAGTTGTTCCCTCCCTCACATGAACACTGCTATCATAGGACAGTGTCTCTTCCCAAAGGGAAGAAAACTTTTGATAAGCTTTTACTCTTCATGGGGTTATTACCTCTTAAGGAGGGAACCCTGAAGAGATTATGCTTAATCCAATGGAAACATCTCTGGGAGTTGTTATCTGATGGACTAGTAGAGGAGATATCATAGGCTGGGGGCCCTTCTGGAACCCAGAAAATTACTATGTGGCTAGCTTGCTACCTGTTCTATTGGTCTTATCTCTAGGCTCCACCTTGACAACCTTATTCCAGTTAAAGCAGAAGCCTTTTGCTCTCCCATCTTGGTTAATTGCCAAGTGGGTCTTCCCATGACCACTCATAGGTAATAGGCTGCCATGACATAATTGAGATGGTTTGGGTGACAAGGAAGTGCAAAGAGAGGGTGGATGGGAGGGATGGCAGAAGGAGGGTTATGATGGGTAGTGATAGCTTTCCTTCTGATCCCAGGCACCTGCCTACTCCTCTGCCTCATTTTCTTCCTGATGCAAGTGAAATTGTACAGTAGGAACGTCTTGGAGCCCCATTTCCTATTAGTCTACCGCCTCAATTGGTGGAGCAGTATCTTCTACATGATAGCTGGTGAGTTAATGCTCCTGTAAACAGTGAAGGCACAGAAAAGACATTTCTACATGGTTGGTCCCATCTCTCTCTCTTTTGTTTTCTTTTGGTTTGACATCTCATAATTTGGAAGGGCTCTACAAGAGTTATTTCCATGTCAGTGAACAATTCTTAAGAGCAAGTCCTTCCAATTTATCTAAAATATTATTTTTCTATAATGATACCTGTCCCTACACAGATAGGAGCAAGATTCAGGAAGTAGAGGAAGAAGGCACAGACATTAACTGAGCTATTCATAGTTCTTCTGTCCTTCCAGAAGACAGTTCTTAAGTCCTCCTCTCCTTTTATCATATCAAATAACCTCTCCACTTTTATGAATCTCCACAATAAAGCTTCAACATATGACGTATGTTCCTCTGTCATATTACCAATGTAAAACAAAATGGTAACATAGGAGTTTTGCCTTTATAACACTTCTCCTTTCATCCTTCTAAGCCATATACTTATTTTTATTCATTAATTAACAGTGGTCTCCAAACCATTGCATCATACACCCTGTTAGTAAAACACTTCTCAGCCAGCATTCCAAAAAGACATATGGTTATTTATAAAATACGTACATGTATTATATCATGAATATATTCATTACATTGTAAAATATACTCAAAAATGAACTGAAAACAAAATTTGCTAAAAATACAGAGAGAAACTACTATTTTCTTCCCATGCCCCAGTGAGTTGACTTGCATACCCCTTGGGAAACACTGTATTACAGAAAAGCTGGGATCAATGCTTTGAATCCCTGGTCCCTAAAGATAATGAACAGGATATTCAGAAATGTATTGTAAATCAAATTCTGTTATAATTAAGCCAGTGTATCAGGGATGTTTGATGACTTAAGATTTTATCTATTACTAATCCACAACGCTGACTGACCTTTTCTTTTTCTCTAGGGTTCCTCTCTGGACTCAATCACATAAGTTCTCGGGTTACCCTTCCAGATCAAAATCTCCTTGTGATCCCTGTAACAAGAACAAGGATAGGAAGTATGGCCACAGTACAACTGGGGCGAACTGAAACGAATGTAGGTGCTTCTACACGGATGAGCCACGTACTAGAAAGGCAGTCAGGTTCAGTGGCACAATCAAGGGTCCATAGAGCAGGGACTCAAACAGAGGTAGGGACCCAGACAGAGCCAGTGACCCAGACAAAGATAGTAGCCCAAAAAGTGCTAGGAACTCAGACCGGATCAGAGGTCCAGGCTAAGTCAAGGACCCAGACAGAGCCAGAGATAGGAAATGAATCAGTGATAAGAGAGGCGTTGAAAATTACAAGGTTCACTCCTGAGATGGAACCAATTGACGCAGTGGAGCCAAGGCCTGAGGCAGAGATAACTGGGGGTGTGACCGGTGATACGTCAAGTAATTGCCTTGAGGGTAATGAAATCAGAATGCCCAAAGTCAAGGATTATGAGGACAGAGAGTCAGCTGAGAAAAATAAGGATGACAAGACAAAAAATTAATCTTAGATACAAGGTAGTGAGAGCAGAGATATTAAAAAAAAAAAAAAGGCTGGCAGAAAAGTTTCCCTTCAGGCTTAACGATGTTTCGTTGGGTCTGTAAGAAGCGTGGTAGGAGCATCTGAAGTAATTCTGAGGTAACAGTAGAATGGCTCTGTGGAACCCTCCCCCCCGGATTACACCTCCTTCACTGAGCAAGTTGATATTATGGGTGAACCATACAGGTGATTAGGATGGCTTAGGGCAAAGCCACCAATAATTTAAGGACCATGAGGAAAACAAAGCAAAGCTTATTGAAGGAAGTTTCCGTGTTAGTGTTATGTGCTGTGACTGGGAGAGGCTGTCAAGAGATGACATGCCCAGGCCAACAAGACTTTCCCGCTTTCCACGACCCCACGGTGGAACCTCTCAGCAGGTTTGAAAGAGCTTCTGGCTTGGAAATTCGAGCTCTCATTTTTGGTCCTTAGTTCCCTAACTCGTTAGGCTGACTTTTAGCAAACATTTAACTTTCTTGGGCCCAACAGCCTTCATTAACCAGATAGGCTTTGAGATCTCCTCTAGTGTTATCTATGGCTATGAATGATAAGCAATGCAGAAGTACAACCCTGGGTTGTTTTGGCTCAGACAACCCTGGGTTATTTTAGCAGGTAACCCAGTGTAGCCAGAGCCACTAAATTCAGTTATCTACTTCCAAGGCTACTTTTGACAACTCACTTCTTATTTTTTATTTAGTCATCTCATTTAAAAATATAGGTGAATCTCACTGTTTCCAACTGTTTAGAAGAAGTGGAAAGGAAGGGAAAAAATAAAGGCAAAAGGGCCCAGACTCTCTAACAGAGAGTGTACCATACAGAGTGAGGGAATTTCATTGGGGCATTAAGCAGTTTCACAGAAGGGACTGTGACCTTTGAAACAGGAAGCTAGTTTTTTGATTGGAAATATTAGTTGTTCACCATGAGAACCCACTCTTAACTCCTTAAACCATTCACTATTTTACTATTGCTGGCTGCCTGGGCCTCTAGCTAATCAAATATTCTGACCCTTAATTTTGTCATCTTTAAAAGAGACTTCAATAAATGATATCATCTCCGTTCCACGTATTTGACTTTCTGGAATATTAGATAAGGAACCAGGAGAGAGAAGAAGATGGACAGGGCAGGAAGCATTAAAAGATATTTCTCCCAGCAAATACGAATTAACAGATGTCTGCCTTAAAGTACAGATTCTCTAAGGGGATAGTTAAGATTTTGGTTGTACTTCCATTTGTGTTACTTGCATTAATCAGATAATTACATAGCTAAATACAACTAAGCAGATGCTTTGACAGGTGAGAGAAGAGAAAGAAGAAACTTTGCAAAGTGAAGGTCTAACAGGAGGGAGAGTTTTGCGAGCTTTTGGTCGGGATGAAGGGGCTGACTACCTGGGGCGGGGGCAAGCATACTGAAAGAGTAAGAAGAAATGTGGGAGATTGATAAAGACAAACTTCACCTCCATTACAATTTTGTCTAAAACCATGAAAGTATCCAAAGTTTGGCTGCTTTGGAAACCTGTACCCACCATTTTCTTGTATTCATACTTGTCTTCCCATGCATCATCCATCCATCAAAAAATTGTGAAATTTTTATTGAACATTAACAAGTAGTTCACTGCATAGAGGGGGATAGAGACAATATGAGTAAAGGGTAAAAAACAGGTTTCAGGAATTCTAATAGTACACGAAAGACACAGCCCAATTCAGTCTAGGGGCTTAATGGAAAGCTACTTGAATTGGTAAAACATGAATGAGCTCGGTCTTGAAAAAGAAAAATGATAACATAGGATTTCATCTAGAAGAAGAATCACTGAACAAGTCTTTAGTGTGAAGCTGACTTTCTCAAAGATTCTGGAAACGATAACATTACAGCAACACAACTTAAAATTATATTTCAGTTTTAAAGGTAAAAAGCAAAAACAAAATTTACTCGGCCATTTTTGCTCCTTAGACTCTAGCTTTTTGTCATAAATCCTTCGCTTTCCTTTCTCCTTTCTTTCCCTTGTCCTCTTTTACTTTTTGCTGTCCTACTCTTTTTTGGAGCAATATTCATTTCTTCCCCCCCCATTTTCTTTTCTTTCTTTTTTTTTTTTTAAGATTTTATTTATTTATTTGACAGAGAGAGACACAGCGAGAGAGGGAACACAAGCAGGGGGAGTGGGAGAGGGAGAAGCAGGCGTCCCCTGGAGCAGGGAGCCCGACGCAGGGCTCGATCCCAAGACCCTGAGATCATGACCTGAGCCAGAGGCAGACGCTTAACGACTGAGCCACCCAGGTGCCGCCCCCCCATTTTCTTACACAGAAATTTCACCTCTTCTCAAACCTTATACCCAATATCACCTCTGGGTCTCTTTATGGAGACCCAAGGACTCAGCTAATTACTTGAAAATATTGTGTTTAAAACTGTCCATCCTCTTGTATTAGAGGAAGGGTTTATTTCCTCAGTTACACTTGCTCTTTGCAGTATTTTGAAAAGCTGTTCTATGAGTTCCCCTTCTAAGAGTAGATGAAAAGATAAAACACAGTATTAAATTGCGATGCTTTCCTTTCTCGTCCTTCTGTTGTGGGCAATTGCTATAGCTCTTCCACTCTTAGAGGATGTGTTTGCTCCACCGCTCTCCTCTTCAAGGCCCCCAGGCCTCCCTGGGTGGGTAAGCTAGCCCAAAGGTCCTCTCTTTGCAGTAGGGTCTAAGGAAGAGCAGTCCTGATGCCTCATTCCAGAGTGTCAGAGGTTCCATCCTCCTCCTCCACCTCACCATCCCAACTTACTATCAGAGCTAATACAGGGCGCCTGGGTGGCTCAGTTGGTTAAGCGACTGCCTTTGGCTCAGGTCATGATCCTGGAGTCCCAGGATTGAGTCCCGCATCGGACTCCCTGCTCGGTGGGGAGTCTGCTTCTCCCTCTGGCCCTCCCCTTCTCTTTCTCTCAAATAAATAAAATCTTTAAAAAAAAATACAAAAAATTTTAGTTTTATGGATGAATAAAAAAATCAGTATAATCAACGTTCAAACATCACAGCTAATTTAAAAATTAGCACTATCACCAGTAGAAAAGGTAACAAAGTTTGTAATAGTAGGGAATAAGAGAATACATAAGGATAAACACAAATGTGAAAGATCTTTGTGAAGAAAACTAGAACTTTCTTGTAAGACAGAAGAGAAAACCTATTTAAATAGTAATATACCACCTAATTAGTCACTTAGTCAATTAGTCTGCTTTGCTTCCAGCCTCCTTTATAGCTAGCGATGATCATGTTACATATGCGTGGCCGATGAGACATCAGAGGAAGTATGTTGTGGAGTTACAGAGATTATGTACTTGCTTTACAGACACTCAGGGTGCTGCTCCTAGGTTTTTCATTTTGCCTTAAGTGCTAGTGTGATGCCTGGAGCTGCAGCAGTCATCTTAGAAACACAAAGCAACGAGCATGAAGTCAAGAGCCAACATCTGAGGATGGCAGAGCAGAAATGTAGAAAAAAGCTCAAGTCCTTAATGACTTTGTTGAGCAGGTGAAACAATGCTGAGAATGACCTCCTTCCAGAATTCTTGTTCTGTGAGAAAAATAAAGCTTTACTTTTAAAGACAGTGTTTACCGTAATTGTTTCTTATCCACTTTATAATAAAGTTTTAAGTAAATTAAAAAAAAACAATAAAGACAGTGTTACTTGAGTTTTCTATTCCAGGCAGCTACATACTTTTCTAGCAAATACAAAGTGTGAATACTACAAAACGAAAATATAAAATCAGATGGTGGAAGAGAAGGAAAATACTACTACTGATTTAATCATTCTCCTAATTGGAAGTCTTTAGACCCATCTACAGAAAATGAGAATTAAAGGTTTATATAAAGTTATCATTATAATTGTGTTCAATAAAAAAAATGCAAACTTTCCAACTTGCCAGAAGAAATATAAACACAAAGTGAAGGAAGCACAGACCACATTTTGAAGAAAACTAAAGCTATAACAGAAGCATATCTGAAAACGATATGCTCAAAAACCAAATGTAACTCATTAATGAATGTGGACACTTAATATTTAACTAATAAAAGAACATGTTTCAGATTGGACCACAAAACAAAATCTGAGTGTTATATACAAAATGTATCTCCCAAACAAAGGAATTCAGAGGATTTTAAAATAGGAGGATTGAACAATGAACATGTAGAAACCAGAATTCAGAAAATAATACCATTTACAATTGCTCAAAGAAAAATGAAATACTTAGGTATAAACCTAACGAAACAGGATCTGTATGCTGAAAATTATAAGACACTGGTAAAAAGAAATCAGTGAAAGTCTAAATAAATGAGGAGACATACCATTTTTGTAGATTAGGAGACAACATAGTAACAATGTTCATTCTCCCCATATAGGTTTAAGGTAATTCCTATCGGAACCCCAGCAAGGATTTTTGGTGACATAGATAAGCTTATTCTAAAATTTATGTGGAAAGACACAGTCCTTAGAAAACCTAAAACCAGTAAGAAGAAAAAGTAGGAGGAGTCACCGTTTAAGGCTTGCTTAAAGAACTCTGTAATAAAGACAATGTAGTACCGGTGGAGGAATAGATACATAGATCAATGAAACAGACTAGAGATCACACAAATATATCCAACTGAAGCACAATGACAATTTAGTGGACTAAGGATAGCCTTTTCAAGAAATGGTGCTAGAGTAATTAGACATCCCATAGCTAAAAATATGAATGTCAACCTAAACCACACGTACCTTATCCAAAAATGAACTCAAAATAGGTCATGGACTTAAATGCAAACTGTAGAGTTCTTAGATAGGACACCAAAAGCATCAATCAAAGGGAAAAGTTGATAAATTGGATCCCATGAAAATTAAAAACTTTGGTTCTGTGAAACACCCCATTAAGAAGAAGAAAAACAGGGCGCCTGGGTGGCTCAGTTGGTTAAGCGACTGCCTTCGGCTCAGGTCATGGTCCCGGAGTCCTGGGATCGAGTCCCACATCGGGCTCCCGGCTCGGCGGGGAGCCTGCTTCTCCCTCTGACCCTCTCCCCTCTCATGCTGTTTCTCTCTCTCTCTCTCTCTCTCAAATAAATAAATAAATAAAATCTTTAAAAAAAAAAAAAGAAGAAGAAGAAAAACATGCTACAGAGGACTGGGAGAACATAGTTGCAAGCCATGTATCTGACAAAGGACCAGTATCTAGAATATAGAACTCTCAAAACTCAACAACTAAAAAAAAACAGACAAATGGAGCAATGCAATTAATTAATGTGCAAGATGCATGAGCAGCCATTTTACCATACAGGATATACAGGCAACAAATAAGCACATGAAAAGATATTCAGCATCATTAGACATTAGAAAAAAGTAAGTTAAAAACCACAGTGATGTATCATTGCACACCTGTGTAGAATGGCTAAAATAAAACATAATAATACTCCCAAATGCTACTGAGGATGCAGAGAAACCAGATCACACATATATTGCTAGTGAGAAGGTAAAGTGGGTCCCCCATTCTGGAAAATAGTTTGGTAGTTTCTTGTGAAACTAAACATACAGTTACCGTATGATCCAGCAATTGAGCTCTAGGGCAATTATCCTAAAGAAATGAAAACTTATATTCACACAAAAAACGCGCACATGAATGGTTGTAGCAGCTTGCTTCGTAGTAGCCCCAAACTGGAAGAAATGTAAATGTTAACAGTTAAGTTGTGGTCTATAAATACCATGGAATATTACTCAGCAGAAAAAAAGGGAAAAATATTGATAGAACAATTTGGATGGATCTCAAGGGAATTATGAGAAAAAGAAAAACGCTCAGAGGTAGCATACTGAATGATTCCATTTATATAACATTCTTGAAATGACAACATTTTAGAGATGGGAAAAAAATTGGTAGTTGCCACAGGTTAGGGATGATGGGGGGAGCAGGGTGAAAGGGTGTTGTGGTTGTTAAAAGACACAGAAGGGATCCTTGTGTTGATGGAACTATTTTGTATCTTGACTGTGGTAGTGAATACATGAACCTAACCCCATGATAAAAATGAATAGAACTAAATACGATAAAGTTTCTGGAAGGAAGCATAAAAGAACATCTTCATGACATCAGAATAGGCAAAGATTTCTTAAACAGGAAATACACACACACACACAAACACTAATGTAAAAGAAAAATAGATACACTGGATTTCATTAAAATTAAGAACTCCTGTTCATCAAAAAATATCACTAAGAAGGTAAAAAGCCAAGGCAATTCAGGAATCATTTAGATTTCATTTTCTGTGAGTCATTTGTAATTACTTGGATTGTCTTTTCATTTTCTTGATGGTACTGTTTGCGGCAAAAAAGTTGTTAATCTTGATTAATCCAATTTATTTTTCTTTTTTTAAAGATTTATTTATGGGGTGCCTGAGTGGCTCAGTCATTAAGCATCTGCCTTCGGCTCAGGTCACAATCCCAGAATCCTGCTCAGCAGGAAGCCTGTTTCTCCCTCTCACACTCCCCCTGCTTGTGTTCCCTCTCTCGCTGTCTCCCTCTCTGTCAAATAAATAAATAAAATCTTTAAAAAAAAAAAGATTTATTTATTTATTTGAGAGAGAGAGAGAGAGAGAGAGCATGCACGTGAGTGGGGGGAGGGGCAGAGAGAGAGAGAGAGAAAATCCCAAGCAGACTCCACACCGAGCGTGAAGCCCTATGGGGGGCTCAATCCCACAACCCATGAGATCATGACCTGAGCCAAAATCAAGAGTCTGATGCCCAACTGACTGAGCCACCCAGGCACCCCCAATTTATTTTCTCTTATGTCACTTGCGGTTTGGGTGTCATATTGAAGAAACCATTACCTAACTCAAGGTCTCAAAGAATTACTCCTATGTTTTCTTCTAAGTGGTTTATATTTTTACCTCTTACATTTAGGTCTATGATCCATTTTGAGTTAATTTTTTTGTATGTCTATCCTTCTGCCAGTGTCACACTGTCTTGATTACTGACTGTAGCTTTGGAGTGAGATTTGAAATTAGGAACTGTGGGGCATCCAATCTTGTTCTTCTTTTTCAAGATGGTGTTGGCTGTTCTAGGTACCCTATATATTTCTATATGAATTTTCGAATCAATTTGTACATTTCTGCAAAAAAAAAAAGCAAGCTGGGTTTTTGTTGTTGTTGTTGTTGTTAAAGATTGTGTTGAATCTGTAGATCAATTTGGCAAAAATTGCTGTCTAAACAATATTAAGGTTTTTGACTCATGAACCTAGGATGTCTTTCCATTTACTTAGATCTTCTTAATTTCTTTCTTTTTGTAGTTTTCAGCTTACAAGCATTGCACTTCTTTTGTTAAATTTATACCTAAGTATTTTATTCTTTTTGGTGCTATTGTAAATGGAATTGTGTTCATTAATTTCATTTTGGAGCCCAAGATATGCATTGCTAAGAAGAACTAGTAATAATTTGTTGCAGCCAATCTAGCACCAGTTCCTGGATGCATATTTAGTTATCTCTGGATCAGATTTTGTTTTTATAGATCAGTTTAAAAATACAAGTTAATAATCCATTACAGTGAAAAGGGCATTGCCCGAGAGGTTAGGCAATTGCAATTCTAGTGCCAACTCTGCTGTTGGTCACTTAGAGAACAGGCAAGTAAGTTTACTCTGTGGAACTTCAGTTTCTCCTTTTATAATATGAGGGACTGGGGCGCCTGGGTGACTCAGTCCGTTAAACGTCTGCCTTCAGCTCCGGTCTTGTTGCCAGGGTCCACCAGGCTCCCTGATCAGCGGGTAGCCGGCTTGTTCCTCGTCCTCTGCCCCTCCCCCTGCTCATGCCCGATCTCACTCGCACTCTCTAAAATAAATACAACTTTTTTTAAAAAGATTTTATTTATTTATTTGACAGAGAGAGACAGCGAGAGAGGGAACACAAGCAGGGGGAGTGGGAGAGGGAGAAGCAGGCTTCCCGCTGAGCAGGGAGCCCAATGCGGGGCTCGATCCCAGGACCTTGGGATCATGACCTGAGCCGAAGCCAGACACTTAACCACTGAGCCCCCCAGGCACCCCAGTAAATATCACTAAAATGAGGGACTTCTTAAGTCCCTGCAGCTCTAAACCTAGTCGATTCTACTTGTCTGAACATTCAGAGGAGCCAAGCACGTATTTTAAAGATTCTAATTCCCAATTCTCTCTGCTGTTTTAGAGAGATTATGCATGTTGAGCCCTGTCATCTCACAAGAAAAGTTCTAGATAGGGTCCATAGAACTGGTGGGAGTGGTATCACTGTGATGGTAACTTTGAACAAATCTCTCTGGAAAAAGCGGTGACAAAAGCCATAAACATATGGACAAAAGCCTCTTTGTTTACCGAAAGTAAATGGGTGTGCCATCAGCTACCCCCGGAAACTTTGGGCTCTGACTCTAGGTTTGGTAGGATATTGCAAACCACATCACCCTTAGGCCAGCTTTTTAAGAGTATAAGGAATTACCTTTTTATAACTAACGGTTGTGGACGATTTGGTTATGGGCGATTGTTTCTTAGTTCTGTGCATTTACTGTCCAACATCTTGACCTCCTTCCTTCCATGCAACTGTCAATCTCTCCTGTGCCTTGGTTTCCCAAAAGAAGCCTGATACATCTTCCTAATCCCTTGCTATTTCTACCCACTTCCGCTCAGCTCCTTCCTTCAGTTGCTCTGGGCGGACAAGCATCTAACACTGGCTTTTTCTCTCGCTTGGCTCAGGGAACATGGTCTTGGAAGCCTATTCCTACTAACACTCGAAGGCTCACAATTCCACCACAGCCCAGATTTCCACAGAGATTTTGGTCCATTATTGATTTAAAATTCTCATACGATCCAGTTTTCTTCTGGTTATCTTTCTCTAATTAACTCAATCCTAGTGTATTTCCTAATCCATAGTTTCCCTCTCACCCCATTCCCTTTTCTCTCTCCCCCATCTCCACACATAAGTTCATTTTTTTGATCCCCTGTTTAGCAATGTTTTAGTCACATTCCTGCCTATCATGTTACCATATAAAAACTTTACATTGAATAATAAATAGCTACTCTTTATCAAGCACTTACTATATGCCATTTTATAATAATAGATGTTATTAAGCATTTTACATATAATATCTCAATCTTAACACACTCTTGTGAAGTTCTATTAGTTCTTCTACTTTCTTTTTTCTTTTTCTTTTTTTAAATTAAATTCAATTAGCCAACATATAGTACATCATTAGTTTTTGGTATAGTGTTCAATGTTTCATTAGTTGTGTGTAACACCCATTGCTCATCACATCTCGTGCCCTCCTTAATGTCCATCATCCAGTTACCCCATCCCCCCACCCACCTCCCTTTCCACAACCCTCAGTTTGTTTCCCAGAGTCCAGAATGTCTCATGGTTTGTCTCCCTCTCTGATTTCTTCCCATTCAGTTCTCCCGCCCTTCCCTTGTGGTCCCTTTGTTGTTTCCTATATTCCACATATGAGTGAAACCATATGATAATTGTCTTTCTCTGATTATTTCACTTAGCATAATCCCCTCCAGTTCCATCCATGTCGATGCAAATGGTGGGTATTCATCCTTTCTTGTGGCTGAGTAATATTCCATTGTATATATGAACCACATCTTCTTTATCCATTCATCTGTTGAAGGGCATCTCGGCTCCTTCCACAGTTTGGCTATTGTGGACATTACTGCTATAAGATGAGAATCAAAAAGATTAAGTGACCTACCAAAGATTACATAGCTAGTTAGGTGATGACCCAGGATTTGAAACCACTTAAAAAATTTTTTTTAATTCCATATAATTAACATACAGTGTTACATTAGTTTCAGGTGTATAATATAGTAACTCAACATTTCCATACAACACCCGGTGCTCATCACAAGTGCCCTCCTTAATCCCCATCACCTATTTCACCCATCCCCCCACCCACCTCCCCTCTGGTAACCATCAGTTTATTCTCTATAGTTAAGAGCCTGTTTTTGTCTATTTTTTTCTTTGTGAAACCAAACACTTCGATTCCAGAGCCTCCACTATATTGCTTCCCATAAAAACATGGCTTAAAATAAAAAGCAGTAGATTAAGAAGAAAGAGATGAGGATTTTAAGTTGACACGAAGCTAATAATATCACTGAGGACAGATCAT
Source organism: Halichoerus grypus (assembly GCF_964656455.1). NCBI lineage: Eukaryota > Metazoa > Chordata > Mammalia > Carnivora > Phocidae > Halichoerus > Halichoerus grypus. Next base: position 42,767,308 of record NC_135719.1, on the reverse strand, counting down.
GATCTTTATGATTTTCTCATTCATAAAATAAAGCGATTGAAGTAGAGATAACTAGTATGTCATTTCATAATATTCTGTGATCCTGTTGTGTGAAAAATGTATTTTTGAATTTTATTTTTTCCTGATGTTGCATGGAAAGGTTTTGGAATTTCACCCTGCTCTCCCATATTTTCATATTTATTCTAGAACTAATTTACATACTAACAGTGAAACACAGGTATGTGTTCTATTTCTATAAAACAAAATATCTTCGGGTAGGATAAAACTTCAGAAAATTTCAAATCTCATCCCTATATATCTGGCATTTTAAGATCTGATCTCTCCATGGTGGCATTAGATGTTTAAAGGTGGAAAATTATTGTGGTTTTGAAATCAGTGTTTCTTTGGCATATATCATACAGTTTCCACAGCTATAACAATCGGTTATTACGTGCTGATCCTTGAAACATCAATCTATTCTGTTATTTTTTTTTATTCCATGTTCTTCCATGTTCCTATTTATTTCTTGAATTCATTTTCGCTTATGTTTATCAATTCTAAGTCCAATTTAATTTTAAGAACTAAGATTGAATTAGGGGCGCCTGGCTAGCTCAGTCAGTAGAGCATGTGACTCTTGATATCCAAGTTGTGAGTTCAAGCCCCATGTAGGGTGTAGAGCTTACTTAAAAAAAAAAAAATCAGAAGAATTAAGATTGAATTAGAAATTTGAATGACTCCAAAACTAAAACTCCTTATTCCTTTAAGCTGAAATACGTGGAGAGGATCAGCAAGGTCAAGGAGAGAGGGCAGGTGGGGATAAAAGAGTAAAGCCCTTTTGCAAATAGTCACACTTCCACAAACTGAAAGCAGGTCTTTCAATCTCTGTGTGTCTTCAATCCCTCTATAAGAATTAAAGTGTGTTCGCTCGTTTCCTTTTTCATTCTTTGGAAAACATTTTAACTACCATTATAGTTATTTTGACATTTTGTATTTTGCCTCCTCTTTGTTTGGAGAAGTCAGTAGTAAAGGAGGAATTTAACTTTTAAAGTGACCAGTTATATATACTTATTGCAGAAGTATTAAAAAAAAACAGGTAAATAAGAAAAATTCCTTTAACTGAAATGTGATGGTTGCAAAACTCTGTAAACCTATAAAAATAATAAAGTCATACACTTAAAATGGGTGAATTTTATGATATGTGAGTAAAATTTTATGATATGTAAATTAAAAATCCTCTTGCTTGCTTTCTGCCCATACAAATGTACATACACCATACGACCATCCTCTAATACTGGTTTTAACTTCCTTTCCCCCCCCCTTATTTATCCAGACATCACTATCTTTACAGATCAAATATTTTTCTACAGTGTCATTTTAAATGGTACCATAGTTTTTTGTTTTTTTTTAAATGATGGCTGCCTTTCTTGCAAGTTTTTTTTTTTTTTTAAGATTTTATTTATTTGACAGAGAGAGACACAGCAAGAGAGGGAACACAAGCAGGGGGAGTGGGGGAGGGAGAAGCAGGCTTCCCGCGGGAAAGGAGCCCGATGCGGGGCTCCATCCCAAGACGCTGGGATCATGACCTGAGCTGAAGGCAGACGCCTAACGACTGAGCCAGGCGCCCCTAAATGGTACCATAGTTTTTGATTTTATAATTTGTTTAACCAATTCATTCTCTGAACATTTTTGCAGCTAGATTTTGGTACAAATTTCCTTAGGTTAAGTTACTAGAAAAAATGTTACTGGATCAAAGGATATGATCATTTTAAGGTTTTTCTTGCTTATAAACTGCCCTCTAGAAAAGCTGTACTAATTTGTATTCTTACAAGTCATCATTCTGTTCCTGTTTCTCTCCCATCAAAACTCAGTATTCGAATTTTATAAAACATATACAGGTGAAAATTTTGACAGGTGAAATTGTATATTGTTATTTCCATTTCATTTACTAATAAAATTGACCTTTTTTAGTTACTTATTGGATATTTGTATTTTAGTTTATGTCTCTGTCCAACCCCCCAAACACACTAAGTCTGTGTATATATGTCTTAATTCATGAGATTTTCATACATTAAAGTTAAATAACCCTTTGTCATACACACTGTGAAGATTTTCCCTATTTTGTCTGTCTTTTATTTATGATTTTGTTTTTACAGAAGGAAGCATCAAATTATGTAGTCATATCTATTAATATTTTGCTTTGTGGATTTGTCATTGGTACTATCATTGAGAAGGCTTTTCCTCCCAGATGATTAAATATTCACCAATATTTCTTGTGCTGATTTTATATTTTCTTTCCCTGTACTTAAACATTTATCTGGATTTGATTTTGATATATGACATAGGATTAGGATCTAACTTGGTAGAAGGAATACATGGGAAAACAAGTTAGGTCTTCGCCTTATTTGTTGTATGTCTTCTAAGTACGGAAATCTGTGTTGTATATGTGTGTAGTCCATAGTCATAAACATGACAGGAATAGTCTCTGCCCTTACGTAACTAACCAACTTGGAGAAGACATTATACAAGTTTGGTGAGTGCTACGAAGAAGTGCTAAATTCTATGGTCGTGTATAGTAGGTGGAATCTAATTGGTTATTCTGACACCTATTGAACGATTAAAAGGAGATCTTTTGGAATTGAAGGAGAATTCAATGAAAAAAACACAGTAACAACAAATGCTTATTATCTCAGAGTATCTGTGGGTCGGAATCTGGGTGTGGTTTAGCTGTCCTCTGTCTCAGGATCTCTCACAAGGATGAAACAAGGTGTTGGCCAGGCCTCCAGCTTCACTGGAATGCTTGACTGCAGGAAGAATCATGTCCAAGTGTGCTTACGTGGTTGTTGGCAGGACTTAGCTCCTCACGGTACTTTCGAACCAAGGCTTTCAGTTCCTTGCTGAGGATTCAGTTCCTCACAGGCTGTTGGCTGGAGACCTCCCCTCAGTTCCTTGACATTTAAGGCCAGGAGAATTCAGTTTTGTCCCAGGGTGGGCACTTCAGTTTCAATAAAATGATTTGTAAAGAGGTATCTAGGTGCTGTAAAAATTATGTGCATAGCATTTGTATTCCTAGTTCGGGACTGAGGACTAAAATCAGTGTGTGCACACTATGAATTTTCTGGTTGGTGTGTATTTCTGGTCTGTATATAAATTAATATGTGAGTAAATGAAGCATTCACAAAGAATGAATTACATATTGAAGGGGACAAACGTAATTCTGTATAGGATAGGAATGTCAGGAAAAGTTTAAGATGATTAGAGCGGGCAGAAGTTGAAATGATTTATGAACTTGAGTTTCTCTTTCAACCACTTCATGGTTATAGCTTCAAATTATTTTTCATTCTCTCCCTCCATTCCTATCACACAGAATGTACTGCGAATCTACTCCCCTGGAGTTGCAGGGTGGCAGCCCCACACTCAGCCACACAGGCATGAATATATCCAATAATTTTATTTTTTGATCTAATGCTGTGGGTTTTATTTTTTTAAAAGATTTTGTTTATTTATTTAAGAGAGAGAGAACACAGAGGGAGAGTGGGAGAGAAAAGCAGACTCCCCGCTGAGCAGAGAGCCCGATGCAGGGCTCGATCCCAGGACCCCGAGATCATGACCTGAGCTAAAGACAACTGACTGAGCCACCCAGGCCCCCCCATGGGTTTTATTTTAAACTCAGGAAATTTAATTTTTAAATTATATTTAATCTTAATAGGTATCTACAGAAATTCTGAAACTAGAATTTGACAGCCAATCTTAGACTTTGAAAGTGATAGTGTTAGCTGAGTGCATACATCCTCAACACAGCCAATATTGACCCTAAGGGGGCAAAAATTGGTTCTGGGTGTGTGTGTGAAAAAAAGTAATCTTTTTACGTATAAAGCACTGATATACATACAGTACATAGATATACAGTCTGTCTGTGGTAGTAAAATTTCATTGGGGGTAAGTGACTAAGATGGAAAGGTTTAAAAAGGTTCCTTAGGGGCTGATAATAAAAAAAAAAAGTTGAGAAATACTGCTCTCGTGCTAAGCTTAAAAGACAGCTGGTAGATGAGCTGTCTTGCAATAGATTATTTCCTGTATCACTTCCTATATTAGATTGTAAGTTTCTTAAGGATAGGAAGTGTAACCTGTTTTGTATTTTCAATAACACCTACTAAAATGGTTTATGTTCAATTGCATTCACTAAATGTATACTTAATTGAATTAACATGGAACATATCTTACCCTCCTTGTACCCAATCTACTGCCCCATAAAACCTAAATGCAATGATCACAATTAAGCAAACAACCTGACATAGTCTCCCTCACAAAAATCCTCGGAAGATAATGACAAACTTTATTAAAAGAGTGAAAAATCTTAGTATAGTAGGAGAAGTACAGACTCTGGAAACAAAGACGGATCAGGGCTTGATTTCTAGCTCTACCATTTGGAAGTTGTGAAATCTTTAGCCAAGTTACCTGAGGAGGAAGGAGGAAGGAGAAAGGAGGAAGGAGAAAGAGGACCAAAAAGAATGAGAGAAGGGAAAGATATATAGAAAGAATATAGAGAAGAGACAAGGGCATTGCTAAAAGTCTTATATACACCCTAAGTTTCAGGTATGTTGACCTACTGGCAATTCCCCAAACAGGTCATGGCTCCAATATGCCATATTCTTTCATTCTGATACATACTCCCTTCCAGAACATTATTTTTCCACCAATATTCAGCTCAAGCCACATCCTCCCTAAGAGGCCCTCCATGACACCCTTGTCTGCCTCCCACACTGAGATGCCTATCTTCTTGCTCCCCTAACATTCAGATCATACTTTATTATAGTGCTTATCATATTGTAATGTAATTAATGGGTTTACATGTCTGTTTCCCTCACTAATGTGAGCATCTTGGGAACTGAAATGGTTTTATCTTCTTATTCTCAACATCTAGCAGTGCCTAACACACTTGGCGAATGAACAATGGGCTTGTTGAATCAACTAGTAAAAATACAGGCATGTGAGAGGAGCATAGCCACATTTTTCAACAATTTGATAGATAAGAGCCATTGCTTTAGAACTGACTGAATAAATTCTACTTCGGAAACCAATATTGCACCGTATGTTCACTAACTAAAATTTAAATTAAAAAAATAAAATTGGATGAATAATCATCTTTGGGTTTTTTTGTTTGTTTGTTTTTTAAAGATTTTATTTATTTATTTGACAGAGAGAGACACAGCGAGAGAGGGAACACAAGCAGGGGGAGTGGGAGAGGGAGAAGCAGGCTCCCCTTGGAGCAGGAAGCCTGATGCGGGGCTCGATCCCAGGACCCTGGGATCATGACCTGAGCGGAAGGCAGATGCTTAACAACTGAGCCACTCAGGTGCCCCTGAATAATCATCTTTGTATACATTCTTAGGTCTAAAACAAAACATTTGTACATTTTCTCTGTCCAATAATGATAAGCGTAATGAGTCTTTCACATTGTCAGTTGTTACAATCCAGTGAGGAAAATCCTATTGTTATTCCTATTTTTTTAGATGGGAGCACAGGCTCTTAAGTGGTTATGTAACTTGCCTAAGGTCATATGCTTAATAAGTGAGGCTTCTTGTTCTGGAGCCGATGGTGCTGTCACCCTACAGCGCCTCTCAAGGTTAGCTGGGTGAGAATATTCACTTGAGTACAATATTCCTCTGTCTGACCCTCTCCACCTGCAACCTCCTACACACACTCACCTAGAAGAAAACAAAGGCTCAACATCATACTTGCAGTTTGTTATTGTTCAGCTTTGCTTTATGTAAAAAAATACCAATCAATAATTATTAAATAATCCTTTGGGACTATTCCATTTTATAACATTTAGATAGAATGTAACAATTTTCATTATTTTATTGACCTTCCAAAATCTTTGAAATGGGAACTCTGTTCAGTCCTTCAGCATTCGAGTGTGTTAAACCACACATGTGACGTGTGAAATTATCTTTTCATGAAAGCAAAATGTGGAGCAGCTTATAAAGACTTCTGGATGAGAAGTCATGTACCACAAGCCCTCCATTACTACCTTACTGATGCTGTCTGTGAGGGTATAGTTGGAAGGACAGAATTGAAAAACCGGTTCCCGCCACATTGCAAAATAACCATAGGGAGTGGCGTCTGGTTCTTGGAGCTAGAAGAGGCGACTATGGCTTTTAAATCAAGGTTATTGTCTCAAACACAACAGATGAAAAAAAAAAAAAACCCCAAACCAAGAGAGAACCCCCCAAAAAAGGAAGACTTTTAAAAACGAAAAGCTTTTTCATTTCTGAAATCTTTGGGGCCAGGTGGGCCTGTCAGATGCCGCTGTTCCGGGGTCCCCTTGGTCACTCTGATCTTCAGGTCCTTGAGGCATTTCCCTCTGGCTCCCTGCTGTAGTCCTTTACCCATTCATAACCTGGCTGTGTTGTATCAGTTGTGTCCAATCTGCTGAATGCCAACATCAAGCCTCTCTTGCCATGAAGTGTGAGAAGCTGAGGTACCTCTGGGGATGGTATTTGCCCTATAGAAACCCTAGATCAGGAGAGCTGTGAAGGATATGCACAACGGGCCCCCTCCTCCTCCTCCACACAACCTTCATGTTTTCATAAAGACCTAGAATTAAGAGGTAAGATTACCAATGGTGATATAATGTTGACAAGATTCAACACATTTGCGGTAAGAAGGCAATAAATGTCTATTGGCCTACAGCTTTTGGTTTATATTAATGCATTCCAACAGTATCAAAAACTTGGAAGTTTGTTAGGAATGGGAGATACATAGACTACTCATGTTCTAGGCATCAAGTGCCAGGTTTGGAATGGCTTGGAAAAACAGCCGTCTCTAAGCATGTGGATTAGGTGCTGGTAAAGAGTGGCTGGGAAGGATGTCAGGCAGAGGGAATAGCAGATGCAAAGGCATAAAGGTATGAGTTTCTTAGAACACCCCAGTCTAGTGACGTCTGTCTTCTTTAAGCTCCTTTAGCATTTACCACCTGTAACATTCTTCTTGGTTTGTGATCTCTCGTTGATGCACGGTTACCATTTTTATAGGTAACCCGTTCATTTAAGTCTCTTCCCCTTAAGTAATTTGATTTTTTAGGTGGCAGCCTTCTTTTTTTTAATCTCTCCAGAATGCCATTGAAAGGTACTTTGCACTTGGTAAACACTAATAAGTAATTATTGATTCATTGACCAAAAAAAATCATGACTTACATATTTTAAGTTTTCATTAAAAATGCTAAGATTGTATCTACAAGAATAAAGCAGGACTATGTAAATAGAGGATAACACATCTACTTATTCACTATTCTATTTTAATGACATATTTCTAAGTAGGAACAAACATTGCATACAGTCAGTTTATGCTGCCAATCTGGACAGCTGTAGGTTTGATAGCAATTACTCCATTATAACAAATACAAAGGCACGTTTTAGAACAGGAATAAGATCTTATTACAATTACTGAGAATTGCATGGTAAAAACAGTGGACTTGAACTCTAAAAACCTGGATATGAATCAAAGCTCTGTATCCATTGTGAACTTTATTTTTATTATTTTTCATCTTTGAGCCTTTTTCCTTATCTATTAAACAAAATTAAGAATCCCAACTTCACAAGATCGTAAGGACCAAATTAAAACATACACACACCTACTGTGGCATAAGAGACTCAATAATACATTTGTTCACTTTCTGCCTATTTTTCATCCATTCATTCAAATACATTCATAAGGCAACACAACAAACTGGAAATACTGCAAACCACAGAGAAGCATTTCTTTTGAAAACTTTTGTTATAAGCCCACTTTTTTGGGGTGCCTGGGTGGCTCAGTTGGTTAAATGTCTGCCTTCGGCTCAGGTCATGATCCCAGGGTCCTGGGATTGAGTCCTGCTCGGGCTCCCTGCTCCACAGGGAGTCTGCTTCTCCCTCTGCCCCTCCTCCCACTCATTCTCTCAATCTCCCCCTCTCTCTCAAATAATAAATAAATAAAATCTTAAAAAAAAATAAACCCACTCTTTTCTTCAAGTGGTTAAGTCATTAGGACAAACATGTTTCCTTTTGGGGGGATGATCATTTGCTATTTTTTGCTGGAGTATAAGCACACATTAAGGCCAAATTAACGTGTCTTGCATTTACAGGGAACACAGACACTATGGTACATTTTGTACATTTGTCTAATTGCACGAGGGCATGTACTCTCCTTCTAGTTTCAGCATATCCTACCACCTGTTGTAGATAATTACTTTCATAAAATCTTAAGTTCAATAATAGAATCCTTAGACCCTGTACTCTGGAAGAAAGATAGTTAGAGAAAGGGCTGCAGTCAGGAATCTCGGGTTCTATCTCAGTTATTAATATCTCTACCAGACTTCTAATGAAGCATATAACCTCAGTTTCTCTAAGTCTTATTTTTACCACACTGAACTGGTATAATAAGGGGCGCCTGGGTGGCTCAGTTGGTTGAGTGTCTGTCTGCCTTTGACTCAAGTCATGATCCCAGGGTCCTGCAACTCAACCTTGTGTCGGGCTCCCTGCCGAGCAGGGAGTCTGCGTCTCCCTCTCCTTCTGCCCCACTCCCTGCTTGCGCTTTCTTAAATAAATAAATAAATAAAATCTTAAAAAAAAAAAAAAAAAGAACTGGTATGATAAGATCTACTTCTCAACAATGATGTAACGTTTAATTGTGTACTTACTTAATTTGTAAATACACAGACAGATGTTTTTAAAGAAATTCAAAGTACTCAATTAGTTTATTAGGATCTCTCTACACTTGTACTAAAATTTAATCTTAAATTTATATTAAAATTTAATTTTTTTTACCTCCTGCCTGGTAAAGCACAAGAACAACTAAAACATTTTTTAAAAGGGCAAAAAATGCTGCATTGAAACAAAGTTTATAAACAACATGATAAAAAGTAATTTCTTTCCACTTACTTTTGGAAATAGTGTTTTAATTACATTATGGAAAAATTTTTGGTGAGGTGCCAGGTTAGGTGACCAACCATCCCAGTTTGCCTTATATTTCCCAGTTTTAGCACTGAAAATTCCACATCCCAGCAAACCTCTGTTCTGTACCAGCTAGGGTTGGTTCACCCTAGTGCCCTGCCATTACCGGAGGCCATAGCTTACAGCTCTGTATATCTGCCCTTAGAAAAATTCCAGGACTATTTTAATCTCTATATATCTGAAAAGCATTTGCATATTCTTCCTATTGGAATTTCATTAAATACCATTTGGTGAGCATATCAATATTTATGGAGTTTTGCTCTGTGAGTAGATATTTAATAAATGTATACTAATATCTTTTGACCTTATTAGGACATGGGGGTAATGGGAGTACCTAATTACCAATAGCGATTCTTTGGGCATCAAGAAAATATTAACTTGTCTGTTTTTTTTCCAAGGACCTTGTCCTGTTGTTTACAGATTACTGTACTTCTACCCAGTAATCACCACAACTGAGAAAGCAGTATACCGACAATACCTTTAAGCTCAAGTCACTTAAAAAAACATTGTATGTGGGTCATCCCTTGGACAATTTGGGGCCAGAGAGAAGTTGTTATACTGGTTTCCTTAAATAGCACTATAACCTAACCTGATTGCAAGATAATTTCCAAAATATCAATGGAATGAGTGTTGCTAAAAATCTGGTTAGGAACGTTTATCCATGAATAAGAGGCCCCAAGATTCAGAAGCCCTATGATGTTGTCCATGATATTGACCAAAAAAGAAGTTATGAGACTATGGAAAAGATTTCTGAGAAAAAAGGCAGACCAATATTCTTCCTCAGAAAATGAGGATGATTGAGGCCATGTGCATACTTGCATAATTAAAAAATCAATTAAAAGGTTATAAATCCAACTGGCTATAGTTTTTCCCACAAGATGCAAGGTGACTTATGACACTTTTTTAAAGTTCAAATTTTGTGAGCACTTAACTATGTGTCAGGCACTATGTCAAGTGCTTTAAATACATTATTCATTTGATATTCACAAATAATCTTATGAGAATAGGAATTATAATCCTCCAAAGTCAAGCTCAGAGAGGTTCAGTAATTTGGTCAAGGTTATAGACAGCAACTGGAGGAGCACAGGCAAATTCAGGTCTGTTTGCCCCAAAGCCTAAGCTCTTAACCTTTAGCCTATGCTGCTTATCAACATTGTTGACATAACCTCGGAAATTTCTATCTTCAGCCCTACCTCCCCTGACCTTCTGTCTTATACACTAGTAGATATAACTGCCTATTCAGTATCTCTACTTGGATGTCTAACAAGCACTTCAAATTTAACACGTTTCAGTAAATGGTACCTCCGTTCACCCAGTTCCTCAAGTCCCAAATCTAGTAGGCATCCTTGATTCCTCTATCAACCCCACAGTCAAGCCATCAGCAAAGCTATTGGCTTTACTTTCAAATTATACCTGAAACTACTTCTCATCATCTCTACTGTCACAACTCTGGCCCAAGCCATTATCATTATTCACCCAGACTACTGAGATAGCCTCATAATTGGTCTCTGCTTTCATAGTCCATTCTCCACAAAGCAGCCATAGTTCTTATCTTCTTTTAGCCATAGTTATTTTTTTAAATGCATATTATATTGTTTCATTCTTCTGCTTAAAACCTGCTAATGCTTCCCTTTGCAATAATGTAAACTTCTTAAGATAGCCTACAAGCCCGGCTGGTCCCCCCGCCTTGATAGGCCTTTTCTGACTTTATCCCTTAACACTCTCTTCTTTGCTCAGCAAGCTTGTCACATGGGTCCTTATGATTTCAAATTTCTCTGTGATGTGAAGTTATTGAGAGGATTTGAAAAGACAGCCGTGGGGGTTTGAGAAAACTGGTGAAGGTTTGCAAAAGTTGTTAGAGAGGGAGGACAATTCAGAAAAATTTAACAGGATTGCTGAATGGTGTTGATGGTTCAGTTGTGCTTGATAATTGGAATTTAATGATAGAATGCATGTGATTATGCAAATTTCTCCAGTAGTGGGCAGCAGCTCCAGTACCAAAGGGGACATAAAGGATGGTAGGATTTATTCAAGGTAGGGGTAGGATGAAAAGAAAAATGGGGCAAAGGAGTTGAGGGTACTCACAAGTGTTACTGAACTTTCCCCCCACATACGTAACAATGGAGATGGGGTAGAGAGAAGGGTTTGCTAGTGTCGTCAGCTTACCCCAGCTGTGGCAACAACCTAAAATTGCTAAGTAGAAACAGAATCAAAGGACCAAGACATACCAGCATTCATGTTAAAAGCTTTATTTATTTATTTATTTTTAAAGATTTTATTTATTTATTTATTTGAGAGAGAGAGACAGAGAGAAACAACATGAGAGGGGAGAGGGTCAGAGGGAAAAGCAGGCTCCCCACTGAGCCGGGAGCCCAATGTGGGACTCGATCCCAGGACTCCGGGATCATGACCTGAGCCGAAGGCAGTCGCTTAACCAACTGAGCCACCCAGGCGCCCTTTGTTAAAAGCTTTAAATTACAAATCCTGATTATTTTAGGAAATCTGATTAAACATTTACAAAATTGACAAATTGGTAGAAGCTTATTTACATTATAAAGGAATTTTTCAATTTTAAAAATCAATTTCCGAAGGGAATCTGTCATTTTAACAGTAAGATTTATCAGTAAATTAGGGATTCAGATTTTTTAAAATGTCTAATCTGGCCAATCCTTCAGGGTATCCCAAGAGGGTGCTTTCTTAGGCCTCTTCCTCCTTCAGGACACTTCTCTGGTTCTCCGGTCTTACTTAGAAAGATTTAAGTCCACTCTTAGAATGGCATAAAATACTCTTACTGTCCTGACCCCTAACTTGCCTATTTTCCCATTTACCCTCCTTGCACTATAAGCTGCTGAAACAAAACTACTTTACACCTACTGTGCTTTTGCTTCTGTTATTCTCTCAGGCTAGATCATCTTCCCTACCTTCTCTGTTAAACTCCTAGCCATCAGTCAACACGCAGCTCACACAGTACATTTCTAGATAAGAGACAAGCACTGTCTCTCTGCTATATTTGGTCCTTGTAGATATTTCTATTACTGCTTGTCTTGGATTATATTACAATGCATTTTACATACTCTGTAGTACCTAATCCATATTATGCATTATAAAGTATTTTTATGATTGATGTTTTAGGTGACCCAGCCGCTGAAACAGGGCGTGTTCTGTGATCTTGGTCAAGTCCCTTTCCCTTCGAGCCTCAGATATACAATGGGTACTGTGGCTCCGTGAAGAAGAGAAAACATACGTAGAGCCCTTACATGGTGCTCCATTAAGGAAAGCCATGACTGTTTACATTGTTTAGGGCTCTGAATAGGTAGGTTCCTGCTGAGCTCAGTTCAGGAAACGCTTCTCTAAAATGACGTCACTATCAGCGACTTAAAAACCACTGCACGTTTGTACCGGAGTACAGAAGCAGAACTACTACGAGGTTCACCTGTCACACAGTTCACGGGTTCCGCATGAAACAGGTTTCCATTTAGTAGCTCAGGCAACAGGAATTTTAGCTCAACAGCCAAGGACTTCCCCGAATTACTCCAGGGCGGGCGGGAAGTGTCTCTACCGCCCGGTGGGAAGGCCACCTTCGCTGGATTCAGTGAGGGGGCTGCATCCCTATGGCCTGCGGCAAAAACCACCACCGGGTCCAGGGGCCTTTCTCTCGGTGACGAGGAGGCCGCACCCTTCTCAGGAACAAGATTCACTGGTGTCGGTCCACAGAGCGACCGCAGCCGGAACCGAGAAGGCGATTCCCGCGGTGCCGCGCTCCCAGGGCCAGGCCGGGCCGTGGGGTCTCCCCGCTCTCCACGCAGGGGCGGCGGGGCGGGGCGCGGTGACGCCAAGAGGAGTGACGCGACGACGCAGCGCGACGCGGTGACGCACGCCCCTTTGTTGGCTCAGTAGCGGTAGCAGCGGCCGTGGAGGTGGCGCTGGGGACTGTTTTCTCTCGGAGGCCGGAGCGGAGCCGCGTCTGACTGAGGCGGGCGGCAAGCGGCCCCCTCGCTCCCTCCCTCCCTCCTCCGCGCCCTCCCCGCCGCCGCCGCCAGCCGCCAACCGCCAACCGCCGCGCCCGGGGAGGAGCCGCGGCCCGCGGGGCCGGAGCCAGGCCTGCGTCCGGACATCAGCCGGAGCCGGAGCGAGAGCTGGGGCCTCGGCGTCCCCGCCCTCTCCCCGCCTCAGGGCCAGCGTCCGCCGGGCCCTCGCGTGTCGCGCCATGGACTCGGACGAGGGCTACAACTACGAGTTCGACGAGGACGAAGAGTGCAGCGAAGAGGACAGCGGCGCCGAGGAGGAGGAAGACGAGGACGACGATGAGCCGGACGATGATAACCTGGATCTGGGCGAGGTGGAGCTGGTGGAGCCCGGGCTGGGCGTCGGCGGGGAGCGGGACGGACTGCTGTGCGGGGAGACGGGCGGCGGCGGCGGCAGCGCTCTGGGGCCCGGCGGTGGCGGCGGCGGCGGCGGCGGCGGCGGCGGGCCAGGGCACGAGCAGGAGGAGGATTACCGCTACGAGGTGCTCACGGCCGAGCAGATTCTGCAACACATGGTGGAATGTATCCGGGAGGTCAACGAGGTCATCCAGGTGAGGGTGGCCGCCGCGCTGGCTTGACCTGGCCGGACAGGGGAGCAGATTCGGCGGCCCGAGGGGCAGGCCCCGGCCTGGTGCGCAGCCCAGCCCGGTGCCTCCGGGCCCTGTCTCCTCCGCTGCCTCTGCTGGGGATAGGGGGTGTTGAAAGCAGACATTCGCCGGTTAGCCGGGTGTGGGGAGGTGCGCTGGGGGCGGTGCTTTCCAGGTCCTGCTATGGCGGAGGCCTCCGGCCGCCTAAGACTTCTCTTGCGGGCCATTCCTGCCCGTCCCTGGGCCCGGTGTCCTTCTGGCCGGAGGAGCGCCTACAGGGGCGGGGCGGGGCGGGGGGGGGCGGAGGGGGGGCGGGTGGAGAAGAGCAGGAAGAACGCGGCCCCAGAGAGGGTTATCCCGGCCTTCAGTCTTGCTTGAGCCCTTTTGGAAGGGGTTGGAGTAGGCCTAAGAGCAGCTTGGTGTACGGTTGCCCCAAGTGGGCACCAGTTAATAAAGAAATGGATCTGCTTGGCAGTCTTAAATGCCTACTTAAGGGTGGGGGAAGGGAACTGTTTCTCGGAAGAGGTGCTGATGGGCCTTCTTTTCCGATGGTGAGGTTTCTGCTCTCATCTTTTTATGTCTTTGCTGTTTGTTTGAGACCTAATGCTACTTTTTCATTGGTAGCCTATGACTTACTTGAAGCTGTTGGAATAGTTACTGTAGATTGCATACCCAGCCTTGCAGCTAAAACAACAAAATGCAGTGTTACTATTATTAGACAAGACTCTATTGTGAGTTAGAAAGTAAGGACTTTCTGCTTCTGGACTAATTTTCTCTGATAATTTTTATTTCTTGGTGAGTTAGGCTTGGTTTAAGTTGATAACCACAACTCATTTAACCGCGTGGGTCAGATTTTGCATTTTTAGCTTTAGGAATTCCAAACTTTACATTTGTTTGGGGGAAAAAACAGCTATGATGGGTGAGGGATATGATTCAAGAATAAAAATGAAGTCTTGATTCAGGGCAACTTTTAGAAAACACTAGTTATATATGAAGAAACTATATACAGGAGCAAGTTACTATTGCCTTCTTGTATGTCAGTCATTACTCTTTTTTTTCCTACCTTAAAATTAATTGGCTAATATTCACTGGGAAAGTGGCAGTAGTATGTCACTGCCTACTTGTTCAGTTTACATGATTAACAGATTTTTACAATATTGTCTAGTAAGCAACACTTCCACTTGAGCCCTCTATTTTGGCTCATTTGGAGACCCTGTTTTGAATAATAGTAAAAAAGTATCTGTGATATATAGTGGTACTACTAAACAGTGGACATCTCAAACTTTCATAGGGATACTGCAATCTAAGGAGGAAATTGAAGGGATATAGAAGGAAGATAAGTTTTATTGCTCTTTTTCTGATTCTAAAAATAAGACAGTTCTTAGGCCACTAAGTGGAGACTTTTTTCTTTTTTTGAGGAAACTTTATTAAAAGAATTTAGAGTAAAACCTTGAATTCTCTTTTCGTTTATTTACCACTACAGCATATAAAATCCGATGTTTTCAAACTTACCTAGTTTATTGACATGTTAATTAGGTTTTTAAAAACTCATGGATAGTGGATATTCTTTAACTTGTTTGTTTTCATGTAGTAAATCTCATCCAACTTTCTCAGCTCTTAGGTGTGTCTTAAGCACTGAGGCCAAACCTTACAAGTTCTTTATGTCACTTCTGGAACAGGAATGTAGCTAATGCATATGACATCATTCTTTCTTTGTTAGTTTAGAGGAGAGAGAATAAACACAGATGAACTGAGCTAATAAGGACCACAAAATACTAGGGTTTGTTTTTTTTTTTTTAGGTGTCCATGCCTGATTTTTGAAAACTGTCATGTTAAGGATGCTCTTAAGTGGAATTCCTGAATATATAAATATCAATTCCTTGTTAAGTTTCTGTTTCGAACTCCCAGTAAATCAAAGGATAGGATTTATCCCAGGTCATCTTTTCTCCAAATGGCGTGCTTCCTAGATCTAAACTAGGCTTTGGTTATGATAGGGTTTTTTTATGTTAGTAGATTTAAACTTAAAAAGTTAAACTGGTCATACATGCACACTCTAAGAAAAAACTAGGCAAGGAAAACCATACTATAAAATCATACAGAATCATACTATATATTTTATGTTTTCAGTAGAAAAAAGGCTACAAAAACAGAAGGAATCTCAACAACTTTCTCTTGTTAATAACTCTTTCCATTTCCAGTGTTATATCTGATTATAAATCTAAACTAATTTATTTAATCAGTCCATTATTATTGGCCTTCCTTTTTATTTTCTGGTTTCTGGCTTTTATTAACTTCACTGGGGATATCCTCATAGGTAAATCTTTGAATGTTTTATTTTCTTAGGATAAATTGAATTGCTGAGTCAAATGGTGTGCTTATTTTCAAGGCATTTGATACATACTGCCTACCACGTTGCTTTCAGAAAGGTTATTAGTTTTCCCCCCACCAGTCAGTGCTTGATTAGGATAAAATAGTCATTTTAAAACTTTGCTTCTTTAAAAAAAAAAAAGATGAAGCTGAACTTTTAACATGTTTCTTGGACATTGTTATTTCTTTTGTAAATTGCCCTTTGCTTTTGCTCATTTTGCTCCCTTTTTGGGATTTTTATCTTTTATTGATTTATAAGACCTTTTTATATTCATTGAGGTTTTAAATACCAGTTGTCTAGCGTTTTCTTTTTCTTTTCTTTTTTTTTAAGATTTTATTTATTTATTTGACAGAGAGAGACAACCAGAGAGGGAACACAAGCAGGGGGGGGCGTAGGAGAGGGAAAAGCAGGCTTCCTGCTGAGCAGGGAACCCAACTCGGGGTTCGATCCCAGGACCCTGGGATCATGACCTGAGCCAAAAGGAGACGCTTCTCGACTGAGCCACCCAGGCGCCCCTGTCTAGGTTTTTCAATTAAAAAAATTAATGTTTGTTTAGTGTGGCAATAAGTTTTAAGTTTATCAAGTTAAAAATCCTTGTTTTACTTCACATTAGAGAGCTTATTGTTAATTCTAAAAAATTTAAATCCCCTGCTTCCAGTGCTACTTTTCAATATGAAATCAGGTATGTTATTAGTGAATTTGAAAATAAATTTGCAGGGGAAAAAGATTGAAATGTGAAAAGATTGCCAGATTAATTTTTCCTTGGGAATTTGATTACTACTTTGGGGAGATTAGTTCTGGGCAACAGTAGATTAATATTGTAATTGTAGATATCTTCAGGTTAGTTTTAGCTTTCAAATGAGTAAACACTTTTTGTTTCAGAAGACTCTTGGTTTTCTAGCTTTCTGTAATGCTCTTGTTACAGTTTGTTTGATTTGGCTTTGTTATATTTAAATCTTTATGGCTACCTAGAATATCTTGTGAACTTTCAAGAAAAGATCAGGGGTTTTCTTTAACCTATACCAATGTTAGAGAAGTACTAAAAGCCCTTCACTTACCCAACTGTATTTACTTAACTAGTATTATTAAACAGTGGCTTTCTAATGTAATTGCCTTAGTAGCTTGGTAGTTTATTAAACACCACACAATTCTGCAATTGAGGGGCATTTAAACTTGCTATTTTGTGTTTCCACAACATTATTCAGCAAATCTTGGTTGTGCTTGTGTATGTATGCCAGTCACTGTGTTAAGTAGATTATAGGGCATGGTTCTTGCCTAAGGAGCATATAGAGGTGGGGAACATAGAGGTCCTTGGGCTTCATTCCCAGAGATTGTTGTTCATTAGTTAAGTCTGAGTTGGAGCCTGAGCTTTTTATATATTTTTAGCCACTCCAATGATAGTTCTCAACCACTGGAATAGTCATAGTTCATCTACCGTCATGATTTTGACTCAGGGAGAATGAGTAGAGTGAGAAGGGCAGTAATCCCTAGGAATACCACTTTATTTTATTTTATTTTTTTTAAGATTTTATTTATTTATTTGAGAGAGAGAGTGAGCACAAGCAGGGGAAGCTGCAGAGGGAGAGGGAGAAGCAGGCTCCACGCTAAGCAGGAACCCCGATGGGGGGCTTGATCCCAGGACCCTGAGATCATGACCTGAGCTGACAGCAGATGCTTAACCTACTGAGCCACCCAGGCGCCCCGGGAATACCACTTTTAAAAGATGTGCTGCAGAAGAGGAGCATGGGCTGATGGATGTGAGTGGTCACAGAGGAGGTATAAAGAAGTGGGTGGCTGTCTTGCTATTTTAAGATTTATTATGCTAAATAACCTGTTTTAAAGACAACAGGGGAAATTTTCTGGTGGCTGTTGAAGTTCTTAATTTTATTTCACCTATTTATTTAATTAAAAGATTTAAGGGGTGCCTGGGTGGCTCAGATGGTTGAGCGTCTGCCTTCGGCTCAGGTCATGATCCCAGAGTCCTGGGATCGAGTCCCGCATCGGGCTCCTTGCTGGGCGGGGACCCTGCTTCTCCCTCTGCCTCTGCCTCTCTCTCTCTCTCTCTCTCTCTCTCATGAATAAATAAATAAAACATTAAAAAAAAAAAAGACTTAACTTCTGAAGTGAGGTTTCAAGCATAAATTGAGAGGCAGTATATACCAGCATATTGGCTCAGAGTCAGTTCTAGCCCTGGCTTTTCCTCCAAATGGCAAGTTTTGTTTATATCTCAGAACCTTCAGTTTTTGTTTTTATTTTTTTAATCTGGAGAGTAGTTAAGAGAGTTGAACTACTAGATTGGCCTTTTTTTTTACATTGATGTTTTGTTTATCTAACATCCTTTTAAAACCTTAGTTAATTGGAGATGCTCATTGTTTCCAAGAAATGAATTCAAGTGTGCAAATCAAGATGAACTCAAATTGGTTAACTTATTTGGGTAGGGGGTGGAAGAGTGAGAGGAAGGGGAGAGAGTTGTGTATCTTGAAGCTGTTAAAAGTGTTCGGGATGATTTATTCCTCTTGAACTTCTATCTTTTCCCACCTGATCTCCTTGAGCTTACTTGAGCTGTAAGTTTCAAATTATATTAATTCTTGTTAAATCGCTTATGGCAGTAGTCCTGTGAATCAAACTCTGGGGGTGGGGTCCGGCAGTCTGTTTAAATGAGCATTCCAGGTGATGCTGATGCAAGCTCAAGTTTGAGAACCACTGATCTAGTTGAAATTTAACTGTTTCTCCGTGTGTTATCACCCACAGTGATAAATTAAAAGAGAGGTGGGTTAATGGTGGAAAGCAAGTTGTTTAAGAACTAATAAAAGAGGGGCGCCTGGGTGGCTCAGTCGTTAAGCGTCTGCCTTCGGCTCAGGTCATGATCCCAGGGTCCTGGGATCGAGTCCCACATCGGGCTCCTTGCTCAGCGGGGAGCCTGCTTCTCCCTCTGCTGCTCCGTGCCACTCTGCCTACTTGTGATTCCTCTCTCTCTCTCTGTGTCAAATAAATAAATAAAATCTTAAAAAAAAAAAAAAGAACTAATAAAAGGAAAATTTCAAGAGCTTGGACAGGACTTGCTGAGCTAATAGAGTTGGAGGGGATTTGTCATTACTGCTATCCTTCAGATAAAGTGGTCTTTACTCAGTTATTTCAAACATGCAAACCAAACTAGTGGCATCTTACATTCTAGGTTGGAGCACTTGGTTTTCCTTCCACTTCCTTCTTTTTTTTTTTGAAACAAAAATATTTGAGTTTCTTTACTTAATATATTGGAAAAAATATAAGGTTTTGGATACTGTAAATGCTCCCACAGTACTGTAGTAAATAGTGAAGAGAATATGAGAAGACATTCTCAAGGAGTTGATGATTTCTTTGAATTTAGACCCTCAAAGCTGTATTAGGTCAGAAAGTCGTTTCATCAAGCGCTAAGTGGATAGGAATAGGTATTTATGGACGAGAAATCTGTGGGTGTTATCTGGAAGATGGCTAGGATTTGGATAGATAGGAAAGAGGGATAGAGAGCCATTTTAAGAAATTGAATGAAGGGAGAACAAGGAAGGTGACTGGATAATGGTGACAGAGTTTGTAAATTGTGAGTGATAATGTTGCAGAAGCTGGGAGGTTTGATACTCTAAAGAAAGGTAGGCAGAAGCCATCAGATTAGATTCCTTTATTTTGGGTTTGACCTGTGGTAGCTATATGTATTAGTTATCTTTAACCCTGCATTTCCCCCAAAACTTGGTGGCTTAAAAGCAACACTTACTATCATACAGTTTCTATGGGTCATGTTTCTGGGTGCAGCTGAGCTAGGTGCCTCTGGCTCAGGGTCTCTTGTTAACTCTGTTAAGGCTGCAACCAGGGTATCAGCTAAATTGCAGTTCTCAAGGCTTGAGGAGGGGAGGATCCCGATCTATTGTCAGGCCTCAGATTTTCACTGGCTGGTTGTTGGCCAGAGACACAAGTTCCTTGCCATGTGGGCTTCTCCAGAAAGTGGCTTATAACACAGTTTCTTTCCCTTAGAATGAGGAGTCCGAGAGCCCCTAAGATAGAAGCCAGTCTTTATAAAAATTTCATCTCAATTGACGTCCCATCACTTTGTCCTGTTCTACTTGTTAAAAGTGATTAACTGTATCCACACACTCAAGAGGAGGAGGTTACACAAATGTGAAGACCAAGAGATGAGGGGATCCTTGGGGCCATCTTAGAGGTTCTGCCATCATATATATATCATTTGGCTTCATCAAGAGGTGAATGACAACCATTGTATAATGCTTATCTATCCATTTAATTTATATACAAATGAGAGGCATAGTAGTTTGGATTTTTTATGTTGGATTAACTATGAATTATTTGTATTTGGTTTTGCAGAGCATTATAACTTTAAATGATAAGTATTCCTAATTACTTTTCAATGGCTAAGATTAAAAGAATAATTTGCAGTCTCTTAGAATTGGCAGGAATTTTTCTTCAGTCCACTAATTTTTTTTTTTTTTAACTTTAGCTACGTAGTGGAATCACCTGAGGATTTTTTCACACTTTAAATTGCAGTTGCAAGAAATAATGTATAGCATAGCGATCCCACATACCCTTTGCTGATTTTTCTGCAATGATACCATCTTGCAAAACTATAGCATAATGTCACAACCAGTATATTGACATTGATTCAGTCTTATTCAGATTTCTTTCCCTGAGATTTTTTTTAAATGCAGGCACTCAGGCCCCACACCAGACTAAGCAGTGGGTCTCTGGGAGTTTGGACCAGGCATTTTCATTAAACAGAAATTTTCCCTGGATTATTTTAATGCATACCCAGGGTTGAGAGCCCCTGTTCTTGTTCATTGTCTCTAAGAATCTTCTCAGTAACATTCCAATCTCTGCTTAACTACAAATAAATGACAGTGAACTATTTTGTGATGTAGCTCATTTCAAATTTAACTCTTGATTTTTTTTTAATGTAATTAAAATCTGCTATTGTAACTTTCACCCATTGTTCCTAGGGTCACCCTTTGGATAAAGTTGTTTGTTTTTTAACATAATTATTGTTTTGGAAGCTTTTCTTCCTGAAGTTAATCAGACCCTCCTTCGTACAACAACGAACTCGTATTTTTGATAAAATGATTATTGCCTGCTTTTCTATTTTCTATTGGACGCTTTCTCTTAATAGGCATAGTATCACAGGCCGTATCTTGGCTAAGACCTCAACAATATACAGGTCATCCTTTGTATGTTATCATACTATTACTATGTATTTTTGTTAAATAGCTTAATTATTCCTATTAAATGATGGGATAAATATAAAAGAATTTATTTGGACCGACATTTAATGATCACTTGTGAGAGGATGATCTATAACCAGAGGCTTCTAACCTGGCTTGGCTGTATCCTTTGGGGCCTGTGGAGATAGGAGTGGCAGTTTTTGTCCTTTTTTCCCCCCCAGTGTTAAAAAAAACCTGATATATTTAAAACAGAGCAAAACAGAACTGCCCAAGTGAATTAAATGTGGGCCATTGTTGGGTCTTCAATTCTAAAAGAATGGCACATTTTATAGAGTCATTGGATTGCTACAATCATATGTAAGAATCTAAAGTTTTGCTTTATTCCTCAATTTTCATTTAATCAGTGATTGGGGTCATCTGGCTTTATCTTGAATAATGTCTCATTTCTTGATGTATCTTGGTGAATAGTAAATGCCCAGTTGGTATTTGAGTTAAACTGATGGGTAGTTTGTATCTCAGAAGGCAGTTTAAGAAGCTCTTACTGGGGGCGCCTGGGTGGCTCAGTCGTTAAGGTCTGCCTTCGGCTCAGGTCATGATCCCAGCGTCCTGGGATCAGGCCCCTTGTAGGGCTCCCTGCCCAGCAGAAAGCCTACTTCTCTCCCACTCCCCCTGCTTGTGTTCCCTCTCTCGCTGTTTCTCTCTCTCTCTCTCTGTCAAATAAATAAATAAATAAAATCTTAAAAAAAAAAAAAGAAGCTCTTACTGAAATAGCAGCTGCTCTGGCGATTAACTTTTCAGAGCTCTTTTTTTTTCTTTTTTTTTTCATTTTTAAAAATGATAAGGAAACTAAGGGAGCAAGCATTTACTCCCTTTTTTTTTATTTTTAAAAATGAGAATGCTAGTATTGAGGTCAAAAGGTTGTGAGGATTTGATTGAGAAATCCAAATATTGTACTGGAAGTTTTTCCATGTGTTTTTCTTTTTTAAAGATTTTATTTATTTATTAGAGAGATCACAAGCGGGGGGGGGGGGCAGAGGGAGAAGTGGACTCCCTGCTGAGCAGGGAGCCGATGTGGGCTTGATCCCAGGACTCCAGGACCATGACCTGAGCCGAAGGCAGACGCTTAACTGACTGAGCCACCCAGGCGCCCCCCAGGTGATTTTTTTCTTAATGTAAACATCATTCAATAACATTTTTTAATTTTTGCTATGTTCCATTTAAAGAAGTGTCAGAAGTGACCTGACACTTAATACATTTGGCAAAAAGTACAGCAGATAATGAAGTATTAGGTAACATTTCCTTATTACTAAGACATTTGTTTAGACAAAGCTAATAATAGCTATAAATCCCAGACACTTCTCCCCAGGCTTACTTTGCAATCTCCTTTGAAACTGTCATACTTCTAATTCAAATATTAACAGACTCCAATTACTTGGTAATATATCCTTTCTCTTAATCACAGTTGTACATTTTTTAAGGGATTAAGTATAAGCTAGAGACTGAGAAGTATTTTCTGATTCTTAGCAAGTATTTACAAGTCAAAACCTGTAAAGTGTGACATTTTGGACAGGTATTTCTCTGAAACCCATTTGAAACCCAAATTTACTGCATTGTCTCCTCAAGGCTCTTTTTTCTTTGACTAACTTCCCAGTTAATTGTTCTTGGAATTTGAGAGTCATCCTTAATTTTTTCCCCCTGCATTTCCCATATCCAGTTAGCCCTGATCAAGTTACCTCTGAAATTTGTTATTCCTTTTCTTTTTACTAACTAATCCTAATCTAGGGCCTCTTTTTATTTTGCCTCATTGTCTCCAGGCTTCCAGTCTATGTCATACTACCAAATACAAATGTAGTAGTCATTTTCCTGCTAAAAAAAATTTCATTGTCCAACCCTCCCCCTACCCCTTACTATTATAAGTCTAGTCCAGATTCCTTTATATGGCATTCATGGCTTCCTCATCTTGGTGTCAGCTGATTTTTTTTTTCAGTGTCAGCTGCTGCTTTTCTGATTCTCACATCTCCCCCAACTGCACCACTTATAATTTCTTTCTTTTTATTGCTTTGTGTTGGGGTTATAATTTCTTATATACAAAACACATTTGTGTTTTCTTAAATTTGCTCATGCTCCTCCCTCTTGTGATATTCTTTCTCCTCTCAACTGCCTGATGTACTTCTCTTCAGACCCTGCTCAGATATTACCGTATTTCTTGCCAGGTCCCTCTTCTCTACCCTTCTGGTGCTTCCTTATCTTTGTTTGCATGGCACTTCATGTGGATATTGGTATAACCTGCATGAGGTTGTGTAGTATAGCCATTCCAATACCTAAGTGTCTCCAGCTAGCTATATGTGAGGGTTTTGAGTATGAGAGCTGAATCTTTTGCATCCATAGCATATGGCATACTAACAGTCTTTGCCATAGTAGAAACTCAGTAAATACTTGAAGTTTGTCCTTGCTAGTAAATGCTTGCTCCCTTAGTTTCCTTATCATAAACCAAAGGGAGCCAGATAAGATTTTCTTCTGTTGCTAATAAGTTATTTTATGATTTGTAGGTAATGCCACAGTGATAGTGTAAGAAGCAAGAAAAAAGTGTTTAAATTCCAAGAGGACAAGCTTTTTAAGCGCTCTGAGTATGTAGTGACACTCTTAAAAAGTTTTTTGTTTGCATGCAGTTCCCTGGCACTTTATATGAACTGACAGTGATTTAAAACCAGTTGAGTCACTAATGCTGTGGTTCTCAAAGTATGGTCCATGAAAGCAAAACTACTGTATGATAATACTAAGACTTCTGCCTTTTTTAATGTGCTGACCTTTGTTCTGATGGTGCAGAAAGCAGTAGGTAGGTAAAACCATGGGAATCCTAGCACAAATCAAATCAGTGGCACTCAACTATATAAGTAGTCATTGTATTCTTCATCTCTACACACAGTAAAAAATACCATTTTCACTTGTTCTGGATGAAGTACTAAAAGTCACTAGTTTTATTATATTTTATCACTTAAGTACACATCTTTTTCATAGCTTTGGTGGCAAAATAGGCTTAGGTGGAGATAAGCATGAAGCACTTGGGCATACTAAAGTTACAGAGGTTGTCTAGAAGATAAACATCTGTGCAGTTTGATTTGTGGGTGGAACAAGCTGCTTGTTTGATGGAACACCATATTTTCTTGAAAGAATGACTAACTGGTTTTTTAGACAAATGGCAAACATATGGTGAATGTTTCTCCAAATGAATGAAATACACCTGTTATTTCAAGGAAACCTGCTTACAGTGTATTGTTAATGATAACATTTTTTTAAGTTTTTAAGTGAAAATTAGAATTTTGGAAAACTTCTATTTGCCACTGTGAGACTGCTTCCTAATATTTAAAAATTCTGATGAAATATTGTGTAATAAAATACATCAATATTTGGTAGATCAGTTTAACTTAACCAGTATTTTCCAAATGACCAATTTTCCAGTGACCAATTATGATACTTCACAATCATGCATTGGTAAATGATCCATTCAGAGTACAAGATAGACCACCAGATTTTAATATAGGAGTATGAAAAGTTCTTTGACATGGTTTCAAATTCTACCTTGCAAACAGCCTTTAAGAAACAACCACTTTTTGAATTTTGGTGTAATATCAAAAAGAATATCCATAATTAACTAAAAAGCCAATGAAAGTGCTCCTCTTTTTAAAAAAATTTTTTTTTAAGTAATCTCTACACCCAGTGTGGGGCTTGAACTTAAAACCCCGAAATCAAGAGTTGCAGGTTCTGTCCACTGAACCAGCTGGGAGCCCCAAGTGCTCCTCTTTTTTCAAACTACTTATTTTTATGAAGCCACATTTCCTTTATTCTTCAAATAAAACAACATATCGAAGAGGGGTGCCTGGGTGGTACAGTGAGTTGACTCTTGATTTTGGCTCAGATTGTGAACTCCAGGATCATAAGATCCGGCCCTGCCTTGGGCTCAGCATTCAGGACAGAGTCTGCTTGGGATTCTCTCTCCCTCCCTCTGCCCCTCCCACTCGTGCTTTCTCTCTAAAATTTAAAAAAGAAAAAATTTTTAAAAGAAACAACACATCCAAGAGACTGAATGCAGAAGCAGATAGGAGAATCCAGCTATTTTCTATTTAGCCAGGTATTAAAGAGACTTTGAAACATGTGAAATAGTGCACTCTTCTCACCATCTTTTTTGTGTTAGAACATATAATTTATTTTCATTGAAGTGTTTTTTGTATTAATCTATAATGGGATCTATTACTGTTATCTTAATGAGTTAATATTTTAAAAATTCTGTTTTAGTAGCTAACATGATAAATATTGATAGTTCTAACTCACATAAACAAAGCTCTTTGGTGTCTTAATTTTTAAGGTGAAAAGGGAGTTCTGAGATCAAACAGGTTAAGAATTGCTGCTCTGATACTTTGAAATATTTCTGAATCATTAAGAAAATGTCATGTAGGCTTGCAAACAGGAGATAGGACTAACCACACTATTTGAATTTAGTATAAATTAGCAATAGTTTATAAATTATAAATTATTACTGATTAATCAGAAACTTTTTTTATTTATGTTATGTTAGATGCTCTGGGGGGGGTATTAACAGAAATATTAGCCTCTGTTCTTATATAAAATCTAGGAAATGTGAATCATAAGATATGAATAGTAGGGGAAAGATGTTGGAAATGGGATGGGAGGCTTAATTTTTTCAAGGAGGAGCTAGTAGAGATACCACTCAACATATTCCATTTGTTAATTTGTCTGTATTTTCATTTCTTACATTAGAATGAAAGCTGTGTGAGAGCAGGACTTTGTTTTATTCATTGCTGCAGCCCCAGTGCCCAGAACAGTACCTGGCACATATTGGGTACTTAGTAAATATTTCTTATGTACTTTTATTTCAGTTCCATTTTTGAAGAATATTTTGCTATGTATATAATTTTAGGTTGTAGTTATTTTCTTTCAGTACCTTAAAGATTCTGCTGTTGTCTGGCTTCTGTTGTTTGTGGTGGGAGGAAGCTTCTTTACTCTGGGTGTTTGTGAGATTTTTTACTTTGTGTCTAGTGGTTTTCTTTGTGTTTATCTCTCTTTGGGTTTTCAGATCCTTTTGAATCTGGGGGTGATATCTTTTTATCAATTTTGGAAATTCTCAGCTCTGCCTTCATCCCCTTTCCTTCTGCGACTCCAGTTACCCATGTACTAGAGCTTTTTGTTAGTGCCAGATGTGTTCAGTGCTCTTTTGTATATCTTCTCTTTTTTCTGCTTCAGATAGGATGATTTCTATTGATTTATCTTCTGGGTCTCTAACTCTGTCTTTTCCTTTGTCTGATCTGCTATTAAACATCTAATTAGTTCTTAATTTCCAATATTGTATTTTTTATTTATTTTTAAGATTTTATTTATTTGACAGAGAGAGACACAGCGAGAGAAAGAACACAAGCAGAGGGAGTGGGAGAGGGAGAAGCAGGCCTCCTGCTGAGCAGGGAGCCCGATGTGGGGCTCGATTCCCAGGACCCTGGGATCATGACCTGAGCTGAAGGCAGACGCTTAACGACTGAGCCACCCAGGCGCCCCCCAATATTGTATTTTTTAATTCTAGAGTTTCCATTTGATTCTTTTTTGTAGGTGCTGATTTTCTGGTGACTTCTTTTTCATCTGTTTTCTCCAGCATAATAATCATTTATTCTTAAAAGGTTTGTCACCTAATTCCATTAACTGTTAGTCTCTTCATATATTTTTTTCCCTCCCAGTTTTCAGTCATGTGTTCCTGTCATTGACATACTTTTGGTTGCATGCCGTATGTTGGGTATAAAGTATTTTAGAGATTCTGGATGACGATAGATTTCTCCAGAGAGGATTTTCATTCTTCCTTCTGTGTGGTTAGAGAGTGAATGATGATCTCAATCCAGCCAGGCTGAGTTCTAGCCCTGTTTAGTTTCAGCCTCTGATCTGCCTCTGGCCCTTTAGAATCTTCAACTAGGAACTTGCTTTATTCTCAGCAGTCCCTTGCCTAGGGATCTCAGACTTTAATCATTGACTCCCGAGACTGCTGGAAGCACCACTCTGATTTCATAGACTTTACCTTTAGATTTTTAGTCTTGGCTCTATTTTTAGTCCAGGGATTCAGAAGATGTCCCGAGGGAAAGACCAACCATTCCTCCATTTCTTGAGACACCCCTCAAGTCTCAGTGTTAGTTTCCCTTTTTGGCTGTATTAAGTTCCCACAAACTTAGTGACTTAAAACACTAGTTCATTATTTAACAGTTCCGAAAGTCAGAAATCCGAAGTGAATCTCACTGGGCTGTCTTACCCACTTGTCCACTTCTGGAGGCTACCTGCATTCCTTAGCTTGTGGCCCCTTAAGCCAGCAGCATAGCATCTTTAAATCTCTCTCTGATTCTTTTACTTTTGTCCCATTCTTCCACTTTAAAAAAATCTCACATGCGCTTCTTTCACTTTATTTTTTTTACTTTATTTTTAAATTTTTATTTATTTTTAAGTAAGCTCCACTCCCAGCATGGGGCTTGAACTCATGACCCTGAGATCAAGAGTCGCATGCTCTACCAACTGAGCTAATCAGATGCCCTGTACTTCTTTCACTTTGAATGTGACTCTTTGATTATACTGCGTTGACCTGGATAACCTAGGATAATCTCTTTAAGGTCAGCAGATTACCAATTTTAGTTCCCATCTGCAACATTAATTTCCTTTCACCATGTAATTTAACATTCACAGGTTGCAGGTGATAGGATGTGAACATCTTAGGGAGAACCACTATTCTGCTTGCTTCCAGAATTTATAAGTGCTCCCAGGTAAAAGCTCTCTACTGCCTTCAGACAAATAATATCTGGACATTATCTGGCTTTTCCAGTTCTGGATGGGAATGCTGGTTTACCTCTTAGCTACTCTATCCTACCTGGAAAGGGAACAATAAATATTTAAAAACTCAATGAATGGGGCACCTGGGTGGCTCAGTAGTTAAGCATCTGCCTTCGACTCAGGTCATGGTCCTGGGGTCCTGGGATGGAGCCCCACATCGGGCTCCCTGCTCAGCGGGAAGCCTGCTTCTCCCTCTCCCGCTCCCCCTGCCCCTGCTTGTGTTCCCTCTCTCGCTGTGTGTCTCTGTCAAAATAAATAAATAAAATCCTAAAAAAAATAAAAACTCAGTGAATATATTTTTAGTCTATGAGATTTGTCTTGGGGATTTTTGAAGCCTGCATTCCATGGGAGCAAGCAACTACTTTGTGGACTGTTGAATGCACTTTTGAACTTGGATTCCAGCCAGAAAGTATGACATTTTTAATTTTTTAGTTACATATATATATACACACACATATTTTTTTCCCCCAGAAAATATGACATTTTAAAGATTGGAGTAAGGAATCTGAGATGTGGGAAATAACAGTATGGAGGGGAAAAAGATCTGACTCACTAATTTTTATGTAAGGGGAGACTCACATAGACAAAAGTGGTAATAGCTGACATTTGTGGAATGTGTTAGGTGTTTTCACATGTATTAATTTGTTATAAATCCCAGGGAAATATCATTATTTCCATTATACAGATGAGTAATTTGAAGTTAGAGAAGCTGAGAAATGGATTTCTCTGTCAGAGACTGGTGGAGGTCCTTGAAACTGGGTCTTCTTGACTTTTAAGCTCTTTCTTTCTTTTTTTAAAATTTTTTTTAAAGATTCTACTCATTTGAGAGAGAGAGAGTGCAAGCGAGCACAATTGGGAAGGGTAGAGGGAGAGGAGAGAATCCCAAACAGACTGTGCTGAGCACAGAGCCCAGTGCAGGGCCAGCATGGGGCTCTGAGATCATGACCTGAGTGGAAACCAAGAGTTGGTTGCTCCACGGACTGCACCAATCAGGTGTCCCGCCTTTTAAGCTCTTTCTGCTACACTGAACTTTCCAGATTTTAGTTGGACTATTTGAACCAAATTCTTGTACTGTTTTCTTTGTATTTGTGTAGAGAAACTTTACAATACTAAAATGATTTTTCATGGTAGCTCGTTGACTAGCTAGTTGACTATTGCTACATAACAAATTACCCCAATGCTTAGTGGCTTAAAACAACAAACATTATCTCAGTTTTGAGTGGCTTAGCTGGGTGGTTGTGGCTCAGGGTCTCTAAGGAGGTTGTGATTATCTTGTCAGCTGAGGCTGCATGCTTGGTTTGTGCTGGAAGTGCTTTCAAGATGGCTCACTCACTGGCTTTTGGTAACATGGGCCTCTCCATAGGGCTATTTTAGTGTCCTCCCTCCTCCAGAACAAGTAATCAAAGGAAGCAAGACAGATGCTGTAATGTCTTCTATGACCTAGCCTTTGAACCTACTGTGGGAGGGGTCTAAACAAATACCGGGAGGGAAGGATCATTTGTGGCATCTAGGAGGCTAGTTACTACAGATAGTATGTGGAAAGGAAGGGTAAAATATAGGGATATGGCTATAAGACTAGATTTTAGTTCTGGGATTATGAGATTTATTTTTTGTTTTTAAAGATTTTATTTATTAATTTGACAGAGAGAGACATAGCGAGAGAGGGAACACAAGCAGCGGGAGTGGGAGAGGGAGAAGCAGGCTCCACTTGGAGCAGGAAGGAAGCCTGAAGCGGGGCTTGATCCCAGGACCCTGGGATCATGACCAGAGCCAAAGGCAGACGCTTAACGACTGAGCCACTCAGGCGCCCCGGGTTATGAGATTTAAAAAAATTGATGCTACTTTTTTTTTTTGATGGCTACACTTAATAAGTAATAAAACGTGAACTTGAAAGCCCTCTAAACCTGGGTATAGAGCAGCCAGCCTCCTTTTGTGTAATACAGTAGATTTACCAAAATCAGTATCTAAAAACTTCTTCCATATGTGAGAGAACAAGTATTTCTAAAATTTTAAGTACATAACAATCATTTTATCTATTTAATTCACATTTTGTAAAACTCTTGTACCTTATAGTCTAGACTAGAGTCTAGTCCTCTTATCTACGTTACTGTGTGACCTTAGACTAAATCAGGCTCTGGTCTGAATCTGCCCTTACAAAAGAAGAGTTTTGGATTTGATGATTTCTGAAGTTCTTATCCAGTTATGAAATTCAAGTACAAGTGGCAAAAGATAATTAGTGTGGATGCTTTCAAGATAGGAAGCTAAAAGACCAAACCTCCTTTCCATCTGCTCTAATGCCACGGTCTATCTTAAACTTGTTTCTATTAGATTTTACTATTCCTGAGACTACTATGCATCTCCCTGTCACCATGTTCTGCCAAATCAATACTTAACTTTTACATCTATATGCGTCCCCTCAGTTCATATGCTTGGCACGTGTATAAAGATGAGCAGAGAACATTTCTTCCCAGGGCTCCTGATCTAGGAAGGGCAGACATGTAAATAAGTACTTGATTATAAAGGCAGTAACTCAGGACCCTTCATGCTCACTTTTAACCATCTGTAGCCTGATCTCAATTATTTTCTGTTTCTGGTCTTGCCCTGGCCTGGTTTTCAAAGTTGAAGTTCTTAGTGTATTGCCATTACCCAGAAATCCCACAACTTACCAGTTTGTGTTTTGAAGTATTATTTTTATACTGGTGAACCCTGTTGTGTTTCACTGTGTTGTGTGTTGACCCACCTTTGCTACGTGGTTAAGGAAAGCCCTGCCTTCCAAAGAGATTTGTTGGTTTTTGGGAAAGAAGCAAATTAATTGACTTTTGTGTGGACAAGTAGAGTCTTGTTATAACTATTAGAGGTTATTAGAAAGCGTCTCTCATTGGCAAAATTAGAAAAATCCAAAGAACCTGAAAAGGATGATATTGATAGAAAGTGGGGCCTTGTGACAATATTATGGTCACCACAGATTTCTTAGAAAATGCTGCATGTTTCCTTTTTTTTTTTACAGGGTGGTCATCCTTTTCAGTTTATGACAATGTAAAAAATGTTCATATTTGGCCTTAGTTTATAGTCTGAGACCAAAGTATACCAAATCTTTTTCATTTATGATAAGCAGTGGGGTGGAAATGGGATAGGAAATCATGCTTATGAGAAACCTTCTTAAGCTGACTAGGTTACAAGAGGACACATATTACGGTGAAAGATTCCTCAGCATGATAGATCAGGCTTTTCCTAATTCGACCCTTGTGTGCTTTATCTGACATTTCTTCTTACTCATACTGGCATAGCAAAGTAATGTGAAGTTTTTTCTTTTTGCCTTTGTAAGTCTTTACCTTTGCTTTTGATGCTTTCCCCTGATAAACTCTTTCATACTTTAAGACCCACCTTAAACATCATTTCTTCTTTGAATCCTTACCTGTGAGTGAGTCTCAAAATTTTGTACATACTTTTATTGTTTAAAAATCTCTTATCTCTATTCTTTTTTTTTTTTAAAGATTTTATTTATTTATTTGACAGAGAGAGACACAGCGAGAGAGGGAACACAAGCAGCAGGAGAGGGAGAGGGAGAAGCAGGCCCCGCGTGGAGCAGGGAGCCCGAAGCGGGGCTCGATCCCAGGACCCTGGGATCATGACCTGAGCCGAAGGCAGACGCTTAACGACTGAGCCACCCAGGCGCCCCTCTTATCTCTATTCTTTATTCTTTATTCTTCCACAAAACAGATTCTGCAATCCTTGAGGGTAGGATTAGTGTATTAATTTTGGCATTCCCATTGACCAGCACAGTTCCAGGAACATAGCTGTTAAACAAACATTGATTGAATAGTCCAAATTAAATATGAATGAGTTTTCTTATTGATTTTATTATTGATAAAAATTAGTCTTGATACTATTCTTTTTTTTTTTTGTCAGTTGTTCACATTCCTATAGGCTTTACTGAATTAACTCTTCTCTCATTCTCTAATATGCTTTCCATTTTTTGTTCTTAACCAGTTATTTAAGAGAATGTTAGTCATCACAACTGTTCTCTGAAGTAGATGGTATTTTTACTATTTTATGGATAAGGAAATCGAGACTTTAGAGGAATTGAATAACTTGCCAAGGTTTTCATAGCTGGGGTTGGAACTCAGTATTTTATATGATTAAATATAAAACGTGTAAATGTAAAACGTGAATGTTATTGTCTTACGTGCTGGGTATTTTCTGTTTATCTCTCTAGATCCACTATACTTTTTTCCATCCAGCTCTATGCCCCAGGAGACTGACTTGTACAGACTGAGTCCAATGGGCTCTGACTTGTGACTTCATTGCTATGACCTGTGAATCCAAATAAGTAATAAACAAGAATGGAATAGAGTCAGAAGTCTACCACATGCCCCATTTAAACTTTACAACCTATGTATGTACCTCAAAATTTCAAGCCAGAATTGCTGTTAACATTTACTTTTTGGAGTCCAGTGTAAGCATTTAAAAACACAAAGTTTTAACATTAAATAATTCCACTGCTTGACCTACATTACGAATGCATTTATACTATGCAAAATGTATTCATGATTTACATATGAAATTACAAACTGAGACCAGTGGTCTGCAAAGTCGAACAACATTCTTGTTGTGATAGAAGCACCAAGAAATTTTGGAAGAATAACATTGTGAAATTGTTACAGATGCACAAGATAACAAGTGCTTGATGTGTTTAAAGGGAGAGTAGCTGACTTGACTCATTTTGCTCAATAATAAGATAGTTCTTTTGTGAAGTTCTCAGAGGAGCTTATTACTGATACCATTTAAAATCATGTAAGGAAATCTCTACCTTTCAGCCTCGAAGTGAAAACTTGAGTGGGCCTCAGATTGTTATTTAATGTGGAAAGGAAAGTATGTATATAATTTTATTCACCAGTTTAACTGACTTTTTTTTTAAAGTTTATTTATTTATTTTAGTAATCTCTACACCCAGTGTGGGGCTCAATCCCACAAGCCCGAGATCAAGAGTCGTATGCTCTTCCAACTGAGCTAACCAGGTGCCCCTTAACTGATTTTTTAAATGTAATAATTTCATTTCACTGGACCTAAATGTTTTATCTGTTTTTTGTTGTAATCATCTCAATGTATATTGCATTACTATAGTTAATAGCTGGGTCCTTGGAACATATGGCAGTGTCTGAAGATTGATTTATAATGTTGCATTCTGCTCTACTATAAAGCCTAAAGGGTGAAAGTAGGACTTTAAAATTCACAAAGATTTTCTAGTCATCCTTAGGAATGAAAGCATAACAAATAAACAATAGCTAAAGAATTAAGGGGGTGCCTGGGTGGCTCAGTTGGTTAAGCATCCCAACTCTTGTTCTCAGCTCAGGTCTTGATCTCAGGGTCCTGAATTCAAGCTCTGCGTTGGGCTTCACGCGTGGAGCCTACTTAAAACAAACAAACAAACAAAAGAATTAAGGATGGCAGTAAATTTAATATAATATATTAAATTATACAGTAAATTAAGCCTGCTTCTCCCTCTCTCTCCCTCTGCTTGTGCTCTCTGTCAAATAAATAAAATCTTAAAAAAAAAAAAAAAAAGGTTGTTCTGACCAACCACTTACTAAGCACTAGCTCCCTGTTAAGTGGTCCCTCAGCCTATTCTTAGTGACTTAAACCCTCACAGCCACTTCTAGAAGTGAGTGCATTTCATATTTAAACAGCTGTGATTTCGATTTTCTCCATATGTTAATAGTCTCTCTGTAGCTTTTTTTTGCTTGAACCTACCTGGTTCTAACCCTTCCTCCTGATATCTTTTCTTTCTTTTTTTTTTTTAATATTTATTTATTTGACAGAGACAGCGAGAGAGGGAACACAAGCCGGGGGGGTGGGAGAGGGAGAAGCAGGCTTCCCGCTGAGCAGGGAGCCCGATGCGGGGCTCGATCCCAGGACCCTGGGATCACAACCTGAGCCGAAGGCAGACGCTTAACGACTGAGCCACCCAGGTGCCCCAGCTTTTCTATTATTTTATTTATTTATTTTTTTTTTATTTTAAAGATTTATTTGACATATTGGAGACTACCGATGCATTAAACTATATCCAGACTAACATTTTTTTGTGTGTGGAATCTGGTATAAAGCTTCTGCTTTACTTCTTATGGACTGTTGATTAGGAAGATTATTATGCGCTGGTATTTTGGATTCAGAGTTGTGCATGTCTGCTCAAGAAAGTTACCTAAGGTGGAATGCTACAGCAGCACATGTACCCTGTTCAGTTAAATAAATGCCAGAGAAGGCAGAGGCAGCAGATCTGTTTATTCATATCCTCATTGTAGACATTGGAAGGTTTTGTAGTAGCAAGTGAATATACCTATTCATCCTAATGTTACCATATTATTAATCGTGTTCTATACATTTATTCTGACTCTGCTTTATAAAAATAAAGGCAGTTGCTAGATGGTGTTAACTAGTTAGCTCTGAATAAAATGTTTTCTACTCCCTTTTTTAAGCTTCTGGGTCAGTTTAAGTGAAGAATATCCTGAAATTGCAATGCAAACTTATCTTTATAATTATAATCAGGATTTTCTTCATTCTGTGTTACCAACACAAAATACAGAAGTGAGTTACAGGCTGAGTTCAATATGACTGAACTCTCCTCCATAACCTTTGATTTAAAAAAATTTTTTTAAACAACCTCAGTATCCTAAGACTGTTGGTAAGACTTTCTTTAGGATTTAAAAAAATTATTGTTTGACTATGCGTGTATTTTCTTGGCTCAAAATTCAAAAAGTGCAAAAGATAAAGAATCTCCTACCTTAATATCTTCACCACCTGGTCTACGCCCACAGAGGCAATCACTATTATTAATATCTTCATTCTTAATACTTTTCTCTTAAAAGTAGAACCTCCACCCTTCTAACTTGATTTTTATCCTCCTTTTGAGACCCTAAGTATCATATAGGATTATTTTATGAATTTCTGAGGCTGATCGGTTTTTTTTTCTGTCTACAAAGTTGTTCTATTAATTTAGGAACAGAAAAGCACTGTGTATTCTATGGCATCTCTTGTAATAATCACTTTGGAGTATTTAGATCTGCAAAAGCCTGTGAAAACTGAAACAGTGGTCAGGGTAAAAGCTCATCTCCTACCTGTCTTTTCCTGGTAGGAAAAAGAACTAGGAGGATATGATGCTTTTTCCCTGAATATTCACTTTCTCCATCCCCAGCTATTGGAACAGGTCCACATTGTTTTATTTTTTTTGAAGGTGTGTGTGTGTGTGCATGTGTGTGCTTGTGTGTTCTGTGTAGCTACCCAGGTAGCCAGGGCGTCTTGTGTTCCACTTCTTTGCATTCTAATTCAACTATACTTTTGAGGAAAATTGTAATGTATAAAGATGAGTCACACATATAAAATGTTCGACTTCCTACATTGTAGAATATTTTTTATTCTAATTGTATAGTCATTTAGTGAATGAATCTAATCAGTTTTTATTAAAATGAAGTGTCAAAGATTAGACACCTTTTCCCCTAGCTCACTTGTTTGTGTGTCAAAGCTAGACAATTCCAGCGTATACTAACAAATCTTTGAAGAGAGATTTAAAAAATA
Organism: Halichoerus grypus; assembly: GCF_964656455.1. Lineage (NCBI taxonomy): Eukaryota > Metazoa > Chordata > Mammalia > Carnivora > Phocidae > Halichoerus > Halichoerus grypus. The sequence continues at coordinate 42,731,719 of NC_135719.1, read as the reverse complement.
GTCTCTCTGGGTCTGACTGACTTCCTAGGGAGGCTTCCAGTGCTCTAGCTACCCCATGCTTCCTGATTGGAAGAGGGCTGTCTACAATTGTTTTAAGAAGGGATTAGTACAGGGGCGCCTGGGTGGCTCAGTTGGTTAAGTGTCGTACTCTTGATTTTGGCTCAGGTCGTGATCTCAGGGTTGTGAGATGGAGCCCAGCGCTGAGCGTGTAGCTTGCTTAGGATTCTCTCTCTCCTTCTCCCTCTGCCCTTGCCCCCTAAGTCTCTTAAAAAAAAAAAAAAAAAAAAAGATTAGCACTACCAGAACTACTCATTTCTATAGTGTGACATAAGCCATATAGATGAAATTGTTTTTCCAAATTACTATATTATGATAAAAGTTGAAGAACCACAGTTAGAGTTATGGTAAGGATATGCACGCAGCCATAAGCTAAGGAAAAAGTTCATCCAGTCTGGGAATGGACCTTCAGATTCTTGCTACTGTGCCTTTAAAGTCATTTGCTCAATTAAAATGCCTTCAGAACCCTAGGATATTTGGGAGTGGGGGCAGTTGTTTTTCTAAATTATGGGATTATAGTGGGTGGGAAGGAATGCTGGGTGCTGAGAACGGATTTTTCAGGAATCCCTAGGTGTTTCTTGACTGCTAAAGGCCTCACATGTACTTTTTTTTTTTTAAGATTTTATTTATTTGAGAGAGAGAGGGAGAACATAGAGGGAGAGTGAGTGGGAGAGGCAGAGTCCCTGCTGAGCAGAGAGCCTGATGTGGGACTCAATCCCAGGACCCTGGGATCATGACCTGAGCTGAAGGCAGATGCTTAACCAACTGAGCCACCCAGGCGCCCTCCTCACATGTACTTTAAAAAAAAATTTTTTTTTTGTTAAGTTTATTTTAATTTCAGTATAGTTAACATACAGTGTTATGTTAGTTTTAGGTATACAATATAGTGATTCAACAATTCTATACAGTACTCATTGCTCATCATGATAAGTGTACTCTTTAATCCCCTTCACCTATTTTATCCAATCCTCCACCCACCTCCTTTCTGGAACCATCAGTTTGCTCTCTAGTTAAGAGTCTGTTTTTTTTTTTTCTTTGCTTTTCCTTTTTTGTTTTGTTTCTTAAATTCTACACATGAGTGAAATCATATGGTATTTGTCTTTCTCTGACTGGCTATTTCACTTAGCATAATACACTTTAGCTCCATCCATGTTGCAAATGGCAAGATATCGTTCTTTTTTTATGGCTGAGTAATATTCCCGTGTGTGTGTGTGTGTGTGTGTGTGTGTGTGTGTGTGTGTATCACATCTTCTTTATCCTTTCACCTATCAGTGGACACTTCGGTTGTTTCCATAACTTGGCTATTGTAAATAATGCTGCAATAAACATAGGGGTGCATCTATCCCTTTGAATGAGTGTTTTTGTATTTTGGGCTATTTATCCAGTTGTGTGATTACTGGATCATAAGATAGTTCTATTTTTTTTTTTTTTAAAGATTTTATTTATTTATTTGACAGGGACACAGCGAGAGAGGGAACACAAGCAGGGGGAGTGGGAGAGGGAGAAGCAGGCTTCCCACGGAGCAGGGAGCCTGATACAGGGTTCGATCCCAGGACACTGGGATCATGACCTGAGCCGAAGGCAGATGCTTAACGACTGAGCCACCCAGGCGCCCCAAGATAGTTCTATTTTTAACTTTTTGAGGAAATTCCATACTGTTTTCCAGAGTAGCTGCACTAGTTTGCATTCCACCAATGGTGCCCTAGGGTTCCTATTTGTCCACATCCTCTCCAACATCTGTTGTTTCTTGTGTTTTTGATTTTAGCCATTCTGATAGGTGCAAGGTGATATCTCATTGTGTTTTGATTTGTATTTCCCTGATGATGAGTGATGTTGAGCATCTTTTCATGTCTTTTGGCCATCTGTATTTCTTCTTTGGAGAAATGTCTGTTCATGTCTTCTGCCCATTTTTAATTGGATTATTTAGTTTTTGGGTGTTGAGTTATGTAAGTTTTTTTATATATTTTGGATATTAATCCTTCATAGGATATGTCATTTGCTGATACCTTCTCCCATTCTGTAGTTTATCTTTTAGTTTTGTTGATTGTTTCCTTTGCTGTGCAGAAGCTTTCTGTTTTGATGTAGTCCTAATAGTTCAGTTTTACTTTTGTTTCTCTTGCCTTAGGAGACCTATCTAGAAAAAAGTCGCTACATGCAATGTCAGAAATTACTGCCTGTGTTTCTCTTCTAAGATTTTTATGGTTTCAGGTCTCACATTTAGGTCTTTAATCCATTTTAAATGTATCTTTGTTGTGTATGGTGTAAGCCAGTGGTCATTATTTTGCATGTAGCCATCCAGTCTCCTAAACCCCATTTGTTGAAGAGGCTGTCTTTTTCTCATTGCATATTCTCTGAGGCCAATGAGATCTTAAACATAATACTTCACTTTAATTGGGGACATTAAATACGTTGAATACTTGATTTTTTTTACCAACTAATATTTCTTTAGCTGCTATGCTATGCTGGGGGAATATAAATACTGGACAACTCTTTAAAGAGGCATGTATAAATAAGTTATAATATAGTGATATGTGCAACATATCACTGACATATCTGACATACAGGGTCAGAGAAGGAATGTTTAATGCTGTTTTCTGGGAAGGACTGATAATTCCTGGTGGAAATGGGTCTGAAGCTAGGTTTTGAAAAATGAATAATCATAGCTCATTAGGCAGGTGGGATAGGAGAAGGCATCCAGCCAGAGGAAGAGAGGAATAGAATGTACAAAGGCAGAAGCTGTTAATGGTCTGGTATGGGAAGTAGTGTGGTAGGAGGTGAGGCTAGACAGGCAGTTTATGAAAGGTTTTAACGTAGTACTAAGTGAGATGTATTTATCCCCTAGGACCTAGTGAAACAAATTAATGTGGAATTAGTGTTTAGAAAGACCACTTTGATGGCAGTATAGGGAATAAATGAGAATAGGATGAGATTAGGAAGCAAGGAGAGTAGCGAGAAGTCTATTACAATAATTTGAGCAAGAAATATTTGATGAGGTTAGTGAGGCTGGACTAGAGAGAAGGGAGAGGCATTCAAGCAATTAGGAGGTAGTATCAGTGAGGATTGGTGAATTTTATTAAGAGAAAAAATAGCTGAGTAGTTAAGTCTTTGGCATCATATATAGAACTAAATTCAGGTCCAGCTTTGCTTTTTATCAATTTTATGACTTTGTGTCAGTTATTTAATTCTCTTTCCTCATCTGTAAAATGAGTACTTGAAAAATAGTTTAGGGGCGCCTGGGTGGCTCAGTCGGTTAAGCGGCTGCCTTCGGCTCAGGTCATGATCCCGGGCTCCTGGGATCGAGCCCCGCATCGGGCTCCCTGCTCAGCAGAGAGCCTGCTTCTCCCTTTCCCTCTGCCTGCTGCTCTGCCTACTTGTGCTATCTCTCTGTCAAATAAATAAATTTAAAAAAAAAGAAAAAAGAAAAATAGTTTAGTTGAAACTTTAAGAAGCCTTCATTTAACTGACTTTCAGATTAATTGTTCCTCTCCGTTCCCTCAGTAAAACAGATTTATTTGATGTCCATGGCAAGCCTTCAGCTTGTTGATCTTCCAAAATAAGCAAAAGTAAATAACAAAAGTAACCAGTCACAATAGGCCTCGTACTTTGATTCCCCCCCTCTTTTTAAGATTTGATTTATTTAGAGTGTGCTTGCACAAGCAGGGGGAGAGGCAGAGGGAGAGAGAGAAATCTCCAGCAGACTCTGCCCTAGTGCAGAGCTCAACATGGGGCTCAACTACACCACCCTGAGATCATGACCTGAGCTGAAATCAAGAGTTGGATGCTTAACTGACTGAGCCACCCACGTGTCCCGATGTCACTTTTATGAAATGTCCCAAATAGGCAAATCCACAGAGACAAAAAGATGAGTGTTTGTCAGAGGCTGAGTGGGGAAAGGGAGAATGGAGAGTGGCTGCTAATGGGTATAAGGTTTCTTTTTGGGCTGATGAAATGTTCTAAAATTAATGGTTGACAGAACTGTTTGTCACAACTCTGAATATAATCAAAACTACTGAATTATATACTTTGAAAGTGAATTTTATGGTATGTGATTATATTTGAATAACATTATCATAGAAAATACTAATATACATACCACATTCACATTTCTGCAGTTGTCCAATAGGTCATTTTATAGTTTTTCTTCTTCCAGTCTAGAATTCCATCCAGGATCATGCATTACATTTGATTATCATGTCTAATTACCTGCTCATGTTTTTGAGAGGTTACAGTAAGAAATGAATAAATGGTTAGATCCCTTGGAAGTGAAAGGGGAAATGTTTTTCCTCGGTCTTTCTTAAACATGGAGAAAGAATCTACATTATCTTAGATGCATGCAAAATAAAATGTTTGATTAAAATTTTGGGACTTTTACATGGATCTAAGCTTTTAATGAAGCTTAAGTGAGCTAGCATTTTGAGATATTAAGGTGTGTTTTTAAAATAATTCAGGGGGCGCCTGTGTGGCTCAGTCGTTGGGCGTCTGCCTTCAGCTCAGGTCATGATCCCAGAGTCCAGGGATCGAGTCCCATGTCCGCATGGGGGAGGCCTGCTTCTCCCTCTCCCCCTCCCCCTGCTTGTGTTCCCTCTCTTGCTGTGTCTCTCTCTGTCAAATAAATAAAATCTTTACAAAAAAAATAACTCAGAAATTTCTTGAAGTGTGAATACTTGTTTGAATGGATTTGAAGTAACAGAAGGACTCTAAATAGATTTTAAAGATACTGTTGGTAGTTTTGTATATGTTTTACTGTATCTTGGTAATTGGCCTAAATGACGCTAATATATTTTTTTAAGCCCCTAAAGTTATCTAGATGTGGTGCTAGCAACCATTTTTACATAGGAAGACAGGGAAATGTAGAATGGTAAAATGCTGAAATACTACTTTTACTTTGTGATTCCAAGTATACTTGAATCATATAGACCCTGGTATGACAGAAGTTTTCTGCGTGTAATAATTGCCTTATTAATTTTGGCATAGAAAGTCTTTGGATGTGAAAAATAATTTTGTATTAAAAAGTAACTACCTCTGAAGAAATTGTGTGGCATGGTTACAGAAATGCCTGCTCTGTAACTGTTGATGGTATTAAAAATACTGATTATTTTACCCATTGCGGTGGTACTGTTTCTGCTTGAAAGAAGGGAATGATACGGAAATCAGAAATAGTTTATTTGGGTATGTGTATGGGAGGATTGTAGGCCTGAAGTTCAGGTATTTTGCTTAATAGAATATAGGTAGATATGTTCTCTTCTGGTTTCCCCCTTCCCTTTATATACCTTGATTTTAATTTTTATCAAGTCTGTCTATCTGGCCTTTGCCGCTGTGGCCCATTGATCTGTCCATCTGTCTGTTACAGTGCATATTGGGTACTTCCAGAAGTATGAATTCAGTGATGCAAAGGACAGGCGGGCTGCAGCAGCAAAGGTAGGACAGAATCATTCCAAAGACAAGTCATTAAAGGACCATTAAACACACATATGTGCAAGCACATTTTGGCAGCAAGTACCTCATTATTTAAGGGCATACCGTTTATCCTGTAAATCTTGATGACAAGCCTGTTCTGACATGACAAACTTGATATATCCACTTATAAAGGGCACAGTTTTATTAATTTTATTACTTAGGCAACAAAGTAAATTGGTGTTTGCCACTATCTTTTAAAAAAAAATGCTGAATAATAGAAGAAATGGTTAAATGGAGGATATTAATGTTATTTGCTTGATTCATGGACCTGGTTGATTTTCAGAAACTATGATGACAGAGGACCCATTTGTAAAACTGTGGGAGAAAAAGGAGGAAGAAAGCTAGATTGATCTGGCCATGTGTGTATATTTTATTATGTCCGAATCTGGAATATTTTGATGGAAATAATCTAAATTTTCCAGGTTGTTTAACTTCTATGAGGAAGTTTAAGGATTTCTATTTAAATATTTGTACCATTTACTTAGATATTTATATCCATTTGCTTGCAAAATGATAGCAATTGCAATACCAATACCTGGCTTCTTTCCTTTTTTTAAATGCTGTGTTAGAATGAGAGAGCAACAGCATTTTTTATACTGAATTCTAAGACTAAATCAGAGGCAAGCTTTAAGAACTCAGGCAATATAATGCAAATGTTTGAAGAAAAAGAAATGGAAAGCTTACATATAAGGTAAAGTATGAGGTTGCTTATTTATATTATTCTAGTATTGGCTGACAAAGTGAGATTCTAGGGATAGCTGAGTGATACAGATTATTTGCATCATTTTCTTTGTTGATGTGCTTCTAAAAGGAGGAGGCTATGTTTTTCTAAATAGGTTAATACAGTGCTTTTCAAGCTTCCCAAATGAAAAGGCAGATACAGGTTTGTATTTGGTTTTCAGTGAAGATTGCTGGATTTTCAAAATGACTATAAAACCTAAGATCTCAAGTAGCCACTGCTTAAATTCTGGGCCAAAAGGCTGGGGTTAGTAGTTCATACTATAATAAACTGTATACTGCATTGAGAAGGACTAGTCTGCAATCTCTTTGAAGTTTCATGGTATACCGTAGAGGTTTTTTGAATCAATTGTGTTGAAACAAGGTATTTTGGTGTTTGAGCCCTTTTTTGGGGGTCTTGGAAACCTTTTTGGTTAACTTTTTTACTTTCCTATTTTCATATTTAGCCCCTTCTTCCAAATGTATTTGAAGGATTTCATGGTCTAAATAGATTGTAAATCATTGTTTACCTTGTATTAAAATGAGTATTTGTCACAAGTCTATAATTTCTTTAATATTGCCCAATCTAGATCAATATAAACAAACTAATTCTGAATTTTAGAGACCTAGGTTCCTTCTAATCCTGACTGCCACGATTGACATTTCAGAAATAACTTCTACTTTTCAGTTTTTTTCCCTTTTAAAATGGATGTTGGTGGTACCTTTACAAAATTTGGTTGTCTTTTTGAAAAGGGATTCTTAGTAAGGGTGTGAAGATGGGAACTGTTAACTGGATCTGTCATTGCTCAGATTTGATTTTTATTTATTTATTTTTTATAAAGATTTTATTCATTTATCTGACAGAGAGAGACACAGCGAGAGAGGGAACACAAGCAGGGGGAGTGGGAGAGGGAGAAGCAAGCTTCCGCTGAGCCAGGAGCCCGATGCAGGGCTTGATCCCAGGACCCTGGGATCATGACCTGAGCCGAAGGCATATGCTTAACAACTGAGCCACCGAGGCACCCCTCAGATTTGATTTTTTAAAAAAATAGTGTTCTTATGTCAATGTCAGTCTACAATTGAAATATTTTAGAAGAAAAATAAGTGGGTTATATTGGTGCTCTTTCTCACTTCCTGCTCTGGTTCCACTTTATTCTGTAAGTTGCTATTTTTTTCCTTCAATATTACTGTGGGGTTAAAAATTGTTTGTACAGTATTTTCTGATATGAACATACCAGTTTGGCATTTTTTCCTCTCCCTATTGTGTGTCTCCTTCCTATTGTTCGCTTCCTTTTCCTTTCTTGACCTAACCTAACCTTGGAAGTGGGCTTGCTGGACTTTGGTTATAGACATTTATGGTTTTTATAAATTAAATAAGATGGAATGTTTTCAAAGGTTACTGAGTTTATCTTTACACCAGTAGTGTGTGAACTGTCATTTTCTTTGCACCTTTGCTGACACTATTAAGAATCTTAAAATTTTCATTAGCCTGATAAAATATTGCTTGGTTTAATTGAACATTTCTCTAAACTGTCTTTTCATATCCTTTGCACCTTTTCTTAATGAGTTCTTTATGATTGTTACTGTAGCTCTTTTCTCCAACTTGTTATTTGTTTTAAACATGTATGTGGTAACAAATGAAAAAGTTATTATCATCTCCAAATGATTACATTTATAACTTTATTTTTTTTTTACATTTATAACTTTAATATACCTCTTTTCCATTACCTTTTGACATTTTCCTCTTCCTTCCTTCTCTCACCTTTGATAACCCACTCTGTACCACCTATATTTTTGTTATCAAAGTCCTTTTGGTTTGTGATCATAGCCAAGTATTAATTTGCTCATAGCTTGATTTTTTTTTTAAGTGACACTATTGAACAATGTTTGCTTTTATGACAGTCCAAGTAGTATATTGGGATTATTACTTTTTTTTTTAAAACAGGCTTAATGCCAAATGCTCTGGACCTTCCTGAGAACAATGCTTCTGGTATCAAGGTCATTTGGATTGTATTTACACTCTCCTGGAACCCTCCATCCTGCTCTTCTAATCAGGATGCCCTTCCCACTAAGCCTCTTATTGTACTCTTGAGTTGGAGCCTCTGTTTCTTAGATCTGTGTCTTTTTCTTGATTTAATCTCATTTGGTGGGCTACATCCTTAATTTATATTTTTATAATTTAAATTAATTTTTAAAAAGTATATATTAATTTATATATTTTTCTTATGCTATTTTTTGTTGTGGCTCTGATGGTGTCTTTAATTTGCCTTCAACTTTGGTTGCTGGATGGGCTAGCTGAGAAAGTCTAGATTGGAATGTTTATTAAAGATAACTGCCTTCTGCACTTACTGTTGCTAATAAATCTAGGACCAGTCTGGTTCTCGTTTCTTGATGACTTTTTTTTTTTTTAAGTTTCAGCCTTTTCTCTTTATCTCTTGGTTGTCTGAAGAGATGTGTTAAGTGTGAATCTTCTCATTGTGTTGGGCCTTGGTAGACACTTTCAACTGGAAGACTTGTGTCCTTCTAACGCTTTGGGAAATGAATTTATAATACTGCTTTCGTAATTTTCTTCTCTCTCCTCTGGAATTCCTGTTATGATTGTTAAAAACAATGGATAGTGGCTTAAATAAAAATGATGATAAAATTATATAAGAAAGATAGGAGGGAAGGTGAATGTTAAGAGCGCTGAATCTTCATCATTTGCAAGGATGGTAATAGATAATATCTAAAATAGAAAGATAGTAACTATCTGAGCAGAAGCATATTATTTAGGATAAAAGTAGTAAATACCGGAAGAAACAGGGAAAAGAATTTAAAATGCTTGCCTCAGAGGATTGGAAATCAGTAGTGACTGAGATGTGGCAGAGAGGATTGTTAAACCTTGAGGTTATAATTAACTTCTAAAACTGTGCACATACACTAAATTAAAAAAATGTTTAAGCAGGGGCGCCTGGGTGGCTCAGTCAGTTAAGCATCTACCTTTGGCTCAGATCATGATCTTAGGGTCCTGGGATCGAGTCCCATGTCTGGCTTCCTGCTCAGTGGGGGATCAGCTTATCTCTCCCCCTCGGACCCTCCCCTTGTTCATGCACACGTGTGCTCTCAAATAAATAAATAAAATCTTTAAAAAAAGGTTTAAATGTTTAAACAGTCATTTTTCATCAACCAGGGAAATTTTTCCTTAATTGATGTTCTCTAAACTCTTTGACACAAAAATAAGGAACACTTCCTGAATTTGCATGTCATACTTGCACAGGGTTCTGTATTGTTTCAGTTTTTGTATATGTGTTGCTGAAGTGAGCACTGCTATCTTCATTCTTTAAAATCCTCTCAGCAAATATATGTAGAAGTGTTCTCAGTCCAGGTATTCATTATAAACATCACGAAGGGAGGAAGGTTCCAGTTGTATATGCCACATGTTCCTTTTTCATGATTCTTAGCCATTGAGCCTGTGTATTTTGAGAAGAATTGGCAGGAAAACGTATTGGAGACATACATTGCCTATTACAGCTAGGTTATAAAACTTTATTTAAATGATACAGCAGTATATTTGTGTCTATTTCAAGATCATTTGGATTTATGACTACTTTTTGAGCTTGAAAGAAATTTACAGTGGCTTTTTTTTTAATAGGGTCTTTTTGAGATACAGATTAAAACTTCTATACTCCTTTAAATAAGCACTGTGATTTTTAAAGAATCTCACTTATGTTTCTATTTTACAAATTTTTGTGTACCATATACACATATATAGAGTGTAAGTAAGAAATAGTGAATTGCTAATCAGAATCCTACCACTTACAATAGGTATTTTGATTTGCTGTGATGAGAAGGGAGGAAGTACTAGTTCAAATACTGTACTGTTAAAATTTGTTATTAAGAAGTAGTTGGGAATGTGTATGTATCTCTTTTTTTTTTTTTTTTTTTAAAGATTTTATTTATTTATTTGAGAGGGAGAGAGAGCACAAGAGGGGGGAGCGGGAGAGGGAGAAGCAGACTCCCTGCTGAGCAGGGAGCCCGATGCGGGACTCGATCCCGGGACTCCAGGACCATGACCTGAGCCGAAGGTAGTCGCCTAACCAACTGAGCCACCCAGGCGCCCTGTATCTCTTTTTTTGAAGTGCTTCCAGAAGAAGAGATAACTGTTACACAACACTTAATATTCATTTCACTTTGCACAACTAATTCAATTTGTATGCCATCTTTAGGTAGTTTGGAGATGGCTAGTGGTTGTGTTAAGTGAAGTGCAGTACCTTGAAGTCACTCAAATGTTTTGGTTGTGTGTTTGTGGAACATTTTCAGTGTGTGCCACAATAGCTATGTATAGAATGCTAATACTTCGGGCTTGACAATTGGAACCCAGAGGTGAGCTTATGAACAGATAACTAAGAAGATTCTTAAATAATTCTCTAACAGTTCTGAATTACTGCAAAAATAGTAAAGTAATATAAGGTGGTCTATATAGAATCTTCATTTATAGTTTAAATTAGCTCCGTTATACCAAAGTAATGTGGAATTGGTAGTTACCTGGTTTTTGGCCTTTCCTTTTGGTTCTGTAGGATTATTTTTTCCCCTTGATAGAGTATGCAGGACTTTTTCCTCCTCAGGAGACTGAGACCCAACAAAATCTTGCTTTGAGTGGGGCCTCATGTAATGGTAAATGTTTAAAACTAGGGTTTTGTTTGTTGGAGGTGACATGGCTCTTGATCAACTAGATGCTGAAGCATGCAGTGCTTTGTAAAGATGTCAGTTTGTTTTCTGATGTAAAATAGAAGTTTTACCTATCCTTCACATAAAAGTGTCCCTTTCATCACATGCCCGTTTGGCTTGCAGTTGAATTTTTACAGAATAAATCAAATGATTACACGCAGTAATAGTATCCTTTCTTCTTTTTACAGAAACACTTTATTTATTTTATTAAATTCTGATTAAACTCTTGACATTCTTCTAGAGGTGAAATCTTGACTCTCTAAATTTGAGATGACATAGAAGGAAGTAATTGCCTTCATAAAATGTGTGTACAAGGGCAAGTGAAGAACAGCAAAGCCAAATTTGAGATGTTATTGATGGTAATTCACTAAATGCATTCACTGACAAGTTTTGGTACATCAGGATTACATTTGTATTTCAGATGCATACCTCAGCACAATTTCAAGTTAAGTATCATGGATCTACAGAATTATATTTGGTCAGAGCTTGTCAGTGTTAAATTTTCATTTTAATTAATCTCCAAGGGTAGTGAGTTAAACTGTGAAATTTTTGCTGAAGTAATCTTCCAAGAAGCATCTCCAGTGGGAAAGTCTCTTAACATCATTACTTTCAACATTTCCCCCGTCTCTTTTACCTTCCTTCTTGAAGGATAGCTTAGAAGTACATATTTGAAACTGGAAACTTTGAGGATTCGTGTTGTTTAGTTGTAAATTTGTTTTAAATGCATATAACTTTTAAGCCATTTGGGAATTCTGTGATTATCTTCCTCAGTTCTCCAAAATTACCTTTCTGTGCTGTGTTGGGCTAGAAAGCCAAAAACTATTTCTTCTCTTTTCTGCCACTGCCCCATCACCCCCCCCCCTTTTTTTGTTGGGTTGTAAGGGTGTGAAATTTTTCTGCAGTAGCAGAAAGGTAGCATTGCATTATCCATTCTTCATCTTTCTGCATTATCAAGAGGCATTTGTGGCAAGGCAGCAGCTAGACTGTTTTGTTGTGTACATCATCCTGGGTATCTAGAGGCAGTTGTGGCAGTGGTAGTGATGACTTCCTGATTCCTGCTTTCTAATCCTTGGATCACAGTCATCTGTTATTCTTGAATTTAGTGGTTCTGTTGGTGGCTTAAGCAGGGAGAGCTCCTTGTGATTCAGTGTGTTATGTTCTGGTGTCATTCTTGTACACATAGCCTTATAGCCCCACTCCTCCAGTCCTTCTACTAATTAAGCATGAACTTCTTTTATTAACTCCCCCTTTGCTAAAGATACCTAGTTTGGGTTTTTATACTCTTCACCAAACCCCGAATGATCAAAGTCAAGAGCATCTTTTGGTGACAAGTACTGTTCTTCCATTTTGTATATGGTACTGTGTGAACTTTGGATACATAAAGAATTTATTGTATGTCATTGACTAAGCTTTAATTATATTGCAGTTTTTAGTAACTCTTAGTATAAAGCTCTCAACATACTTATATACCTTTTAAGAGAAGAAAAATTATACTTGGATTACACATGATAATTTCTTAAAGAAATCAAGTATTTAATTAAATCTAAGGAGAATTTGGAAATGAAAACTTTTATGGTTAGTATAACCATCTCTCAGAACTTGCTGTAGCTTATATCAGTGCTTGTCAATTTCACTGTACATACACGTCACCTCAGGAACTTTTGAGAGTCTGGTTGAAATGATTCAGTAGATGTGGATTGGGACTTAGGATTTTGAATTTTTTTTTTAAGATTTTATTTATTTATTTGACAGAGAGAGAGAGAGCACAAGTAGGCAGAGAGGCAGGCAGAGGGAGAGGGAGAAGCAGGCTGTCTGCTGAGCAGGGAGCCCGACGCTGGGCTCCATCCCAGGACCCCAGAATCATGACCTGAGCCTAAGGCAGCCACTTAACCAACTGAGCCACCCAGGCACCCCACGATTCTGAATTTCTAACAAACTCAGGTGATTGTGATTTTGTGAACTACAGTTTGAGAAGCAAGGCCTTGTACTGTTTATAGTTGATTGTTATAAAAGTAATACTCTAAATTTCTATTCATATTATAAAGTAACAAAAAAACACATTTTTTTCCCACCCCATTCCCAGACCAGTCCCCAGGGATGGTAACTCCAGAGCATCTTCAATATAAATCCTTCTAAACATTTTATTACATATCATAGAACTTTACCAGGGGTGCCAGGGTGGCTCAGTCGGTTAAGCATCTGCCTTCTGCTCGGGTCCCGGGATCCGGTTCCCTGCTTAGCGGGGAGTCTGCTTCTCCCTCTCCCTCTGCTCCTCCCCTCCGCTCATGTTTCTCTCTCTCAAATAGATAAAAAATATATATTTTTAAGATTTTACTTATTTGACAGAGACACAGCGAGAGAGGGAACACGAGAGAACTTAACTTTCTTTTTGTAACTAAAAAATGGAATATTGTACCTTGCTCAGTAACTTCCTTTTTTCACTCAGTGATGTCTCGTGGATATCCTTCCATGTCAGTGCATACAGATTTTTTTTTCTGTTTTTTTTTATTACTGCATAATCTGAGTATGGATATGGCATAATTTATAGACAATCCCCCTTTGGAAAAATGCAGGTTATCTTTGCTTTATTGCTTTTCCAAATAGTGTGCATGTGAAATTTCTTATTCTTCCCCTTCTACACTTTATTTTATTTTTATTTTTGTTTTTTAAAAAGATTTTATTTATTTATTTGACAGAGAGAGAATGAGCAGAAGCAGGGGGAGTGGTAGGGGGAGAGGGAGCCTGATGCGGGGCTTGATCCTGGGATCCTGACCTGAGCCGAAGGCAAATGCTTAACTGACTGAGCCACCCAGGTGCCCCCCTTCTACACTTAACATATTTCTGCAGAGTAGGTTTCTGGAAGTGGAATCTTTAGATCCTGTCTTAGGTCATGTGCATTTTTTTTTTTTTTTAAGATTTTATTTATTTATCTGACAGAGAGAGAGAGACAGGAGAGAGGGAACACAAGTAGGGGGAGTGGGAGAGGGAGAAGCAGGCTTCCCGCCGAGCAGGGAGCCCGATGCGGGGCTCAATCCTAGGACCCTGGGATCATGACCTGGGCCGAAGGCAGCCGCTTAACCGACTGAGCCACCCAGGCGCCCCGTGGTCATGTGCATTTTTAATTTTGATCAGTTCTGCCAAACTACTCTCAAAAGTTGCGTTTCACTAACATGAAATATTTCCCTTCCTTTGTCCCTGGATATTGTAAATTTTTAAGATCTTAGCCATCGTGGTAGATTAAAAACACTTGTTGTAATTAAGGAGATTGAATATTTTCTTGTTTTTCAGCCAGTTATATTCTTTTTTTTTTTTAAAGATTTTATTTATTTATTTGACAGAGACACAGCGAGAGAGGGAACACAAGCAGGGAGAGAGGGAGAGAGAGGAGCAGGCTTCCTGCTGAGCAGGGAGCCTGATGTGGGGCTCGATCCTAGGACCCTGGGATCATGACCTGAGCCAAAGGCAGATGCTTAACGACTGACCCACCCAGGCGCCCCGCAGCCAGTTATATTCTTAGACTTCATAAACCATCCATTTGTTTTGGGTTGTTTTTTATGGACTTGTATATTTGCTTATTTACTGTGTATTGTAGGTGTTGCAAATACTTCTTTCTATACAGAAGTTTTTATATTTTATGGCTTTGGGGTTTCTAATATTAAGGCATTACAGAGCAAGCGTCTGTAAAATTTGGATCATCAGCAGCTCTCAAGGAGCTTATAGATTAAACTAGATGGTAACATACTATAAAAACGAGGCCATTCTTTTTTTTTAAGTTTTTATTTAAATTCCAATATTGTTAACATAGACAGTGTTATATTAGTTTCAGATGTACAGTATGATGATTCAATACTTCATACATCACCTGGTGCTCATCACAACAAGTGCACTCCTTAATCCCCATCACCTATGTCACCCATCTTCCCGCCCCCTCCCCACTGATAACCATCAGTTCTCTACAGTTAAGAGTCTGTTTCTTGGTTTGCCTTTCTCCCTTTTTATTCCTTTTGCTCATTTATTTTGTTTCTTAAATTCCACATATGAGTGAAGTTATACAGTATTTGTCTTTCTCTGACTGACTTATTTTGCTTAGCATAGTACTCTCTAGGTTCATTCATGTCATTGCAAATGGCAAGATTTCATTCTTTTTTTATGAGCCCATTTTTGTGTAGAAAAATTGTCAAACTGAGTGTTGAGATGGAGTGTATTGCAGATCAAATTCTGAGATAAATGAAAAGCTGGGCTCTGAGGCCTTTCTGTGTGTGTTAATTGGGTTAAAAAGTGTTTTTTTGCTGTTTCATCTTAGACTACTGTTATATATTATGAAACCCATTCATTTAATATTGAGCTTTCTCCTAAAATAAGGTTGTATATTGAGACCTTTCCAAAAATAGTTGCCTCCCCACAATACTAATCATAGCAATGCCATTCAGTAACTTGGCTAATTCTACCAGGAGATTCTGTCACACTCTTACTTACTTACTTACTTACTTATTTATTTATGTCACACTCTTTTAAATGTGGGCATCTGTATACATGTATACATCTAGAATTGTAGTCTTCACCTATGTAATGGAATTGCCAGGGAGCTTCAAAAAATTGGTAATGCCAAGGTTCTTCCCTCACCCTCCTCTTCTGATGTATTTGGTGTGGGGTGTGGCCTGCACATTGGGCTTTTAAAAGTTCCTCATATGATTCTAATGTGCTACCAAAGTTGAGAGCCACTTGTTCAAAGGATGGAGGATGATAGGGCATTGATACTAAGGCCTCAGCTGGAGAGTTGGCATATTCACACCCACTTTTTATTTTTTTTTACTTTATTCTTTAAAAAAGATTTATTTATTTGTTTGAGAGAGAGAGAGAGAGAGAGACAGCGAGAGAGGGAACACAAGCAGGGGGAGTGGGAGAGGGAGAAGCAGGCTTCCCGTGGAGTAGGGAGCCTGATGTGGGGCTCAATCCCAGGACCCTGGGATCACGACCTGAGCTGAAGGCAACTGCTTAACGACTGAGCCACCCAGGTGCCCCATCACACCCACTTTTTAAAACAGAACTTTGTAGATACTTTGAAGCCATATACTGCTGCTATAACCTTAGAATGTAATTTTCTTTAAATTACTATAGTATTACACTGCTAGGTTGTGAGGAGTCTGTTTGAGATTCTCTTTCTCCCTCTCCTCTGCCCTTCCCCCCTGCACATGTGCACTCTCTCCAAAATAAATACATCTTTAAAAAAAAAAAACACTTTGGGTGAGAAATTCATGTATCCATGTCCCACTCTAGACAACTGAATCAGAATTGCTGTGGCGAAGTCCAAGTATTAGTATTTTTATTTTTTTTAATTTTTAATTTTAATTTTTTTAAGATTTTATTTATTTATTTGACAGAGAGACACAGCAAGAGAGGGAACACAAGCAGGGGAATTGGGAGAGGGAGAAGCAGGCTTCCTGCCGAGCAGGAAGCCCGATGTGGGGCTCGATCCCAGGACTCTGGGACCATGATCTGAGCCGAAGGCAGACGCTTAACGACTGAGCCACCCAGGCACCCTCAAGTATTGGTATTTTTAAAGTTCCTCAAGAGATTTTAATATCCAGCCCAAATGAGGGACCATTGTTTTAGAATTTACCACTGGGGAATATATGAGATTTCAGATTGTTTTATTGCCCTAAAAGTTAAATGTGCTGCTGCTAGTACTAATTTTCTAATTGTTGATTTTGCTTGTTAACTTTTTAAATCTTTTTGTTTGTTTATATCTTTAAAAAATGAGGACCGCCAATAAGAATAGGATGAAGAGTTATTTCAGCCAAGAGTTTGAATTGACTTTCTACTCAAGTAATCAAGAGTTTTGGTAGCATGCATAGGTGATTTCTCTCCTTTGATTGGGCCCCAGCGTAAAGCAATTAAATCAGAATCTTTAAGGGTGGTGCTACAACATAAATTTTTATAAAATTTTCCTAATATTCCGATCCTATTAATCTATTTCATCGTGGGTCAAATGAGTTAATCTCTCTAACTTCATCTGTAAAATGTAAATAATGCCTATCTTGTATAAAGTATTGATGTGAAGATTAAATGAAATATGATGTATAAAGAGTGCCTGGCACTGAATAATTTCATGTCTGTGTTCCTTCTATTCAGCATCATTCTTTTGACACTTACTTTACTTTAAACAGTCAGAACTCCATTATAGATGCTCAAGTGAGGTTAAATTACTTTTATAACTTAATATTTTAAATTTATGTTTTAATTTATATAAAATTTATACTTTTGGGTGTACAAGTCCATTAATTTTGACCAGGGCCTGGAGTTCTGTATCTGCTACCACAATCAACATACAGAGCAGTTCCATAATGGCCGCCTTAAAAATTCCTTCCTGCTGCCCTGTTTGTTCAAAGCCTCCCCCACCCTTAATTCTTGGCAACCAGGGATTTATACACCATCCCTGTAGTTTTGTGTTTTCCATGGTGTCATATAAATGGAATCATACAATATGTAGCCTCTTGAATCTGGCTTCTTTCACTTAGAATTTGCATTTGAGATTCATTCATATTGTTGTATGTATCAATAGTTCTTTCTTTTGCTGATTAGTATTCCATTGTGGATGTACCACAGTTTCTTTAACCATTCCCCAGTTGTGGAATTTTTGGGCTGTTAGCAGTTTTTGTCAGGTAGGAATAAAGCTGTTTTAAACTTTGTTATATAGGTTTTTTTGAGTGAAGATAAGTTTTAGGGTAAATTCCTAATAGTGAGATTCGGGGCTTGTAGTAAGTATATGTTTAACCTTGTATGAAACTGCTAAATTTTTTCCTGTTGGCTGTATTATTATGCATTCCCACCAGCAGTGTATGAAAGTTCCAGTTAAACCACATACTCTGCAGCACTTGGGTTTGTCTGATAGGTTGCCTCTTCCACCCCACGCAGGCTTGTAGTGGTGACACTGTGGCTTCAATTCCTGTGTTCAAATAACTAATAATGTTGAACATCTTGTTCTTTTTCATGCCTCTGTGTAGATGTTCTTTGGTGAAGTGTCTGTTCAGAGCTTTTGCCTATTTTTAAAATTGGGTTTTTGTTTTCTTATTAGGTTTCAAGAGATTTTAAAAATATGTATTCTAAATACAAGTCCTTTATAAGATATGATTTGCATATATTTTCTCCCAGTCTCTGGCTTTTCTTTCCATTTTCTTAACAGTGTCCTTTTCATTTTGGTGAATTCCAATTTATCAGTTTTTCTTATGGATTGTGCTTTTGTTATCTAAGAACTCTTTGCCCAAAACGAGGCCACAGAGGTTTTCCTGTAGAAGTTTTATAGTCTTATGTTTTACATTTAGGTCTGATCCATTATTAATTTTGTATAAAGTCTAAGGTTTAGGTTAAAGTTGATTTTTTTTTTAATATATAGATGTCTTGATTATTCTAGCACTGTTTTTAGAAAAAACTGTTTTCCTCCCTTTGAATTGTAGCACCTTTGTAAAAAGTCATTTTGCCATATTTGTATGTATCTATTTGTGGCTTCTCTTCCTTTGATTCGTATATCTATCCTTTTGCCAGTACTGTAGCTTTATAGTATATTTTGAGATCAGGTGGTGTTCTCTTCTTTTCTTAATAATAACATTTTAATGTATTTATTTGTTTTTCAAGTTTTTATTTAAATTCCAGTTAACATACAGTGTAACATTAGTTTCGGGTGTAGAATCTGGTGATTCATCACTTCCATACAACACCCAGTGCTCATCACAAGTGCACTCCTTAATACCCATCACCCATATAACCCATCCCCCCACCCACCTCCCCTCCAGCAACCCTCAGTTTGTTCTCTGTAGTTAAGAGTCTGTTTTCTGGGGCGCCTGGGTGGCTCAGATGGTTAAGCGTCTGCCTTCGGCTCAGGTCATGATCCCGGGGTCCTGGGATCAAGCCCCGCATCGGGCTCCCTGCTTGGCAGGGAACCTGCTTCTCCCTCTCTCTCTCTACTGTTCCCTCTCGCTCTATCAAATAAATAAATAAAATCTTTAAAAAAAAAAAAAGAGTCTGTTTTCTGCTTTGCCTCTCTTCCCCCCCCACCATGTCCATCTGTTTTGTTTCTTAAATTTGACATATGAGTGAAATCATATGGTATTTGTCTTTGACTGACTTATTTGGCTTAGCATGATACTCTTTATCTCCGTCTAGGTAGTTGCAAATGGTAAGATTTCATTCCTTTTTGTAGCTGAGTAGTATTCCTCTGTGTGTGTGTGTGTGTGTGTGTGTGTGTGTGTGTGTGTGTGTGTGTTTGGCTTAGCATGATACTCTTTATCTCTGTCTAGGTAGTTGCAAATGGTAAGATTTCATTCCTTTTTTTTTTTTTTTTTAAAGATTTTATTTATTTATTTGAGAGAGAGAATGAGAGACAGCACGAGAGGGAAGAGGGTCAGAGGGAGAAGCAGACCCCCTGCTGAGCAGGGAGCCCGATGTGGGACTTGATCCCGGGACTCCAGGATCATGACCTGAGCCGAAGGCAGTCGCTTAACCAACTGAGCCACCCAGGCGCCCCAGATTTCATTCCTTTTTGTAGCTGAGTAGTATTCCTCTGTGTGTGTGTGTGTGTGTGTGTGTGTGTGTGTGTGTGTGTGTGTATCACACCTTCTTTATCCATTCATCAGTCAGTGGACATTTGGGCTCTTTCCATAATTTGGCTATTGTTAATACTGCTATAAATACCAGGGTGCATGTATCCCTTTGAATCATTATTTTTGTATCCTTTAGGTAAATACCTAGTAGTACAATTGCTGGATCTTAGGGTAGTTCTTTTAACTTTCTGAGGAACCTTCATACTGTTTTCCAGAGTGACTGCACCAGTTTGCATTCCCACCAACCGCAAGAGGATTCCCCTTTCTCTGCATCCTTACCAACACCTGTTGCTTCCTTTGTTAATTTTAACCATTCTGACAATTGTGAGGTGATATCTCATTGTAGTTTTGATTTGCATTTACCTGATGATGAGTGATGTGGAGCATCTTTTCATGTGTCTGTTAGTCTGTTGTTATGTCTCCTTTGGAAAAATATCTATTCATGTCTTCTCACTTTTTTAACTGGATTATTTGGTTTTGGGGTGTTTGATAAGTTTTTTTTTTTTTAATAGATTTTAGATATGTCATTTGCAAATACCCTTTTCCACTCTGTAGGTTGCCTTTTAGTTTTGTTGATTGTTTACTTTGCTGTGCAGAAGCTTTTTTTTTTTTAAGATTTTATTTATTTGATACAGAGAGCACAAGCAGGGGGAGCGGCCGAGGGAGAGGGAAGGGTAGAAGCAGGCTCCCCACTGAGCAGGGAGCCTGACAAGATCCCAGGACTCTGGGACCATTACCTGAGCTGAAGGCAGCTGCTCAACCACCTGCTTTTTATCTTGATGAAGTCCCCGTCATTCATTTTTGCTTTTTTTTATTTTTTTTTAAATTTTATTTATTTATTTATTTATTTATTTATTTATTAGAGAGTGAGCAGGAGAGAAACAGCATGAGAGGGGAGAGGGTCAGAGGGAGAAGCAGGCTCCCCGCTGAGCCGGGAGCCCGATGTGGGACTCGATCCCAGGACCCTGGGATCATGACCTGAGCTGAAGGCAGTTGCTTAACCAACTGAGCCACCCAGGCGCCCTCATTTTTGCTTTTTTTCCCCTTCCCTCAGGAGGCATATCTAGTAAGAAGTTGCTATGACTGATGTCAAAGAGGTTGCTACCTGTGTTCTCTAGGATTTCACATTTAGGTCTTTCACCCATTTTGATTTTATTTTTGTGTATGGTGTAAGAAAATGGTTCAGTTTCATTCTTCTGCATGTTGCTGTCCAGTTTTCCCAACACAATTTGTTGAAGAAACTATCTTTTTTTCCCCATTGGATATTCTTTACTGCTTGTGGGCCCGTTTCTGCGTTGATCTGTGTGTTTTTCTTTTTGTACCAGTACCATACTGTCTTGATCAGTTCTTTTCAAAATTATTTTGGTTATTCTAGTTTCCTTGCTATTACATATAAGCTTTAGAATCATTTTGTTGATACCTACCCAAAAATCCTATTGGGATTTTGATTGGTATTGAATTGAATCTATAGATCAGTTTGGGAAGAAATGATATTTTAATTATATTGAGTCTCCCAAACCCATGAAGGTAGTGTATCTATCCATTTATCTAGGTCTTTTTTTTATTTCCTTCATCAGTATTTTGCAGTTTTCAGCATATGGATTCTTTATATATATTGTTAAATTTATACCTAAATATTTCAAATTTGGGTGCCATTGTAAGTGGTTCTTTAAAATCTTTTTGATTTCTAGTTAGTCATTGGTTGCTCTGGGGATTATAATATAAATATTTTAACTCTTCACATTCTACTTAGAATTAATATTCTACCACTCCAAGTAACACATAGAAGCTTCATCTATATAGATTACTTTTCTCCCAGTCCCTTTATATTATAGTTGTCATATGTGTAAACAGAAGTGTTTAACCCTTTCCCCCTCCATTACATGTTATAATTTTTGGTTTCAGTAATTTTATGTTTTCAAGAACGTAAGAGGAGAAAAATAGTCCCTAATATTTACCCATTTACCATTTCTCTTGCTCTTTCTCCCCAAAATTCCATGTTCCTCCCTGGGATCATTTCCCTGGCACCTAAAGAACTTAGCATTTCATTTAGAGCAGGTCTGCTGGCAGTGAGTTCTCATAGTTTTTTTGTTTGTTTTTTGTTTTTGTCTGAGAATATCTTTGTCTTCATTTCTGAACTATACTTTCACTGAACATAGAATTCTAGGCTGACAGCTTTTGGTATTCTCCCACAAGGCCCTGAGAGACTGTTCTTTTTTTTTTTTTTTAAGGTTTATTTATTTATTTGACAGGGAGAGACAGCAAGAGAGGGAACACAAGCACGGGGAGTAGGAGAGGGAGAAGCTGTCTTCCCACTGAGCAGGGAGCCTGATGCGGGGCTCTATCCCAGGACCCTGGGATCATGACCTGAGCCAAAGGCAGCCGCTTAACGACTGAGCCACCCAGGCGCCCCCGAGAGGCTGTTATTTTAAAAACAAAACAAAACAAAACAAAAAGGATAGTTTTTTTCTTTTGTTAAGTTCGGATAATTTTTTATTGATACATCTTCAAGTTCAGTGACTTCTCTGTCATCTCCTTTCTGCTATTGAGCCTATCTAGTAACCTTTGTGTTTTTTAGTTCTAAAGTTTCCATTTGTTTTTGTTTTTGTTTTTGTTTTTTAAAGATTTTATTTATTCGACAGAGAGAGAGAGACAGAGCAAGAGAGGGAACACAAGCAGGGGGAGTCCGATGCGGGGCTCGATCCCAGGACTCTGGGATCATGACCTGAGCCGAAGGCAGACGCTTAACGACTGAGATACCCAGGCGCCCTCCATTTGGTTTTTTATAACTTCTTTACTAAGAATTTGTTTCATCCATTTTAAGGTGTCCATTCTCACCTAATGGATCATGTTTTCAATAGTTACTTTAAACGTCTTTGGTATTTCTAATATCCGGTCATCTTGGGGTCGGCATCTATTAATTATCTTCTCCCTTGAGAATTGGTCAGATTTTTGTTCTTGCAATGTGTGTTAATTTTTGGATTCTATCCTGGACATTTTGAATATTGTGAGATTCTGAATCCTGTTAAATCCTTTAGAGAGGTGAGGATTTTTTGTTTCAGTAAACCAGTCAATCCAGTTAGGTTATAACTGCATATTCTTTCTCACTTTAGGTAGTGGTTCCATTATCTGTTCAGTTTTCAAAGCTTTTGCTGTGCTGAGTTGCCCTTCCATTCCCACTTAGATTGATCTAGGACTTGGGCAGTGATTTATATTATAGTTCTATTCTAAAAGCCTCATCTGTACTTTAGCCGCCCACATGTGCATAGCTTGCAGGGTGAGCCCAGGTTCATATGCAGAATTAGGGGTTTACTCCTCCATCTTTCTCTGCTCAGCGATTTCCCCATACTCTCTGAGTCCCAGAAGTCCTTTTCTTCATTCCTCTAGCCAGAAGCATGGAGTTTTCTAGGTTTTAGTTCTTACCTGTCATGCCTTGAGGTGAAGTGGCAAGAGAAAAAAGAAAAGAATAGGGATCACCCAACTTTTTTTCACAACAGGGACCCTCTTCCTGATTCTTCTATTCAAAGGAATGGATTTTCTCTTGTCATTCTGCAGCAGTGTAGTTTCATGGCTGCAGCTGGCCTCAGGCAGGACCTAGAAAAACAGGAGAAAAAGAAAAAAAATAAGTATTTCCCCTACATTGTTAGGAGCCTTTTGCCATAATCCTCTAGCAAAAAAGATGCTCTCCTCTTAGTATTAGCTGCTCATGCCTGCTACAACAGTTTCCCTATTTGGCCCACTCATGGGTCAAAGCCAGGAACTAAACGATAAAAAGCAGAGTACCCACCACTCTTTTTTGTTGTTATTTGTTGTTCTTCACTTCCCTTCCCAATCTGCCTGCTGTTTAATTTTAAGAGCATTTTGTCCAGTTTTTAGTTGTAATCAGTGGGAGAGAGAGCCCCTGCAATGAGCTTATTACTCCATCTTGGCCAGGACTAGAAGTCACATTGTTTTGTTTTTAAATAAATTAACATTATTGGTGTATAACTATATGACTAAATATACCCATTTTTAAGTGTATAGTTTGTTTTGAGAAATGTTTTCCCTCATATAACCAACCATCACATTCAAAAAATAGAACATTCCCAGAAAGCTCCCTTGTGTCTCTTAGCTTTCTGCCATCCCCTCCTCATCCTGTCCTGATAACACCCTTTGGTGGAGGATGTAAAGGATATTTATACATATGACTAGTAGTTAAAGGAGATCTTTAATATTCCTTTAGGTTCTACTACATGGAATAAGTGAAAGAATATTAGTTTCAGATTGTCTTAGGGTAAAATTCACAACTTTTCCACTTAATTAACTGGATAATATTGGGTCATTTTTATAACCTCCAAAGAATCTAGTCATGGTTTTTTCGTATTTAACATGGCCGGTAAGTGCTCTCTTACAGAGAGCTTTGAGAATTAAATGGGGTATATAAAGTACCTTATACAGGCCTTGGCATATAGTAGATTCACATTATGTGTTATTCTCCCAGTACCTTTCCTTATATGCAGTGTGCATAAATGACTTGAGCCAGCTACATTGAAATAGAGACCAAAATATAATTATTTATTTAGTATTGTGAAATATCTCCTGCCCCATAGCCTAGACCCTGGCAGAATATATAAGTATTTTGGCATTATCATGCCACTGTGGTTTAGATGAATTTTTTCAATCTATCCTATTAGGAAAAACTTTTGAGCATCTACCTTCAATGTAATATGTACATCAGGCACATACACCTACACAGGAAGGATGAGATAAAAAATAGAAAAATTGTCATGTTTTCTTCATCCTAGGAGACTGCTGGTCTAATTTTCTGAATCCCTTGGGTCATGATCACATTTGGGGATGCCCTACCCCAAACCTATTAAGTAGAACTATGGGGGTGGACCCTAGTAATCTGTGTTTTAACTGAACTTTCCATAATAATTTTTGATGAGCCAGGAACAGGTTTGGGAACCTCTGGATGGGACCAGGTTTTGATAATGGAACTCAAGCACAGAAAAGACACTACAGCAACATCAAAGGGCATCAGAGGGCATTTGTCCTCTTCTCCCTTTTTTCTCTTTGCAAGTTGAGACTCAACAACTCCTGAAACACTTTTCCCCAAGCACTCTGTCTAGTGGCAGAGAACACAGTCTATTTGGGTGCCACAGAGTTATAGTCACACAGTTCTCATGGGTACTATTGGACGTAATTCTACCAGTCGATAGGATTATTGCCTTTATTTTACATATGACTAAACCTAAATGAATAACTATTTCAATTTCAGGCAAATCCTGTTGTGAAAACCTGTTTCCAAACAGAGTTGGATTGGGTTAGGGGATTGGGGTGTTAATAAATTGTTGAATCATATTTCTGAGAAAGCTGGACAAAACAGTGTCAGTATATTCTGTACAAATAAACATAAAATAGGATCAGTTAATAGGGGGTTTTTGTTTTTTTGTTTTGTTTTTTCACATGTTAACTCTTGTAAAGTGGTGGTGTCTGCTGAATGCTATGTTAAAGGAGGATTCTTAAGGGAGTCTGGGCCCAAGAAGCAAGGAGTACCTAAATGGACTAGCAAAATGTGTTTAAAGTGGGTGAATGAGAGTTACCATGTCTGCATCTTTGGATTTTTTGGGGGGGGTATTGAATGTATGTGAATTTTCCTGTGACAAATTGTATTGTTTCATGACATTTTTATACAAGATTACTTTTTAATTAAATCAGTTGTTAACTAATACTGTGGTCTAACTATGGTGACACAAAAGTAGTTTTATATGCAGAGATCCTTTTTGAAATGTTATTTGATTCAGGTTTGAGTTAGTTCCACCTCTGACATTGTAACTAGCATTTTAAGTAAAAATTCTGTACCCAGATAGTAACCTGACTAGTTTCATGAGAAATGGAAATAAATATTAATAAAAATAAATGACAGCATTAAACAATAGGACAGTCAATTTTGGGTTTATTTCATGCTGTTAGCCTTTCCTTCTAGAAATGAAACAGCATCCTCAGATTATACTCTCTAAATTATTACCTACAAATATTTTGTCTTTTTCATTAAATATCTCTGAAGGACCTTGTGACTTATAAATGGTTTAGACTCATTGGAACTATTCAATACAATAAGGTATTAGAAATTTTATTAATTAGAAATTTTGTTGATTAACAGAGTGACAGTCTGCTAAATCTTAATTGTAAGATTTAATTTTAATTAGTGCTTGATTTAATACAGCAAGTTTTCATTAAATTTCTTTTTGGCTTTTTAAAAAATTTTTTTTATTATGTTCAGTTAGCCAGCATGTAGTACATTATTAGTTTTTGATGTAGTGTTCAGTGATTCATTAGTTGCATATAACACCCAGCGCTCATCACCACACGTGCCCCCTTTAATACCCATCACACAGTTGCCCCATCCCTCCACTCCCCTCCCTTCTGTAATCCTCAGTTTGGTTCCTGGAGTCCAGAGTCTCTCATGTTTGTCTCCCTCTCTGATTTCTTCCCATTCAGTTTTCCCTCCCTTCCCCTGTGGTCCTCCGCGCTATTCTTTATGTTCCACATGTGAGTGAAACCATATGATAATTGTCTTTCTTTGCTTGACTTATTTCACTTAGCATAATCCCCTCCAGTTCCATCCATGTCGATACAAATGGTGGGTATTCATCCTTTCTGATGGCTGATTAATATTCCATTGTATTTATGAACCTTATTCATTCTTTTTGGCTAGTTTTGAATTCTGCTTTAGAATCCTATAGAAAACTGACAAATTAGTGTGGCAGACTATTTTTAAATACTCTTGATCTCACAGTTATTTTTGTATTATCTTTGTAGAATAAAGAAATATCTTAGGAAAGGAAATTTGGATGGGATGAAATTAAATTCAACCTAAAAATTCACTAAATGTCAATGAAGTACTGTTACCTTAAAATAACTTTTTTTCCCCCCCTTCTTTAGAATCCAGCAACTATCACAAGAATACTCCTTAGCCACTTCAATTGGGATAAAGAGAAGCTAATGGAAAGGTAAGGAACTATATTGTCAGCTTTGTACTTACAAGTAGCACAGAAAACTTGTTGAACTGAATTTACAAGAAGCAAATAAGGAATTGATTTATAGACCAGTATGTGAAAAAAACCAGTGAGCAAGTAGTATGTGCTTTAATTTCTTGTATTTCTCATCTGTAAATTTTGCAATAAACTTAATGTTAAGGGAACTCAGACTTAATGTTCCTTTTATTTTGGAGCTAAGGTGGGGGCTCTCCTTCAGTATCTTCAAAATTACATCCTCTTGAGTACTGAGAACTAAAAATGTGTTTTGAAAAAGTGGTCGAGGGGGCACCTGGCTGGCTCAGTTGGTGGAAAATGCAGCTCTTGATCTCAGGGTCCTGAGTTCAAGCCCCAAGTTGGGTGTGGAGCCTGCTTAAAGGAAGAAGATGAAATACATTTTAAAAAGCACTTGATACAGTCCTCAAACATATGAATAATATCTTCCATTAATTACTTAAAATTTTTTTGCCCATAAAACTTTAAAATCTATGTTAAGCATATTAATGACATTTATTCAGTAAAAATAAGTTGCTGAGGGTATCCTGACCATCAAAATAGCTGTTTGGACTGGTTCTCTGATTTCAGGCAGGATGATATTCCATTGAGTATTTTTTCTATTTTCTCTCTGAAAATGTTTCTGGTTCTAAAAGGGAAGAAATTACAGGACTAGTGAAGGACAATATTAATGCCATTCTTAATCTTTTTTTCTTCCTTAGATTGAAAGTTAGGAGTACTTGTTAAGGTGGTAAGGTGACAGCCTATATTTATTCTATCAGCCATATTCTTCAGTCTAAAATTAGCAATCCTATTTTTAATAAAGAATTAACACTAGTTGGGAATTGAGAACCCAAATATTATGAGAAATAAATGGAAAATACTTCCCATTTGATTTTAAAATTGAAAGAACTTTGCAAAACAGATATTAAATAATACTAAGAGCATTGCTCAGTTTTTTGGTTTTTTTTTAAGATTTTATTTATTTATCTGTCAGAGAGAGAGAGAGAGATCACAAGCAGGGGGAGCGGCAGGCAGAGGGAGAAGCAGGCTCCCAGGATCCTGGGATCATGACCTGAGCCGAAAGCAGGCACTTAACCAACTGAGCCACCCAGGCGTCCCTATTGCTCAATTTCTCACACATTGCACCCCAACTACAATTTAATAATAACAAATAATAGTTATGGTTATTGAGCCCTTTGTGCCAGGCATTATTTCATTTTATCCTCCTTATAGCTTTATGGTGTTGGAAACTATTATCCCCACTTAATTGATATGGAAAGTAAGGCTTAATATATTTATCTTAGTTTGGTAACAAAAGGAGTTAGCACTCAAACTCATGTTTGTTGGACTCCAAAGCTTATGTTCTTAAACATATATAGTTTTCCCAGGGTTCATGAAGAATAAAATGCTCCTGACTGTGATTGCCCCCGCCGCCCCCTGTGGATCTGACCACCTTTTTTGAAGTCAGTGGTATTTCTTAATTTTGGTAACATTTATTTTCTGGTTTATTTTGTGACAGGATAAGGAGTTTTCATTATTTATATCTGATATTCTTCTGACTTAACAGTTTGTTTCTTATTAATGTATTTCTTCAAAGAAAATTTTCTCCTGTAACACTGTTGATACTGCTGAAAGCATTTTTCAATTAAATACTGTACTTAGATGTGGTAAGTATGAATTAAAAAGTAGTCAGCTCCTTGGAAACTTCTCTGTGTGTGAACTTTTCCATTTCTTTTTGTAATTTCAGTTTTTTATATATTCTGAAGATATGTTATTGGGAACCTTTAAATCTTTAAATAGTGTTTTTAAAACCAATATGCAATATCTTTTTGTCTCATTTAATGAGTTTCACATTATACTCTATGTTTGATATTAACACTGCCACACTTTATGATTACTAATATGTTTAGATTTAATTACTGCCATTGTAAGTAGTGCTTTGTATTTATTATGTTTTCTGTTTGGTTTTTTTGTTGGCTTGATACCAAGTCTTCTTTCTCTTTCTCCCCTCCCCCCCCCCCCCCCCCGCCTCCATCTCAGAGTTACATGTTTTATTTCAGTTTTTCTAGTGGTCACCTTTATGAGCACTTTTACTAGCATATATTTAACTTTTTTTTTTTCCTTTTGGCTAGTCTCTTGCATCCCACCGTTTTCTCCAAATTTACTTTTTTCTCTCCAGAATATATCTTTAGTCATTTAAGTCATTTCATATGTATTAAAATTTTAAGGACTCTAAGAGAAATCTTCAATATTCTGAAATTTTGGGTAGTTTTTGAAAGCATATTCATTTGGGCCATTTAAGTCTGAGAACTAATATTTTTGGTTTGGGGAAATTCTTAGCTATTATTTCTTCTCCTTTTCTTGATTCTCTTAATGCTTTCTGGAATCCCTGTTAGTCACATGTTGAAATTTCTGGATCCCTTTTGGAAATTAATTTTTTTCAAAATGTTTTTTCTGACTTGTCATCTTTGTCTTTCTACTCTGGTCTGTGAAGTTCCTCAAGTTTATCTTTAATTCACTAACTTGCGTTTCTTTTTGCACCCATTCTGCTATTGAGCCATCTTGAATTGTTTAGTTCAACAGTATCCATTTTATTTATTTTAATAACTTAATTCTTGTTTTGTGGATGCTCTTTTCCTTATCTCCCTTGGCACATAATTCTTTTTACACTAATGTGTTTTCTTCTAGACTGTTTATCAGTAAACAGAATTTAAATTAGGTATTGGTATTTAGTACCTTTCAGAGTATGTTATTTTCAAATTGATCAAATTTAGGCTATAATAAATTCCAGTAAAAATCAATATGCATTCTATTTTCACACTTTCAAGTAACTCATTATCCAAAAATGATTATAATTAAACAGTGACAGTACAAATGTAGGATATGGCTGAAGAGATACAGGGAAATTTGCAGGCTTAGTATCTTTATAAGAAAAAGAAAAAGAGGTAGAAAACAAAGCCTTTGAAACAGGAACTTAGAAAAATACAAAATAAACCCAAAGACAGTAGAATAAATATTTAAGATAAAAGCAACATAATTGAAATAGAGAACAAAAATACATAAAACAAAAACATCTTTGAAAACGATTTTTTAAAAGGCAAATATCAAGAGAATGAGAAACAAGCCACACACCTGGAGAAAATATTTGTGAAAGATACCTGATAAAGACTTATCCAAAATATACAAAGAACTCCTAAAACTCACTAATTAAAAAAAAACCCAGTGGGCAAAAATCTGAATAGACAATGCATTAAAGAAGATAGGCAGATGTTAAATAAGCATATGAAGAGATACTCATCGTCATATATTATCAGGGCATTGCTTATTAAAACAAGATACCACTGCATACCTATTAGAATGGCTAAAATCCAAAAACACTGACACTACCAAATACTGATGAGGATGCAGAGCAACAAGAACTCTCATTGCTGGTGGGGATGCAAAATGGCATAGCTGCTTTGCTTTCAGTTTGGCAGTTTCTTACAAAACTAAATACACTCTTTCGATAGGATCCAGCAGTCATACTTTTTGGTATTTACCCAAATGAGCTGAAAGCTTGTGTCCACACAAAAACCTGCCCATGAATATTCATAGCATTTTTATTCGTAATTGCTAAAACTTGGAAACTATCAAGATGTCCTCCAGTTGGTGGATGGATGAATAAACTGTGGTATGTCCAGACACTTGAATATTATTTCGTGCTAAAAAGAAATGAGCTATGAAGTCATGAAAAGATATGGAGAAACTTTAAATGCATATTACTAAGTGAAAGAAACCAATCTGTAAAGACTACATACTGTATGATTCCAACTATATGATATTACTACAGAGACAGTAAGATCAGTGGTTGCCAGGGGTTAGGTGGAGGGAAGGGTGAATATATAGAGCAAAAAGGATTTTTAGGGCAGTGACACTATTCTGCTTGAAACTTTTATGTTGCATATATATCACTGTACCTTTGTCCAAACCCATAAAATGTATAACACAAATGTGAACCCTAATGTAATCTGTGGACTTTGGATGATAATGATGTGTCGATGTAGATTCATTGATTCTATCACATGTGCCACTCTGGTATGAGTTGTTGATAGTGGGTCAGGTTGTGTGTCTGGGGGGGGGGGGGCAAGGGGTAAATGGGAATGCTCTGTACTTTCTGCTCAGTTTTGCTGTCAGCTAAGACTGTTCTTAAAAAGTAAAAGCTGTGTCGAAAAGGGTGAGGAAATAAACCATTGGCAAATATGATGGGGGTAGGGGGGAAAGGCACAAACAACATTGGGAATAATGCATAATTATAAATAAATATAAATATATATATTATATATTATATATGTTATATAATTGTATATATTATAAATTTATAAATATATAAATAAATACTGAGTACCACTTTTACCAATATATTTGAAAGCTTGGAAATGGAAATTACTTCATTGTCCCCCAAGAAGTAGAAAAATAACCATGGAAAAATGTAGTAAATATTTACTAAAAGATCCCTCTCCTCCAAAAACCACTAGATGATTTTATGGTCAAGTTCTATGTAATAAACCATCAAGGAACTGCAAGTTTCTATTGAAAATTATTTCAGAACATAGAAAAAGAGAAGACATCATTAATTCCTATTAGCCAAATCAGAATAACCTTTGTTACAAAATTTGAGAAAGACTGCATAAGATATAAATCACTTTTATTATGAACATAGCTGTTGAATTCATAAATAATATTTAATTAAATTGGAAGAATTAATGGTCTAGTAGGATTTCTCCTAGGAAAGCAAGAATATGTCACCATTAGGGAAAAAATAATTCATCTATAGTATTTACTACTTTTTAACGGGTTAGTGATACCCATGATTTAGAAAAAAACAATTTTTAACAAACTAAGAAGGTAATTTCTCAGTGTCATGAAAGGCATCAACTAATAATCCAAAGCAGAATTAACCTTAATTTTGAAACTTTGGAAGGATGTCCAATAAAATCAAACAGGGTACTGGCTGTCACCAGCACTTAAATGTACTAGAAGTTCTGATAACTATTATTTAAAATAATACGCAGAAAATTAAATAAGTGGTATAAAAATTGGCGATGGGAGGATTTGGATTATATTTAGATTTTTCTTTATACTTTTATGTATTCTGTGAACTTTCTTCAGTAATCCCAGGAGAAGTGTTATAATAACACATTAACTGTGTAATTCAGAAAATAAGAACTCATTTGTAATGAAAACATTTATTTAAAAAAGGAAGAGAGGGGCGCCTGGGTGGCTCAGTCGTTAAGCGTCTGCCTTCGGCTCAGGTCATGATCCCGGGGTCCTGGGAACGATCCCTGCACAGGGCTCCCTGCTTAGCAGGAATCCCGCTTCTCCCTCTCCCACTCCCCCTGGTTGTGTTTCCTCTCTTGCTATCTCTCTCTCTGTCAAATAAATAAAAATTTAAAAAAAGGAAAAGAAATTTTTGTAGACCATATAATCATCTAGCTGGGAAACCCCAAAGAATGAACTGATAAACTATTAAAGTGGTTGCACATTAGAATCACCTAAGAGCTTTAAAAAACACCAATGCCTAGGCCCCTTTCCATTCTTTCTCCTTCCCCATCCCTTAATACCCTTGGAAAATAAGAAGAAACTCAGAATGTGAGTGACACTGTGCATCTTCCTTTCCTTGAGTATAAAAATGAAGGTGACTCGTATGACAATCTTGTAACAATTTAGGATCCCAGGAATCATAAGAAAAGTTAATATGGCCAATAATTTTGTTACATAGCTTGCTTGCTTTCTCTCTTTCTTTCTTTCTTTCTGTCTGTCTGTCTGTCTTTCTTTCTGGGCCCGGGGGGCGGGCACAAGCATGGGGCAGAGGCAGAGGGAGAAGCAGGCTCCCTGCTGAGCAAGGAGCCTGACACGGGGCTCAATCCCAGGACCCCGGGACCACGACCCGAGCTGAAAGCAGACATTTACTTGACCGAGCCACCCAGGCGCCCCTACATAGCCTTTTTTTTGTTTTGTTTTCTTAAAGACTTTATTTATTTATTTGACAGAGAGAGACACAGCGAGAAAGGGAACACAAGCAGGGGGAGTGGGAGAGGGAGAAGCAGGCTCCTGGTCGAGCAGAGAGCCTGATGCGGGGCTCGATCCCAGGACCCTGGGATCATGACCTGAGCCGAAGGCAGACACTTAACGACTGAGCCACCCAGGTGCCCCCTATATAGCACTTTTTAAAAAAATCGTACTTCCCATTTGGTAACACAATATATTCAAGCATCATTTCTATTCATTTTGACATCCTTAAAGAGAAGTCTTATCCTAGGCAAAATTATGAAGTACTTCAAATTCTGTCATCTCTTTCCTCATTTCCATATACCTGGCATATTAATTTTTTGTTTATTCATTAGGGAGCCCTAGTCCCTGTCATGGGGGAGGACTTTACGGTCTAGTGAGGGCCCTAGAGCTATAAGATTTCTTGCCAATAATTCTTATTCGCCTCCAGACTTCCAGTCCATGGTTTAAACAAATTTGTCTTGACCCCAAAACCAAGTAATTTATTCTTTTAAAAATACATTTTGGTGAAGGTGGTGAGGAATTAATGGAGAAGGGACCATTGAAATTTTTTGGTGTCGTCTTTTCTCTCTCATAGCAGCTTTCCAGACCTTTGCCATTTTCTTTCCTACCCAGCCTTCTGAATTTTTACTATGTAGATTAATTTCTTTTCTGTTGTATAAATTAAATAGAATTTTCTCTATTCACTAGATTTCTTCCCATGCTCCTCCACATGAAGCAAAACAGAACAAATCAGAGAATCAGAAGTGCAGCAACAACTCTTATCTGCCCTTCTACTTCTAAACTTTAAAGGCTAACCTTTCTATCTGGGCTTTGGTCTTATAATTTTTGTGGGATGTTGCTTCCATTATTTCATCTGTCATATCTTGAGCCCTCTCCTTTCCTGGTATATCAGTCAGGGTTTTTAGTTGTAAATATACTTGAAGAGGATAGGTGAAAATGACATTAAAGATGGGAAGATCAGCCAGTAAATGAAGGCTATGCATCCAGGAAAGTGCCCAAATCATAGTGTCAAACTATTTTAGTAAATGTGCTATTGCTCTTGCCATTGGTCACAGGCATCACAGCTCATACCATGAATATTGGGCAAGTGACAGCACAACTAGTATTTCTGTTTTGGCCTCTGAAAGATGGATGTATCCTACCCCTTTGAGAGAATGAATTCCTCATCAAATCTTCAAGTACTGTGCTTTTCATAACTATAGGTCATCCTGCTCCTTCTAGGCCTGAATCCTTTCAGCAGGAGAGACTGGGAAAGTGAGTTGTTCTTTTTTCCCTTTCTTTTTATGACAAGACTTTTTTTTAATTTTAGATTTTTTTATTATTACTATTGAAATATAGTTAACGTACAATGTTATGTTAGTTTCAGGTGTACAACATAATGATTCAGCAATTCTATACATTACTCAGTGCTTACCATGATAAATGTAGTTATCCTCTGTCACCATATAATGTTATTACAGTATTACTGACTATATTCCCTGTGCTGTACTTTTTCATCTCTGTGACTTAATTCGTTTTATAACTGGAAGTTTGTACCTATTTTGCCCATTCTTCCCACCCACCTCCCCTGACAAGACATTTAAAAATCCAGCTTCTGGGGCACTTGGGTGGCTCAGTCGGTTAAGCTTCTGACTCTTGATTTCGTCTCAGGTCATGATCTCAGGGTCATGAGATCGAGCTCCATATCGGGCTCCCTGCTCAGCGGGGAGTCTGCTTCTCTCCTTCTCCCTCTCCCTCTGCCCCTCTCCCTGCTTGTGCACTCTCTCTCTCAAATAAATAAATGAACCTCTGAAAATCCAGCTTCTGTCTGCCTTTCTTTTATCTTTATTTCTGTTCTCATATTATACTTTAGTAGTACACAACTTTTAAGATGTCACCAAATTCATGTTTGTGTTGACTCAACTTGGCAACTGTTTCCTTTGTCTGACATGGGGCTTCTGTGGATCTATGTAGGCTGTTAGCTACAAAGCCCTAGGGAGCACTTTTGGAACTGTACTGTCATTGGCCCATGCCTGGCATGCCTTCCATATTGTCCCTTTTCCTAATTGTTCTTTTTTTTTTTTTTAAAGATTTTATTTATTTATTTGACAGAGAGAGAGCAAGAGAGCACAAGCAGGGGGAGTGGCAGGCAGAGGGAGAAGCAGACTCCCCACTGAGCAGGGAGCCCGATGCAGGGCTCGATCCCAGGACCCTGGCATCATGACCTGAGCTGAAGGCAGCCACTTAACTGACTGAGCCACCCAGGCACCCCCTTAATTGTTCTTTAAAACCCAACTTAAGCTTTACTTCTAAGATGGCTATTCTTATTTCTCAAGACAGTTAATCACTTCTTCATTGGCCCTTTTATATGTATTTGATATAATATTTCAACGCTTCCGTTAGAGTTATTTGTGCATAAGAACTATCTTATTCATCTTTCATTGCTAGTACATAACACAATTCCTAATATATAGTCAGTGATTAGTAAATATTTTAGTTCAACCATTTCTAGGTTTTATTTTTTATAATACGCATGTAATTTCTGTAAATTATGACAAGCATGTAAATCAGATTTCAATATGTCAGGAACTAGAGACAACCGCCCCCCCGCCCCCAAATCAAGCTTCTTTAGAGTTGATGACAAGTAAAAAAAAAAAAAAAATCAGTATCTTCTCTATAAGGTTGGTGTTAATGAGTTAACTGGTATATTTGAGGTGAGGGGAAATACATAGGTGGTTGATGACTCACTGCTTTTCATGGACAGGTGTAATCAAAGAATCTTGAAGATTGATTTCAATGCAGACTATGTTGTAAAGAGCTTTCCAGTTTTCATTCTGAAGCATTAATACCATTTAGTGAATAGTTACTAGAACGAGTACTTGTATGTTATCGTGATGGTATGGAACTTTTCTTAGCCACATTACTAATAATACATTATTTCACAGTTAACTTCTGAGATGTGAGAGTAAATTTGGTTTGTCAGAAACCAGGCTTTTGTGATGGCATTCATCACTCTAATATAATATAGTGGGTTTTTACTGTTTAAACAGTTTAGGTGTTATTGGGAAGCATGTATGGAAAGCGGCAAATGTACCTTCTTATTATACTATAGTGGTTAAGAACATGGGATCTCTGCTCCACCACCTCCTAGCTGTATGAACTCGGAGCAATTTTCTCCATCAGTTACTTCATCTGAAGTTATTCTGTTGTCCCTAGTCTCCCTATCTTACTACTTCATAAATTTCAAGAATGTTTTTGAATATCAGCTGTGTAAAAGACATTGAGCAGAGGTTTGGTGATGAAGAGGTACACAGAACAGTGTATCATACACCATTTTACACTTAAGGTACTTATAGATAAAACTTTAAGGGAATACGTAAAAGGTTCTTTCTGGCTCAGGTAGGAAAGGATTTATTGATGAGATGGCATTTGATTGGGCTTGGGAGAGCAGGCAAAGTGGGAACCTGGGCATTTCAGGTTCAGGAATCAAGTCGGGGGAAGGGGGTAGTTTAAGGAACATATGTTGAATGGTAATGGGATTTAGAGCAACTGGAGTA
Organism: Halichoerus grypus; assembly: GCF_964656455.1. Taxonomy (NCBI): domain Eukaryota; kingdom Metazoa; phylum Chordata; class Mammalia; order Carnivora; family Phocidae; genus Halichoerus; species Halichoerus grypus. The sequence continues at coordinate 42,695,581 of NC_135719.1, read as the reverse complement.
CAAGAAAGATAGAAGGAAAATGATGGGGTGTATTTAATAGGAAGCACACTGTGGAGGACCTTGAATTCTAAGCAAGTGAATTTGGCTTTTTTTCCTATTAAGTAGAAAGGTTTGAAGGTTGTTTTATGGAGAAATGTGATATAAGGGCATTTTTGCAGTAAAAAAATGTAGTGACAATATGAGCTGATTGTCCATCGGCAGGATGACCCATTGGAAAACTATTTTAATAACCCAGGTAAAAGGAAAATGTTGGCTTGACTTAGGATGGTGATGGTTAATTGAAAGCAGAGTGGGTGGAAGAGATGTTAAGGTGGAGTTTTAACTGACAGAGAAAATATGAGACTCTGGGAAACTTCTGGTAATTTGGACCATTCTATCCACTAAGTACAGTAACGAAATCTGTATGATATTGAAACATCTTTTAAAAATCAAGAATATCTGGAGCGTCTGGGTCGCTCAGTCAGTTAAATGCCTTCAGCTCAGGTCATGATCCTGGGGTCCTGGGATCAAGCCCCGCATTGGGCTCCTTGCTCATTGGGGAGCCTGTTCCTCCCTCTCCCTCTGCCCCTCCCCCCCGCTCGTGCTCTCTCTCTCATTCTATCTCAAATAAATAAAATCTTTTTTAAGAATCAAGAATATAAAAAAATTAGTAAAATAGGAATTAGAGGGTTAAGGCCTGAGAGAATATGGAAATCTAGAGAGATGAGCCAAGCATTCCAGTCTGCTTTGCACTGGAAGTATATTCTGATCTAGGAGAGGTAGCTAAGGTAGCTGTGATTTTTATTGGCCCTTTAATTAGTGGGGGGGAAAGTTGGAGTCTTAGGCCCACCAAGAATGAGGATTAGATAAACCAGTTCTTCTAAAGATTAAAGATAGTATTCATGTCATCTGGGTACCCTAGAAAACCTTAAACCTTGAATGTGGATTAAGATGGTCCCAGACTGTTAATGTACCCAGGCACTTGACACAAACAAATAAAAATCTCTTCTAGGAAAAGAACATTAAGGCCTCAAACTACTTCCCCAAATTATTTTTTTAATTAAAACATAACAACTTGGGACTCCAGATATTAGAATTGTCAGAACTGGATCAAATGGGTATACCATCAACAGGGAACTAGAAAGTATGAGCTATCTTAAAGATATGAGAAAGATTTTTTTCTTTTATTATTAATTTATTTTTAGTTTATTGTGTTTTATTTTTTCAGTTCATAATTCCATTTCTTTATGTGCAGCTCATATGGGTATGGAACCAGTGTCAAATTAAACACTGAAAGCAGCTATTGAAATAAGTCAAGTGTAAGTGTTGACACCGCTTGTTAAGAGGCACGATCTGGTTCCAGCAAGGTTAGGAAAACAACTCGAAAAAGACAGAATTTCTATAACTAAACAAAATAAGCAAAATTAACTCAGTGAATTAATTTAACAGCATATTGGACAAAACTAAAGAGAGTCTTAGTGTACTAGAAGATCAGACCAAACTACTGTCTAAATTAAGTACATACACCAAAAGATGGAAAATGCAGAAGAGAAGTTAAGAAATGTGGAGGATATAGGGGGCGCCTGGGTGGCTCAGATGGTTAACAGCATCTGCCTGCAGCTCAGGTCATGATCCCAGGGTCCTGGGATCGAGCCCCACGTCGGGCTCCCTGCTCAGCGGGGAGCCTGCTTCTCCCTCTCCCTCTGCCTCTTCCCTGCTCATGCTTGCTCTCTCTCTCTGTATCTCTCTGTCTCAAATGAATAAATAAAATCTTTAAAAAAAAAAAAAAAAAAAAAAAAAAAGAAATGTGGAGGATATAATGAAAAGATCTTACTGAGTTTTAGGAGAGAATGAGCCAAAGGTAGTATTTGAAGATATAATGGCTGATAATTTTCCAGTTTGGTGAGAGAAAAAAATGCCACAGAATTTAAGAAGCCTAATAGTTCCCATGCATAATAAATACTGTTTCATTGATTCTAAGATATTTTATTGTGCTTAAAATTTGAATGCTTCTTTCAACTGATGGCAGCTTGTAGTCCAACAAGATTGATAGACTGACCTATGTGAAAATTTTCCCATTTCACTTTCTGGTAAGATCATGAAATTTCAGGTCCAAAGCATTTTAGATTTCATGAAATACGGTAAAAAGAAATCCACATTTTTTTTTTTGAAATCCACGTTTTAAAACATCATAGTACAACTACAGAAACAACAGCAAAAATAGACAATCATGAAAGCTAGATACAAGGATGATTACTTTCAAAGAGTAAAAATTTGTGTATGTATAATGTACATAGAGAAAAAATATATAGAAAGTGTATATTTATATATTCTTTTTAGAGAACAGCTGACTTAACAGCAACAGTGGAAGTGATAGTAAGACGATATCTCAGTAGGTTGAAAGACAAATGCCAATTTAGAATACTGGGTTCAGGGGCACCTGGGTGGCTCAGTCGTTAAGCATCTGCCTTTGGCTCAGGTCATGATCCCGGGGTCCTGGAATAGAGCCCTGCATCAGGCTCCCTGCTCAGCGGGAAGCCTGCTACTCCTTCTCCCACTCCCCCTGCTTGTGTTCCTTCTCTCCCTTTGTCTCTCTGTCAAATAAATCTTAAAAAAAAAAAAAAGAATACTGTGTTATGGAAAATGTTTTCATAAACAATACCATCTTTTAATTAGTATAAACGCCTTTATGTTGTGACTAACCTTTGTATTCCTTTAAGTCAACATTTTAAGTTCTATCAATGTTGTCAAAGTGTCAAATATTCATAATGTTATTTAAGCAACTATTTTAATATTAAGGGGGAAATCGTGGAATGCAGTCTAAGTTGTGCTTATAAGGAAAGTAATGAACTAAGCTTTCATCTTAAGTCTCAAGTAATGAATTAGACATGTCACAATAGAAAACGAGCAACAAAGTAAATTCAGAGAAATTACAAGAAGAAATAACAGAGCGCAGAATTTAATAAAACAGAAAAGAAACACAGTAGAGTGGCTTAAGGAGCCAAAAGATTTTAAAGACAGATTAACATTGATACCCAGGTGAGATTAATCAAGAAAAAAGGCACAAATAACTAATACCAGGAATGAAAAAGAATGTCACTTTGAATCCTGCAGATATTTTAAAAAAACTTCTGAGGTATTGTGGATAACTGTGTCAAAATTTGAAATTTTAAACGAAATGGATAAGTTCTTAGAAATTTGCAATTTATTGAAATGGATGAGAAATAAATAGAAAACCTATATGAGCTGTCACTATAAAGTGAAAGTTTCTGTAAAGAAAAGTCTAAGTCCAGATGGATATACTGGAAAGTTCTACCAACACTTAATGAGATAATAACTCCAACCTTATATTCTCTAACCTTGGATTCTTTCAGAAAACAAAGTGAGGATCCCCCATCTTCATAAGGCTGTCACAGCTTTGATTCCAAAACCCAACTGAAACATTACTTGTTAGTTTCTCTCACTTACATAGGTGCAAAAAATAAAACCCACAATATTTGCAAATTATATATAGTTCAGCAGTACATAAAAAGGATAATAACCCAGCCTGGACAACTCTGATTTATCCCAGGAATCCTAGGTTTGTTTAACCTGGAACAGTTCAATATGGTCACTTGAACAAATTTTAATGAGAAAAACATTTCAATAGAGAGGAGCTGTTCCTAAACATCAGTCATCATTCATGATTTTAAAAAGAAGGCCTTAGGAAAATAGGCACAAAAGGGAAGTATATTCATCTAGTAAATCTGTAAAAACACCTATAGGAGATATCATAGTTCATGCTGAAATGTTGAAAAAATTTCCCTTTTAGATAGAGTTCAAGACACAGATATCTGTTATTTTCACTTCTGTCCAACATAATACTGAGGATGATCCTAGCCAGTAGTATAAAGTATCATAGCTGTAAGGGAGATGATAAACAATTAATATTCACTGATGATATGAATTGTGTACTTAGGAAATCCAAAGGAATCTACAGATAAGTTAATTTAGAAAGACTGTAAAAATGTTTTTTCTGTTCATATTTACACACATATCTTTGACCCAGTAATTCCACTTCCAGGTATATACCTAGTAGAAAGAAATATGCACATCTAAATTGAAAGTCATAAGCATGCTCATAGCATTATTTATAAAAGCTCCAACCTACGAACAACCCTATAATTATGGTTATAATTATGGTATATTTCTGTAATAACTTCAGCAACAAAAAATAAATTAGAGCTGCAAGTGACTACATAGATGAATCTTAAAAACCATCATATTGAGTGATAGGAAGGCCTCTAAATATTTTATGTCCTATATGATTTTGTTTATATGCAATTCAAAAACAGGCAAAACTAAGCCATATTGTTTAAGGATGCATATTTAGGTGGTAAAACTATAAAGAAAAATAGGATAGTGATTATATCTCAGGGGAAGAGGAGTTTGTTACTGAGAAGGGATGTTGGAGTGTTTCTGAAGCACTAGCTGTATTCTAGTTCTTGTCCTAGGTTGATTATGCACAGGTGTTTGCTTTATAACAATTTGTAAGCTGCCCATTGATGTGTATGCACTTTTCTAGAATTGTGTTATATCACAATAAAAATAACTTTAAAACACATTTGTACACAGAGGAAAAGGAACAACCTTAAAAGGGAAAGATCTGGTTTGTTTTCTGGATTGTTTTAGGTTTAATAGTGTCTTTGGTTACCAGAAGTACATCAACATTTTGCCAAGACAGTTTCCTCACTGCCTTCCTGGGCTCTAGTATCACATCCGTCCTAAACTTTGACCATGTCAACTCATTTTATCAACCTCCACTACCTTTCTGGTTCCTACCACATCAAAGCTGTACCATCAGACTTTTGAAAACCTTCCATACCTTCACTCTATTCTGTATGTCTGTACTTATTTCTCTACACTCTCTCAGGATGCCCTTGACTATTCAGGCCCCAATCTTCTCAAGAGCTGTATTTCATACAAATTCAGAGAGCATCAGTAATATTTCATTCTGGGGTTGTACTCACAGACGTCATGTACAATCCTGTATCATATGCAACTCATCTGATCCCCCTAGGATCACCTTAATCTCTGAATTCTTTTTTTTAAAGATTTTTATTTATTTATTTGAGAGAGAGAATGAGAGAGAGCACATGAGAGGGGGGAGGGTCAGAGGGAGAAGCAGACTCCCTGCTGAGCAGGGAGCCCGATGCGGGACTCGATCCTGGGACTCCAGGATCATGACCTGAGCTGAAGGCAGTTGCTTAACCAATTGAGCCACCCAGGCGCCCCTAATCTCTGAATTCTTAACACATTTACTGGTAAGTCATTTTAACTTCTTGAAGTTAGTTGCTATTTTCTATACTTAACTAACATTCTTCTCCTACCTTTTGTACACTTAGCATGTCATATTGAAATAGTTGTCCATCTCTTTCCCTCACAGCCGTTAACACTGCCACTGACCAGCACAATTCCCACATGTAGTTCCCTCCCACATGAGGGAACTGTGTAAAAATGGATATTAAATATATACTGTCTTGTATTTTGATTCCTTATTCTTAGTTTTAATGTAGCTAGATTTTAAATATACTTTTTGGTTTATAGGCTCTCAACATTTATGACTTAAGGACTTCTGTTAAATATATTGAGACATCGTTATCAAAATAATAAAATAATATCATTTTTAAATATTTTGTATGTATTTTTCATATTTCTCTTTAGTTGGACTCAGATCCACTATTGCGTGAAACAAGTTTCATTTTACTTACTAAGTTGTGCTGCTTCTGTGTAGCAGGAGGAAAAGACCATTGAGCAGAGCAGAGGGTGTAGACATTTCCCTTGCATGCACATATTTGGACAGAGGGCACAGAAGCCACTGTCTTCGTTTTCTTTGAAGTAAAATAATCATTTTAGAAAATAATATTGGTTCTTGTCATTTTGGGGGCCATAGATCTTTTGAGAAAATAATAAAAGCTTTGAAGCTTTTCCTCAGGTTGGGGGGTGCGGAGAAATGCACATGTGTAAATAAGTTATAAAGGTTTGGATACTGTGATGTTTTTGAAGATTCAGAAGCTTTAGGTTAGAAGAATTTGGTAAATTGAAATAACCCTAATCAAGCCAGGGAACGTGGACAACTACCTGTGAGGGAATAGTCATTAGTTTCTTCTTAAAATGTTTGGCATAGTTTCAGATCTACCTTAAAAGTTTGTATGAGAATAAAATTTATTTCTCAGAAAAGCCTTTTGATTAGCAAAATGTTGATAATGGTTAAAGCTGGATGAAGGGTATGTGGGAGTTCAATTTACTGTTCTTTTGACTTTAGTATATTTAAATTTTTTTGTAATGGGGTGGGAGCCTTTTGGGAAGATGACATAGATTATTGTGTTTCTGTTACAATTGTGCTAGTTCAGGCCTAGAAGGAGTTATCTTACATCTGTTTCACTGAGGTTCATTTCTTAATATATTTGCTTTCGTCGTGGCTCAGAACAAAAAGGATAAAGTATGAAGGAACAAATGGCAGAAAGTTTTTCAGAAATTATGCAGTAAGATAAAGAATGAAACCTTGCCATTTGCAACAACATGGATAGAGCTAGAGAGTATAAATGAGTCGGAGAAAGATAGATCATATGATTTCATTCATATGTGGAATTTAAGAAACAAAACAAAAGGAGCAAAGGGAAAAAGAGAGCGAGAGAGGCAAACCAAGAAATAGACTCTTAACTATAGAGGACAAACTGGTGGTTACCAGGGGGGAGGTGGGTAGGGGGTTGGGTTAAATAGGTGATGGGGATTAAGGAGTACCTGTGTTGTGATGAGCACTGGGTGTTGTATGGAAGTGTTAAACCACTATATTGTATACCTGAAACTAATACTACACTGTATGTTAACTGGAACTTAAATAAAAACTTCAAAAAGTTATGTAATAACGGGATGGCTGGCTCAGTCAGTAGAACATGCGACTCTGGATCTCAGGGTCGTGAGTTCAAGCCCCATGTTGGGTGTAGAGACTATTTAAAAATGCCGTCTTTTAAAAAATAAATAAATAAATAAAATTTTGTGCTGCAACTTGTTTAGTAGCTTCTTTGTCAAGTGGTCTTTTGCTCAGCAGTAAGCAAGCTCAGGATCATGCGTTGTTGTTTTTTTTTTTTAAATTAGGTTGATTTTCTCATAGGAGAAAAGTCTTACAATCTCAGAAAGTATTTTAAAAAAAATACATGACCAGGGGCACCTGGGTGGCTCAGTGGGTTAAGCATCTGCCTTTGGCTCAGGTCATGATCCCAGGGTCCTGGGATGGAGCTCTGCGTCAGGCTCCCTGCTCAGCGGGGAACCTGCTTCTCCCTCTGCTTCCCCTGCCCCGTCCTCTCTCTCTCTCAAATAAATAAAATCTTTAAAAAAAAAAAAAAATACATGACCAGTATGTTTATTTAGCTATAAACCACATATAATACATTAATATTAAAATGAGAACTAAACTTACTTTTTAGATTAGCATAAAAAACCACAAAACTTTTAAAACAAGTTCTTATAGACATCTCTCTTCTTATGAGGGCCAAAAGTCTTCCTTAGAAGAAAGATTTTCTATCCCTAAGTCCTTACTTTTCTATCCATAAGTTTTAGTTCTCTGGAATTCTGAACTTTACCTGGTAGAGGTTCATATGTGTACCAGTCATTTTACATTCTGACTTTAGTCCTTCTTTTGAGAGAATACCATTAAAAACCACATTCTACTTGAAGAGCCCTTTTTAGATTTAAATTTTTATCAAAGTAACAGGTTTTTAAAAGTCTAATAGTTTTAAGGGTTTTAAATGAAAACTGTTGCTCCAGATCTTCGGTTTTAGTTAGTCTCATTCCCTAGAAGAGAGAACTGTTGGCTTTACTATTTCTTAATAGCGTGCTTATACTACTATACTGCATCTACTGGCTTCTTCCTATGAAATAGGAGGATTAAGCTTTGAAACTAATGTTTATATGTGGGAAAGCCTTCTTTCCTAGTGTATTTTTTACTCTGTGGTTCAGTTGTACCGTTCTAAGACTCCTTTTTCGTACTCAATCTATTATTTTTGCTTTTCATAAATATGATCACAGTTTTTATTCATCATATGATTTAAACAAGCTGTTCCTTTGCTCCTTTGACATTTTTGCCCAAGTATACTTCTTCTAAAAGTAGAAAAATTACACCATTAGAAGCAGGTTAATAGGACCCAAAGAATAGTTGAAATCGCAATTCCTGGAAGAGATGTTGGGAGTCACAGACCTTTTTTTAGTGCTTTATCAGAACTATAATTAAGGTATAGGATAATTGTGACTGTTTTGTCGCCTTTTGAAATTGAAGTCTGGTACCCATAAAATGCCACACGAGAATATTGAAACAAAATAAAAGTGTGTGTACATGCATGTTATACATGGACATATATAGTGTATTTTTATTCGTTTTCATGTATGTGTGTGTTTTTGTTCCCTCTTAGACTATAGCATTAGATAATTGACTTGTTACAAATACATAATGGGAACATTAAAAACCTATAAGGATTGAACCTGAACAGCCTCGGAATATACAGTAGAAAAGCACACTATATAACTTTATATTAGCTTAACCTTTTTGCTTTTCTGATTCTGTTGTGAAAATTAGTACTTCTTCAACAGTGGTCTTTTTATGAAGTGTGAAGATGTAGAGGCTTTTAAGATAAACTCCTAATGGCAAAATTAAATATTGAAGTGGCAAACAATGATGCCACCATCATTCAGAAAGAAACATAGCCAGCTATGTACCCTACCAGCCATGTCTCCTATCCCCACAATCACACACAGTTCTTAGGCCGTAACTGTTAGTGCCTTAAAATTTAATTAAAATTGTTTGGTATATTTCTGTCCAGAAGTCAAGTAAAATGAGAAATTAAGATCTAGATATTCTGGAAAGTTGGCTAATTAAGTGCCAATTTGCTTAACCATATTTCGGTAAACATGCTAAATGAACAGAAAACCTTAGAGAAGAGGATTTAAAATCTCTACTGAGAAACCTCTCCAATTGCCCTTCTAACTATCTTAATCTAGAGACGTCTAGGCCATGTGATAGATGAGGTGGGGTTACTCTAATTCTACCCTTCCCTGACTGAGGAAAGACTGCACTAAGGGAAAAACCACACTGCTATTATTTCTGTTTTCATCAAACGAATAGTTTTCTCAAAAGGGGGTGGGTGGCAAGAGTTGCAGGAAAGGAGGGAAGCAATGTCGTAGAATAAGCTTTGCAGCTATTTAGTAAAGTCATAGAAGCAGAGAGAATTGTGTCTTAACTGAGTAAACTAGATACCTGAACAGCAGTGCTTCACACTGAATCAATCTCTTAATTTTGGCCTGTTTCGCATGAGGGAGGATGTAACTAAAGGACTTTTCAAATCGTGAACAAGTAAACAAAGTATGGGAGTTAAGAATCCACCCATATTCTTGAGCATAGTTGTCCTTAATAAAACTATCATAATTAGAAAGAAAAAGCTTCTTTGTTCTCTTAAGGAAATTAAAATAAACATAGACTGTGAGATGAGGGATCAAAGATGAATTGATAAAACAACAGAACAAGATAAAAAGGAAGCTGATGAAACTAAGAGGAAAAAAGGGACAGGTAATCCCACACAACTTAAACCACATTGGCAACAGCAAGAAACAGAGCAGGTACTATGGAAAATAGAGACATATAAGACAGGAAAAGGACAAAGAAGGAATTAGCAAATGGTAGACACAGAGGACAAATTAATAAAGACTGGGTACAAATCCAGTAGGGCATAGTCTTAATAACTAAAAAGGATCTTGAAGTGATTGAGACCTGAATGGCATTTTGAAAGAGAAAGTTTGAGGGGCGCCTGGGTGGCTCAGTCGTTAAGCGTCGCCTTCGGCTCAGGTCATGATCCCAGGATCCTGGGATTGAGCCCCACGTCGGGCTCCCTGCTCGGCAGGAAGCCTGCTTCTCCTTCTCCCCCTCCCCCTGCTTGTTTTCCTGCTCTTGCTCTCTCTCTCTCTCTGTCAAATAAATAAATAAATAAATCTTAAAAAAAAAAGAAAGTTTGAATGCTAAGATAAAGCCTACAGAACTACTGAATTTCAAGAATGAAGAAAACAAAATTATAAATATGCCAATTGAAAAAGGATTTGAATTATAAGATGAGAAAAATTATTTTGACCACAGACTTCAATAACAACAGGTACCAGAAGGAAATGGGTGTTGTCAGTATAAAGAATACTGGGGCGGGGGGGCACATTTTGGCCAAAGTAAGCATTTGAATTATGTCTGAGTAATTAGGTAATCAGGTTAAGGAACAAAAAAAGTTTTTACCATTCTTGAAAGGAAAGCTATATAATGTAAAAACAATGTATATGATTAGTGAAACAATTACATAAAATGATAATCCGGGTGCCTGGGTGGCTCAGCCCTTAAGTGCTTGCCTTCTGCTCAGGTCATGATCCCAGGGTCCTGGGATCGAGCCCCACATCAGACTCCCTGCTTGGTGGGGAGCCTGCTTCTCCCTCACACTCCCCTTGCTTGTGTTCCCTCTTTTGCTGTCTCTCTCTCCATCAAATAAATAAATAAAATCTTTAAAAAAAAAGATAAATCAACTAGGAAAAGCTCCAGGGATTTCCACCAAAACTGGAGGGTTAAGTGTAGGGTCATGTAACATAAGGATGCCCAACATATTTAAAGTCGACAACTTAAGAAAGACTTTAAGTACTGATTTTAAGTGTTTAGTGAAAATAAATTAGATTTCAGTATTTCCAAATAACTATTACAGTCATTGGTAGACCATGTAATTAATAAAAACAAAACAGAATTTTAAAATGTTAAATTTCTTATAAAATGGAACTTAATAAAAGAAAAAGATTTCTAGGCCCATTATGTCCGACAGTATGAGTGGATTCTTAAACTCCCCATTCTGTTTACCTGTGCAGTATTTGAAAGTTCTCCGAAGTCTTCTAGAGTGTCTCAAAAAGTTGATAAACCCGTTACAGTCTGAAATACGCCTAAAGCAAAGGAATTCAGATTTGTTACTGTGGATTATCTTTAAGAAGTTACTCTAATTCGGTTCCTCTTTTAAAAAAAAATGATTATAATAAGATTCTTCTAGATACTGGGGCTACAGCAATAATAAGATAGTCCTCATGGGGTTTACACCCCAGTAGAGAAAACATAAATGATTACGGAGTTGATCATGTGATTAAGTGTTGTGCAAGAGCACAAAAGTACCATGAGAAGGTTATACAGGGAACCTTACCTAATTTGGGGGCCGCAGTGGGGAGGAACTGAGCGTTAAGCTGAGACCTAAAGGTAGGAGGAAGTGTTTGGGGTAGTTGAAACACCCTTCAGCAAATGGTTAGCCGTTTAGATTAAAATGAAGTAGAATCCCAGGATGCCTGGGCCTCTGGGTTGAGTGGCTGCCTTTGGTTCCCATCGGTTCCCATCCTGATCCTGGGGTCCTGGGATTGGGTCCTGCATCAGGCTCCTTTCCTTGCTCAGCAGGGAGCCTGCTTCTCCCTCTGCCTGCCGCTCCCCCTGCTTGTGTGCTCCCTCTCTCTCTCTCACTTTCACAAATAAATAAATAAAATCTTTAAAAAAAAATGAAATGGAATCCCAACTTTATTCCTTATTACACAAAAATAATTCCCTTGTGAATCAACAGTTTTAATGGAAAACAGTTTAAGCCTAAATAAATCATGGATGAATTTTTATAATCTTTAGGTAATGAGATCTTGTAAAGCTTGATATGAAATCCAGAACTCAAAACAGGGTTGCATGATCAGTGTGCCTACATGAAAATTAAATGTGAGAGTTAAACATCATTAAACAAGGTTGAGGGCAAACTAGAAACTGAGGGGAAGAAAGTAGTCCATGAGAAGGGCTACCCTTTCTGTTGACATACTGAGCTCATAAATTAATAGTAAGATCTTCACAGAAAAATGTGTTCAGCCTCAGTAACAAAGAAATGCAAGTTAAGTCTAGATATTTTCCCCCAATCAGATGGGCCAAGATTTTCATTTAGAATTATTTATATGTGGAACATTTAAATGTCCCTTAGTATAAGGCTAGTTAGGTAAATTACAGTACATACCTACAGTGGAATATTATGCAGTGATGAAAACTTATGTTCATTGACAAAGATATCTTAACATATTGTTTACTGAAGGTTATAAATCTGGAATAAATACTATTTACATGAAATTATAGACACATGTCTTTTTGTCTGTATATGCATAGAATGGTGTCTAGAATGATCACCAGAGTATTAGGAGTTACTAATTTCATGTCAAATTTGGATGGCAGAAGTATTGTCTCTTCTTATGAGCATGAATATTTTTTCTAAAAACGAGGTGTTTAGTTTCTTTACCTGTTCATATTTAGTAGCTTCATATGCTTTCTACTTTTTTTTTTTTTAAAGATTTTATTTATTTATTTGACAGAGAGATACAGATCGAGAGAGGGAACACAAGCAGGGGGAGTGGGAGAGGGAGAAGCAGGCTTCCTGCTCAGCTGAGGCGGAGCTCGATCCCAGGACCCTGGGATCATGACCTGAGCAGACGCTTAATGACTGAGCCACCCAGGCGCCCCTGCTTTCTACTTTTCAAATAAAACTTGACATCTTAGGTTTTCTGAGAGATAATTAGGAGGAAAGCATTTGATTTTCTGCTCTATATAATTTGATTAGCTGAATCATCAGTGACAACTTTAACTTTATATGAGTTCCCCTTTTATAATGTGTTGACATTTTGATTAATAATTTGATCATTTCATTGAAACATTCTGTAGTTATTTATAAATAGATATTTGTTAATCTTGGGAGAGTAATGTGATTTGTTCTCATTTGAGTGATTTTCCTAGAGATACAGTAAGTGCTTTGACACAAAACCTGAACAAGACCTGCATTAAAAATAATTGGAAATCTCCTTTGAGTATCACTTATTCTTTAAGTTGAGAACCTCTTTTTTGTATGTAAAGAACAAACATATTTTATGAAAAGCTAAGTATATAGATTATTTGATATAAAAACATTTTTAAGATACACTTTTTTTGTTTCCTCCTTCCTCCCCTTTGCTAGTAAATTAAAAATTATTTTTAAAAAAAATTTAGAAATGAAATCTGTTTTGTAGAATGAGACATGTAAGTGATTTGTGGGATAAGATATGCTTTGTAGGTAGTTTACTTGCTAATATATTTAAGCTGGTGTAACTAAAATTATTAATAAAGTCATTTCTTTAAAATATTAGCCTAGCCTTTTAAAATACTATTAGTCTTCATTAAAGTACCACTAGAGATAGTACAACTTGCATTCTTAAATTTTAGTTGTAGTACTGTTAAAATACTAATAGCTTAACTTCCCAGGATAAAAACGAAGTAAAAAATACCAAAATAGCAACAAAAACTTAATCTGCTTTACACACACACACACACACGCATGCACCTCTATTTTGCTATAGTTTGTAGCCATACACCTCCTTTCCTCTGAGCCAAAAAGGTTATGATCTGGGTTTATTTTAATTCAGTTCATTGCTGTTCCCTATAGAAAATCAGGTTTTTGGAGAGCTCTAACAGTGTGCTATTGCTGGGCTCTCATCCTTTCTGTTTAAATAATGCAGGTACTTTGATGGAAACCTGGAGAAGCTCTTTGCTGAGTGTCATGTAATTAATCCAAGTAAAAAGTCTCGAACACGCCAGATGAATACAAGGTCATCAGCACAGGATATGCCTTGTCAGATCTGCTACTTGAACTACCCTAACTCGGTGAGTATCTGGTAGTTTAAGGCTAGCACTAACTCTCTGTTTCAGAGGGTAAATCAACTTAAATTATTTAAACCGAGGAGGATCTGGGAGTCTGGGATTGTATTGTAGTAAAACAGTAACCTATCAGAATATTAAGGATAAAGGAAAGGAAGAGAAAGAATAGAGCTTGTTCTTTCCCCTTCCTCCCCTGTTTGCTTTTTAAAGCAGCAACTTGTCATTAAACACCTAAATCTATTCTGAGTTTATTTTACTATCATGGGAGAATTGTTTAATAGGTGGGCAGTGAGTAGAATTATTTTTTATCCAAAATAAGATAGATTTAAAACTAACATTTTAAAATAAATACCCAAAACACTAATAAAATGTCTTTAATAGTATTTTACTAGGGAGCTTTCAAGATTTTTCATAACAGAAGAGTTTCACTTATACAGATCCATTCTGATGGAAATTCTTAAATATAGCAAGTGGTAACAGTTGGAGCAGACACTGGGACCAGTTAATTGAGTGAAAGTATCCCCCTTAAAACCCACTGAATATAGACAATTTATTTTGGTGTGTCTAGTAAAGAATTTTAGGCTTAAACATAATCTTCCTATGAAGGCCTTACTTTAGTAACTACAAGAAAATACTATTTGTGGCATAAATGTATTTAGTCACTTGGAATTCACCTCTTTAAGATATTTCAAGATATCTAAGAAATAACTTAATTCTAACTATCTTATTCATATTCTCTGCTTTAATAGTTAAGCAGCTCTTTCTAATAGTTACTATATACAAAGTCTTTGTCACCAGTATTTTGACACATTGAAGTTTTTTCATTGTTTTTTTAGAAGTTTATATATGTATCTCTGTAGAGGCCCATTTGAAGGGAACTAATTTGCTCACATCCAAGTGCTTAGAAAAGAGGTTTTAAAAGAAAATTAAGTACTCTTGGAGAAATAGAACAATGAGTTAAAATAACTTTGTAGGTAAAGTGTTGAGTTGCATTTCCAAATTCTCAAATTTTAATTATAGCTCTGATGCGAACTATTTGGCTTTGTGTAATTATTAAATCTCACTGGGTCTGAGTTATTTTTATCTTTCAAATGAGTTAAGATATTCTTTCAAATCTCTACTATTCTGAGAATTGTATAATTTCCCTCCTTTAAATCACAGTCTTGAGTATTTAAAAAAAAAACAATCAACGTTACTTAATATTAAAAATAATTCATGTTTTGACCATTTTATTGTCTGTCTTTAACAAATTCTGTTTGCCAGGTGACATTTGTATAGTTCATAAAAGTTTCTGTGAGGTAATACTGAGACCCAAGGAATTTGTCCCAGATTATACAGGGTTTCCTTATTCCCTGGCATTTCTCCTCCTGCTCTATTATAACCAGCTCCTCCCTCGTTTAAATCTTAAATGTAATTTGAGTACTGAAGCTAGCTGCTTACAAATATCCCCTATAACTTTCTCAGTGCCCTTGGTATTGTCTAATAGTCTTAACAAATTAGAATTAAAAATCAAGACTGGAGATTTGCATTGTAAATTTTACTTGCACTTATAACTGATGATAGAGAACCTACTATTCATTTATTCATTTATTCAATGCACCAGGCACTATTTAAAGTGTTAGAAACACAGTGGAGAATAAAGGCATAATGCCTGCTTCAGATAATTTACAGGTTAGCTGGGTAGATAAGTAAAATGACATATTCAGAAAGAAAAGTAAGCACTTGAATAGGGCATGATACTGTGGGAACACGTTGGAGAGAGACACCTAACCCAGTGTTAGATCGGGGAGAATTTCCCACAGAAATTGACCTGTGAAATAACCTCTGAAAGTGTGATAGTCACGTGAACCAGGAAAATAAAGCAATACAGAAGCCAGAGGAAGAGACTGTACCTCCAAGAATGGTAAAAACATTGCAAAAAACTTCAAAGAATTGAAAAGTGAATTTGGAATTAACAACATGAAGTTTACCAATGCTATTGGAAAGTTAATTTAAGTAGTATGGTAAGATGAGAAAAACCACACTGCATGGGCTGAAGAATCATTGACTTGAAGACGGGAAAGGAAATGGAGGCACTAAAGATGAACAAATTGCTCTTTAAAGGAAGTTAGGCTATGTAAATGACAGGACAAGAAAGCAAACAGCAACATGGGTTGGAAAGTAAGTTAAAGAGTTATGGAAACTATGCCAAGTGTTATGAAAAATATAGTGTGATAAAACTAGGACTTCTTTTCTCATGGTTTTTAGACTAATATAGAAAGATAATTTTAACCTCTTCAGTTTTGCAAGTAAATGTCACCTGAGACGCCATGAAAGCTTTAATTGGATGAGTGATTTTTTTTTTTTTTTACCTCTGTTGTACAATTCCCATGTTTCAATTTCCATCACTCTCTTCAAACACTGATACTTGCCTTTTATTAATGTATATCTTCAATACCTTTATCCTTCCAGAAAGCAACTTTAGCTTTATACAGTGCCACATGCAAACAAGTTTAGCACTTTGGGGTTAACTGTTGTGGGTGATCTCTTCTTTAAAAAACAATTTCCTGAGACTTTGGGGCACTTTTAAAGTTCATAAATTCCCCAATACATTGGCCTCAACACAAGGGTTTCTTAGCCCTGGCAACAGTCATTCACTTTATAATAATGTTGTTTTGAATTAAAGCATAAGATCTAGCTTTGCTAACACCCTCACTCTACTAGGGAATATAGGTTGGGCTGTGATATCTCATTTTTATGAAGTAAATAATTTGTATATTCTAAGAATCAGATATGTTACATAAAGGCAACTTTGACGATTGTGAGGATAATCCACCCTCCCATCCCTCACCCCTTGGGCACCTCTGAATCTTTGTGCTGGGAATCTAAGTCTGAACGTATATTCCTTTTTAACCCATTCCATTTTTCGGATGAGGGAACTGATGCCCTGATTATTCAGTTTTTGTAAACAAAATGGCTTTAACTTTAGAGATTATATGAGCAACTTCTGATGGAGGAAAGATATTTCTTAATGTTCTTACTGCTGTTTGACATTAGTTGCTGTGTATGTAAAATGGCAGGGATAAATGAACCCTTTAAGAGTGTTTATTCTTTCAGTTCTTTTTTTAAAGGACCATTAATTTCTGTTTTAGGTAATATTTTGTGTATTTTTAGTGTATTCTGTGTCTGATTTATTTATGAATAAGTTTGTTGATAAGTAATCCTATCCCTTGAGTCACGGACCCAAGTAGGTAAGCACAAGGTAGTAAGGGAACAAGTATGTGAAAGGAGGAGGAGGGAAAGGGAAATGGAACCAGAAGGTGATACCCAGATATGTCCACGATAATGACACCACTCTTGAGCACAATAAATGTGTTTATACCACAGGTTAGTTTTTGCTTTATCTTTAGACATGAGTGTGTGATTTATTTTTCTAATTTATCTTGTTTGGTATTGTTATCTAATTAGAAGAATTATTGAAAAAGAGGCCTTTAAAGAATAAAAAGCTTTGTTTTTTTCTTATAATGATCGTTGGTCCAGAAGTTCCCAAAGGTGGAGATGTTACTTGAAATGATCACTTGGTAACCATTGTGACCTCTGGTCTCTCAATCTCAAGGATTCTTTTTTTTTTTTTTATTAAAGATTTTATTTATTCATTTGAGACACAGAGATACAGAGAGTGAGAGAGAGAGCATGAGCAGGGGGAGAGGCAGAGGGAGAGAGAGAAGCGGGCTTCCCGCTGAGCCAGGAGCCCGATGTGGGGCTTGAGCCCCGGACCCTGGGATCATGACCTGAGCCAAAGGCAGACACTTAACCATCTGAGCCACCCAGGCGCCCAATCTCAAGGATTCTTATTTGAAAAAAACAAAACAAAACAAAGCACATGAGGAGGATACATATGTATTTTTAAGTCATGAATAAAACATTTTAGAATTATTGATCTTTTACACTGCTATTATTGTCCTTTACAGAATGCTCCTTCTCATAGCCTTGAAAATCAGATGCTCTCCATTAGTGATCTGACAACAAGTTAGTGCCAGATCTCCTTTACCAATGGGGAGTATTGAGAATAGATTCTTTTGTTTCCTAGATTTTTTTTTTAATGGATGAGAATATTGATTTCCAAAATACTTACCTTCACTTGTTCTGTGAATGAGTTAGAATCCTTGTCAATCTGAATAGCACCACATTTTAAGCTGGGTAAATATTTTCCATGTCATTTGATCCATAAGGCTAGTCTCAGGATTTTGATACATTTTTTCCATATCTGCTTCTGGGCATTCTGTATATAGTTGTTGTGCTATTGTATAGAATTTTGTATCCTAACTATTTGTATCTGAATGTCATAAGCAATATCAGAAATTTCATGAGCATTTTTCAAATAACAGCTAGTTAGAAAATGGAATGGAATAAAAAGTACCACTTAATGTGGGCCACAAAAAGAATAAAAGAGCTAGAAATAAACTTGGCAAGAAATGTGAAAGATCTATTATGAAGAAAACTTTAAATACTAAAGGAGATAAAAAGATGACTTGAGTATTTGGAGAGAGAGAATAATAGTAAAATATTGAAAAAGAAGACTAGATTGACGGGGGTAAGGAGGAACTAGTCCTACCAAATACAAGAATAATTAGCGCAGTGGAACAAGATAGAGTTAAATATGTGTGAGGGGAATTTGGTGTATTGTAGAAGGGTGCATTTCAAATAAGGTGATTTCAGTAAATGGTATTGGAACAACTTGGTTGCCACCTGGAGTAGAATCTTAAATTCCTTCCTAACTCTTTATATTAAAGTTAATTTAGAAGCCGGAAATTTTAAAACTAATACACTTTGCTACATACAAGTAGAGAGCTTCTTTATGGCAACAAAATGTGAGCATTCAGATTTAAAACAGAAAATATTTTCTATGCTTATAAATGGCCAGTTTTCTAAATAGGTAACAATCCCCACTAAATCACTAAGGAAAAATATAAACCCAGTGGAAAAATGGGCAAAGTAGGTGAAGAGAGTGCACAGAAAAAGAAATACATAGTCTTAAATCTTCTTTCAGATGTTTAAACTTCACTCATAAAATAAATTAAAATCAAAACTAATGAAGTTACTTCATTTTCACCTGTTAGATTGGCAAAGATCAAGGAGTTTTGATAATATACTATGTTGACAGGGTTGTTGGGAAACCAGGTTCTCTTGAACAGTATAAACTGCTACAACCTCTTTGAATGAAGCTTGATAATCTATTAAAGTGTAAATGTAAAAGTAAAGTGTATTTAATAATCTATTAAAATGTAGGGTGCCTGGGTGGCTCAGTTGGTTAAGCGATTGCCTTCGGCTCAGGTCATGATCCTGGAGTCCCTGGATCGAGTCCCGCATCAGGCTCCCTGCTCGGCAGGGAGTCTGCTTCTCCCTCTGACCCTCCCCCCCTCTCATGTGCTCTCTCTCATTCTCTCTCTCTCAAATAAATAAATAAAATCTTTTAAAAAAAATAATAATCTATTAAAATGTAAATGTAAATATAATGTCACTTGTACAAGTTAGTCCCAAGATTCATTTGCATGATCACAATGATGTATATATAGCCAGTGCAGTAGCATAGTGGAAGAAAAAAACATAGTCTAAATGTCCATTAATGGTGGATTGTTTAAATAAATTATGGTACCTTCACACAGACTGTATAAAGGGGTGGACCCCTGTGTACTAATGTAGAACCACGTGAGAAATCTATTAAATAAGATGAGAGTGTGTGCTACTCTTGCTGTGTGTACCTGTGTATGTTAGAACGTGTCTGGCAGAATATGTAAGATATTGAAATAGCGATTACTTTCCTGAAGTAGAGGACAAGGATGGGGATAAGGGAGACTTATTTTTCAGGGGCATCTGGGTGGCTCAGTTGGTTAAGTGTCTGCCTTTGGCTCAGGTTACGATCCCAGGGTCCTGGGATCAAGCCCTGCATCAAGCTCCCTGCTCCGTGGGGAACCTGCTTAACCCTCTCCCTCTGCCGTTCCCACTGCTTGTGCTCTCACTCTCTCTGTCAAATAAAATCTTTAAAAAAAAAATAAATTTAAAAAATGGGAGACTTATTTTTCAACATAAACTCATACTATTAAATAATTGTTTTTAACCATGAGCCTGTATTACCTATTCATTTAAAAATAATTTAGAGTAAATATTGTAAAATATTCTTAGTTGAAACTGGTGACCATTATTTGTATATTATAGGATATAATATACTTCATTTAACTATCCATCAAATTAGTAGTATTTCAAATCATGTAAGTAATATAAGATTAGAACAAATGTTACTATTATTCTTAGCTATCTGAATAAATCTTTTGGTTTCCATAAGATTTTATTGATTAGGTAAGCTACATTCTGTGCAACTCAGAAGTCTGTATTTGTGTGACATTTTTTTTTGTGTGTGTGTGACATTTTTTAATACAGCTTTGAGATATAATTCACATATGATACAGTTCACTTACTTAAAGTGGTTTTTAGTATAGTCACAGAGTTGTACAGTCATTACCACAGTAAATTTTAGAACATTTTCATAACCCCAAAAAGAAACCTCGTCTCCTCTTAGAGTCGCTACGGACCCTTACCCCGCAAGCCACTCAATCCGAGGCAACCACTAATCGACTTTCTCTATGAATTTGCCTATTCTCTGGACCTTTCATATACATGGAAATCAAACAATATGTGGTCTTTTGTGGCTGGCTTCTTTCATTTAGCATAATGTTTTCAAGGCTTACCTGCATTATAGTATATATCAATACTTCAGTCCTTTTTATGCCTGAATACTATTCTTTTATATGGATATTCCACATTTTGTTTATCCATTCTTCAGTCAGTGGACATTTAGGTTGTGTCCACTTTGGGGTTAGTATGGATAATAGTGCTGTGAATATTTGTATACAAGTTTTTGTGTGGAGCTATGTTTTCATTTCTTTTGGGTATATACCTAGGACCGGAATTGCTGGATCATGAGTAACTCTATGTTTAATTGTTTGAGAAACTGCCAGTGTTTTCCAAAGCACCTGTACTATTTTACATTCCCATCAGCAGTGTATGAGGGTTCTAATTTCTCCACATCCTTACCAACACTTGTTATTATCTTTTTGAATATAGCTGTCCTAGTGAGTGTGAAGTCCTGTCTCATTGTGGTTTTGATTTACATTTCTCTAAGTAAGGATTTTTAGCATCTTTTCATATGCTTATTGGTACATAACATATTCTTATATTTAATACGAACTTGTCTGCCTTTCCTAAAAATTACAAATATCTACTGTAGATGCATTTCTCATTAATTAGGTATTTTATGTTAAATGTATTTGCATGTCTAAGTTTCACCACCAAGAAGTTTATTTTAGGAGCCCAACTAGTCTTGTCAAATTAGACATTTTAGCCACTTTGAGAAATGTGACCTAATTAATAAGAGACTTACTGAGTCACTATGTATAGTGATTTTTCTGATAATGTCTTTTAAAAGTCCATGTATTATTTTTGTTGCAGTATTTCACTGGCCTTGAATGTGGACATAAGTTTTGTATGCAGTGCTGGAGCGAATATTTAACTACCAAAATAATGGAGGAAGGCATGGGACAGGTAAAGATGCCAATTTGATTTTTAGTTTTTGTTGAATTTCCTTCAGTGTTTAGACCTTTGCAGAAATATAAACAGGTGAAGCATTGTCAGTTATGAATTGCATGGGGAACTTTTTTCTATATTAAGACTAAAAGATAATTAAGGCTTTTTTTCTATTTACAATGTGGCAGTCCAGTTAAAGATACAATTCAGGTAATGTTTCTCAGCAGCATTAGGATGTGTATATAGGCTAAACTTGTTGAACAGTTTTGTCAGGTGTCTTGCTTGTGCCTTTCAAGTTTTATATTGACAAACCAATTATTCAGGTCAGCAGTTCTAGTTACCTTATGATGATAAACACACACATACATTTCCTTTAATAGAAAGGGAACGATTAAGATTCTATAAATGTTAAGGTATTCTCAACCTACCGAAGTGCCTGGCGATGGTAAGCATTCAGTAAATATTTGTTGAATGAAGACATAGTTTAAATTTCAATCTTTTTCAGACTATTTCGTGTCCTGCTCATGGTTGTGATATCTTAGTGGATGACAACACAGTTATGTAAGTATTTTTGATAGATTATGCATGTTGAATATTGGGTAGTTGGTTAAACCAAATTAATTTTTGCTCAAATCTCAGAGGAGGTGGAAATTTTAGTTGGAAGAGACTTTCTAATCTACATTCCTTCGTTGTACAAAAGCTCATTTCTAACTTATTAGTTAAATGTCCAGATACTATTCTTGTAAACATATGGCAAAATACTGGGCAATATATGATAGCTAGATTTTAGTAAACCTTGGAAGTGGAGAATAGGATATGTTGGTATGTCAGTTGAGGTCCTATGGGAAGCAGATGCCAAGATAGAGTTAAAAGGGAAGGAGATTGTTGTGGGATAGTATCTGTGCAGGTTAAAGAGAAAGGAGTAGATACATTTTGATTCAGGTATGACACCTGTTAAAAGAGACAAGGAAGTAGGAAGAGACTCTGACTATGGGGCAGCTGTAAGTCTCTGGCAGCCCTGTAGGGAACTCCACTTTAGATTGCCTATAGACGAATGCCTCAGGAAGCAGAAATGGCTGGGCCGTAATTCCCTTCCAGGCTCCGTCATTCACTAGGAGGTACCCAGGGGGAATGGGGCCTCATTTGGAACACTGCTCCCAAAGGCACTACATCTGGAAGTTGTTGGCTAACTGCTCCTGAGAAAGGTTCTCTTATGAAGGGAGAAAGTAAGTTGAAGAAACAAGCATAGATTTTAGTCCTGAACCTGTGGTTGATATCCTGGGTTGTTTAATTCTTGAATCAGTGCTGTTTCATAGCCTCAGGCTACCTAATTGACTTCACCTAGGAAGATAAACAGATTGAGGGCCTGAACTATCTGCAAACAGATTATGTAGTTAGTACTGGATAATTGCCTATACAGAAAGGTTTGTCTGTGTTTAAGCACTGGGATTTGAAGGTAATAAAAGTAAAAACAGCCATGGACTTTAATGAGCAAATTTCCTAAGCTACCTAATAGAGCCTTAAATTGACTTAACCAGTACAGTTTATATAGCTCACTGATTCCAATTTATTAACCTCAACCTACTTTGGTTTACTAAAACGTATTTACTATTGCTTGTTGTTAGCTCTATGTTAATACTGTTTCTATCTTTCAGTGAACCTTTTTTCCATTATTGTTTTAAGCTAGCAGAAATAAGTTATGTATCATCCTGAAGTACCACCATCCTTCCAGTTGTCTATATCTTATCCCTTGATACTTTGATTCCTTGTGTTCTTTCATCAATACATCAGTTTCATCAGTACATTTCATCAGCACAGGTCACTGTATCATTTTATCCATACGCAAACACTTACTTGGAAGCATAAGATAGATTTCCTTCTCCCAAGGGGTTCATAATACTAAAATGCAGAGTTTAAACTTTATATATAGAGGCATGTATAAAGTACAGTTAGAAAGAAGCAAATTATTCCACCTGAAGAGTTGTTTTTTTTTTTAAGATTTTATTTAGCTAGTTGAGAGTGAGCAAGAGAGAGAAAAGGAGCAGGGAGAGGGGCAGAGGGAGAAGGAGAAGCAGACTCCCGACTAATTGGGGAGCCCAATGCATCGGGCTCTATCCCAGGACTCCGGGCTCCATCCTGGACCTCCAGGATCATGACAGCCAAAGGCAGATGCTTAACCGACTGAGCCACCCAGGTGCCCCTCCACCTGAAGAGTCTAAGGAGTAATATAAATGGGGTAAAAATTTGGATCAAGGGAGTGGAGGGTAACACTGCTTAAAGAATACCAATATTTTTAAAATATTTCATGAGCTTTTCTCTATTAAGTATTCTGTGGTGGCTAGAGTAGAGTGTAGCAGGATATTAGAGATGAGGATAAAAGGACCTTGACAGTTTGAGTTTCATCATAGAAGGTTTAAGACTGTTAAAATAAGATTTATATTTTAAGAAATACAATGTATTTGGCTGGGGTCGGGGACGCCTGACTGGCTTAGTCAGAAGAGCATGTGACTCTTGATGGGGTCAAGCCCCATGTTGGGTATACAGATTACTAAAAATAAATAAGCTTTAAAAAAAAAATACAACTTTGGTATAGTGGAGGATAGTGTAGAGTGGGGAGGCATTTGGATTAGGGAGATGTGGCTATGAATTTATGAAAA